>NC_140994.1:273402912-274002912 GCF_052327205.1 Somniosus microcephalus
CCCACACTCTCTCTCTCCCCTCCCCCATCCTCGCTCTCTCTCTCTCTCTCTCTCTCTCTCCCCTCCCCCACCCTCTCTCTCTCTCCCCTCCCCCACCCCCCTCTCTCTCTCTCCCATCCCCAAACTCTCTCTCTCTCTCTCCTCTCCCCACCCTCTCTCTCTCTCTCCCCCACCTTCTCTCTCTCTGCCCTCCCCCCACCCTCTCTCGCTCCCCTCCTCTCCTCCCTCTCCCCTCCTCCTCCCTCTCACCACCTCCCTACCCCCTCCTCCTCCCTCTCACCACCTCCCTACTCCCTTCCTCCCTCTCCCCCTCCTCCCCCCTCTCTCTCCCCCCTCTCCCTCTCCCCTGCCCGAGCCCTCATCCCCCGCTCCAATCCCTCTTTCCGCACCGGGGCCCTGGCCTCGGCACCTGGTTGAACGCGTTCACTCGGCCGTCACCCTCATGCCATTGGACGTGGCGAACACCCGCAAAGACATGGCCCAGCCGAGTCCAACGCCCCGGTCAGCTCGAGGTCCGCAGCCACTGTTCGGGCGCAGGCCACAAAGCACCCGAGCCCAGCGCCAGCGATGGCTCCACGGAGCTCCATGCCGCCCCACGCACTGCCATGGCCCCGCCCTCCCGAGCTGGCTTGAAGAGCGCCGACTGCAGCTGTGAGAGACGGCCAGCGGGCCCGGTTGCCGGGGGTAACCCTTCCCGCTCTCCAAGCCCCGCCCGAGATCAGCACTCCCGAGCCGAGCGGGGAACAGAGAGAGACGCCGCATCTCAGCTGCTCCTGCTGCGAGCGCACCCTTTACTAAGGTCGCGGCGCTCGGCTGAGGCCCGCCCCTCCAGCCTTCACAAGGATGGCGGCGATCGGCGGCCGCTTGTTGACTGGGGCCTGGAGGAGCCTAGCTCGGGCGTGGGTGCGGAGGAGAGGCCGAGGCTTCAAGGCCTACCTGGAAAAACGGGAAAGGTAGGAAAATTAATGAGATTAGATAAAAGATTTAGAAAGTAATTAACTTTTTTTAAAACAATATGTGTTTAAAAACAACGTTTTTTTGAAAGACGCAGAAAGCGGGAAAAAGAAAGGAAAAGCTTGGATTCAAGATGGCGGCGACTCACCTTGGTTCAGAATGATAAGGCCCGCCACACACGCACCGATTGGTCGACTGTCAGGTCACCGAAGCGTAGGATTGGTCAACCGTCCCATCACTCGACCGTAGGAGGGGCCGGACGCACGCGCCAGGAACCCGGCATATGATTGGTCGACCTCAAGGTCACTCTGTCGCTAATGAGCGGAATTTGAATGTTTTTCAGATACCGCGGGGCGCGATTTTAGTCCGGCCGAAACGTAAATATGCTTACGACCGTTTCAGAAAGGTAAGCTTTCTTTCGACGTAACGCACGCGTAGGTACGCTCTATAACTTTCGAGCGCATAGCAGGACAGATGCACACGTGAGGACAGACAGACAGAAGGACAGACAGATAGAAAGACAGACAGATCGAATCCTTTATATATATAGATAAATACAGAGAGAGAGAGTCACGCAGTATATACAGTATAAATACAGAGAGAGAGAGAGTCACCCAGTATATACAGTATAAATAGAGAGAGAGAGAGTCACCCAGTATATACAGTATAAATACAGAGAGAGAGAGAGTCACCCAGTATATACAGTATAAATAGAGAGAGAGAGAGTCACCCAGTATATACAGTATAAATACAGAGAGAGAGAGTCACCCAGTATATACAGTATAAATACAGAGAGAGAGAGTCACCCAGTATATACAGTATAAATACAGAGAGAGTCACCCAGTATATACAGTATAAATACAGAGAGAGAGAGTCACCCAGTATATACAGTATAAATACAGAGAGAGTCACCCAGTATATACAGTATAAATACAGAGAGAGTCACCCAGTATATACAGTATAAATACAGAGAGAGAAAGTCACCCAGTATATACAGTATAAATACAGAGAGAGAGTAAACCAGTATGTACAGTATAAATACAGAGAGAGAGAGTCAGCCAGTATATACAGTATAAATACAGAGAGAGAGAGATTCACCCAGTATATACAGTATAAATCCAGAGAGAGAGAGTCATCCAGTGTATACAGTATAAATACAGAGAGAGAGAGTCACCCAGTATATACAGTATAAATATAGCGAGAGAGATTCATCCAGTATATACAGTACAAATACGGAGAGAGAGAGAGTCACCCAGTATATACAGTATAAGTACAGAGAGAGAGAGAGTCACCCAGTATATACAGTATAAATACAGAGAGAGAGAGTCACCCAGTATATACAGTATAAATACAGAGAGTCACCCAGTATATACAGTATAAATACAGAGAGAGAGAGTCACCCAGTATATACAGTATAAATAGAGAGAGAGAGTGTCACCCAGTATATACAGTATAAATACAGAGAGTCACCCAGTATATACAGCATAAATACAGAGAGGGAGAGAGTCACCCAGTATATACAGTATAAATACAGAGAGAGAGAGAGTCACCAGTATATACAGTATAAATACAGAGAGTCACCCAGTATATACAGTATAAATACAGAGAGTCACCCAGTATATACAGTATAAATACAGAGAGAGAGAGAGTCACCCAGTATATACAGTATAAATACAGAGAGAGAGAGTCACCCAGTATATACAGTATAAATACAGAGAGAGAGTCACTCAGTATATACAGTATAAATACAGAGAGAGAGTCACTCAGTATATACAGTATAAATACAGAGAGAGAGTCACTCAGTATATACAGTATAAATACAGAGAGAGAGTCACTCAGTATATACAGTATAAATACAGAGAGAGAGAGAGTCACCCAGTATATACAGTATAAATACAGAGAGAGAGAGTCACCCAGTATATACAGTATAAATACAGAGAGAGAGAGAGTCACCCAGTATATACAGTATAAATACAGAGAGAGAGTCACTCAGTATATACAGTATAAATACAGAGAGAGAGTCACTCAGTATATACAGTATAAATACAGAGAGAGAGAGTCACCCAGTATATACAGTATAAATACAGAGAGAGAGAGTCACCCAGTATATACAGTATAAATACAGAGAGAGAGTCACTCAGTATATACAGTATAAATACAGAGAGAGAGTCACTCAGTATATACAGTATAAATACAGAGAGAGAGAGTCACCCAGTATATACAGTATAAATACAGAGAGAGAGAGAGTCACCCAGTATATACAGTATAAATACAGAGAGAGAGAGTCACCCAGTTATACAGTATAAATACAGAGAGAGAGAGTCACCCAGTATATACAGTATAAATCCAGAGAGAGTCATCCAGTGTATACAGTATAAATACAGAGAGAGAGTTTAACTATTACAGCATCAGGGAGCTTCAGCATAGCAGTGAATGCACTAAAAGAAAAAGCCCGAAGAGCCCTATATGCAATAAAAAGAAAATTCTACAACATCCAAATCCCAATCAAAATCTGGCTCAAAATTTTTGACAGCATAATCCTGCCCATTGCACTGTACGGTAGTGAAGTATGGGGCCCGCTAAATCACCAAAGCTACACTAAATGGGAAAAACACACAATAGAAACCCTACATGCAGAATTCTGCCGAAGCATCCTTCGCACCCAAAGAAAAACGCCAACAAATGCATGCAGAGCCGAACTAGGCAGATACCCACTGATAATAAACATCCAAAAACGAGCACTAAACTTCCTAAATCACCTCAAATCTAGCTGCCCAGACACCCTTCATTTCAAAGCCTTTCAGACCCAAGAGCTAAACCCAGAAAAGAGTCCCCTGAGTCAGCTGCTACTGAAACTAAGTACTCAGCCGGACCCTGACCAGCCCCAGACCAACACAGCCGTCCAAACACCAATCCGAGTGAACCAAATCATTAAAAAATGCAAAGAAACCTACCTGGAACATTGGAACAAAATAACCGAAAGCCAAAGCAGATTAGAATGTTACCGGGCCCTAAAAAGAGAATATAAACTGGCAGACTACCTCACGACCATCAGAGACACAAAACAGAGACAGACCCTCACCAGGTACAGACTAAGCGACCACCAACTGGAAATTGAAAAAGGCAGATACAAGAAATCCTGGCAGCCTAGAGAGAATAGAATATGCGATCAATGTCTGGCTGGCGAGGTTGAAACAGAAATGCATTTCCTCCTAAAATGCGAAAAATTCAACACATCAAGAAACATATTATTCAACAAGCTAAGCCAAACAACCCCAGATTTCAAGGAATTGGATGATCTGTCAAAATTGAGATTAGTCCTAGGAGAAGGAGACAGACCATACCTTGGGGCTAAATATGTAACAACATGTCACAACCTGAGGACTGTTTAAAAGTAAGACTGTTTAAAATTAATATTGAACGTACCAAATGAAGTAGAAAGACTGTTTAAAATTAATATTGTTTAAAAGTAATATTGTATATACCCAACAAATGTCAAATCGATTGACACCTACAGAATGTTGGAAAACTGTACCTTTTTGCTATGTAAGCTTTGGCAATATGGTTCTCTGTAAACTTTCATGCCAATAAAGCATTTGAACTGAACTGAACTGAACTGAGTTACCCAGTATGTACAGTATAAATACAGAGAGAGAGTCACCCAGTATAAACAGTATAAATATATAGATAGAGAGTCACCCAGTATATACAGTATAAATACAGAGAGAGAGAGTCACCCAGTATATACAGTATAAATACAGAGAGAGATTTACCCAGTATATACAGTATAAATACAGAGAGAGAAAGTCACCCAGTGTATACAGTATAAATACAGAGAGAGAGTTACCCAGTATATACAGTATAAATACAGAGAGAGAGAGTCACCCAGTATATTCAGTACAAATAGAGAGAGAGAGAGTCACCCAGTATATACAGTATAAATACAGAGAGAGAGAGAGTCACCCAGTATATACAGTATAAATACAGAGACAGAGGGCCACCCAGTATATATAGTATAAATACAGAGAGAGAGAGTCACCCAGTATATACAGTATAAATACAGAGAGAGAGAGTCACCCAGTATATACAGTATAAATACAGAGAGAGAGAATCACACAGTAGATACAATATAAATACAGAGAGAGAGAGTCACCCAGTATATACAGTATAAATATAGCGAGAGAGATTCATCCAGTATATACAGTATAAATACGGAGAGAGAGTCACCCAGTATATACAGTATAAATACAGAGAGAGTCACGCAGTATATACAGTATAAATACAGAGAGAGTCACCCAGTATATACAGTATAAATACAGAGAGAGGGAGAGTCACCCAGTATATACAGTATAAATATAGCGAGAGAGATTCATCCAGTATATACAGTATAAATACGGCGAGAGAGAGAGTCACCCTGTATATACAGTATAAATACAGAGAGAGTCACCCAGTATATACAGTATAAGTACAGAGAGAGAGAGTCACCCAGTATATTCAGTATGAATACAGAGAGAGAGAGTAACCCAGTTTATACAGTATAAATACAGAGAGAGAGTCACCCAATATATACAGTAAAAATACAGAGAGAGATTCACCCAGTATATACAGTATAAATACAGAGAGTGAGAGTCACCCAGTATATACAGTATTAATACAGAGAGAGTCACCCAGTATATACAGTATAAATACAGAGAGAGAGAGAGTCACCCAGTATATACAGTATAAATACAGAGAGAGTCACCCACTATATACAGTATAAATATAGAGTGAGAGAGTCACCCAGTATATACAGTATAAATACAGAGAGAGAGTCACCCAGTATATACAGTATAAATACAGAGAGAGAGAGTCACCCAGTATATACAGTATAAATACAGAGAGAGAGAGTCACTCAGTATATACAGTATAAATATAGCGAGAGAGTCACCCAGTTTATACAGTATAAATACAGAGAGAGAGAGTCACCCAGTATATACAGTATAAATACAGAGAGAGTGAGTCACCCAGTATATGCAGTATAAATATAGAGAGAGAGTCACCCAGTATATACAGTATCAATACAGAGAGAGAGAGTCAACCAGTATATACAGTATAAATACAGAGAGAGGGAGAGTCACCCAGTATATACAGTATAAATACAGAGCGAGAGTCACCCAGTAAATACAGTATAAATACAGAGAGAGAGAGTCACCAAGTATATCCAGTCTAAATACAGAGAGAGAGAGTCACCCAGTATATACAGTACAAATACAGAGAGAGAGACTCACCAAATATATACAGTATAAATACAGAGAGTGTCACCCAGTATATACAGTATAAATACAGAGAGAGTGTCACCCAGTATATACAGTACAAATACAGAGAGAGTCACCCAGTATATGCAGTATAAATACAGAGAGAGGGAGAGTCACCCAGTACATACAGTATAAATACAGAGCGAGAGTCACCCAGTAAATACAGTATAAATACAGAGAGAGAGAGTCACCAAGTATATCCAGTCTAAATACAGAGAGAGAGAGTCACCCAGTATATACAGTACAAATACAGAGAGAGAGAGTCACCAAATATATACAGTATAAATACAGAGAGAGTCACCCAGTATATACAGTATAAATACAGAGAGAGTGTCACCCAGTATATACAGTACAAATACAGAGAGAGAGAGTCACCCAGTATATACAGTATAAATACAGTGAATGCACTAAAAGAAAAAGCCCGAAGAGCCCTATATGCAATAAAAAGAAAATTCTACAACATACAAATCCCAATCAAAATCTGGCTCAACATATTTGACAGCATAATCCTGCCCATTGCACTGTACGGTAGTGAAGTATGGGGCCCGCTAAATCACCAAAGCTACACTAAATGGGAAAAACACACAATAGAAGCCCTACATGCAGAATTCTGCCGAAGCATCCTTCGCATCCAAAGAAAAACGCCAACAAATGCATGCAGAGCCGAACTAGGCAGATACCCACTGATAATAAACATCCAAAAACGAGCACTAAACTTCCTAAATCACCTCAAATCTAGCTCCCCAGACACCCTTCATTTCAAAGCCTTTCAGACCCAAGAGCTAAACCCAGAAAAGAATCCCCTGAGTCAGCTGCGACTGAAACTAAGTTCTCAGCCGAACCCTGACCAGCCCCAGACCAACACAGCCGTCCAAACACCAATCCGAGTGAACCAAATCATTAAACAATGCAAAGAAACCTACCTGGAACATTGGAACAAAATAAGCGAAAGCCAAAGCAGATTAGAATGTTACCGGGCCCTAAAAAGAGAATATAAACTGGCAGACTACCTCACGACCATCAGAGACACAAAACAGAGACAGACCCTCACCAGGTACAGACGAAGCGACCACCAACTGGAAATTGAAAAAGGCAGATACAAGAAATCCTGGCAGCCTAGAGAGAATAGAATATGCGACCAATGTCTGGCCGGCGAGGTTGAAACAGAAATGCATTTCCTGCTAAAATGCGAAAAATTCAACACATCAAGGAACATATTATTCAACAAGCTACGCCAAACAACCCCAGATTTCAAGGAATTGGATGACCTGTCAAAATTGAGATTAGTCCTGGGAGAAGGAGACAGACCATACCTTGGGGCCAAATATGTAACAACATGTCACAACCTGTGGACTGTTTAAAATTAAGACTGTTTAAAATTAATATTGAACGTACCAAATGAAATACAAAGACTGTTTAAAATTAATATTGTTTAAAAGTAATATTGTATGTACCCAACAAATGTCAAATCGATTGACACCTACAGAATGTTTGAAAATGTACCTTTTTGCTGTGTAAGCTTTCGCAATATGGTTCTCTGTAAACTTTCATGCCAATAAAGCATTTGAATTTGAATTTGAATTTGAATTTGAGCGTCACCCAGTACATACAGCAAAATAAAGAGAGAGATCCACACACTATATACAGTATAAATACAGAGAGAGAGAGTCACCCAGTATATACAGTATAAATACAGAGAGAGAGAGATTCACCCAGTATACACAGTATAAATACAGAGAGAGAGAGAGTCACCCATTATATACAGTATAAATACAGAGATAGAGATTCACCCAGTATATACAGTATAAATACAGAGAGAGAGAGAGTCACCCAGTATATACAGTATAAATACAGAGAGAGAGAGTCACCCAGTATATACAGTATAAATACAGAGAGAGGGAGTCACCCAGTATATATAGTATAAATACAGTGAGAGAGTCACCCAGTATATACAGTATAAATAAATACAGAGAGAGAGTCACCCATTATATACAGTATAAATACAGAGAGAGAGTCAGCCACTATATACAGTATAAATGCAGAGAGAGAGTCACCCAGTATATACAGTATAAATATGGAGAGAGAGTCACCCAGTATATACAGTATAAATACAGAGAGAGAGAGTCACCCAGTATATACAGTATAAATACAGAGAGAGAGGGAGTCACCCAGTATATACAGTATAAATACAGAGAGAGAGAGAGTCAGCCAGTATATACAGTATAAATACAGAGAGAGAGAGAGTCACCCAGTATATACAGTATAAATACAGAGAGAGAGAGAGTCACCCAGTATATACAGTATAAATACAGAGAGAGAGAATCACACAGTATATACAATATAAATACAGAGAGATGGAGTTACCCAGTATAAAGCGAGAGAGATTCTTCCAGTATATACAGTATAAATACAGAGCGAGAGTCACCCAGTAAATACAGTATAAATACAGAGAGAGAGAGTCACCAAATATATCCAGTCTAAATACAGAGAGAGTCACCCAGTATATACAGTACAAATACAGAGAGAGAGAGTCACCAAATATATACAGTATAAATACAGAGAGAGTCACCCAGTATATACAGTATAAATACAGAGAGAGTGTCACCCAGTATATACAGTACAAATACAGAGAGAGTCACCCAGTATATGCAGTATAAATACAGAGAGAGGGAGAGTCACCCAGTACATACAGTATAAATACAGAGCGAGAGTCACCCAGTAAATACAGTATAAATACAGAGAGAGAGAGTCACCAAGTATATCCAGTCTAAATACAGAGAGAGAGAGTCACCCAGTATATACAGTACAAATACAGAGAGAGAGAGTCACCAAATATATACAGTATAAATACAGAGAGAGTCACCCAGTATATACAGTATAAATACAGAGAGAGAGAGTCACCCAGTATATACAGTATAAATACAGTGAATGCACTAAAAGAAAAAGCCCGAAGAGCCCTATATGCAATAAAAAGAAAATTCTACAACATACAAATCCCAATCAAAATCTGGCTCAACATATTTGACAGCATAATCCTGCCCATTGCACTGTACGGTAGTGAAGTATGGGGCCCGCTAAATCACCAAAGCTACACTAAATGGGAAAAACACACAATAGAAGCCCTACATGCAGAATTCTGCCGAAGCATCCTTCGCATCCAAAGAAAAACGCCAACAAATGCATGCAGAGCCAAACTAGGCAGATACCCACTGATAATAAACATCCAAAAACGAGCACTAAACTTCCTAAATCACCTCAAATCTAGCTCCCCAGACACCCTTCATTTCAAAGCCTTTCAGACCCAAGAGCTAAACCCAGAAAAGAATCCCGAGTCAGCTGCGACTGAAACTAAGTTCTCAGCCGAACCCTGACCAGCCCCAGACCAACACAGCCGTCCAAACACCAATCCGAGTGAACCAAATCATTAAACAATGCAAAGAAACCTACCTGGAACATTGGAACAAAATAAGCGAAAGCCAAAGCAGATTAGAATGTTACCGGGCCCTAAAAAGAGAATATAAACTGGCAGACTACCTCACGACCATCAGAGACACAAAACAGAGACAGACCCTCACCAGGTACAGACGAAGCGACCACCAACTGGAAATTGAAAAAGGCAGATACAAGAAATCCTGGCAGCCTAGAGAGAATAGAATATGCGACCAATGTCTGGCCGGCGAGGTTGAAACAGAAATGCATTTCCTCCTAAAATGCGAAAAATTCAACACATCAAGGAACATATTATTCAACAAGCTAAGCCAAACAACCCCAAATTTCAAGGAATTGGATGACCTGTCAAAATTGAGATTAGTCCTGGGAGAAGGAGACAGACCATACCTTGGGGCCAAAGATGTCACAACATGTCACAACCTGAGGACTGTTTAAAATTAAGACTGTTTAAAATTAATATTGAACGTACCAAATGAAATACAAAGACTGTTTAAAATTAATATTGTTTAAAAGTAATATTGTATGTACCCAACAAATGTCAAATCGATTGACACCTACAGAATGTTTGAAAATGTACCTTTTTGCTATGTAAGCTTTCGCAATATGGTTCTCTGTAAACTTTCATGCCAATAAAGCATTTGAATTTGAATTTGAATTTGAATTTGAGCGTCACCCAGTACATACAGCAAAATAAAGAGAGAGATCCACACACTATATACAGTATAAATACAGAGAGAGAGAGTCACCCAGTATATACAGTATAAATACAGAGAGAGAGAGATTCACCCAGTATACACAGTATAAATACAGAGAGAGAGAGAGTCACCCATTATATACAGTATAAATACAGAGATAGAGATTCACCCAGTATATACAGTATAAATACAGAGAGAGAGAGAGTCACCCAGTATATACAGTATAAATACAGAGAGAGAGAGTCACCCAGTATATACAGTATAAATACAGAGAGAGAGGGAGTCACCCAGTATATATAGTATAAATACAGTGAGAGAGTCACCCAGTATATACAGTATAAATAAATACAGAGAGAGAGTCACCCATTATATACAGTATAAATACAGAGAGAGAGTCAGCCACTATATACAGTATAAATGCAGAGAGAGAGTCACCCAGTATATACAGTATAAATATGGAGAGAGAGTCACCCAGTATATACAGTATAAATAGAGAGAGAGAGAGTCACCCAGTATATACAGTATAAATACAGAGAGAGAGGGAGTCACCCAGTATATACAGTATAAATACAGAGAGAGAGAGAGTCACCCAGTATATACAGTATAAATACAGAGAGAGAGAGTCACCCAGTATATACAGTATAAATACAGAGAGAGAGAGAGTCACCCAGTATATACAGTATAAATACAGAGAGAGAGAATCACACAGTATATACAATATAAATACAGAGAGATGGAGTTACCCAGTATAAAGCGAGAGAGATTCTTCCAGTATATACAGTATAAATACGGAGAGAGAATCACCCAGTATATACAGTATAAATACAGAGAGAGTCACGCAGTATATACAGTATAAATACAGAGAGAGTCACCCAGTGTATACAGTATAAATACAGAGAGAGGGAGAGTCACCCAGTATATACAGTATAAATACAGAGAGAGTCACCCAGTATATACAATATAAATACAGAGAGAGAGAGTCACCCAGTATATATAGTATAAATATAGCGAGAGAGATTCATCCAGTGTATACAGTATAAATACGGAGAGAGAGAGAGTCACCCAGTATATACAGTATAAATACAGAGAGAGAGAGTCACCCAGTATATACAGTATAAGTACAGAGAGAGAGAGAGTCACCCAGTATATTCAGTATAAATACAGAGAGAGAGAGTCACCCAGTATATACAGTATAAATACAGAGAGAGATTTACCCAGTATAGACAGTATAAATACCGAGAGTGTGAGTCACCCAGTATATACAGTATTAATACAGAGAGAGAGAGTCACACAGTATATACAGTATAAATACAGAGAGAGAGAGAGTCACCCAGTATATACAGTATAAATACAGAGAGAGAGAGTCACCCAGTATATACAGTATAAATATAGAGAGAGAGAGTCACCCAGTATATACAGTATAAATACAGAGAGAGAGTCACCCAGTATATACAGTATAAATACAGAGAGAGAGAGTCACTCAGTATATACAGTATAAATATAGCGAGAGTCACCCAGTTTATACAGTATAAATACAGAGAGAGAGAGTCACCCAGTATATACAGTATAAATACAGAGAGAGAGGGAGTCACCTGGTATATAGAGTATAAATACAGACAGAATCACCCAGTATATACAGTATAAATATAGAGAGAGAGAGTCACCCAGTATATACAGTATAAATACAGAGAGAGAGAGTCACCCAGTATATACAGTATAAATACAGAGAGAGAGAATCACCCAGTATATACAGTATAAATACAGAGAGAGAGGGAGTCACCTGGTATATAGAGTATAAATACAGACAGAGAGAGTCACCCAGTATATACAGTATAAATATAGAGTGAGAGAGTCACCCAGTATATACAGTATAAATACAGAGAGAGAGAGTCACCCAGTATATACAGTATAAATACAGAGAGAGAGAGTCACCCAGTATATACAGTATAAATACAGAGAGAGCGAGAGTCACCCAGTATATACAGAAAAATAGAGAGAGAGAGTCACCCAGTATATACAGTATAAATACAGAGAGAGAGAGTCACCCAGTATAAACAGTATAAATACAGAGAGAGGCAGAGTCACCCAGTATATACAGTATAAATACAGAGAGAGGGAGAGTCACCCAATATATTCAGTATAAATACAGAGCGAGAGTCACCCAGTAAATACAGTATAAATACAGAGAGAGAGAGTCACAATGTATATCCAGTCTAAACACAGAGAGAGAGAGTCACCCAGTATATACAGTACAAATACAGAGAGAGAGAGTCACCAAGTATATACAGTATAAATACAGAGAGAGTCACCCAGTATATACAGTATAAATACAGAGAGAGAGTCACCCAGTATATACAGTATAAATACAGAGAGAGAGAGTCACCAAGTATATACAGTATAAATACAGAGAGAGTCACCCAGTATATACAGTATAAATACAGAGAGAGAGTCACCCAGTATATACAGTATAAATACAGAGAGAGAGAGTCACCCAGTATATACAGTATAAATACAGAGAGAGAGAGAGACCAAGTATATACAGTATAAACACAGAGAGAGAGAGTCACCCAGTATATACAGTACAAATACAGAGAGAGAGAGTCACCAAGTATATACAGTATAAATACAGAGAGAGTCACCCAGTATATACAGTATAAATACAGAGAGAGTCACCCAGTATATACAGTCGATATACAGAGAGAGATTCACCCAGTATATGCAGTATAAATACAGAGAGAGAGAGTCAGCCAGTATATACAGTATAAATACAGGGAGAGAGAGTCACCCAGTATATACAGTATAAATACAGAGAGAGAAAGTCACCCAGTATATACAGTGTAAATACAGAGAGAGTCACCCAGTATATACAGTCTATATACAGAGAGAGATTCACCCAGTATATACAGTATAAATACAGAGAGAGAGTAAACCAGTATGTGCAGTATAAATACAGAGAGAGAGAGATTCACCCAGTGTATACAGTATAAATACAGAGAGAGAGTCACCCAGTATATACAGTATAAATACAGAGAGAGAGAATCACCCATTATATACAGTATAAATACAGAGAGAGAGAGTCACCCAGTATATACAGTATAAATATAGCGAGAGAGATTCATCCAGTATATACTGTATAAATTCGGAGAGAGAGAGTCACCCAGTATATTCAGTAAAAATACAGAGAGAGAGAGTCACTCAGTATATACAGTATAAATACAGAGAGAGAGAGTCACCCAGTATATACAGTATAAATACAGAGAATCTCCCAGTATATACAGTATAAATACAGAGAGAGAGAGAGTCTCCCAGTATACACAGAAAAATACAGAGAGAGAGAGTCAACGAGTATATATAGTATAAATACAGAGACAGAGGGCCACCCAGTATATACAGTATAAATACAGAGAGAGAGAGAGTCACCCAGTATACACAGAAAAATACAGAGAGAGAGAGTCAACGAGTATATATAGTATAAATACAGAGACAGAGGGCCACCCAGTATATACAGTATAAATACAGAGAGAGAGAGTCACCCAGTATATACAGTATAAATACAGAGAGAGAGAGTCACCCAGTATATATAGTATAAATATAGTGAGAGAGATTCATCCAGTATATACAGTATAAATATGGAGAGAGAGTCACCCAGCATATACAGTATAAATACAGAGAGAGTCACGCAGTATATACAGTATAAATACAGAGAGAGTCACCCAGTATATACAGTATAAATACAGAGAGAGAGAGAGAGTCACCCAGTATATACAGTATAAATACAGAGAGAGAGAGTCACTCACTATATACAGTATAAATACAGAGAGAGAGAGTCACCCAGTATATACAGTATAAATACAGAGAATCTCCCAGAATATACAGTATAAATACAGAGAGAGTCACCCAATTTATACAATATAAATACAGAGAGACTCACCCAATATATACAGTATAAATACAGAGAGAGAGTAAACCAGTATATACAGTATAAATACAGAGAGAGAGAGTCACCCAGTATATACAGGATAGATACAGAGAGAGAGAGAGTCACCCAGTATATACAATATAAATACAGAGGGAGAGTCACCCAGTATATACAGTATAAATACAGAGAGAGAGTCACCCAGTATATACAGTATAAATACAGAGAGAGAGAGTCACCCAGTATATACAGTATAAATACAGAGAGAGAGAGTCACCCAGTATATGCAGTATAAATACAGAGAGAGAGAGTCACCCAGTATATACAGTATAAATACAGAGAGATAGTCACCCAGTATATACAGTATAAATACAGAGAGAGAGAGTCACTCAGTATATACAGTATAAATACAGAGAGAGAGAGTCACTCAGTATATACAGTATAAATACAGAGAGAGTCACTCAGTATATACAGTATAAATACAGAGAGAGTCACCCAGTATATGCAGTATAAATACAGAGAGAGTCACCCAGTATATACAGTATAAATACAGAGAGAGTCACCCAGTATATACAGTATAAATACAGAGAGATAGTCACCCAGTATATACAGTATAAATACAGAGAGAGAGAGTCACTCAGTATATACAGTATAAATACAGAGAGAGAGAGTCACTCAGTATATACAGTATAAATACAGAGAGAGAGAGTCACCCAGTATATGCAGTATAAATATATAGAGAGAGAGTCACCCAGTATCTACAGTATAAATACAGAGAGAGAGAGACCCAGTATATACAGTATAAATACAGAGAGAGTCACCCAGTATATAGAGTATAAATACAGAGAGAGAGTCACCCAGTATATACAGTATAAATACAGAGAGAGAGTCACCCAGTATATACAGTATAAATACAGAGAGAGGGAGAGTCACCCAGTATATACAGTATAAATACAGAGAGAGAGAGATTCACCCAGTATATACAGTATAAATACAGAGAGAGAGAGTCAACCAGTATATACAGTATAAATACAGAGAGAGGGAGAGTCACCCAGTATATACAGTATAAAAACAGAGAGCGAGAGAGTCACCCAGTATATACAGTATAAATACAGAGAGAGCGAGAGTCACCCAGTATATACATTATAAATAAAGAGAGAGAGTCACCCTGTAAATACAGTATAAATAGAGAGAGAGACCCACCAAGTATATCCAGTCTAAATACAGAGAGAGAGAGTCACCCAGTATATACAGTACAAATACAGAGAGAGTGATTCACCCAGTATATACAGTATAAATACAGAGAGAGTCACCCAGTATATACAGTATAAATACAGAGAGAGAGAGCGTCACCCAGTATATACAGTATAAATACAGAGAGTCACACATTATATACAGTATAAATACAGAGAGAGCGAGTCACCCAGTATATACAGTATCAATAGAGAGAGCGAGAGTCACCCAGTATATACATTATAAATAAAGAGAGAGAGTCACCCTGTAAATACAGTACAAATACAGAGAGAGAGACTCACCAAGTATATCCAGTCTAAATACAGAGAGAGAGAGTCACCCAGTATATACAGTACAAATACAGAGAGAGAGATTCACCCAGTATATACAGTATAAATACAGAGAGAGTCACCCAGTATATACAGTATAAATACAGAGAGAGAGAGCGTCACCCAGTATATACAGTATAAATACAGAGAGTCACCCAGTATATACAGTATAAATACAGAGAGAGAGAGTCACCCAGTATATACAGTATAAATACAGAGAGAGAGAGTCAGCCAGTATATACAGTATAAATACAGAGAGAGAGAGATTAACCCAGTGTATGCAGTATAAATCCAGAGAGAGAGAGTCATCCAGTGTATACAGTATAAATACAGAGAGAGAGTCACCCAGTATATACAGTATAAATACAGAGAGAGAGAGTCACCCAGTATATACAGTATAAATACAGAGAGTCACCCAGTATATACAGTATAAATACAGAGAGAGAGAGTCACCCAGTCTATACAGTATAAATACAGAGAGAGAGAGAGAGTCACCCAGTATATACAGTATAAATACAGAGAAAGAGAGTCACCCTGTATATACAGTATAAATACAGAGTGAGAGAGTCACCCAGTATACACAGTATAAATACAGAGAGAGAGAGAGTCACCCAGTATATAGAGTTTAAATACAGAGAGAGAGAGAGTCACCCAGTATATACAGTATAAACATAGCGAGAGAGTCACCCAGTATATACAGTATAAACACAGAGAGAGAGAGAGTCACCCAGTATATACAGTATAAATATAGAGAGAGAGAGTCACCCAGTATATACAGTATAAATACAGAGAGAGAGAGTCACCCAGTATACACAGTATAAATACAGAGAGAGAGAGAGTCACCCAGTATATAGAGTGTAAATACAGAGTGTCACCCATTATATACAGTATAAATACAGAGAGAGAGAGTCACCCAGTGATATACCTATCAATTCCTCCAATAAAAGGCGAAGAGTTACGAAGGTGACTAAAGGTTTTTATTGACTAAATAACAGCCCACTCTCGTGGGTGATCCGATCCAAGCAGGAGGAATACCAGCCAGTCGCTCACCTTTATACCTGGCCTGGTGGGTGGAGCCAAGGCGGAGTCGGCAGTGGTCATCCCAGGTATAGCAGTGTGGCAAGAGGCGACCTCGTACCGTGATACAATAGTGGTCAGTGATACAGTTATAACGAACAGTGGTGAACAGTGCTAACGATAGTGAACGTGGTTTACCACATTCACCCCTTGTTTAGAATTAAGTCCGGCGGGGTGAAGTGTACTACCAATTCTGGTAGGTCAGTCTGTCCGGAGGCTTCGTAAGCCTCTCCGATCGCCGCAGCGGTGGTGTTGCCTTATCCGGTGCTGGTGCCTTATCCGGTGTTGATGCTGGTGTTTGCGTGGTCGGCGAGGGCTCGTGGGGTTCCGGCATGCCGTCTACCTGGACTGAGGTTGGGGGGGGTGGTGGCGGTGTTTCCGGATCGGCTGAGGGTGCGAGGTCTCGTAGGGAGACAGTGTCCTCCCGCCCGTCTGGGTACGCCACGTAGGCGTACTGGGGGTTGGCGTGCAGGAGGTTCACCCTCTCGACCAGGGGGTCCGTTTTATGGGTCCTCACGTGTTTCCGCAGCCAGACCGGCCCCGGGGCGGTCAGCCAGGTTGGTAGAGTGGTTCCCGTAGTCGACTTCCTGGGGAAAACGAACATTCGTTCATGGGGGGTGGTGTTAGTGGCCGTGCAAAGTAATGACCGGATGGAGTGCAGCGCTGTCGGGAGGACTTCTTGCCAGCGGGAGGTTGGGAGGCCCTTAGACTTTAAGGCTAAGAGGACGGCCTTCCATACCGTCGCGTTCTCTCTTTCCACCTGACCGTTACCTCTGGGGTTGTAGCTGGTGGTCCTGCTTGCTGCAATACCTCTCTCTAGGAGGAATTGCCGGAGTTCCTCGCTCATGAAGGAGGAGCCCCGGTCGCTGTGTATATAGTTCGGGAACCCGAACAAGGCGAAGAGGGCATTCAGGCACTTAATGACCGTGCTACTGGTCATGTCGGGGCAGGGGAAGGCAAAGGGGAAACGGGAGTACTCATCAACGATGTTGAGGAAGTACACATTACGGTCAGAGGACGGGAGGGGCCCCTTAAAGTCGATGCTCAGGCGCTCGAAGGGGCGGGTGGCCTTGATCAGGCTTGCTCGGTCCGGCCTATAGAAGTGCGGTTTGCACTCCGCACAGGTCTGGCAGTTCCTGGTCATGGTCCTGACCTCCTCGATGGAGTAGGTCAGGTTGCGGGCCTTAATGAAATGGTAGAGTCTGGTGACTCCGGGGTGGCAGAGCTGGTCGTGGAGGGTCTGAAGCCTATCGATATGCGCGCTGGCGCATGTCATTCGTGAAAGGGCATCAGGGGATTCATTCAGCTTGCCTGGCCGGTACAAGATCTCATAATCGTAGGTGGAGAGCTCGATTCTCCATCTCAAAATCTTGTCATTCTTGATTTTGCCCTTCAGCTTGTTATTAAACATGAAAGCCACCGAACGCTGGTCGGTGAGGAGGGTAAATCGTTTGCCTGCCAGGTAGTGCCTCCAGCGCCGTACTGCCTCCACGATCGCCTGGGCCTCTTTCTCGACCGACGAATGTCGGATCTCGGGGCCCTGTAGGGTCCTTGAGAAGAAGGCCACTGGCCTCCCCTCCTGGTTTAGGGTGGCGGCTAAGGCGAAGTCGGAGGCGTCGCTCTCCACCTGAAAGGGGATGGACTCGTCCACTGCGTGCATCGTGGCCTTGGCTATGTCTCCCTTAATGAGGGAGAAGGCCGCGCACGCCTCCTCCGTGAGGGGGAAGGAAGTGGCTTTCAGGAGGGGTCTGGCTTTGTCCGCGTAATTGGGTACCCATTGGGCATAGTAGGCGAAAAGCCCCAGGGTTCTCCTAAGTGCTTTAGGGCAGTGGGGGAGGGGTAGCTCCATGAGGGGGCGCATTCTTTCTGGGTCGGGGCTGATGATTCCGTTCTCCACTACGCAGCCGAGGATGGCAAGGCGCGTGGTGTTAAACACGCATTTCTCCTTATTGTAGGTGAGGTTCAGCCGTTGGGCCGTACGGAGGAATTTCTCCAGATTCGCGTCATGTTCCTGCTGGTCGCGGCCGCAGATAGTGACGTTATCTAGGTAGGGGAATGTAGCCTGCAGTTCGTTCTGGTCAACCATCTGGTCCATCTCCCTTTGGAAGACCGAGACCCCATTAGTGACACCGAAGGGGACCCTAAGGAAGTGGTATAGGCGCCCATTCGCCTCGAAGGCGGTATACTGGCGGTCCTCAGGGTGGATAGGGAGTTGGTGGTAGGCCGACTTCAGGTCGATGGTCGAGAATACTTTATACTGTGCAATCTGATTGACCATGTCAGATATGCGGGGGAGGGGGTATGCGTCCAGCTGGGTATATCTGTTTATGGTCTGGCTGTAGTCGATGACCAGGCGGTTTTTATCGCCGGTCTTTACGACTACGACCTGGGCACGCCAGGGGCTGCTGCTCCCCTCGATAATGCCCTCTTTCAGGAGGCGCCGCACCTCAGAGCTAATGAAGGCTCTGTCCCCGGCGCTATACCGCCTGCTTTTGGTAGCGACGGGTTTGCAGTCAGGGGTAAGGTTAGCAAACAGAGAGGGTGGCGGGACCTTGAGGGTGGAGAGGCTGCAGGTGTTACGCGGTGGGCGGTTTAACGTTTGCTGGTTGTTGACTGTGAGTGGGGGGAGGGGTCCACCGTATGCTAGGGTTACGCTTTGGAGGTGGGATTGGAAGTCCAGCCCTAGTAGGACGGCAGCGCAGAGATGGGGGAGGACGAGGAGTTTAAAGTTTTTATACTCCGTGCCCTTAACCGACAGGGTCACGACACAGTAGCCGCTGATGTCCGTGGCGTGGGACCTCGATGCCATCGAGATTCGGCTGCGCGTTGGTAGGACAGAGAGGGAGTAGTGGCTCACCGTGTCTGGGTGGATGAAGCTCTCCGTGCTTCCGCTGTCGAACAGGCAGGTCGTGGCGTGGCCGTTCACTTTGATGTCCATCATTGACTTGGACAGATGGTGCGGGCGGGCTTGGTCCAGGGTGACGGAAGCTAGTGTGTAGCTGAGCGAGTCGTTGTCATCTGCGGGCGAGGCGGTCGGGCGTGGTGAGTAAAATGGCGTCTCCCACGAGGTAGGGCCCCATGAGGCACTATTGGGGTCGGTTGCCTTAATCAAAGATGGCCGCCCCCATGACTCATGTGTGGGGATGCTGGCCTCAGTTGCCCTAAACAAAGATGGCCGCCCCCATGACTCATGTGTGGGGATGCTGGCCTCAGTTGCCCTAAACGAAGATGGCCGCCCCCATAGTTCGCATGCGGCACTGCTGGCCTCTGAGGATCCGCTCCTGCAGGCCTTGGAGAAGTGGCCTTTCTTCAGGCAGGTTCTACATATGGAGTTCTTGGCTGGGCAGCGCGACCTCGGGTGCTTCTCCTGGCCACAAAAAAAACAGCCGGCGGCCCGATCGCGGATGCCCGATGTCGGGGCCGGTGCCGGGGGTGGCGGGGCCGGTCGGGTCCGGGACGCCGACGCAGAGGTAGGTCCCGGGGGCGGCGCTGGGAAGGGTGCTGTGGTAGGGGTCGGGCCCGAGTCCCAGGGTCGCGAGCAGTACCTGGTGAATGCTTCCTGATCTTGGTGGGCCACTTCCAGGGAGATAGCGAGGGCTTCAGCTTTTTCCATGCTGAGGTCTTTAGCTTCCAGCAGTCTTTGCCGTGAGTACTCGGACCGTAGGCCTTTCAGGAATGCGTCGCGGATATTATCTTCAGTATTTTCGGCTGCCGACACCGATTTAAAGTCACAGTTCCTGGCGAGTGCATATAGCGCCTGTGAGAATTCGGCTACTGATTCTCCTGGCTGTTGCGGCCGTGATCTTAGGAGGTGCCTAGCGTACATGTAGTTTACCGGGGTCCGGTACTTCTGTTTCAGCAGGTTGATGGCGGTCTCGTAGGTAGTCATGTCCTCGATGAGAGTGTATACTCTCGGGCTCAGTTGTGCCTGCAGGACACTTAGTTTGGATGCCTGAGGGACGCTGGATTCTCTCAGGTATGATTCGAAGCAGACCAGCCAGTGTTTAAAGTCTGCGGCTGAGTTTGCTGCTCGTGGGTTCAGGTCCAGGTACGGCGGTCTGAGGGCTCGCAGCCAAGCTGGCTGGTGTGGCTGTGCTCCTGGGAGCTGCGCTGGTGGCTCCTCCGCCGGTTGTGACTCGTTGTCGGACATCATTAAATTTAGTCAATAAAATTGATATACCTATCAATTTCTCCAATAAAAGGCGAAGAGTTACGAAGGTGACTAAAGGTTTTTATTGACTAAATAACAGCCCACTCTCGTGGGTGATCCGATCCAAGCAGGAGGAATACCAGCCAGTCGCTCACCTTTATACCTGGCCTGGTGGGTGGAGCCAAGGCGGAGTCGGCAGTGGTCATCCCAGGTATAGCAGTGTGGCAAGAGGCGACCTCGTACCGTGATACAATAGTGGTCAGTGATACAGTTATAACGAACAGTGGTGAACAGTGCTAACGATAGTGAACGTGGTTTACCACACCCAGTATATACAGTATAAATACAGAGAGAGAGAGTCACCCAGTATACACAGTATAAATACAGAGAGAGAGAGAGTCACCCAGTATATAGAGTGTAAATACAGAGTGTCACCCATTATATACAGTATAAATACAGAGAGAGAGAGTCACCCAGTGTATACAGTATAAATACAGAGAGTCACCCAGTATATACAGTATAAATATAGAGAGAGAGAGTCACCCAGTATATACAGTATAAATATATAGAGAGAGAGTCACCCAGTATATACAGTATAAATACAGAGAGAGAGAGTCACCCAGTATACACAGTATAAATACAGAGAGAGAGAGAGTCACCCAGTATATAGAGTGTAAATACAGAGTGTCACCCATTATATACAGTATAAATACAGAGAGAGAGAGTCACCCAGTGTATACAGTATAAATACAGAGAGTCACCCAGTATATACAGTATAAATACAGAGAGAGAGAGTCACACAGTATATACAGTATAAATACAGAGAAAGAGTCACCCAGTATATACAGCATAAATACAGAGAGAGAGTCACCCAGTATATACAGTATAAATACAGAGAGAGTCACCCAGTATATACAGTCTATATACAGAGAGAGATTCACCCAGTATATACAGTATAAATACAGAGAGAGAGAGTCACCCAGTGTATACAGTATAAATACAGAGAGAGAGAGATTCACCCAGTATATACAGTGTAAATCCAGAGAGAGAGAGTCATCCAGTATATACAGTATAAATACAGAGAGAAAGAATCACCCAGTATATACAGTATAAATACAGAGAGAGAGAATTACCCAGTATATACAGTATAAATATAGCGAGAGAGATTCATCCAGTATATACAGTATAAATACGGAGAGATAGAGAGTCACCCAGTATATTCAGTATAAATACAGAGAGAGAGAGTCACCCAGTATATACAGTATAAATACAGAGAGAGAGAGTCACCCAGTATATACAGTATAAATACAGAGAATCACCCAGTATATACAGTATAAATACAGAGAGCGAGAGTCACCCAGTATATACAGTATAAATACAGAGAGAGAGAGTCACCCAGTATATACAGTATAAATACAGAGAGAGAGAGTCACCCAGTATATACAGTATAAATACAGAGAAAGAGAGTCACCCAGTATATACAGTATAAATACAGAGTGAGAGAGTCACCCAGTATATACAGTATAAATACAGAGAGAGACAGAGTCACCCAGTATATACAGTATAAATACAGAGAGAGAGAGAGTCACCCAGTATATACAGTATAAATACAGAGTGAGAGTCACCCAGTCTATACAGTATAAACACAGAGAGAGAGAGAGTCACCCAGTATATACAGTATAAATACAGAGAGAGTCACCCAGTCTAGACAGTATCAATACAGAGAGAGTCACCCAGTATATACAGCATAAATACAGAGAGAGAGAGAGTCACCCAGTATATACAGTATACATACAGAGAGAGAGAGAGTCACCCAGTATATACAGTATAAATACAGAGAAAGAGAGTCACCCAGTATATACAGTATAAATACAGAGAGAGTCACCCAGTATATACAGTATAAATACAGAGAGAGAGTCACCCAGTATATACAGTATAAATACAGAGAGAGCGTCACCCAGTATATACAGTATAAATACAGAGAGCGAGAGTCACCCAGTATATACATTATAAATAAAGAGAGAGAGTCACCCTGTAAATACAGTATAAATACAGAGAGAGAGACTCACCAAGTATATCCAGTCTAAATACAGAGAGAGAGAGTCACCCAGTATATACAGTATAAATACAGAGAGAGAAAGTCACCCAGTATATACAGTATAAATACAGAGAGAGTCACCCAGTATATACAGTCGATATACAGAGAGAGAGTCACCCAGTATATACAGTATAAATACAGAGAGAGAGAGTCAGCCAGTATATACAGTATAAATACAGAGAGAGAGAGTCACCCAGTATATACAGCATAAATACAGAGAGTCACCCAGTATATACAGTATAAATACAGAGAGAGTCACCCAGTATATACAGTCGATATACTGAGAGAGATTCACCCAGTATATACAGTATAAATCCAGAGAGAGAGAGTCATCCAGTGTATACAGTATAAATACAGAGAGAGAGTCACCCAGTATATACAGTATAAATACAGAGAGAGAGAATCACCCAGTATATACAGTATAAATATAGCGAGAGAGATTCATCCAGTATATACAGTATAAATACGGAGAGAGAGAGAGTCACCCAGTATATTCAGTATAAATACAGAGAGAGAATCACCCAGTATATACAGTATAAATACAGAGAGAGAGAGTCACCCAGTATATACAGTATAAATACAGAGAGTCACCCAGTATATATAGTATAAATACAGAGAGAGAGAGTCACCCAGTCTATACAGTATAAATACAGAGAGAGAGAGAGTCACCCAGTATATACAGTATAAATACAGAGAGTCACCCAGTATATACAGTATAAATACAGAGAAAGAGAGTCACCCTGTATATACAGTATAAATACAGAGTGAGAGAGTCACCCAGTATATACTGTATAAATACAGAGAGAGACAGAGTCACCCAGTATATACTGTATAAATACAGAGAGAGAGAGAGTCACCCAGTATATACAGTATAAACATAGCGAGAGAGTCACCCAGTATATACAGTACAAATACAGAGAGAGAGAGTCACCCAGTATATACAGTATAAATACAGAGAGAGAGAGAGTCACCCAGTATATACAGTATAAATATAGAGAGAGAGAGTCACCCAGTATATACAGTATAAATACAGAGAGAGAGAGTCACCCAGTATATACAGTATAAATACAGAGAGAGAGAGTCACCCAGTATACACAGTATAAATACAGAGAGAGAGAGAGTCACCCAGTATATAGAGTGTAAATACAGAGTGTCACCCATTATATACAGTATAAATACAGAGAGAGAGAGTCACCCAGTATATACAGTATAAATACAGAGAGTCACCCAGTATATACGGTATAAATACAGAGAGAGAAAGTCACCCAGTATATACAGTATAAATACAGAGAGAGTCAACCAGTATATACAGTATAAATCCAGAGAGAGAGAGTCATCCAGTGTATACAGTATAAATACAGAGAGAGAGTCACCCAGTATATACAGTATAAATACAGAGAGAGAGAGTCATCCAGTGTATACAGTATAAATACAGAGAGAGAGTCACCCAGTATATACAGTCTATATACAGAGAGAGATTCACCCAGTATATACAGTATAAATCCAGAGAGAGAGAGTCATCCAGTGTATACAGTATAAATACAGAGAGAGAGTCACCCAGTATATACAGTATAAATACAGAGAGAGAGAATTACCCAGTATATACAGTATAAATATAGCGAGAGAGATTCATCCAGTATATACAGTATAAATACGGAGAGATAGAGAGTCACCCAGTATATTCAGTATAAATACAGAGAGAGAGAGTCACCCAGTATATACAGTATAAATACAGAGAGAGAGAGTCACCCAGTATATACAGTATAAATACAGAGAGTCACCCAGTATATACAGTATAAATACAGAGAGAGAGAGTCACCCAGTATATACAGTATAAATACAGAGAGAGAGAGAGTCACCCAGTATATACAGTATAAATACAGAGAAAGAGAGTCACCCAGTATATACAGTATAAATACAGAGTGAGAGAGTCACCCAGTATATACTGTATAAATACAGAGAGAGACAGAGTCACCCAGTATATACAGTATAAATACAGAGAGAGAGAGTCACCCAGTATATACAGTATAAATACAGAGAGAGAGAGAGTCACCCAGTATATACAGTATAAATACAGAGAAAGAGAGTCACCCAGTATATACAGTATAAATACAGAGAGAGAGAGAGTCACCCAGTATATACAGTATAAATACAGAGAAAGAGAGTCACCCAGTATATACAGTATAAATACAGAGAGAGAGAGTCACCCAGTATATACAGTATAAATGCAGAGAGAGAGAGAGTCACCCAGTATATACAGTATAAATACAGAGTGAGAGTCACCCAGTATATACAGTATAAACACAGAGAGAGAGAGAGTCACCCAGTCTAGACAGTATCAATACAGAGAGAGTCACCCAGTATATACAGCATAAATACAGAGAGAGAGAGAGTCACCCAGTATATACAGTATACATACAGAGAGAGAGAGAGTCACCCAGTATATACAGTATAAATACAGAGAAAGAGAGTCACCCAGTATATACAGTATAAATACAGAGAGAGTCACCCAGTATATACAGTATAAATACAGAGAGAGAGTCACCCAGTATATACAGTATAAATACAGAGAGAGAGAGTCACTCAGTATATACAGTATAAATACAGAGAGAGAGAGTCACCCAGTATATACAGTATAAATACAGAGAGAGAGAGTCACCCAGTACATACAGTATAAACATAGCGAGAGAGTCACCCACTATATACAGTACAAATACAGTGAGAGAGAGTCACCCAGTATATACAGTATAAATACAGAGAGAGAGAGAGCCACCCAGTATATAAAGTATAAGTACAGAGAGAGAGAGTCACCCTGTATATACAGTATAAATACAGAGAGAGAATCACCCAGTATATACAGTATAAATACAGAGAGAGAGAGTCAACCAGTATATACAGTATAAATACAGAGAGAGGGAGAGTCACCCAGTATATACAGTATAAATACAGAGAGAGTGTCACCCAGTATATACAGAAAAATACAGAGAGAGGGAGAGTCACCCAGTATATACAGTATAAATACAGAGCGAGAGTCACCCAGTAAATACAGTATAAATACAGAGAGAGAGAGTCACCAAGTATATCCAGTCTAAATACAGAGAGAGAGAGTCACCCAGTATATACAGTACAAATACAGAGAGAGAGAGTCACCAAGTATATACAGTATAAATACAGAGAGAGTCACCCAGTATATACAGTATAAATACAGAGAGCGATTCACCCAGTATATACAGTACAAATACAGAGAGAGAGAGTCACCCAGTATATACAGTATAAATACAGAGAGAGAAAGTCACCCAGTATATACAGTATAAATACAGAGAGAGTCACCCAGTACATACAGTATAAATACAGAGAGAGAGAGTCTTTATCATTATTACTACTATTAGATAGATATATGTGCATGCCTCATGAAATTTATACTAAATCATCACTTAGCATTATAGAAAATAGTGTTTCCACACTCATCCCACAAAATAGGTCCATTTTATTTCGTTTTATTGAACTATATAAATGCGTTCTTTCCACATAAGCTGCTGGAATATCCAGGGCCTCCGCTCCTCAACTTTTGGGATGAAGAGTACAGACCCTGAATTCCTAAAAGCTATAAAAGACATTGATATAATTGTGTTAACAGAAACATGGTGCCAAAAGGACATGCCGACCCACTGTCCTCCAATGTACCATGAAATCATTGTGCCCTCAGTAAAGAACACTAAAACACGCAAGGGCAGAACCTCCGGGGGAATATTGGTGTGGTATAAGGGAGAACTGGACAAACACATCTCACCGGTAAAACAGGGGAAATCACACGTATGGCTAAAACTAGATAAAAATATAGGAATAGCAAAAAAAGATGTTTACTTATGTGCGATCTACATACCTCCAATAGATTCGCCATATTTCGAAGAGGAGTTATTTGATACTCTCCACATGGAAATCAGCCATTTCCAGGCCCAAGGAAAGGTGATAATATGTGGGGACCTAAATGCAAGGACCGGCTGTGAACCTGACTTCATAGACCCACAGGGAAACAACCATGTGTTTGGCCAGACCCCTTTAGATGTCACACCAGCCATCGCAAATCGGAACAACCTTGATCGTGAAATAAATAAAAGCGGTAGGGAGGTAGTGCAACTCTGCCGAGCCTTAGGCCTGTACATAGTTAATGGTAGGTTCAGAGGGGACTCCCTAGGGAGACTCACATACTCCTCAACTCTTGGGTCTAGTGTGGTGGACTATACAATCACTGACCTGGACCCCTGCGATATCAACGCATTCACTGTCAGGCAACAATCCCCCCTCTCAGACCATAACCAAATAAATGTGTACCTTAAACATTCTGCCCAAACTACAGACACAAAAAAGGAACACAGTAAGCTACATAAAATAAACCAGACATACAGATGGGCCCCAGACAGTGGAGATAAATTCATCACAGCACTAAATTCACCTGATCTCACAAGTAAAATTTCAAAATTTAAAGAAAATCTATATGAGATCACCAGAGATGGTGTAAACACGGCCATAGAGGATATAAATATGATCTTCCATGAGGCAGCTGTAAAAGCCGACCTCGTGAAACAGAAGAGGAAGCATCACAAAAGACAAAATAAAAATATGAAATGGTTTGACCACGAATGCAAAAATGCCAGAAAAGACCTGAGAAAAATATCAAACCTAAAGCATCGGCAACCAAACAATCCGGACCTACGTACTAGATACAATGAAACCCTCAAAAGATATAAACACACCATTAGGAACAAAACACAAAACTATACCCACAAAATACTCGAAGAAATTGAAAACTCCACCAATCCAAAACAATTCTGGGAAATGTGGAATAACCTGAGTACAACACAATTGCAAGCATTACCAATCCAAGGTGGCGACATCTGGAGAACACATTTTGAAAACCTCTACAAAGACATCCCAAAAAACAAAACAAACCCAAGTCAACATCAGGTCACAGAAAAACTCCACACATTAGAAGCAACAATTAAAGACAACCAAAACCCTCTAGACTCCCCAATCACATGGAAAGAACTGGCCACAAAAATAAAATCTCTCCACCTAAAGAAAGCCTGTGGCCCAGACAACATCAAAAATGAAATGCTAAAGTTCAGCAATATGGAGATGCAGGGTGCGATACTCAAACTATTCAACATCATATTACGCTCAGGCTGTTTTCCCGATATCTGGTGCCAAGGACTAATCTCCCCCATATATAAAAGTGGAAACAAATCAGACCCAAATAACTACCGCGGCATCTGTGTCAACAGTTGTCTAGGGAAGTTATTCTGCAGTATTCTAAATAGTAGATTACTTGATTTTCTTAACAAACATAATATCCTCAGAAAAAACCAAATAGGCTTTCTTCCAAAACACCGCACCGCCGACCATATCTATACCCTTCACACCCTCATTGAAAAACATAAACACCAAACAAAAAATGGGAAAATATTCGCCTGTTTCATCGACTTCAAGAAAGCCTTTGACTCTATATGGCACGAAGGGCTCTATTATAAACTTCTTCAGTGTGGAATAGGGGGCAAAGTCTATGACCTTATTAAATCAATGTATCTGAAAAACAAATGCGGGGTCAAAATTGGAGACAAACGCACCGATTTCTTCACCCAGAGAAGAGGCGTCCGGCAGGGCTGCAATTTGAGCCCGACCCTGTTCAACATATACATAAATGAATTAGCAGACATGCTGGAGCAAAGCGAGTCACCAGGTCTCCGTCTCCTGGATGGAGAAGTGAAGTCCCTGTTCTATGCGGACGACCTGGTTCTGCTGTCTCCCACAGAACAGGGATTACAGCAACAACTAGACCTACTCGACAAATACTGCCAAAATTGGGCTCTAACAGTAAATCTAAAGAAAACCAACATCATGATTTTTCAGAAAAGACACAGATGTCAGGAAAACAAATACCAGTTTACCCTCAGTGATACCACTATAGGACACACTATGAGCTACACCTACCTTGGTCTAACTATTACAGCATCAGGGAGCTTCAGCATAGCAGTGAATGCACTAAAAGAAAAAGCCCGAAGAGCCCTATATGCAATAAAAAGAAAATTCTACAACATCCAAATCCCAATCAAAATCTGGCTCAAAATTTTTGACAGCATAATCCTGCCCATTGCACTGTACGGTAGTGAAGTATGGGGCCCGCTAAATCACCAAAGCTACACTAAATGGGAAAAACACACAATAGAAGCCCTACATGCAGAATTCTGCCGAAGCATCCTTCGCACCCAAAGAAAAACGCCAACAAATGCATGCAGAGCCGAACTAGGCAGATACCCACTGATAATAAACATCCAAAAACGAGCACTAAACTTCCTAAATCACCTCAAATCTAGCTCCCCAGACACCCTTCATTTCAAAGCCTTTCAGACCCAAGAGCTAAACCCAGAAAAGAGTCCCCTGAGTCAGCTGCTACTGAAACTAAGTACTCAGCCGGACTCTGACCAACCCCAGACCAACACAGCCGTCCAAACACCAATCCGAGTGAACCAAATCATTAAACAATGCAAAGAAACCTACCTGGAACATTGGAACAAAATAACCGAAAGCCAAAGCAGATTAGAATGTTACCGGGCCCTAAAAAGAGAATATAAACTGGCAGACTACCTCACGACCATCAGAGACACAAAACAGAGACAGACCCTCACCAGGTACAGACTAAGCGACCACCAACTGGAAATTGAAAAAGGCAGATACAAGAAATCCTGGCAGCCTAGAGAGAATAGAATATGCGATCAATGTCTGGCTGGCGAGGTTGAAACAGAAATGCATTTCCTCCTAAAATGCGAAAAATTCAACACATCAAGAAACATATTATTCAACAAGCTAAATCAAACAACCCCAGATTTCAAGGAATTGGATGATCTGTCAAAATTGAGATTAGTCCTAGGAGAAGGAGACAGACCATACCTTGGGGCTAAATATGTAACAACATGTCACAACCTGAGGACTGTTTAAAAGTAAGACTGTTTAAAATTAATATTGAACGTACCAAATGAAGTAGAAAGACTGTTTAAAATTAATATTGTTTAAAAGTAATATTGTATATACCCAACAAATGTCAAATCGATTGACACCTACAGAATGTTGGAAAACTGTACCTTTTTGCTATGTAAGCTTTGGCAATATGGTTCTCTGTAAACTTTCATGCCAATAAAGCATTTGAACTGAACTGAGTCACCCAGTATATACAGCATAAATACAGAGAGAGAGTCACCCAGTACATAGAGTATAAATAGAGAGAGAGAGAGAGTCACCCAGTATATACAGTATAAATACAGAGAGAGAGTCACCCAGTATATACAGTATAAATACAGAGAGAGAGAGTCAATCAGTATATACAGTATAAATACAGAGAGAGAGAGAGTCACCCAGTATATAGAGTATAAATACAGAGAGAGAGAGTCACCCAGTATATACAGCATAAATACAGAGAGAGAGAGTCACCGTGTAATATAGTATAAATACAGAGAAAGAGGGTCACCCAGTATATACAGTATAATACAGGGAGAGTCACTCAGTATATACAGTATAAATACTGAGAGAGAGTGTCACCCAGTATATACAGTATAAATACCGAGAGAGAGGGTGTCACCCAGTATATACAGTATAAATACAGAGAGTGTCACCCAGTATAAACAGTATAAATACAGAGAGAGAATCACCCAATATATACAGTATAAATACAGAGTGAGAAATTCACCCAGTATATACAGTATACATACAGAGAGAGGGAGAGTCACCCAGTATATACAGTATAAATACAGAGAGAGAGATTCACCCAGTATATACAGTATAAATACAGAGAGAGAGAGTCACCCAGTATATACAGTATAAATACAGACAGTCACCCAGTATATACAGTATAAATACAGAGAGAGAGTCTCCCAGTATATACAGTCTAAATACAGAGAGAGAGAGTCACCCAGTATATACAGTATAAATACAGAGAGATAGAGAGTCACCCAGTATATACAGTATCAATACAGAGAGAGAGTCACCCAGTATATACAGTATAAATACAGAGAGAGAGTCACCCAGTATATACAGTATAAATACAGAGAGAGAGAGTCACCCACTATATACAGTATAAATATAGAGAGAGAGTCACCCAGTATATACAGCATAAATATAGAGAGAGAGAGTGTCACCCAGTATATACAGTATAAATACAGAGAGAGAGAGTCACCCAGTATATACAGTATAAATACAGAGAGAGAGAGTCACCCAGTATATACAGTATAAATACAGAGAGAGGGAGAGTCACACAGTATATACAGTATAAATATAGAGAGAGAGTCACCCAGTATATACAGCATAAATACAGAGAGAGAGAGAGTCACCCAGTATATACAGTATAAATACAGAGAGAGAGTCACCCAGTATATACAGTATAAATACAGAGAGAGGGAGAGTCACCCAGTATACACAGTATAAATACAGAGAGAGAGAGAGTCACCCAGTAAATATAGTCTAAATACAGAGAGAGAGAGTCACCCAGTATATACAGTACACATACAGAGAGAGTCACCCAGTATATGCAGTATAAATACAGAGAGAGAGAGAGTCACCCAGTATATACAGTATAAATACAGAGAGAGTCACCCAGTATATGCAGTATAAATATATAGAGAATCACCCAGTATATACAGTATCAATACAGAGAGAGAGTCACCCAGTATATACAGTATCAATACAGAGAGAGAGTCACCCAGTATATACAGTATAAATATAGAGAGAGAGAGAGTCACCCAGTATATACAGTATCAATACAGAGAGAGAGTCACCCAGTATATACAGTATCAATACAGAGAGAGAGTCACCCAGTATATACAGTATCAATACAGAGAGAGAGTCACCCAGTATATACAGTATAAATACAGAGAGAGAGTCACCCAGTATATACAGTATAAATACAGAGAGAGAGTCACCCAGTATATACAATATAAATACAGAGAGAGAGAGTCACCCAGTATATACAGTATAAATACAGAGAGAGAGAGTCAACCAGTATATACAGTATAAATAGAGAGAGAGGGAGAGTCACACAGTATATACAGTATAAGTACAGAGAGAGAGAGTCAACCAGTATATGCAGTATAAATAGAGAGAGAGGGAGAGTCACACAGTATATACAGTATAAATACAGAGAGAGAGTCACCCAGTATATAAAATATAAATACAGAGAGAGAGAGTCACCCAGTATATCCAGTCTAAATACACAGAGAGAGAGTCACCCAGTATATACAGTATAAATACAGAGAGAGAGTCACCCAGTATATACAGTGTAAATACAGAGAGAGAGAGAGTCTTGAAGCGAGGTTGAAACAGAAATGCATTTTCTCCTAAAATGCGAAAAATTCAACACATCAAGAAAAATATTATTCAACAAGCTAAGCCAAACAACCCCAGATTTCAAGGAATTGGATGACATGTCAAAATTGAGATTAATCCTGGGAGAAGGAGACAGACCATACCTTGGGGCCAAATATGTAACAACATGTCACAACCTGAGGACTGTTTAAAATTAAGACTGTTTAAAATTAATATTGAACGTACCAAATGAAGTACAAAGACTGTTTAAAATTAATATTGTTTAAAAGTAATATTGTATGTACCCAACAAATGTCAAATCGATTGACACCTACAGAATGTTGGAAAACTGTACCTTTTTGCTATGTAAGCTTTGGCAATATGGTTCTCTGTAAACTTTCATGCCAATAAAGCATTTGAATTGGAATTGGAATTGGAGAGTCACCCAGTATATCCAGTCTAAATACAGAGCGAGAGAGTCACCCAGTATATACAGTATCCATACAGAGAGAGAGAGTCACTTAGCATATACATTATAAATACAGAGAGTGTCAGCCAGTATATACAGTATAAATGCAGAGAGAGAGTCACCCTGTATATCCAGTTTAAATACAGAGAGAGAGTCACCCAGTATATACAGTATAAATACAGAGAGCCACCCAGTAAATACTGTATAAATATATATAGAGAGAGAGTCACCCAGTATATATAGTATAAATACAGAGAGAGAGAGAGTCACCCAGTATATACAGTATAAATACAGAGATAGTCACCCAGTATAAACAGTATAAATACAGAGAGAGTCACCCAGTATATACATTATAAATACAGAGAGAGAGTCACCCAGTATATACAGTATAAATACAGAGAGAGAGAGTCACCCAGTATATGCAATATAAATATATAGAGAGAAAGTCACCCAGTATATACAGTATAAATACAGAGAGAGAGTCACCCAGTATATACATAGAAACATAGAAACATAGAGATAGGAACAGGAGTAGGCCATTCGGCCCTTCGAGCCTGCTCCGCCATTCAATGAGATCATGGCTGATCTTCGTCTGAGATCATAGCTGATCTTACCAGTTCAGTACCCCGTCCCCGCCTTTTCTCCGTAACCCTTAATCCCCTTAGCCTTCAGAAATATATCCAATTCTCTCTTGAAAATATTTATTGAATTAGCCTTCACAGCCCTCTGTGGCAGGGAATTCCACAGGCTCACCACTCTTTGAGTGAAGAAATTCTTCCTCATCTCTGTTTTAAATGATTTGCCCGCTATTTTTAGACTGTGGCCCCTGGTTCTGTGCTCCCCGGCCATTGGAAACATTCTCTCTGAATTCAGCCTGTCCAGGCCTGCCATAATTTTATATGTTTCGATGAGATCCCCTCTCAATTTTCTAAACTCCAGTGAGTACAAGCCCAAACTATTTAATCTCTCTTCGTAGGTCATTCCCGCCATTCCAGGTATCAGCCTGGTGAATCGCCGTTGCACTCTTTCCATGGCAAGAACATCCTTCCGCAGATGGGGCGACCAAAACTGTACACAATACTCCAGATGCGGTCTCACCAGCACCTTGTACAGCTGTAGTAAGGTATCCCTATTCCTATACTCGAACCCCCTTGATATGAAGGCCAACATACCATTTGCCTTCTTAATCGCCTGTTGCACCTGCATGCTCTCCTTCAGTGACTGGTGCACAAGAACACCCAGGTCCCTCTGCACTTCCCCATCTCCCAATCTATTGCCATTTAGATAATAATCTACCCTCCTGTTTTTACCCCCAAAGTGGATAACCTCGCATTTATCCACATTATAGTGCATCTGCCACGTATCCGCCCATTCCCCCAACCTGTCCAAATCGCACTGTAGCCTCCTGACATCCTCATCAGAGCCCACCCCTCCTCCTAGTTTAGTGTCGTCAGCGAATTTGGAAATATTGCATCCAATTCCCTGATCCAGATCATTTATATATATTGTGAACAGCTGGGGTCCCAGGACAGATCCTTGCGGCACCCCGCTGGTCACTGCCTGCCACTCCGAAAACGAGCCGTTTATTCCAACTCTCTGTTTTCTATCCGCCAGCCAGTTCTCTATCCACGTTAATACTTTGCCCCCAATCCCATGAGCCTTAATTTTGCATGATAATCTTTTGTGTGGAACCTTATCGAAGGCTTTCTGGAAGTCAAGGTACACCACATCCACTGGCTCTCCCCCATCTATTTTACCAGTTACTTCCTCAAAAATTTCCAGCAGATTAGTCAAACACGATTTACCCTTTGTAAATCCATGTTGACTCTGTCCGATCCTTTCCCCATTTGTCAAGTGCTCCGCTATTTTATCCTTAATAATGGACTCTAGCATTTTGCCCACAACCGATGTAAGGCTTACTGGTCTATAATTCCCTGCTTTCTCTCTACCCCCCTTTTTAAATATTGGGGTAACATTAGCTACCCTCCAATCCACGGGTACTGTTCCCGAGTCAATGGAGTTCCGGAAGATGATCCTTAGAGCATCTGCTATCTCCAGGGCCACCTCCTTAAGTACCCTAGGATGTAGTTTATCAGGCCCCGGGGATTTGTCGGCCTTCAGTCCCCTCAACTTACCCAACACCATATCCCTAGAGATACTAATTTCTGTCAGCTCCTCCCTCTCATTAGTCCCTATGTTTGCCGATATTCCTGGGAGGTTATTTGTGTCCTCCTTTGTGAATACAGAACCAAAGTATGAGTTTAATTGGTCTGCCATTTCCTTATTCTCCATTATATATACAGTATAAATACAGAGAGAGGGAGAGTCACCCAGAATATACAGTAAAAATACAGAGACAGAGAGAGTCACCCAGAATATACAGTATAAATACAGAGAGAGAGAGTCACCCAGTATATACAGTATAAATACAGAGAGAGAGAGTCACCCAGTATATGCAGTATAAATATATAGAGAGAGAGTCACCCAGTATATACAGTATAAATACAGAGAATCACACATTTTTTCAGTATAAATGCAGAGAGTGAGTCACCCTGTATATACAGTATAATACAGAGAGAGAGTCACCCAGTATATAGAGTATAAATACAAAGAGCCAACCAGTAAATACAGTATAAATATATATAGAGAGAGAGTCACCCAGTATATATAGTATAAATACAGAGAGAGAGAGAGAGTCACCCAGTATATACAGTATAAATACAGGGAGAGAGAGTCACCCAGTATATACAGTATAAATACAGAGGGAGACATAGTCACCCAGTATATACAGTATAAATACAGAGAGAGAGTCACCGAGTATATACAGTATAAATACAGAGAAAGAGGGTCACCCAGTATATACAGTATAATACAGGGAGAGTCACTCAGTATATACAGTATAAATACAGAGAGAGAGAGTCACCCAGTATAAACAGTATAAATACAGAGAGTGTCACCCAGTATAAACAGTATAAATACAGAGAGAGAGATTCACCCAGTATATACAGTATAAATACAGAGAGAGAGAGTCACCCAATATATACAGTATAAATAGAGAGAGAGAAATTCACCCAGTATATACAGTATACATACAGAGAGCGAGAGTCACCCAGTATATACAGTATAAATACAGAGAGAGAGAGTCACCCAGTATATACAGTATAAATACAGAGAGAGAGAGTCACCCAGTATATACAGTATAAATACAGAGAGAGGGAGAGTCACCCAGTATATACCGTATAAATACAGAGAGAGATTCACCCAGTATATACAGTATAAATACAGAGAGAGAGAGTCACCCAGTATATACAGTATAAATACAGAGAGTCACCCAGTATATACAGTATAAATACAGAGAGAGAGTCACCCAGTATATACAGTATAAATACAGAGAGAGAGAGTCACCCAGTATATACAGTATAAATACAGAGAGAGAGAGAGTCACCCAGTATATACAATATAAATACAGAGAGTCACCCAGTATATACAGTATAAATACAGAGAGAGAGTCACCCAGTATATACAGTATCAATACAGAGAGAGAGAGAGTCACCCAGTATATACAGTTTAAATACAGAGAGAGAGTCACCCAGTATATACAGTATAAATACAGAGAGAGAGTCACCCAGTATATACAGTATAAATACAGAGAGAGAGAGTCACCCAGTATATACAGTATAAATACAGAGAGATGGAGTCAACCAGTATATACAGTATAAATACAGAGAGAGGGAGAGTCACCCAGTATATACAGTATAAATATAGAGAGAGAGTCACCCAGTATATACAGCATAAATACAGAGATAGAGAGAGTCACCCAGTATATACAGTATAAATACACAGAGAGAGAGAGTCACCCAGTATATACCGTATAAATACAGAGAGAGGGAGAGTCACCCAGTATACACAGTATAAATACAGAGAGAGAGAGAGTCACCCAGTAAATATAGTATAAATACAGAGAGAGAGAGTCACCCAGTATATCCAGTCTAAATACAGAGAGAGAGAGTCACCCAGTATATACAGTACACATACAGAGAGAGTCACCCAGTATATACAGTATAAATACAGAGAGAGAGAGAGTCACCCAGTATATGCAGTATAAATACAGAGAGAGAGAGAGTCACCCAGTATATACAGTATAAATATAGAGAGAGAGTCACCCAGTATATACAGTATAAATACAGAGAGAGAGAGTCACCCAGTATATACAGTATAAATACAGAGAGAGGGAGAGTCACCCAGTATATACAGTATAAATACAGAGAGAGAGATAGTCACCCAGTATATACAATATAAATACAGAGAGAGAGAGTCACCCAGTATATACAGTATAAATACAGAGAGAGAGAGTCAACCAGTATATACAGTATAAATACAGAGAGAGGGAGAGTCACCCAGTATATACAGTATAAATACAGAGAGAGAGATAGTCACCCAGTATATACAATATAAATACAGAGAGAGAGAGTCACCCAGTATATACAGTATAAATACAGAGAGAGAGAGTCACCCAGTATATGCAGTATAAATATATAGAGAGAGAGTCACCCAGTATATACAGTATAAATACAGAGAGAGAGTCACCCAGTATATAGAGTATAAATAGAGAGAGAGAGAGAGTCACCCAGTATATACAGTATAAATACAGAGAATCACACATTATATACAGTATAAATGCAGAGAGAGTGAGTCACCCTGTATATACAGTTTAAATACAGAGAGAGGGTCACCCAGTATATAGAGTATAAATACAGAGAGCCAACCAGTAAATACAGTATAAATATAAAAAGAGAGAGAGTGACCCAGTATATATAGTATAAATACAGAGAGAGAGAGAGAGTCACCCAGTCTATACAGTATAAATACAGGGAAAGTCACCCAGTATATAGAGTATAAATACAGAGGGAGACAGAGTCACCCAGTATATACAGTATAAATACAGAGAGAGAGAGTCACCGAGTATATATAGTATAAATACAGAGAAAGAGGGTCACCCAGTATATACAGTATAATACAGGGAGAGTCACTCAGTATATACAGTATAAATACAGAGAGAGAGTGTCACCCAGTATATACAGTATAAATGCAGAGAGTGTCACCCAGTATAAACAGTATAAATACAGAGAGAGAGATTCACCCAGTATATACAGTATAAATACAGAGAGAGAGAGTGTCACCCAGTATATACAGTATAAATACAGAGAGAAAGAGTCACCCAATATATACAGTATAAATACAGAGAGAGAAATTCACCCAGTATATATAGTATCCATACAGAGAGTGAGAGTCACCCAGTATATACAGTATAAATACAGAGAGAGAGAATGCGAAAAATTCAACACATCAAGAAACATATTATTCAACAAGCTAAGCCAAACAACCCCAGATTTCAAGGAATTGGATGACCTGTCAAAATTGAGATTAGTCCTGGGAGAAGGAGACAGACCATACCTTGGGGCCAAATATGTAACAACATGTCACAACCTGAGGACTGTTTAAAAGTAAGACTGTTTAAAATTAATATTGTTAAAAGTAATATTGTATGTACCCAACAAATGTCAAATCGATTGACACCTACAGAATGTTGAAAAACTGTACCTTTTTGCTATGTAAGCTTTGGCAATATGGTTCTCTGTAAACTTTCATGCCAATAAAGCATTTGAATTGAATTGAATTGAATTGAGAGTCACCCAGTATATACAGTATAAATACAGAGAGAGAGAGTCACCCAGTATATACAGTATAAATACAGAGAGAGGGAGAGTCACCCAGTATATACCGTATAAATATAGAGAGAGAGATTCACCCAGTATATACAGTATAAATACAGAGAGAGAGAGTCACCCAGTATATACAGTATAAATACAGAGAGTCACCCAGTATATACAGTATAAATACAGAGAGAGAGTCACCCAGTATATACAGTATAAATACAGAGAGAGAGAGTCACCCAGTATATACAGTATAAATACAGAGAGATAGAGAGTCACCCAGTATATACAGTATAAATACAGAGTCACCCAGTATATACAGTATAAATACAGAGAGAGAGTCACCCAGCATATACAGTATCAATACAGAGAGAGAGAGAGTCACCCAGTATATACAGTATAAATACAGAGAGAGAGTCACCCTGTATATACAGTATAAATACAGAGAGAGAGTCACCCAGTATATACAGTATAAATACAGAGAGAGAGAGTCACACAGTATATACTGTATAAATATCGAGAGAGAGTCACCCAGTATATACAGCATAAATACAGAGAGAGAGAGAGTCACCCAGTATATACAGTATAAATACAGAGAGAGAGTGTCAACCAGTATATACAGTATAAATACAGAGAGAGGGAGAGTCACCCAGTATATACAGTATAAATACAGAGAGAGAGAGAGTCACCCAGTATATACAGTATAAATACAGAGAGAGGGAGAGTCACCCAGTATACACAGTATAAATACAGAGAGAGAGAGAGTCACCCAGTAAATACAGTATAAATACAGAGAGAAACACATCAAAAAACATATTATTTGACAAGCTCAGCCAAACAACCCCAGGATTCAAGGAATTGGATGACCTGTCAAAATTAAGATTAGTCCTGGGAGAAGGAGACAGACCATACCTTGGTGCCAAATATGTAACAAGATGTCACAACCTGAGGACTGTTTAAAATGAATACTGAATGTACCCAATGATGTACAAAGACTGTTTCCATTAATATTGTTTAAAAGTAATATTGTATGTACCCAACAAGGGTCAAAATTGTTTGACACCCAACGAATGTTGGAAAACTGTACTTTTTTGTTGTGAAAGCTTTGGCAATATGGTTCTCTGTAAACTTTCATGCCAATGAAGCATTTGAATTGTGAAAATGTGAATTGTGAGAGAGAGATTGGGAGTGTGAGAGAGAGAGAGACTGGGAGTGTGTGAGAGAGAGAGAGATTGGTAGTGTGAGAGAGAGAGAGATTGGGAGTGTGAGAGAGAGAGATTGGGAGTGTGAGAGAGAGAGAGATTGGGAGTGTGAGAGAGAGAGAGATTGGGAGTGTGAGAGAGAGATGCGAAAAATTCAACACAACAAGAAACATATTATTTGACAAGCTCAGCCAAACAACCCCAGATTTCAAAGAATTGGATGACCTGTCAAAATTAAGATTAGTCATGGGAGAAGGAGACAGACCTTACCTTTGTGCCAAATATGTAACAACATGTCACAACCTGAGGACTGTTCAAAATTAATACTGAATGTACCCAACGATGTTCAACGACTGTTTAAATTAATATTGTTTAAACTAATATTGTATGTACCCAACGAAGTCCAAAATTGTTTGACACCTACAGAATGTTGTAAAACTATGCTTTTTGTTGTGTAAGCTTTGGCAATATGGTTCCCTGTAAACTTTCATGCCAATAAAGCATTTGAATTGAATTGAATTGAATTGAATTGAGTCACCCAGTATATCCAGTCTAAATACAGAGAGAGAGAGTCACCCAGTATATACAGTACACTTACAGAGAGAGTCACCCAGTATATACAGTATAAATACAGAGAGAGAGTCACCCAGTATATACAGTATAAATATAGAGAGAGAGTCACCCAGTATATACAGCATAAATACAGAGAGAGAGAGAGTCACCCAGTATATACAGTATAAATAAAGAGAGAGAGAGTCAACCAGTACATACAGTATAAAAACAGAGAGAGGGAGAGTCACCGAGTATATACAGTATAAATACAGAGAGAGAGAGTCACCCAGTATAGACAGTATAAATACAGAGAGAGGGAGAGTCACCCAGTATATACAGTATAAATACAGAGAGAGAGTCACCCAGTAAATACAGTATAAATACAGAGAGAGAGAGTCACCCAGTATATCCAGTCTAAATACAGAAAGAGAGAGTCACCCAGTATATACAGTACACTTACAGAGAGAGTCACCCAGTATATACAGTATAAATACAGAGAGAGAGAGAGTCACCCAGTATATACAGTATAAATACAGAGAGTGGCACCCAGTATATACAGTATAAATACAGAGAGAGTCACCCAGTATATACAGTATCAATACAGAGAGAGAGAGTCACTCAGCATATACATTATAAATACAGAGAGTGTCAGCCAGTATATACAGTATAAATACAGAGAGAGAGAGTCACCCAGTATATACAGTATAAATACAGAGAGTCACCCAGTATATACAGTATAAATACAGAGAGAGAGTCACCCAGTATATACAGTATAAATACAGAGAGAGAGAGTCACCCAGTATATACAGTATAAATACAGAGAGTCACCCAGTATATACAGTATAAATACAGAGAGAGAGGCACCCAGCTTATACAGTATCAATACAGAGAGAGAGAGAGTCACCCAGTATATACAGTATAAATACAGAGAGAGAGTCACCCAGTACATACAGTATAAATACAGAGAGAGAGTGTCAACCAGTATGTACAGGATAAATACAGAGAGAGGGAGAGTCACCCAGTATATACAGTATAAAAACAGAGAGAGAGAGAGTCACCCAGTATATACAGTATAAATACAGAGAGAGGGAGAGTCACCCAGTATACACAGTATAAATACAGAGAGAGAGAGAGTCACCCAGTAAATACAGTATAAATACAGAGAGAGAGAGTCACCCAGTATATCCAGTCTAAATACAGAGAGAGAGAGTCACCCAGTATATACAGTACACATACAGAGAGAGTCACCCAGTATATACAGTATAAATATAGAGAGAGAGTCACCCAGTATATACAGCATAAATACAGAGAGAGAGAGAGTCATCCAGTATATACAGTATAAATAAAGAGAGAGAGTGTCAACCAGTATATACAGTATAAAAACAGAGAGAGGGAGAGTCACCCAGTATATACAGTATAAATACAGAGAGAGAGAGAGTCACCCAGTATATACAGTATAAATACAGAGAGAGGGAGAGTCACCCAGTATATACAGTATAAATACAGAGAGAGAGAGAGTCACCCAGTAAATACAGTAAAAATACAGAGAGAGAGAGTCACCCAGTATATCCAGTCTAAATACAGAGAGAGGGAGTCACCCAGTATATACAGTACACTTACAGAGACAGTCACCCAGTATATACAGTAAAAATACAGAGAGAGAGAGAGTCACCCAGTATATACAGTATAAATACAGAGAGTGGCACCCAGTATATACAGTATAAATACAGAGAGAGTCACCCAATATATACAGTATCAATACAGAGAGAGAGAGTCACTCAGCATATACATTATAAATACAGAGAGTGTCAGCCAGTATATACAGTATAAATACAGAGAGTCAGCCATTATATACAGTATAAATGCAGAGAGAGTAAGTCACCCTGTATATGCAGTTTAAATACAGAGAGAGAGTCACCCAGTATGTAGAGTATAAATACAGAGAGCCACCCAGTAAATACAGTATAAATATATAGAGAGAGAGATTCACCCAGTATATATAGTATAAATACAGAGAGAGAGAGAGTCACCCAGTATATACAGTATAAATATATAGAGAGAGAGAGTCACCCAGTATATACAGTATAAATATATAGAGAGAGAGATTCACCCAGTATATATAGTATAAATACAGAGAGAGAGAGAGCCACCCAGTATATACATTCTAAATACAAAGAGAGAGATTCACCCAGTATAAACAGTATAAATACAGAGAGATTCACACAGTATATACAGTATAAATACAGAGAGCGAGAGTCACCCAGTATATACTGTATAACTGCAGAGAGAGAGAGAGTCACCCAATATATACAGTATAAAAGTACAGAGAGAGTCACCCAGTATATACAGTCTAAATACAGAGAGAGATTCACCCAGTATATACAGTTTAAATACAGTGAGAGAGTCACCCAGTATGTACAGTATAAATACAGAGAGAGAGAGTCACCCAGTACATACAGCATAAATACAGAGAGAGAGAGAGTCACCCAGTATATACTGTATAAATACGGAGCGAGAGAGAGTCACCCAGTATATACAGTATAAATACAGAGTGACATTCACCCAGTATATACAGTAGAAATACAGAAAGAGAATCACCCAGTATATACAGTATAAATACAGAGAGAGAGGGAGTCACCAAATATATACAGTATAAATACAGAGAGATTCACCCAGTATATCCAGACTAAATACAGAGAGAGACAGTCAACCAGTATATACAGTATAAATACAGAGAGAGAGAGAGTCACCCAGTAAATACAGTATAAATGCAGAGAGAGAGTCACCCAGTATATCCAGTCTAAATACAGAGAGAGAGAGTCACCCAGTTAATACAGTACACATACAGAGAGAGTCACCCAGTATATACAGTATAAATACAGAGAGAGAGTCACACAGTATATACAGTATAAATACAGAGAGAGAGAGAGTCACCCAGTATATACAGTATAAATGCAGAGAGTGTCACCCACTATATACAGTATACAGAGAGAGTCACTCAGCATATACATTATAAATACAGAGAGTGTCAGCCATTATATACAGTATAAATACAGAGAGTCACCCATTATATACAGTATAAATGCAGAGAGAGTAAGTCACCCTGTATATGCAGTTTAAATACAGAGAGAGAGTCACCCAGTATATAGAGTATAAATACAGAGAGCCACCCAGTAAATACAGTATAAATATATAGAGAGAGAGTCACCCAGTATATACAGTATAAATACAGGGAGAGAGAGTCATCCCGTATTTACAGTATAAATACAGAGCGAGACAGATTCACCCAGTATATACAGTATAAATACAGAGAGAGAGAGTCACCGAGAATATATAGTATAAATACAGAGAAAGAGGGTCACCCAGTATATACAGTATAAATACAGAGAGAGAGACTCACCCAGTATATACAGTATTAATACAGAGAGAGAGAGAGTCACCCAGTATATACAGTATAAATACAGAGCGAGTCACCCAGTATAAACAGTATAAATTCAGAGAGAGAATCACCCAGTATATACAGTATAAATACAGAGAGAGAGAGCGTCACCCAGTATATACAGTATAAATACAGAGAGACAGAGAGTCACCCAATATATACAGTATAAATACAGAGAGAGGGTCAACCAGTATATACAGTATTAATACAGAGAGAGAGAGAGTCACCCAGTATATACAGTACACATACAGAGAGCGAGAGTCTCCCAGTATATACAGTATTAATACAGAGAGAGAGAGAGTCACCCAGTATATACAGTATAAATAGAGACAGAGAGTCACCCAGTATATACAGTATAAATACAGAGAGAGGGAGAGTCACCCAGTATATACAGTATAAATACAGAGAGAGAGTCACCCAGTATATACAGCATAAACACAGAGAGAGAGAGTCTCCCAGTATATACAGTATAAATACAGAGAGAGAGAGTCACCCAGTATAAATACAGAGAGAGAGATTCACCCAGTATGTACAGTATAAATACAGAGAGAGAGAGAGACCCAGTATAAATACAGAGAGAGAGATTCACCCAGTATGTACAGTATAAATACAGAGAGAGAGAGAGAGACCCAGTATATACATTATCAATACAGAGAGAGAGTCACTCAGCATATACATTATAAATACAGAGAGCGAGTCAGCCAGTATATACAGTGTAAATACAGAGAGTCACCCATTATATACAGTATAAATGTAGAGACAGTGAGTCAACCAGTATATACAGCATAAATACAGCGAGAGAGTCACCCAGTGTAAACAGTTTAAATACAGAGAGCCACCCAGTATACAGTATAAATATATAGAGAGAGAGAGTCACCCAGTATATATAGTATAAATAAATACAGAGGGAGAGAGAGAGTCACCCAGTATATACAGTATAAATACAGAGTGAGAGAGTCACCCAGTATATACATTCTAAATACACAGAGAGAGAGTCACCCAGTATATACGGTATAAATACAGAGAGATTCACACAGTATATACAGTATAAATACAGTGAGCGAGAGTCACCCAGTATAAACAGTATAAATACAGAGAGAGAGAGAGTCACCCAGTATATAGAGTATGAATACAGAGAGAGAGTCACCCAGTATATACTGTATAAATACAGAGAGAGAGAGTCACCCAGTATATACAGTATAAATACAGAGAGAGCCTCACCCAGTATATACAGTATAAATACAGAGAGAGAGAGAGAGAGTCACCCAGTATATACAGTCTAAATACAGAGAGAGAGAGAGAGTCACCCAGTATATACAGTGTAAATACAGAGAGAGAGCGTCACCCAGTATATACAGTATAAATACACAGAGAGAGAGAGAGAGTCACCCAGTATATACAGTCTAAATACAGAGAGAGAGAGAGAGTCACCCAGTATATACAGTGTAAATACAGAGAGAGAGAGTCACCCAGTATATACAGTATAAATACAGAGAGAGAGAGAGTCGCCCAGTACATACAGTATAAATACAGAGAGAGAAAGTCACCCAGTATATACAGTATAAATACACAGAGAGAGAGAGAGAGTCACCCAGTATATACAGTATAAATACAGAGAGAGAGCGTCACCCAGTATATACAGTATAAATACACAGAGAGAGAGAGAGAGTCACCCAGTATATACAGTGTAAATACAGAGAGAGAGAGTCACCCAGTATATACAGTATAAATACAGAGAGAGAGAGTCACCCAGTATATACGGTATAAATGCAGAGAGAGAGTCACCCAGTATATACAGTCTAAATACAGAGAGAGGGAGAGTCAACCAGTATACAAAGGATAAATACAGAGAGAGATAGTCACCCAGTATATACAGTATAAATACAGAGAGAGAGAGTCACCGAGTATATACAGTATAAATACAGAGAGAGAGTCACCCAGTATATACAGTAAAAATACAGAGAGAGTGAGTCACCCAGTATATACAGTATAAATACAGAGAGAGAGATTCACCCAGTATATACAGTATAAATGCAGAGAGAGAGAGAGAGAGAGAGAGTCACGCAGTATATACAATATAAATACAGAGAGAGTCACCCAGTATATACAGTATAAATACAGAGAGAGAGAGTCACCCGGCCTATACATTATAAATAGAGAGAGAGAGAGTCACCCAGTATATACAGTATAAATACAGAGAGAGAGAGTCACCCAGTATAAACAGTATAAATACAGAGAGAGAGAGTCACCCGGTATATATAGTATAAATACAGAGAGAGAGAGAGAGTCACCCAGTATATACAGTATAAATACAGAGAGAGACAGAGTCACCCAGTATATACAGTATAAATACAGAGAGAGAGAGTAACCCAGTATATACAGTATAAATATAGAGAGAGAGAGTCACCCAGTATATACAGTATAAATACAGAGAGAGTCAACCAGTATATACAGTATAAATACAGAGAGAGAGAGTTACCCAGTATATACAGTATAAATACAGAGAGAGAGAGTCACCCAGTATATACAGTATAAATACAGAGAGAGAGATTCACCCAGTATATACAGTATAAATACAGAGAGAGAGAGAGTCACCCAGTATATACAGTGTAAATACAGAGAGAGAGAGAGTCACCCAGTATATACAGTATATAAATACAGAGAGAGAGATTCACCCAGTATATACTGTGTAAATACAGAGAGAGAGAGATTAACCCAGTATACACAGTATATATACAGAGAGAGAGAGTCACCCAATATATAGAGTATAGATACAGAGAGAGAGAGTCACCCAGTATATACAGTATCAATACAGAGAGAGAGACTCACCCAGTATATACAGTATAAATACAGAGAGAGAGTCACCCAGTATATACAGTATAAATACAGAGAGAGAGAGAGTCACCCAGTATATACAGTATAAATACAGAGAGAGAGAGAGTCACCCAGTATATACAGTATATAAATACAGAGAGAGAGATTCACCCAGTATATACTGTGTAAATACAGAGAGAGATTAACCCAGTATATACAGTATAAATACAGAGAGAGAAAGTCACCCAATATATACCAATTCCAATTCCAATTCCAATTCCAATTCAAATGCTTTATTGGCATGAAAGTTTACAGAGAACCATATTGCCAAAGCTTACATATCAAAAAGGTACAGTTTTCCAACATTCTGCAGGTGTCAATCGATTTGACATTTGTTGGGTTCATACAATATTACTTTTAAACAATATTAATTTTAAACAGTCTTACTTTTAAACAGTCCTCAGGTTGTGACATGTTGTTACATATTTGGCCCCAAGGTATGGTCTGTCTCCTTCTCCCAGGACTAATCTCAATTTTGACAGGTCATCCAATTCCTTGAAATCTGGGGTTGTTTGGCTTAGCTTGTTGAATAATATGTTTCTTGATGTGTTGAATTTTTCGCATTTTAGGAGGAAATGCATTTCTGTTTCAACCTCGCCGGCCAGACATTGATCGCATATTCTATTCTCTCTAGGCTGCCAGGATTTCTTGTATCTGCCTTTTTCAATTTCCAGTTGGTGGTCGCTTAGTCTGTACCTGGTGAGGGTCTGTCTCTGTTTTGTGTCTCTGATGGTCGTGAGGTAGTCTGCCAGTTTATAATCTCTTTTTAGGGCCCGGTAACATTCTAATCTGCTTTGGCTTTCGGTTATTTTGTTCCAATGTTCCAGGTAGGTTTCTTTGCATTGTTTAATGATTTGGTTCACTCGGATTGGTGTTTGGACGGCTGTGTTGGTCTGGGGCTGGTCAGGGTCCGGCTGAGTACTTAGTTTCAGTAGCAGCTGACTCAGGGGACTCTTTTCTGGGTTTAGCTCTTGGGTCTGAAAGGCTTTGAAATGAAGGGTGTCTGGGGAGCTAGATTTGAGGTGATTTAGGAAGTTTAGTGCTCGTTTTTGGATGTTTATTATCAGTGGGTATCTGCCTAGTTCGGCTCTGCATGCATTTGTTGGTGTTTTTCTTTGGGTGCGAAGGATGCTTCGGCAGAATTCTGCATGTAGGGCTTCTATTGTGTGTTTTTCCCATTTAGTGTAGCTTTGGTGATTTAGCGGGCCCCATACTTCACTACCGTACAGTGCAATGGGCAGGATTATGCTGTCAAATATTTTGAGCCAGATTTTGATTGGGATTTGGATGTTGTAGAATTTTCTTTTTATTGCATATAGGGCTCTTCGGGCTTTTTCTTTTAGTGCATTCACTGCTATGCTGAAGCTCCCTGATGCTGTAATAGTTAGACCAAGGTAGGTGTAGCTCATAGTGTGTCCTATAGCGGTATCACTGAGGGTAAATTGGTATTTGTTTTCCTGACATCTGGGCCTTTTTTGAAAAATCATGATGTTGGTTTTCTTTAGATTTACTGTTAGAGCCCAATTTTGGCAGTATTTGTCGAGTAGGTCTAGTATCAATACTGAGATAGAAAGTCACCCAGTGTATACAGTATAGTTACAGAGAGAGAGATTCACCCCGTATATACACAATAAATACAGAAAGAGAGAGTCACCCAGTATATACGGTATAAATACAGAGAGAGAAAGTCACCCAGTATATACAGTATAAATACAGAGTGAGAGAGAGTCACGCAGTATATACAGTATAAAAAAAGAAAGAGAGTCACCCAGTATATACAGGATAAATACAGAGAGAGAGAGTCACACAGTATATACAGTATAAATACAGAGAGAGAGAGTCACCCAGTATATACAGCATAAATACAGTGCGAGAGAGTCACCCAGTATATACAGTATCAATACAGAGAGAGAGAGAGAGTCACCCAGTATATACAGTATAAATACGGAGAGAGAGAGAGTCACCCAGTATATACAGTATAAATACAGAGAGAGAGAGAGAGTCACACAGTATATACAGTGTAAATACAGAGAGAGAGAGTCACCCAGTATATCCAGCCTAAATACAGAGAGAGAGAGAGTCACACAGTATATACAGTATAAATACAGAGAGAGAGAGTCACCCAGTATACACAGTATAAATACAGAGCGAGAGAGATTCACCCAGTATATACAGTATAAATACAGAGCGAGAGAGTCACCCAGTATATACAGTATATATACAGAGAGAGAGAGTCACCCAGTATATACTGTATAAATACAGCGAGAGAGAATCACCCAGTATATACATTATAAATACAGAGAGAGAGTCACCCAGTATATACAGTATAAATACAGAGAGAGTCACCCAGTATATACAGTATAAATACAGACAGAGAGTGTCACCCAGTATATACAGTATAAATACAGAGAGACAGTCACCCAGTATATACAGTATAAATACAGAGAGCCACCCAGTAAATACAGTATAAATATATATAGAGAGTCACCCAGTGTATACAGTATAAATAGAGAGGTTCACCCAGTCTATACAGTATAAATACACAGAGAGAGAGTCACCCTGTATATACCATATATAAACACACAGAGTCACCCAGTATATACAGTATAAATACAGAGAGAGAGAGTCACCCAGTCTATACAGTATAAATACACAGTCACCCAGTATATACAGTGTAAATACAGAGAGAGAGAGTCACCCAGTATATACAGTATAAATACAGAGGGTCACCCAGTATATACAGTATAAATACAGAGAGAGAGTCACCCAGTATATACAGTATAAGTACAGAGAGAGAGTCACCCAGTATATACAGTATAAATACAGAGAGAGTGAGTCACCCAGTATATCTATATATATATATAATAAAGCAGTTGGTTTGTCTGTCCATCTGCCTTTATGTCTGTATGTCCGCTATACGCTCAAACGTTTACACTGTACCTACACATATGTTATATCAAAAGAAAGCTGATGATCAGGGGAGTGTCAAAGGTTTATTTACTTTTTGGGCAGGCAAAAATTGTTCGGACAGTATACAAAAACCTTCAAAAATCCGCTCATTAGCGGTTGACCAATCCTACCACTCATTAGCGTTGAGTGACGTGATGGTTGACCAATCCTACAGTTCAGTGACCTGAAGGTTGACCAATCGGTGCGTCACAGGCGGGACCTAATCCTGCAGCCTCCGGAAACATCGCCTCAATTTTTTCCCCTGCTTTTCCTCAACAGCGATTGGGGCAGTTGCGTCGGCCCGCCGGAGCGGGAGGTGAGTTGGGGTCGCTCGGGCCGGACCTCACAACCGCTCAGCCCGAGACACAGAGCCGGGGAGCGGCAGCGGCCGGCCGTCAACCGCGCGGCCCTCTAAACTGCCCTGGCAACACCGGGCCCCCCCAGCTCGTACAGTTTAAATACACAGAGAGAAAGATTCACCCAATATATACAGTATATAAATACACAGAGAGTCACCCAGTATATACAATATAAATACACAGAGAAAGATTCACCCAATATATACAGTAAAATACACAGTCACCCAGTATATACAGTATAAATACAGAGAGAGAGAGTCACCCAGTATATACAATATAAATACACAGAGAAAGATTCACCCAATATATACAGTAAAATACACAGTCACCCAGTATATACAGTATAAATACAGAGAGAGAGAGTCACCCAGTATATACAATATAAATACAGAGAGAGAGATTCACCCAATATATACAGTATAAATACACAGAGAGAGAGAGTCACCCAGTATATGTGAGGGAATACGCCATATTTCAGAAAGATACACCATAATATGAACAGAATACTGATATTATTAATACATGATATACTGGGTTTAAAGGTCTTGAAAACATCGGAGACACAGACTGCAAACAGAATACAGGCTCCTGAGATAAAGATCACTTGATTACAAAGTTGTAAAAACCACAAGCTTTGAAATAGGAATTAGTTAAAAATACTAAAACAATGAAAGATTGAAGCAAACCACTGATGCTTCCGAAAGTCTACGGTTTGCAACCAACACAATGAAAAGACCCAATTAAGGTGTTACCAGCTAACATTAAAACAGAAACACAAACATTAAAAAACCATGTTACTTTGAAAAGATAATATCAAGTAAAAGAAACACCTGCTGGTCAAATAGTTTTTATGTTAAACGTGGATGACAGGAAACATGATTAAATATGCAACCAATTGAGATAGCTAGAAATGCATGAACCACCCTAGTTGAAGTGTCTTTAATTTAGACATAGTAAATACGATACCAACAAGAACACTTTGAAGATATGACTTCAATAGATGCACCAAGACATTAAATTGTGTTTGTATTGAACTTGGAGCAGTAAGGGGAATCATAGGGCTCGAATTTCCCAGGGCCATGGAGACGAGAATGGAGGTGTGTGGGGTGTTAAAATTGAAAAAGTGGCAGGCGGTCCCAACCCCGCCTCCATGCAATTTTCATGAAATCGTGTTTACTGCTCCCATCTCCGTCCCGCCTCCAAGAGGCGGGATAGGCCCTTAAGGCCCTTAACAAGCACTAAATTGCCTCAATTATCCCATTTTGAAAGGCCTTTGTGATTTTAACACTTTTCCGACGTGAAGCACGCCTGCTCTGAAACACGATGGTGAAACCTGGCGGGAGCACAATTGGATTGCTGACTATTAGCTGCAGCTCCACCATTAAGTAGGATATTTGATCAGCCATCATTTGCAGGTGGCAGGACTTTGTTGTCTCAGGTCTGGGGGAACTTTTAGAAGGCATAACCACAGCTGTGGAAGTTTGGAGCCTGACACCCATCTCCAGTGTAACCTCCTGGGAAACCCATCTCGCCACCGTGACTGAGCGCTTCCTCAACTGAGGCATATGCCAAGTAATCCTAAGCCCTCAATGTGGAAATCCCATTAGCAAAATGACACATGCCACAACTGCACCAGTAGCTATCAGAATTTTTATTTACAATAACCATCTGATGGCTTTTTAACATTAAATATCAAATTTCACCCAAGTGATTACCCTTGTGACTATTTGTGCAGTATCTTTCTCTTACGCATGCTCCTACGTGGTGCTTCCCCTGTGGCTTCAGCAAATGTGGAGGCCCCTTGCTCACTTTCTTGCTGCTCCTGTCTTGACACCTTTGGTGGGCGTCCTCTGGGGTTGCGAACCTGTGAGGGCTCGCCAACAGTCTGCTGCTCCTGCGGCTGTGCAGGGGTTGAGACGCCGATCTCAGTTCGGTGTGGTCTCTGGTGGGGCTCTGACCGAGGGCTCTGCAGTGGCATGGAAGTGTGAGCGCTTGGAGAGGAGCCCCCACTTCCTTGATGTCTGCCACCAACTTCCCTCTCATGGGTCAGGGCCCCCTCAGCGCTTGCAAGTGGCTTGAGAGCACCTTGCTGCACATCAGGGAGGCCATGGGGACCTGTATCTGCACTGGCCATCCTACTCAGAAAGGCTTCCATGAAGGTCTGGTTTCTCTGTTCAATAGATGACCATCGCTCCTCCAGAGATGTCATTCTATTCAGAACACTCACCATGTTTTCTGCACTCTGGCGACGTATCACCTCCATGGAGGTTGCCATCCTTTTCATGGTGATGTGTTCATGCGCCAATGACTCCACAAAGGCTCTGCTCATGTTCGCAATGGACTCCTCCATTCGTTTCACACTCGCAGCAACCCTGGAGACAAAACCTGCCAGAGACTCCTGCATCTGTTCCTGGAGTTCCAGTACCGCTGATCTTGTGGATGGACCCAGAGGCAGAGGGTCAACTTACAGCTGAGCCGAGCTGGCAGAGTCCTGTGCCCTCCGACGAGGACTCTCCACTGCTCTCCCTGTCTCCACCATCTGCTGATGCTCACTTTTGAGCTGTGATACACCAGGTGACAACACTGCACTCTCTCGCGAAGGTACCACCGAGGTGTGAGTGTCTGCGCTGTTGCTGGGTGCGCTGAATTCTGCTGACGCTGTACCCTCAGAGGTTGCAGCTTCCTCTGAGGAGTCTGGATGCTCAGGCTCTTCCTACTGGCTAGTGGGGACGTGTGCTTGCGATGGTCCTGTGGGGGACTAAAGGAAAGAGTCAGAGATGTGATGCCAAGGTTACATGCACATTGCATATTGCAGATTATCATAAGTCCATCTGTTAGAGCTTCAGAATCATTATCAGTGACTCATGCAATTTCAATGAAAGAGATGGAAAACTATTCTGTCACCAGCTTGCTGTGATGCACCCGTCTGTCCATCCCCCACTTGCGCATCGTCCTCCACTCCCACGATCTCCAGGGCCGCATCCTCCCAGGGGGTGAGCTGGGCTACTGAGGGTGGCCCTCCTCCTGTCCTCGCTCTTTCCCTTTTACTGTGAGCTCTCTTTTCCTGCAATGAGGGAGACAAGTGGAGTTTGAGTGAGAATGAAGGAGTGAGTGTAGAGAATCCATAGCATAGAAGCTCAGAAGGAAACAAAGATGGAGTGAGGTGGCAAGACCAAGGGCCCTCCCTGTGTGTTGTAAGTTGTTTTCATAGCAACACAGTGATAGGGAGTGTGAGGGCTGCATAGTCGAATAGTTAGGTGAATGTGACAATAGAGAGAGAGGGAATGGGTAAGGGTGCATGGATGTCAGTGTCAAGTGGGATGTGGAGGAAGAGATTGCTAAAGCTGAGTGCTGTTGAGGAGAGGCAATGGGGATCAGATTGAGGGTGATGGGAAAGTCATACTCGCTTTTCCAGTGCGCAGAAGGTCATGAAACCTCTTCCTGCACTGAAGCCAGGTTCTGTGGGTTATCGACAAAGAGTTGACCTCCTGGGCCACCTGGATCCACACAGCCTTGGTCTGCTGGGGAGGCTTCTTCCTCCCTGAAGAAAGGAAGAGCATCTCTTTATTGGCTCTTGCTCCCTCCACTAAAGCCTGCAGGGCAACGTCATCAAACCTGGGAGCAGACCCAGGTCTCTCGCTGGTCATTCTGCCTCCAGGTCCCTCTAACATGAAAGGCCAAAAGGTTGGCAGTCTGCAGAAGAAGCAAGGCTTGTTGCAGACCTTAAATGCAGCAGCAATGATTATGTCATCGGAGGCGAGTTTCAGACTGAAAAAACTAATTGGGCCATGGGTTCCCACATACTGGAACTCACTTGTCCACTTAAGTTAAAATCGCTTCATTCTCCCACACATCGATTTAGAATCGGGTGGATAACACGAAAAGCAGATTACACGACCCCAGCCCGCCCCAGTATCAAAATCGAGCCCATAATGTCTGCTAAAAACCAGTAAAGCCAATATTAAGAATTGAATGAAAGCATTTTGTAAGAATGACATCAAATAAAGACAACTGTCATATTGTTTTTATGATGGTTTTTGAAACACCTAAAGGTAGTTATGCATGCAATTGTTGAATTGACAGTAAGAATAGAAAGCATTCAAAAGAGAGTATCAATAAAAACAATTAGCTAACATCAGCAGAGAACTTCAAAGAAGAAACCAAAGCAAAAAGAGCATAAAAGTAAGAGCTTTTCAAACAGAAAGTCAGAACTCGCTGAACAGGCCAAGCGTTTCTCAACTTCACAGACACACTCTGTCAGGTCTCGGGTAATCAAAGTAATTCATTTTGGTGGATAATCTGGATTTAGAAATAAGTAAGAAATGTAGAAGTGTAATGAAGTAAAGATTTGAAAATAAGGATCTCTGAGAAATAAGAAAAGTAAGCTATCTGTATTTTGAATTGTTAATATTGCGACTGATTCAACAGCTGTTAGCTGAATGTCAGCTCTTAAATAAAACTATATATTTTTTGAATTGTCTCAAAGAGTAATTCTGTATAGACTCACGAACCCAATTTCTGTACATTCTTTTGTAAGGAGTTGCAGAATTCTGGGGGGTATTCCGGACCCTCATAATATCCGGAAGGTTACAGTCTAGTTCAACTTATTAAAAAAGTGCTATCTGGAGGACGGTAACATCTTTATTCATTCCTTTCCTTTAGGGAGAGATAGCCTGAACCTTTAGACCCATTTAAGCATCTTATAGAATTCGGCTATCTCTAACTTAATTTGAAGGTGAACGTCTGGGGAATACGCCTGAGCTGGGGTAGCCCAAAAGGGTTAGGACTAGTAATTATCCCTTCAGCTGGCACCCAACGAGTGTGTTAAAGAGTTGATACAGAACCTATACTTATATTTATATCTATATTCATGTTGCAAATTGTGAAGTATAGAAGGAGTGTTTACTGACAGTGGTTCTAAGACCCAGATTTAAGCCTCTAGTGATGACAAGACCCTAATCAGGCCTTGTAGAACTTAAATCAGAACTCCCTCAAAATACCACTGAGGTCTAGAAGCTTCTTATAAAGTTCATATTAAACCTTAACCGAGGTTAGGTCCTGACAAAATATTAAACCCTAACCGAGGTTAGGTCTTGAAGAAATGGCAAATCCTGTCGGAATTGGCCAAGTTTTTTTATTAGAAAATTTAAACAATTGCTTTATTAGGGGAAATAATCCTATCGCTGTACCTCCACAAAACCCAAGTGATCATCTTTGAAATAGAAGGCTTTGATGCCAAAGGAGCTGTTAGAACTCATGGCACATTTAATGTTGATCACCAGAACCAGGGGATCCAGAATATCCTGTGGGATAATCAAACAAATACTTCAAATCCAATAAATTCTTTAATAATAAGGTGCACACCTGCACAATTGGGAGGCCTAATGAGCGGTGCCCAACAAGGTGGTGGCAACCATGGCCGAATAGCAGGACCCAGAGCAGCCTATGCTCCTGGGGGCAATGGATTCCCCAACAATCTTCGAGAAAACTACAGACAGCTTAGAATCCATTATAATCAATGCCAACAGGCACTAGCTCAATCTTATCTAAATGCTGGAGGTGCAATGATTACTAACCCAGTAAACCAACCCCAGCAACCACACATTGTGCCCCTAGGTCAAGTAAACCTGAGCTCTATCTACACAATGTGTGATGTGGAGATGCCGGTGTTGGACTGGGGTGGACAAATGTAGGAAGTCACACAACAGCAGGTTATAGTCCAACAGCTTTATTTGAAATCACAAGCTTTTGGAGCGCTGCTCCTTCGTCAGGTGAAGTGAAGAGAATCATATAGGCACAGCATATATAGTCAGAGAAAACTGCCAGATGATTACAGGTAATCTTTCTAACTGCCCTTTATCACACCTCGGCAGAGAGATAATCACAGCAATCAAAGGTGTGAATGGTGTCCAAACAGGTCAGTCAGGAAAACATTACATCAAAGAACAATGAGGTGGGGTCACAAGGGGTCAAATGTTGCAGATGCTGGGGTCTGTATGAAAAACAGAAAAAAAAAACTTTGCTGGAAATCACATCAGGCCCGGCCGCATCTTGCAGAGAGAACAAGCCAATGACAGCTCATGTCTGGATGACTCTACATCAGGTGGGGTTACATGTAGCGTGACATGAACCCAAGATCCCGGTTGAGGCCATCCTCATGAGTGCGGAACTTGGCTATCAGTTTCTGCTCGACGATTTTGCATTGTCGTGTGTCTCGAAGGCCGCCTTGGAGAATGCTTACCCGAAGATCGGAGGCTGAATGTCCTTGACTGCTGAAGTGTTCCCCGACTGGGAGGGAACACTCCTGCCTGGTGATTGTTGTGCGGTGTCCGTTCATCCGTTGTCACAGTGTCTGCATGGTCTCGCCGATGTACCATGCTCCAGCCGAGGTGTGATAAAGGGCAGATAGAAAGATTACCTGTAATCATCTGGCAGTTTTCTCTGACTATATATGCTGTGCCTATATGATTCTCTTCACTTCACCTGATGAAGGAGCAGTGCTCCGAAAGCTTGTGATTTCAAATAAAGCTGTTGGACTATAACCTGGTGTTGTGTGACTTCCTACAGTTGTACACAATGTGTGGTAGACCAGGAAACACCAGCCAGGAAAAAACCTGCTGGATTCTAACTAACCTTGATAAATTGGAAACCTGTTGCCCAAATTGGAATGCTCAACACCTGAGGCAACTACTGCAAATGATATTAAGTTCAGACTTAATTCCCCCATTAAACCAGTGTAACAACTGGGTTCAAATATACACTTATGTTCTCACGGCAACTCAGGGAGGGCATGTAATAGGTTCAATGAAGGAAATACTCACTAATTCAGCCGCAACTAAAGGGCTGGTAGCTGCCTACAGATTAGGCAAAGTACTTACACAGGATAATTGGGACATTATTCATGGTTGCCTGGCCAACCAATATCAAAATACAGCCCTCAAACTTGCCTGTGAGGGTGCTCTAAATGATTATCGAGATAACCAACAAAGATGGGATAATGTCAATCGCATTATCCAACTAAATCATGACCTCTTAGGTCTACCCCAAACTAAACCTAAAAGATCAGAAACTAGGGATAAAAAAACGGAAAAGGTACCTTTGGTACTCAGAAAGAAGGACTGTGTAGACCCAAGTCTCAAGTCCACCCTGCCCAGACACAAACTCATGGCTCGGGACCCCTAAGAGGGTATTACAAAAGGTTTACACCCCCAACCCGCCCACCATATGAGACAGATTTCTCCCCAGAAAGATGGGATAGACGAGGGGCTATACCTTGAAAGGAAAGCGAAAGACAGTGGACTCCCTATGGGGACAGTTTTTATACTGGCCAAAGTTATCAAAGAGCCATGGGAGGGTACCGAGAAAACCGAAATTGGGATCAAAAAGATTCCCGGCAGAACCAACGTCCACCTCAACAGGAGGATCATCAAGAAAGTAAACGGTCCGATAAACCCCATCAGGGATCTGGAAAACATGAATTCCCCAAGAGGGAGGAACAATAAATACAGAGAGAGAGAGTCACCCAATATATACAGAATAAATACAGATTGGCCCAGAAATTTGGGTCCCAACGCGTGAGTACGGACGGAGTACTCACGCGTGGCCCGATGGAAGTGCCGGAATCTTGCATTCACTACGCATGCGCGGGAGGGGCTCAGAGGTCGAACGCATGTGTGCAGGAGTCTGCGCGTGCGCGTTGAACTTCCTTTTTTTTTACAGGTTTTAACGTGCGGGTAAGTCTGTACATTTTAGAAATGTAAAAAGCAGCTGTAAGGACTTCATTTTCAAAGGTAAGTGGTCAATTATTTTAAATTATTTAAAATTAAAACATTTTTTCCACAGGTTTATAACTTTTAAATACTTTAAAGCGAGTATTTAGCCCCGTTTTTTTATAAAATTATTTTATTAAAATTTAAATTTTTGTTTAAAATAATTATTTAATGTCATTTATAGTTTATTTACAAAGTGTGATTTTTTAAAAAATTTATTTGAAGGTAAAGTAGTTTTACAGCTTCAGCATTTATACGTTTTGACAGGTCTATCTGTCAAGACTTATGAATGGAGCATTCCCTGCTCCGATTGGCTGCCTGTTGCTCACGTGATCCCAGGGGACGCTTCGCACTAACTACGCCCCTGGGACACGCCAGCATAGCGCGCCGGCCTCTGGGACAGGCCTCGGAGAGGAATTCCACGCAGGCCAAGAGGTCAACTGCCGGCACGCTAGGTAAGTGTAGGTCGGGGGCTTGCACCCGCGGGAAGCCCCCGACCCGAATTTCTGGGCCATTATAAATATGTAGCGTGCAAAATGGGTTAATTAAAAACAAGCATTTGCCAATGTTCTGATGCCTTTCTCTCTCCTCGGGGAATGCAATTGGTAAATATCACCTCAAATTAAGACCTGACGCTAAAAACCCTTTTCATCCTGAGGCTCTTGTGGAGCATAAACACCAGCTGGGAGCAGTGGGGCTGAGCGGCCTGTTTCTGTGCTATAAATTCTACCAACTACCTAATTCAGCAATGCTGCTTAGCTAAAGTTGTTGCATTGTGAATATACACTGATATTTTAAAAAATCAAACCCCGCTGCCTGTGGAAGTTGTTTAGTTCTCAGCAGCGCTCTCTGTGAAACTGGGTGGACTCAGCAGCCAACTCTCTCAGATTTCTGGTCGGGCAGTGGCGAAGCAAAGGCGCACTCTGCTGACCCCAAAGCAAGCTGCTCACAGATATCTCGCGATCTGTGTGGCCAGAGGTTTGCCTTTCTCGACGTGGAAGTGAGATCAGTGTCGTGTAGTGGGGAATCCCCAGCATGAGCTGCTGTGACCTCAACAAGCTGCCTGAGCAGCCAGTCACAATGCACAATTCCCAGAGACAGGGAAGCAGCAAGTGAAGAATTTGCTTTTATTCTAGCTTTTTAAAAATGCTACAGAGAGCCGAACAAAGATTGGGCTCTCACACGGGGTTAAGGTAAACCTGAAATAAATATGAACAAACTTTGAAAAAATATAATTTTGTTTTAAAGGCCTAGAAATTGGGTATAGCCTCGCTTGAGGCATTAGAACTGGCGAAGCACTAAGTTTATAGCCAGACAAAAGTTATCGCTGCCTGGCGCGATATTGGGTTGCATCGCCCCCAAAGGGTATTGAGGCGCTAATTCAGCCATTGCACAGTGCTCTTAAGGCGCAAAAGTTCAGGCGCTACTCAATATCGACGCGGACGGGCGCAGCGCAGGTGATCTCAATTACGGGAAACCACGAGACCTCCAGGCGCCGGCCGGCTCTTAAAGGGGTGGGTCAGTCAGCCTGAGCTTCAACACCCAACGCCCTGTAGGCCTCAGATTCAGCGCTCACCCTTGTCTGGCGGTACAAACTTGTTCAGCATGGAGAAGGTTAGACAGAGAGCAGAGCGCTTCAGCACTGAGGCTCTGGACCACTTGGTGGCTGCAGTTGAACGCCGTCGAGAGGTCCTGTATCCAGATAATGGCAAGAGGCCGAATCAGAAGGCTTACCGACGATCTTGGAGGGAGGTTGCTGTGAGGGTCAACTCCAGCAGCATGGTGACCAGGACCCCTGTTCAGTGCAGGAAGAAATTCAACGACCTCACACGGATCGTTAGGGTGAGTGATGGTTTAGCAATCTTCTGATTCCCTCCCTCTGCAGCTGACTTCGGGCACCCTGCTGCAATGATGCCCCAATGGCCATCTGTCAGCATGCACCCATGGCCCTTTCTGGGCACACACATGGACAGATGTCTCAAGGCCTCATGTAAGGGCTCTTGCACCATGGGGGGCATGCGATGATCTCTCAAGGCCTCATGTAAGGGCTCTTGCACCATGGGGGGTGATGTAAGAAAAAGGAGTCTTAACATCAAGTAACTTTAAAGTAAGCTTTAAGTAACTTATAAACACACTATATACAAGAGAGGTCGTTACCATGCCTCTGGTAGAAGCCTCTTACAATACTGAACAGTCCAGTATTTATACCAGTCCAACAGGAAGTGACATATGACAGGAAGTGAGGTATGTACACAGTTCATCGTTCATAGTTCACAGTTCACAGGAAGTGATGACATAACTTCCCAGAAGTTATTATTATCACAGGGGGCATGCGATGATCTCTCAAGGCCTCATGTAAGGGCTCTTGCACCATGGGGGGCATGCGATGATCTCTCAAGGCCTCATGTTACAGAACTTCCCCTTCTTTCCCCTGCAGTCCAAACTGGCGATGATCTGAAAGGAGCAGCGTCGAACCGGTGGCGGACCTCCACAAGTGGTCACTCTGACGGATCTGGAGGAGAGAGTGCACCAGATACTTGGAGGATGTCTGTCTGGTCCTGTGACCACTGCATCTGCCGACCCCATTACCGACAGCGAGGGTAAGACTCTCACCTTTTTCACCTGTTGCCTTCCACTTGGTCCCCCCGCCAGCATGCATCCTCAGTGTGCAGCCATGTCAGAGCCTTGCCGCAATCTGGCATGCCTTTCAGCAAAGCTGTCCTTTTGCAAAAGCCACTCTTCCACCTCCCACTTTCAGATGAAGCAGCACCAACTCGGGCTCAACGCACTGAAGCTGCCAGTGCCAGTGCCACCGGAGGCGAGGACCAGGAGGAATCTGGACCAGCCATTGCAGAATCCGGGGAGCTGACACATCTACAGACTGGGGATAGTAGTCCCTGGAGGGGAGGGGGGGGGCTCTGAAGATGAACCAGTTGCCGGACCAAGCGGCATGCAGCAACGCATGGGGGATAGGCAAGTTCGGCCACCGTCTCCCCGGAGGGCAAGGCAGGTCGTGATGACTGCTGCACAGAGTGCAGATGAGGTGCGTCGCCTGGCTGAGATGAGCAAACAGGCCCGGGTCAGACACACGGAGCTGATGGCTGCAGTCGAGAAGATGCCTGAGTCAATAGATTCATTGGCTAAGAATATGCTGGACTTCGGGGCAACAATGGAGAGGACTCTCCAGGGCTTTGGGGCAACAATGGACAGGACTCTGCCGGTGTTCGGGGCAACAATGGACAGGTCTATCCAGGGCTTCGGGGCAACAATGGACAGGACTGTCCACGGCTTTGAGTCGGCTATGGAAAGGACTGTTCAGGGCTTCGGACAATCCCTGGAAAGGTCTGTGCAGGGCTTGTCCGAGGCAGTGGAGCGGTCGGCACCTGGCTTGTCTGAAGCAATGGGAAGAACTGTCCAGGCCTTCTCCGAAGCACTGGCACCTGGCACACAGGTCCTCACTGTTGCCACGCAGTCACTTGCTGGGCTCCTCCACAGCCAGATTGACGCAACGCGATCTCTCACTGTAGCCACCCTCTCTGCATCAGTTAGGATCACCCCGGGCCCTTCCAGTCCCATACAAGGCCAGGAATCAGTGGAGCATGCGATTGTGGCGGTAGAGCCGAGCCGCTCCCCTCAGATAGCCAGTGTGTCGTCCGACCATGGTGCAGGTGTCCTCTCTCGGCAGGAGACCACTGCACATGCCAGCGCTGGGACACCTGCATTGCAGCTGCCACCACCTGCAGGCCACACTGCTTCCAGCCATGGTCACATCAAGCATCCTGCATCCGCACCCTCCAAGCCCAGAGGTCGGCCAGGCCGTCCCTCAGGGGCTTCTGCACTTCCAGGCAGTCAGCAGGCGTCCCCCAGCCTTGAGGCCGCCACTGGGGTCCAATTATGTTGGAGCAGCAGGGAGGGAAGGGGCCGGGCGCGAAAGAGAAGTCGTTCTCCCTCAAGGGGCCAGTTGTAGAGTGAGGTGCTGAGACGTTTGTTTGTCCAAATGCAAGGACACCCTCACCTGTTGTTATATTTGCAGAAGGTTTGTTGAGTTTTGCGGCTTTGCCGAACAGTTCACAGTTATTTTGAAAGTTATGGTTTCTGTTGACATTACGTTGTTTAGCTGTAATGAAAGACTTTTGTGCCAATAAACAGAAGTTTCAATGTGGCATGGTGCATGTGACTACTTTCAGTGATGCTGGCATTCAGAGGCCCTCAAACATCCAAAGTGCGCATGAGTTAAGACTCTCATCATTCCGCCACAGGGGTCTCGACACGAGTCCAGATGAGCCTCTGAGGTATGGCCCTTCCACTTTCAGCAGCCCTTCCATCTTCCTCCTCCTCCTCCTCCTCCTCCTCCTCCTCCTCCTCTGCCTGCTCTTCCTCCTCCTCCTCCTCCTCATCCTCCTCCTCCGCCTGCTCTTCCTCCTCCTCCTCCTCCTCCTCTTCCGCCTGCTCTTCCTCCTCCTCCTCCTCCTCCGCCTACTCTTCCTCCTCCTCCTCCTCCTCCACCTGCTCTTCCTCCTCCTCCTCCTCATCCTCCTCCTCCACCTGCTCTTCCTCCTCCTCCTCATCCTCCTCCTCCGCCTGCTCTTCCTCCTCCTCCTCCTCCGCCTGCTTTTCCTCCTCCTCCTCCTCCGCCTGCTCTTCCTCCTCCTCCTCCTCCTCCTCCTCCTCCGCTTGCTCTTCCTCCTCCTCCTCCTCCTCCTCATCCTCATACTCCTCCTCCTCCGCCTGCTCTGCTGGTCGTTGAGGGACAGCTGGAATTGGCTGTGTGCGTCGAATCGCCAAGTTGTGGAGCATGCAGCAGACGACGACGATGTGTCCCACTTGCTGCGGCGAGTACTGCAGGGATCCCCCCGAATCTTCCAGACATTGGAAACGCTTTTTGAGAACACCAATAGTGTGCTGTTTACTGTGCCTGGTCACCTGATGGCCGCTGCTGATCAGCTCTTCTGCTGGGGTGTCGGCCACACGGAGTGTTGTCATCAGCCATGGCCAGAGAGGATAGCCCTTGTCCCCAGTAAGCCAGCCTCGTCTTCGAGGCAGCCCCTCAAAAAGGTTACAAACTGAGGTCAGCCGCAGGATAAAGGCATCGTGGCTGCACCCTGGGAAATGCGCGGTGACTGCCATGATGATTTGGCGGTGGTCACAGACCAGCTGCATGTTGAGGGAGTGCAACCCCTTGCGGTTGCGGAAGTCCTAAGGATGATGGCATGGCGCCCTCAAAGCCACGTGTGTGCTGTCACTCGCCCCCTGCACCATGGGGAAGTCCGCAATAGAAGCGACACCCTGCGCGCCCTCCGCCTGCTTGTGCAGGGTCCGAGGGAAGGTAATGAATTGACGCCTTCACCTATAAAGGGCTTCTGTAACTTGCCGGATGCAACAGTGGACTGCAACCTGAGTGACAGTCGCAATGTCCCCAATGGCTGACTGAAAGGATCCGTTGGCATAAAAATGGAGGCCATCAGTCAGTTTAGCCATCACGGACAGAGAGGTTCTGCAGCGTTCACGCGGCTGCAGATCCTGACCAAGCAGGTGGCACAGATCAGTAACAATATCCCTCCAGAATCGGAGCCTTCCCAAACACTGCTCCTCCGACATGCCAAGGCTTGTCACCTGCTGCCTAAAGACCCTCGCAGCTTCCCGTCGGATTGGCCGACCTCCATTGGCCCTCCTCCTTCTGGCCAATCCCGGCCCTCTCTCCCGCCTTCTCTCTGCCCCTTCACAGTGTTGGGCGATGAGGCCGTCACCCTCCAAACAAGCTCTCATTCCGATGCCAGTTGGTCAAAAGGCTTTTAGGTGTAGTGCTGCAAGTGCTTCGGACAGGTTTGAAGGACCCAAGTACTGTAAAGCTCAAATCCCAGAACTCCGCTCCACATTAGCTCGCCAACTCTCTCTGGCAACGATCGCAATGAGCAGGCCAAGTGGCAGAAGAATCTGCACTAAAGCTGTCCCCTTTAAATAGCGCCGCCCCTACTCCGAGAAGGGCCTGTTAGGCCCACTTCGAACTGTCACTAATAGCGCTGGGCGCTAAGGCTCCGGGCGCCACCCAATATGCGCTCAGGCGCTCCTAGAAGGCGTTGCACACTGAAATGACGTCATGAACTGCTTGCGGTCGCGGGCGCGCGCAAACACTTAGCGCAGGCGCTAAATGTAAAGTCAATATCTGAGTTGTCGCTATCTTCATAGCGTCCGCCCCAACATAGGGCATCGCCCCAATTCTAGGTCTCTTTAGGCGCTCAGCGCCGGCGCTACCAACCCAATTTCTAGGCCAAAGTTTCTTAAAATTTGTAATGTTCATCATAGTGGAGAAATTTGACACTCCACAAATATAAAAATTAATTTTCCAGGGCCATAACGTGTATTTAATGCTGTTGGAACCCCAGTTACACCTGATCCAACAAGGTCTAACATTTAATGGGGTGTTTAACAGCGATATTACCGCCGAAAAGCTCACGTTTCCATCAGTTTCCCTGATGACTTATACTCGCTGGAGTTTAGAAGAATGAGAGGGGATCTCATTGAAACTTAAAAGGCCAGAAATTCAGTGGGCTTTGCGCCCAGTTACCGCCCAAAGAGGGCTTCTGCGCCAGTAGAGGAGTTTGCGCTGATATTCAGCGCTGCGGTAATGGCAGCGGTAGCCGGTAGCGCTGCGCCGGCACCGATGACGTCATCGGTGTGCGCAGTGCCCCGGTTCCGCCCCGCTACCGGCCCGACCCCCATATTTAGTTGCGGCCGCCTCTTCAGCAGCGGCCGCAAACAATGATGTGAAGACCGGGCCGTCCTGTAGCCTTAGTGGCGCTAGTTAAGGCGGAGGTGCGGCCGGCCGCTTTTTCGGCGGCCGCCTGCCCGCACCTCCTTCCCCAGCCTCCTCCACCGCCCCCCCCGCGGCATTGCCGGCTGCTTTCCGGGAGCCCGGCACTTCTCCGTGGTGCCGGGCTCATTTGTCGGCACTAGCGAGCGGCGATCTCCGAGTTGCAGGCACCTCCCCCTTAAGAGAAGGAGGAAGCCTGCAGTACCACAGCCTGCCGCTCCGCAGCGGGTGGCGCTGCGGCACCTACAGCGCTGAAATTCAGTTTCAGCGCCCCAAGCGGGGGCGGGCACACCCTGGAATAGCGCCCGGTTCCGACTTGGGGCACAAAAACTGAATTTCTGACGGGCGCAACTGGCTCCGCACGCAGCGCTAACATTTGGGCGCTAGCCAGCTGGCGGGGCCAAAGTGAATTTCTAGCCCTATAAATTCTAACAGGACTAGCCAGACTAGATGCAGGAAGGATGTTCCCGATGGTCGGCGAGTCCAGAACCAGGGGTCACAGTCTAAGGATAAGGGGTAGGCCATTTAGGACTGAGATGAGGAGGAAATTCTTCACCCAGAGAGTGGTGAACCTGTGGAATTCTCTACCACAGAAGGCAGTTGAGGCCAATTCATTAAAAATATTCAAGAAGGAGTTGGATATATTTCTTAAGGCTAAGGGGATCAAGGGATATGGGGAGAAGGCAGAGACAGGATACTGAGTTTGGATGATCAGCCATGATCTCATTAAATGGCGGAGCAGGCTCGAGGGGCCGAATGGCCGACTCCTGCTCCTATCTTCTATGTTTCTATGGCACTGATTGCCGGCTGTGGGGTGGGGGCGACAGGACCCACAGCGCAGTCAGTATCGGAGCAATGAATGACTGACCGCAATGTTCTGTGTTTAGATGCACAAGCACTAAATCCCGAGGCTGTGGTCAGTTTTAAAGGGGTGCTAACAGGTAACGCTGGTAGTTCATCGTTATTACCCAACCGCAAATTCCAAGCCAATGAAACTTTACCGAATGTAAAAGTAAACAACCGGTTTAGATTTCAAATCTCACAGACATGAAATAGCACATAGTCATGTAACTGTGTAATTCTCCAAACTCCCTTTGACTTAAGATTGATAAAGCATGGTGCAATCAATTGAATTTAAAATAAAACTTGCACAAAGATTCAGTTCTAGATATCATTTTCCCAAATAAATGCATATAAATTATATCAAATGTTCAATTCTTCAACAAAAAAACGGAGGGGTTTGATGAGCGTATTGCGGTTGATGTTGTGTATACGGACTTTAAAAAAGATGTTTGATAAAGTGCCACATAATAGGCTTAGCAAAATTAAAGTCCATGGCCTAGAAATTAGCTATAGCCCCGCCAGCTCGCTGGCGGCCAGAATTTACCGCTGGGCGCGGAGCCACTCGCGCCCAGCCGATATTCAGTTTCAGCGCCCAAAGTCGAGGACGGCCGCTGTTCAAGGGTGTGGCCGCCCCCGCTTGGGGCGCTGAAACTGAATATCGGCGCGCTAGTGGCCGCAGCGCCACCCGCAGCGGAGCGGCAGGCTGCGGTACTGCAGGCCTTCCTCCCTCTCTTAAGGGGGAGGTGCCTGCAGCAGCCGGAGCCCCGATCGCGAGTGCCGGCAAAAGAGCCCGGCACAACGGAGAAGTGCCAGGCTCCTGGAAACCAGCCGGCAATGCCACGGGGGGGGGGAGGTGGAGGAGGCCGGGGAAGGAGGGGCGGGCAGGCGGCCGCCAAAAAAGCGGCCGGCCGCACCTCCACCTTAAAGCGCCCCACTAAGGCTGCTGTACGGACCCGGTCTCCGAATGTTATTAGCGGCCACCACGGAAGAGGCGGCCGCTACTGAAGATGGGGGTCGGGCCGGTGTCGGGGCAGTACCGGGGCACTGCGCACACCGATGACGTCATCGGTGGCGGCGCAGCGCTAACGGCTACCGCCGCAATTAGCGCGTCATTGAAGTTCGCCCGAAGTTTGCAGACTGGCGCAGAAGCCCTCTTTGGGCGGTAACTGGGCGCAAAGCCCACTGAATTTCTAGGCCCATAGGTTTAAAGGGACAGTGGCTGCATGGATACAAAGTTGGCTAAGGGGCAGACAGCAGAGAGAAGTTGGGCGCGATCTTACCAGCCCTTGGGAGGCGGGTATGGAGGCAGGATTGCCGGGAAAATGGCAGAATTTGGGGGCGGGTGCCCAACCTGCCTCCGTGCCATCTTGCCAGGAGGCGGGTAGCCATCCTACGCCGGGTCCCATCTCTTTGGATGCGGGAAGGGATTACAGCCACTTAACTGCCTGTTAACAAGTAGCTAACAGGCAGATAAGAGGATTATCCCCATTTTTCCCACAAAAGTGCGGGCTTCCCTCAAGCTCCGAACCCCGCCAGGGTCACCGAGCTGAGTAATGGGTCTGCGGGGGTCGGAGGAGTCCAAAAGTGTGCTGTGGAGGTAAGTGATGGGTGCAAGTGTGGAGAGATGAGTATCTGAGGTAAATGGAAAGTGGTCGGAAAGGTGTACTTACCTTTGTTTCTTCCTGCAGGCTTCAGTCGGTGTGGATGCGGAGAGTCTCGCACCTCCGCGGCAGAGATGACAGATGGCCGTTGCATTCTCCAATACAACAACCATCTAATTTCTGCAAAAGAAAGAGGTTTGATGAGGTCAAGAACTCATCAAACTACAGAGAATGTCTGTGTTTGGCAGCTTCACAGAGCTGTCAATCGATGACAGTTCATCCGTCAAAAGTTTTTGACAGTTAAAACGTCATACTCTGACGTTCTCTGTAACCAGCTGGGCGGGCTTAACAAGGTCAATCAAGAGAAAATAGCGTGGGTTGGCCACAATCCGATGGAGGCCGGTCATCGACCTGCCAAGCAGCAGTCCTACCTCCAACGCGCCTCCATTGGCAAAATCACCCCCGTGGTCAACGTTTGTTTTTCAGACTGGAGGGAGGTATTCAGTGGTGTTCCCCTGGGGTCGGTATTGGGACCACTGATATTTTTGATATATATTAATGACCTGCCCTTGGTCTCCGATGGATGGGTCACATTGTCCGCATGCCCGATACGAGACTCCCAAAACAAACGCTCTACTCGGAGCTCCGGCACGGCAAGAGAGCCCCAGGTGGGCAGAGGAAATGCTTCAAGGACACCCTCAAAGCCTCCTTGGAAAAAGTGTAACATCCCTATCGACACCTGGGAATCCCTGGCCCAAGACCGCACAAAGTGGAGGAGAAGCATCCGGGAAGGCACCGAACACCTCGAGTCTCTTCGCCGGGAGCAAGCGGAAGCCAAGCGCAGGCAGCGCAAGGAGCGCAGGTCAACCTAAGCACCCCACCCACCCGCCCCTTCAACCACCGTCTGCCCCACCTGTGACAGAGACTGTAGGTCCCGCATTGGACTCATCAGTCACCTGCAAACTCATTTTTAATGTAGAAGCAAGTCATCCTCGGTTCCGAGGGACTGCCTCAGAAGAAGCACTTGGGTACACAGGGCACAATTTCAAAGTTGATACAAAACTTGGAAATGTAGTAAACAGTGAGGAGGATAGTAACAGACTTCAGGAGGACACAGACAGACACGTGGCGGATGAAATTTAACACAGAGAAGTGTGAAGTGATACATTTTGGCAGGAAGAATGAGGAGAGGCAATATAAACTAAATGGTAGAATTTTAAAGAGGGACATGGGGGTGTGATACGCTTATCAATTACTTCATAAAAGGTGATGAGTCGAAGAAGAGATGATGAGTCGAAAGAAGAGATGAATAAGGCTTTTATTAGCTAAGAAGAGACCATGCTTCTTCGTGAGTGACTGAACAAGTCTGAACGAAACCCACACAGTGGTGGGTGGAGTCAGCTGAGGCATGCCTCCATACACAGCGCCACCCAGAGGTGGCAATATACAATACAGTGGTTTACCACATTCACCCCTTGTTTAATGTGAAGTCCGGCAGGGTGAAGGGTACTACAAGTTAAGTCTATCAGGAGGCCTTGTCTGACGTCCTGATCGTCATGGTGGCGGCGGTGGTGTTGCAGCATCCGACGTCGGGTCTGGTGTCTGGGTGGTTGGCGAAGATTCCTGGGGCTTTGGCATGCCGTCTGCAGGGGTTGGGTTGGGAGGGGTGGTGGGGGATAACAGTGGTAAGGGGGATAACGGTGGTAAGGGGGATAACGGTGGTAATTCAGGGGTACCCGAGGGTGCGAGATCTCGTATGGAGACCGTGTCCTCCCGCCCGTCTGGGTATGTCACCCAGGCATACTGGGGGTTGGCGTGTAGGAGGTGCACCCGCTCGACCAGGGGGTCCGTTTTATGCGTCCTCACGTGCCTCCGCAGTAGGACGGGCCCAGGAGAAGTCAACCATGCCGGTAGCGAGGTTCCCGATGTAGACTTCCGGGGGAAAACGAACATTTTCTCATGAGGGGTCGCATTAGTGGCAGTACAAAGCAGTGACCGAATGGAGTGAAGCGCTGCAGGAAGGACCTCCTGTCAGCGGGAGGTCGGAAGGCCCTTAGATTTTAGTGCTAAGAGGACTGCCTTCCAAACCGTCGCGTTCTCCCTTTCCACCTGGCCGTTCCCCCGGGGGTTGTAACTGGTGGTCCTGCTCGTGGCGATACCTCTTGTTAGCAGGTACTGCCGAAGTTCGTCGCTCATGAACGATGAGCCCCTGTCGCTATGTATATAGCTGGGGAACCCGAACAGAGCGAAGATGTCATTCAGACACTTGATGACCGTGGTACTGGTCATGTCTGGGCAAGGGACGGCAAAGGGGAAACGGGAGTACTCATCAACTATGTTGAGGAAGTACACATTGCGGTCAGCGGAGGGGAGGGGCCCTTTAAAATCGACGCTCAGGCGTTCGAAGGGGCGGGTGGCCTTGATCAGGCGTGCTCTGTCCGGCCTATAGAAGTGCAGTTTGCACTCGGCGCAGATTTGGCAGCTCTTGGTCATGGTCCTGACCTCCTCGATGGAGTAGGGCAGGTTACGGGATTTGATAAAATGGAAAAACCTGGTGACCCCCGGGTGGCAGAGGTCATTGTGGAGGGACTGCAGCCTATCACTCTGCGCGTTGGAGCATGTACCACGTGATAGGGCATCTGGGGGCTCATTGAGTTTCCCTGGCCGATACAAGATATCATAATTGTAGGTGGAGAGTTCGATTCTCCACCTCAAGATCTTGTCGTTCTTGATTTTACCCCTCTGCTTATTATTAAACATAAAAGCTACTGAACGCTGGTCAGTGAGCAGGGTAAATCGTTTCCCGGCCAGGTAATGCCTCCAGTGACGCACCGCTTCTACAATAGCCTGGGCCTCCTTTTCGACGGAGGAGTGTCTCGTCTCGGGGCCCTGGAGGGTCCTTGAGAAAAAGGCCACGGGTCTGCCCGCCTGGTTAAGGGTCGCGGCTAGGGCGAAGTCGGAGGCATCGCTCTCCACTTGGAAGGGGATGGACTCATCCACCGCGTGCATTGCGGCCTTCGCGATATCGTTCTTGATAAGAGTGAAGGCTGCACACGCCTCTGGTGTCAGGGGGAAGGAGGTGGCTTTGATGAGGGGCCTGGCTTTGTCTGCATAGAGGGGCACCCACTGGGCGTAGTAGGAGAAAAACCCCAGGCATCTCTTCAGTGCTTTTTGGCAGTGGGGAAGGGGTAGCTCCATTAGGGGGCGCATTCTGTCGGGGTCGGGCCCGATGACTCCGTTCTCCACCACGCAGCCGAGGATGGCCAGGCGCTTGGTGTGAAACATACATTTTTCCTTATTGTACGTTAGGTTCAGCCGTTGGGCCGTACGGAGGAAATTTGCTAGATTAACGTCGTGGTCCTGCTGGTCGTGGCCGCAGATGGTGACGTTATCCAAATAGGGGAAGGTTGCCCGCAGCGCGTTCTGGTCAACCATTCGGTCCATCTCCCTTTGGAAGACCGAAACCCCGTTGGTGACGCCGAAGGGGACCCTAAGGAAGTGGTAGAGGCGGCCGTTTGCCTCGAAGGCAGTATACTGGCGGTCCTCATGGCGGATGGGCAGCTGGTGGTACGCTGACTTAAGGTCGATGGTGGAGAATACTTTGTATTGCGCAATCTGATTGACCATATCAGATATGCGAGGGAGGGGGTACGCGTCCAGCTGGGTGTACCGGTTTATGGTTTGGCTGTAGTCGATTACCATGCGGCGTTTTGCAGTGGTTTTAACGACTACAACCTGGGCTCGCCAGGGGCTAGTGCTACCTTCGATAATGCCCTCCTTCAAGAGCCGCTCCACCTCAGAGCTGATAAAAGCTCTGTCCCCGGCACTGTACCGCCTGCTTTTGGTAGCGATGGGTTTACAGTCGCGGGTGAGGTTAGCGAACAGGGGAGGGGGGGGGGACTTTTAATGTGGAAAGGCTGCAGGTGGTTTGCAGCGGGCGATTTAAAAGTTGTTGGTTGCAGACTGTGAGTGGGGGGAGGGGTCCACCGTATGCTAGTGTGACACTCTTAAGGTGGCACTGAAAATCCAACCCTAGCAGGACGGCAGCGCAAAGACGGGGCAGGACTAGCAGTTTAAATTTTTGATATTCAGTGCCCCCTACTGACAGGGTCACCACACAGTAGCCGCTGATGTCCATTGACTGGGACTTGGACGCCATAGAAATGCGATGGTGCGTTGGCAGAATCGTGAGGGAGTGGCTACGTACCGTGTCGGGGTGGACGAAACTCTCTGTGCTCCCGCTGTCGATCAGGCAACTGGTGGCGCGGCCGTTTACCGCGATATCCATCATGGAGCTGGATAGATGGTGAGGGTGGCCTTGATCCAGCGTCACGGAGGCCAGTATGTGGCTTAGTGAGTCACTATAGTCATCCGCCGAGACGGTGGTCGGTTCCGGTGACGAAATGGCGGTTGAGTGCGTTGGATACGATGGCGGCGGATGCCATGCGGCCGGGGGTACACAAAATGGCGGATAAGATGGCTGCTCCCACGGCCCGCACGCTGCGCTGCTGGCTGGCTTCCCCTTGCAGGCGTTAGCGTAATGGCCTTTCTTCCCGCAGCCCGAGCAGGTAGCTGTCTTAGCTGGGCAGTGCGCTCTGGGATGTTTTAACTGGCCACAGAAATAGCATTTTTGGGCCTGGTTACTGGGCATCGAAGCAGTTCTTACCGGAGGCTGCTGTCTCGGTTGGGTCGCTGCAGCGGTTGGTGCCGGGGGCGGCGGTCCCGTGTCCCACGGTTTCGATTGCCATGTCTCGGCGCCGTTACGGGGGTATGCCTCGAGGTTTCGGTGGGCCTCCTCTAACGAGAGCGCAAGGGCAATGGCCGTCTTCAGGTCGGGTTCCTTGCTTTCTAGCAGTCTCTGCCGGGTGTGGTCTGACTGGAGGCCCCTGACGAAGGCATCACAGGCGAGTCCCTGCGCGTGCTCCACAGCCGTTACCGCTTTACAATCGCAGTCTCTGCAGAGTGCCAGTAGCGCCCGTGCAAATGCCCCTACCGATTCTCCCGGTTGCTGCCTGCGGGATCCCAAGAGGTGTCGGGCGTAAATTGTGTTCACTGGGCGCGTATATTGCCCTTTTAGTAGCTCGAGGGCCGCCACGTACGTATTAGAGTCCCGGATTAGCATATATACTTGATGGCTCACCTGGGCGGTCAAAATTTTCAGTTTGTGATCCTCCTCTGTAACCTGTGAGATTGCGAGGAAGGATTCAAAGCAGCTCAGCCAGTGTTCAAACTTGGCTGATGCACCCACATCTTGAGGGTCGAGGTCCAGGCGTGGTGGTCTGAGGGCTCTCAGCAATGTCTGCTGTATCCGTTGCTGTTGTTGCTCCTCAGGTGTCGCCATTTAACTTTTAGCTAATAAAATTGATACGCTTATCAATTACTTCATAAAAGGTGATGAGTCGAAGAAGAGATGATGAGTCGAAAGAAGAGATGAATAAGGCTTTTATTAGCTAAGAAGAGACCATGCTTCTTCGTGAGTGACTGAACAAATCTGAACGAAACCCACACAGTGGTGGGTGGAGTCAGCTGAGGCATGCCTCCATACACAGCGCCACCCAGAGGTGGCAATATACAATACAGTGGTTTACCACAGGGTGTACGTACACAAACCTTTGAAAGTGGCAGGACAAGTTGCGAAGGCTGCGAAAAAAGCTTTTTGGAATCCTTGGCTTTATTAATAGAAGAATAGAGTACAAAAGTAAGGAAGTTATGCTAAGCCTTTATGGCCTAGAAATTCGGTTGGTTGCGCCAGCAATTAGCGCCTAAAGAGGACAAAAAGTGGGGCGTTAGCCAATTTTCGCCCATGCGCAGTGAACTCAGCGCTTCTTGCTATATTGAGTGGGTTTTAGCGCCGGCATTAAATCTTAACGGCTGCTTGCAGGCACAGGCAGATCATGACGTCATTTCAGTGTGCAACGCCTTTATGGCGCAACCGGACCGGAAATTGAGTGGCGCCTGCCTCCGTTCCGCCTGGCGCTAATAGTGACAGCTTGATGGAACGTTCCCAAGTCCTTCTTGGGCTAGGGGGGTGCTATTTAAAGGGCACTGCACTAGTATAAATGCGGCAGCCATTTTGGGTGGACATCTTGTTGGTTGTTGGAGAGAGTTGCTGACCTTCAGTGGGAGAGCATACTCTTCATTGAGCCAACGGTTCCTTTGGACCTTCAGCCCTGTCCACAACAGTTTGCTGGTGAGATATTACTGCGTCTTACTTCTCTCACATTGTAATGGGAGCTGCTTTGGAGAGGAACGTCCTGCTGGCTGAACATATGGCAAGGGCACAGAGGCGGAGGGAGAGAGGGCCGGGAATGGCCAGAAGGAGGAGGGCCAATGGACGTCGCCAAATGTGACCGTACGCTGCCAGGGTTTTCAGGCAGCAGGTGTCATACATTGCCATGTCGAAGGAGCAGTGTATGCGAAGGCTCCGATTCGCAAAGGATGTTGTGACTGAGCTGTGCCACCTGCTTGCTGAAGATCTGCAGCCGCGGCTATGGTGCAGGACCTCTCTGTCGGTGGCCGTCAAAGTCACTGTTGCCCTAAACTTTTTCGCCAGTGACTCATTTCAGGCAGCAACTGGGGACATTGCAAATATTTCTCAATTTGCGGTGCATTGCTGCATCCGGCAAGTTACAGCTGCCCTATATAGAAGGAGGCAAGAATTAATCACCTTCCATTTGACCCTGGAGAAGCAGGGGGAGCGCGCGCAGGGCTTCGCGGCTATAGCGGACTTCCCCATGGTGCAGGGCGCCATTGATTGCACACACGTGGCTTTGCGGGCGCCATTACAGAATCCCAAGGAGTTCCGCAACCACAAGGGGTTCCACTCCCTCAATCTGCAGCTGGTCTGTGACCACCGGCAGATGATCCTCGCAGTCAACGCCCAATTCCCTGACAGCAGCCACAACACGTTCATCCTGCAGCAGACCTCAGTGGCTGACCTTTTCGAGGCCCTGACTCACCCATGAGGCTGGCTTCTTGGTGACAAGGGCTATCCTCTCTGCCCATGGCTCATGACCCCGCTCCGTTTGCCCAGCACGCCAGCAGAAGAGCATTACAACACCAGCCATCAGGCCACCAGGAACATTGTGGAGCACACAATTGGTGAGCTGAAGCAGCCGTTCCGTTGTCTCGACCATTCAGGGGGCGCCCTGCAGTACTCGCTGGAGCAAGTGTCGCGCATCGTCGTGGTCTGCTGCATGCTCCACAACCTGGCCATCCGACGCACCCAGCCAATGCCAGCCGACCTTGAAGGTCCAGCAGAGCAGGCGGACGAGGAGAAGGAGGAGGAGGAGGAGGAGGAAGAGGAGGAGGAGGAGGAGGAAGAGGAGGAGGAGGAGGAGGAAGACGGGAGGGGTCCAGAAACTGGAAGGGCCGTCCGTCAGGGGCTCATAAGGACTCGGTTCTAGGCCCCTCTGATGGAATGCTGGGTGTAATTGGATCAGTGCCCTCCGGTTCGCCCAAATCCTTTGAAGGCTACCATGCTTGTAAATAGCCTAGAGTTCCAGTGTAACTAAAACATTTTCTTTATTTTCCAAAAAGTGCTTCCTTCCAGCATGACAAAGCAATGGCAACAGAAAGCATAACTAACGAACTAACACATAACTGTCTGGCAAACCCGCGACACTACCCAAAACATTACTAACATTCACAGCAGGTGTAGACGGCCTTGAATTCTACAAATGAGACGTCTCAACAGCTCCCTCTACTCTTTATCCCTTGTTGGAGATCTACTTCTCTTACGAGATCGGCCCCTTCCCTCCCTGCAGCTCCTCCATAATTGTACCCCAGTGGCTGCGTCAAGGCTGGGGGACGCCTGCTGAGTGTCCGAAAGGGCAGAAGCCCCTGAGGGACGGCCTGGACGACCTCTGGGCTTGGAGGGCCCAGATGATGACTGGTCCAACTGTGAATGGTTGGAAGCAACCTGTCCTGCAGGTGATGACAGCTGCAGTGGAGACTTGCCAGCGGTGGCATCAGGAATGCTTACATCCTGAGAGCGGGCACCTGCTCCGTGGTCGGCCGACACACTGGCACTCTGATGGGGCAGGACCGCAGCATGCGCCACAATCGGCTGGTCCAAAGATTGATGGCCTGCAGTGGTGCTGCAAGGGCCCCGGGTAATCCTGCCTGATCCAGCTAGGGTGGCAGCAGTCAGTGTTTGCGTGGCCTCAATCTGCGTGTGCAGGAGGCCAGCAAGTGACTGCATGGCAGCACTGAGCACTTGCGTGGCAGGTGCCAGTGCTTCGGAGAAGCCCTGGACTGTAACAGCTTCAGCAGCACCTCCCTCTGCTTGCCGCCTGAGGGCGGTTTTTGAGGCCTCGGTGCACTGCTGCCGTGCCTCCTGGGCCCCTCTCCTCACCTGTTTCTCGAGTAATTGATCTTATCAGAGTAATTAGGCTAGTTAATAAAGTTGTTCGGTTTTGTCCCTGTTTTGTCTGTGTGCCTCTGGCCTCACCTGTGTGTGGTTAATGTATTTGTCTCCTCTCTTTTAATTCGACCAAATTCACAAATAAGGTGACAAAAAACCCAATTACCCTTTAAAATAGCCCTCCACCAATCAAATTAAAATAAAATTTGGTTGTCCCGATTAACAATGCACTCCAGTCCCCGCGGCGCCCACCGGCCACGAAAGAGCTCGAGCGTGCCGGCGGACACCGCGTGCTCCATCTCTAGGGCCACCCGGGCGCGAACATGGCCACGGAAGAAGGGGAGGCAATCCGGTCGGACGACCCCCTCGCTCGCCCGCTGCCAGGACCAATTGATGGCTTTCTTGGCCAGGCCCAGGAGCAGGCCCACGAGGAGGTCCTCCGACCCGCCCGCTCCCCTCCGCACGGGGTGACCGTAGATCAGGAGCGTGGGACTGAAGTGCAACCAAACTTTGAGGAGCAGCCCCCTCAAAAAATGGAAGAGGGGCTGCAACCTCTCACACCCCGTGTAAACGTGAAAGACGGACTCCTCCAGACCGCAAAACAAACAGGCGGTCTGGGAGTCCGTAAACCTACTTAAAAATCTATTGCACGGAACTGCTCTGTGCAACACCCTCCAGGCCAAATCCCCGATAGAACAAGGGAGGACTCCCGCATAGAGAGCCCCCCATTGGGTGTATTTGTCTCCTCTCTTTTAATTCGACCCAAATAAAAAAGAAACAATTTCACAAATAAGGTGACAACAACCCAATTACCCTTTTAAATAACCCTCCACCAATCAAATTAAAATTTGGTTGTCCCGATTAACAATGCACTCCAGTCCCCGCGGCACCCACCGGTCACGAAAGAGCTCGAGCGTGCCGGCGGACACCGCGTGCTCCATCTCTAGGGCCACCCGGGCGCGAACATGGCCACGGAAGAGGGGGAGGCAATCCGGTCGGACGACCCCCTCGCTCACCCGCTGCCAGGACCAATTGATGGCTTTCTTGGCCAGGCCCAGGAGCAGGCCCACGAGGAGGTCCTCCGACCCGCCCGCTCCCCTCCGCACGGGGTGACCGTAGATCAGGAGCGTGGGACTGAAGTGCAACCAAAATTTGAGGAGCAGCCCCCTCAAAAAATGGAAGAGGGGCTGCAACCTCTCACACCCCGTGTAAACGTGAAAGACGGACTCCTCCAGACCGCAAAAAAAAAGGCGGTCTGGGAGTCCGTAAACCTACTTAAAAATCTATTGCACGGGACTGCTCTGTGCAACACCCTCCAGGCCAAATCCCCGATAGAACAAGGGAGGACTCCCGCATAGAGAGCCCCCCATTGGGTGTATTTGTCTCCTCTCTTTTCATTGGACCCAAATAAAAAAGAAACAATTTCACAAATAAGGTGACAACAACCCAATTACCCTTTTAAATAACCCTCCACCAATCAAATTAAAATTTGGTTGTCCCGATTAACAATGCACTCCAGTCCCCGCGGCGCCCACCGGTCACGAAAGAGCTCGAGCGTGCCGGCGGACACCGCGTGCTCCATCTCTAGGGCCACCCGGGCGCGAACATGGCCACGGAAGAGGGGGAGGCAATCCGGTCGGACGACCCCCTCGCTCGCCCGCTGCCAGGACCAATTGATGGCTTTCTTGGCCAGGCCCAGGAGCAGGCCCACGAGGAGGTCCTCCGACCCGCCCGCCCCCCTCCGCACGGGGTGACCGTAGATCAGGAGCGTGGGACTGAAGTGCAACCAAAATTTGAGGAGCAGCCCCCTCAAAAAATGGAAGAGGGGCTGCAACCTCTCACACCCCGTGTAGACGTGAAAGACGGACTCCTCCAGACCGCAAAACAAACAGGCGGTCTGGGAGTCCGTAAACCTATTTAAAAATCTATTGCACGGAACTGCTCTGTGCAACACCCTCCAGGCCAAATCCCCGATAGAACAAGGGAGGACTCCCGCATAGAGAGCCCCCCATTGGGTGTATTTGTCTCCTCTCTTTTCATTGGACCCAAATAAAAAAGAAACAATTTCACAAATAAGGTGACAACAACCCAATTACCCTTTTAAATAACCCTCCACCAATCAAATTAAAATTTGGTTGTCCCGATTAACAATGCACTCCAGTCCCCGCGGCGCCCACCGGTCACGAAAGAGCTCGAGCGTGCCGGCGGACACCGCGTGCTCCATCTCTAGGGCCACCCGGGCGCGAACATGGCCACGGAAGAGGGGGAGGCAATCCGGTCGGACGACCCCCTCGCTCGCCCGCTGCCAGGACCAATTGATGGCTTTCTTGGCCAGGCCCAGGAGCAGGCCCACGAGGAGGTCCTCCGACCCGCCCGCTCCCCTCCGCACGGGGTGACCGTAGATCAGGAGCGTGGGACTGAAGTGCAACCAAAATTTGAGGAGCAGCCCCCTCAAAAAATGGAAGAGGGGCTGCAACCTCTCACACCCCGTGTAGACGTGAAAGACGGACTCCTCCAGACCGCAAAACAAACAGGCGGTCTGGGAGTCCGTAAACCTACTTAAAAATCTATTGCACGGGACTGCTCTGTGCAACACCCTCCAGGCCAAATCCCCGATAGAACAAGGGAGGACTCCCGCATAGAGAGCCCCCCATTGGGTGTATTTGTCTCCTGTCTCAGTTGATTAATTATGTCACATGACCACTCTGGCCTGTATTTAAGCTTCCTGTTTCCTGTCCTCTTTGCTCAGTCCTGGGTTCGCCTGCCTGCAAGTAACAGCTCTTGCTGTGTCTCTGGCGTTCTCGAGTTTCTCTGTGTTTTTGAGTCTCAACTGAATCTCCTTTCGAGTGTTACCTGTGTTTTATTCTCGAGTCCCCTAGGAAGAAGACCCCTGCTGTGTTTTGCTACTCTCCTGGACAAGATAAACTCTCGAGCTCTCCTGGACCAGTTTAATTTTCGAGCTCTCCTGGACAAGATAAAGAGTAAAGAAAAGAAAGAAGAAAAGGAGTTTTCCAGTTCTCTTGGACAAATTAAGTAAACTTTCGAGCTCTCCGGGACAAAATAAACTCTCGAGCTCTCCTGGATAAGATATTCTCAAGTTCCCCTGGACAAGTTAAGTTCTCGAGCTCCCCTGGATAAGAAACTTTCGAGCTCTCCTAGATAAGAAACTCTCAAGTTCTCCTGGACAATTAAATTTTTGAGCTGTCCTGGACAAGATAACCTCTCAAGTTCTCCTGGACAAGATAACTTTCGAGCTCTCCTGGACAAGATAAACTCTCAAGTTATCTTGGGCAAATATTTGGACTTTTGCTGTGTTTTGTGCTGTTAAACTCTCGAGCGCTCCCGAGCTCCCACTGTTTTTTGTGTTTAATTCTTGAGTCTCGCTAAAAATAAAGTATAAAAAAGAAATAATAAATAAATAAAATTGTGATCAGCTTAGGCTTATGGGATGTCAGGTGCCGTCCCTAAAGGGGGGGGGGTACTGTAACGGCTTCAGCGGCACTTCCCTCTGCTTGCCGCCTGAGGGCGGTTTTTGAGGCCTTGGTGCGCTGCTGCCGTGCCTTTGGGCCCCTCGCCTCACCTGTTTCTCGAGTAATTGATCTTGTCAGAGTAATTAGGCTAGTTAATAAAGTTGTTCGGTTTTGTCCCTGTTTTGTCTGTGTGCCTCTGGCCTCACCTGTGTGTGGTTAATGTATTTGTCTCCTGTCTCAGTTGATTAATTATGTCACGTGACCACTCTGGCCTGTATTTAAGCTTCCTGTTTCCTGTCCTCTTTGCTCAGCCCTGGGTTCGCCTGCCTGCAAGTAACAGCTCTTGTTGTGTCACTGGCGTTCTCGAGTTTCTCTGTGTTTTCGAGTCTCAACTGAGTCTCCTTTCGAGTGTTACCCTGTCTCTATTGTCTTCAGTCTCAAGGAAGCATCTTTCGAGTTCTACCCGGTCTCGAGTCCTTGGATAGGTTTCCTGCGCTTGGGTCCACCACCGAAACCCTAGCATAACGGCCCCGGGAATGCACGGCCCTGTGACATGGACAGTCCTTTCCACAGCTTCGGACAAGGCCGGGACAGTCCTTTCCACAGCTTCGGACAAGGCCGGGACAGTCCTTTCCACAGCTTCGGACAAGGCCGGGACAGTCCTTTCCACAGCTTCGGACAAGGCCGGGACAGTCCTTTCCACAGCTTCGGACAAGGCCGGGACAGTCCTTTCCACTGCTTCAGACAAGGCCGGGACAGTCCTTTCCACTGCTGCCCCGAAGCCCTGGACAGTCCTTTCCATTGCTGCCCCGAAGCCCTGGACAGTCCTTTCCATTGCTGCCCCAAAGTCCTGCACACTCTTTGCCAGTGTATCGATGGAGGCAGGCATCTCCCCACTGCAGCCATCAGCTCAGTGTGCCTGAGCCGAGCCTGGGCGCTCATTTCCGAAAGGCTACGCACCTCCTCTGCACTCTGTGCAGCAGTCATCGTGGCCTGCCTCGCCCTCCGGGGAGATGGCCCCCGAGCTTCCCTAGCCCCCTCGCGTTGCTGCAGCCCGCTGGTTCCTGCAACTGGTTCCTCATCAGAGACCCCCCCCTCCCCTTCAGGGAACTACTATCCCCAGTCTCCAGATGGGCTGGCTCCCCTGAGGCTGGCACGGATGTTCCGGGTTCCTCCTGCTCATCGCCTCCGGAGGCAGTGGCACTGGCAGCTTGAGGGCCCGGCTCCCGAGCTGGTGATGCAGCATCTGAAAGCAGGGAAGTTGAAGAGTGGCTTTAGCGAAAGGACAGGGTGGCAGCAAGGGATGCAAGATTGCTGCAATGCTATGACATGGGTCCAGAGTGAAAAAGCATGCTGGTGGGGGGAACAAGTGGAGGGGAGACAGCTCAAAAAGCTGAGGACCTTACCATCACTGTGCACAATGGGGTCGGCAGCTCCAGTGGTGACAGGACCAATCATACGGCCTCCAACAATCTGGTGGACTCTCTCTTCGAGATCCGTGAGAGTCTGGAGTTGAGGACGTCCTCCTCCGGTGCGAAGCTGCTCCTTGCGGTTCCTTGCCAGCTTGGCCTGCAGGAGAAAGGACAGGAAGTAATGAAACATGATGCCCTGAGTTGTCATCTCATTTCCCCCATGGTGGAATAGCCCTTACATGATGCCCTGAGTTGTCATCTCATGCCCCCCATGGTGGAATAGCCCTTACATGATGCCCTGAGTTTAATGTGCATGTGTGTTCCCAGAAAGGGCCATGGGTGCTGGCTGACAGATGGCCAATGGGGCATCGCGCACCCTCTGGCCATAAAGTCATGTGCAGATGGAGGGATGAAGGAGTTTGGCGAAACACCACTCACCCGCACGACCCGAGGGCTCCTGGTCACCATGCTGCTGGAGTTGACCTTTTGAGAAACTTCCCTCCAAGCTCTTCGGTATTCCTTCTGATTAGGCCTCCTGCCATTGTCGGGGTACAGCACATCTCACCGGCGCTCCACTGCGCCTACCAATTCATCCAGTGCCCCATTGGTGAAGCACTCCACTCTCTGCCTCACCCGCTCCATCTTCTCAAAGTTTGTAATGCCACAGAATGGCCAGCTCCGATTTTGAGGCCTACAAGGCGCAGAGTGTGGCTGCTGATCCTTACTGACCCACACCTTTAAGAGCTGGCCGACGCCTGAGAGTCTCGTGGTCAGCGGTAATTGACAGCACCTGCGCTGCGCCCGCCCGCACCGATATTGAGTAGCGCCGCAAGGTTTGCGCCTTAGGAGTCCCGTGTAACGCCTGATTTCACGCCTCAATCACCTTTAGGGGTGCTGCAACCCAATATCGCGCGAGGTGGCGATAAGTTGCGTCTGGCTATAAAGTTTGCGCAGCGCCAATTCTAACACCCCAAGCAGGGCTACACCCAATTTCTAGGCCTATAAATCTTGAAAAGGGAAAAAACAGGGGAATGGGCCATTGGCAAAATCACACCCATGGTCAACGTTTGTTTTTCAGATTGGCGGGAGGTAATCAGTGGTGTTCCCCTGGGGTCGGTATTGGGACCACTGATATTTTTGATATATATTAATGACCTGCCCTTGGTCTCCGATGAATGTCCATCACATCATCTGCATGCCCGATACGAGACTCCCAAAACAAGCGCCCTACTCGGAGCTCCGGCACGGCAAGAGAGCCGGCACAGACACGATGGGCCAAATGGCCTCCTTCTCTGCTGCATCATTCTATGATTCTTTGATTCTATGATTCACTCAGCTCCTTGGAGTGTGGCTGAAGATACAACCCGGCCCTCAGGGAACATTCTCCAAACAGAACTGGTAAAAGAAAAGCATTTCTTGAGAAAGTGGGTCTGACAGGCGATTACTCAGCTCCTGCCGCTCGGGACATTTTTAGCTCTGAAGAGAATCTCTGTGTGTCTCTCCCTCCTGCTCCCTGCCAAACCTGCAGACAATTCCTCCTCAGTAGGAGTTCCCCAATAACCAGGGCGACCAACTTTCTGATTGCGCCCCCCCGTTGACATTATTCTTTTTTTAAACATGTGAAGAAATCCAGGCTCACAGGTTCCTCTCTGCAATGTGCTGAGCAGCCAGTTATATCTGGCTCAAAGAAGGGGAGGAATTGCCACTTAATAGTCCTGGTTACAAGGTATTCAGGAAATATAGGGAATGAAATAAGGAGGGGGTGGAAGTACTGTTGGTCACTAAGTAGTGGGCATGAGATTGAGGAGGAATCTTGCAGACAAATTACAGAATGATGCAGGAACTACAGAGTAGTTATAATCAGGGACTTCAATTATCCTCTTATAGACTGAGATAGTAACCGTGTAATGGGCAAAGAGGGGGAGGAATTCCTGAAATGTGCACAAGAGAACTTTCTTGATCAGAGTGTTTCCAGCCCAACGAGGAAGGAAGCAGTGCTGGATCTAGTTCTGGGGATTGAAGTGGGGCAAGTGGAACATGTTTCAGTGGGGGAGCATTTGGGGAACAGTGATCATAATATCATGAGGTTTAGAATAGCTATGGAAAAGGATAACGTACAATCAAATATGAAAATATTTAACTGGAGGAGGGCTAATTTCAGTGAGTTGAAAAGGGATCTGGCCCAGGTGGATTGATATCAAAGATTATTGGGTAAAACAGGAAATAGGTAATGGGAGGCCTTCAAAGAGGAGATGGTTCGGGTACAGAATAGACACATTCCTGTGAGGGGGAATGGAAGGGCATCCAAAGCTAGAGCTTCCTGGATGACTAAAGATATAGAGGTAAAAATGAGACAGAAAAAGGAGGCTTATGACAAATGTGAGGTTCATAATACAGTAGAGAACCAAGCTGAATATAGAAAGTACAGAGGAGGTCTAAAAAAGGGACGAAGAAGGACAAAGAGAGAACATGAGAATAGATTAGTGACCAACATAAAAGGGAACCCAAAAGTCTTTTATAAACATATAAATAGTAAAAAGGGTAGTCAAAGGAAGGGTGGAGCTGATTAGGGACCAAAAGGAGATCTTCTTGTGGAGGCAGAGGTCGTGTCTGAGGCACGAAATGAGGACTTTGCATCTGTCTTCACTAGAGAAGAGGATGCTGCCAATGTAGCAGTAAAGGAGGAGGCAGCAACAATATTGGATCGGATACAAATAGATAAAGAGGATGTTTTTGAAAGGTTGGCAGTCCTCAAAGTAGAAAAGTCCCCCGGTCAGGATGGGGAGCATCCTAGGTTACTGAGGGAAGTAAGGGTGGACATTGCAGAGGCTCTGGCCACTCTCTTCCAATCCTCCTCAGAAATGTGGCTGGTGCCAGAGGACTGGAAAATGAGAAATGTTACACCCCTGTTTAAAAAAGGGGAGAGGGATAAAACCGGCAACTACAGGCCAGTCAGACTAATGTCGGTGGTGGGGAAACTGTTAGAGACAATAATCCGGGACAAAATTAATTGGCATTTAGTAAAGTATGGACTAATAAATGAAAGTCAACATGGATTTGTTAAAGGCGAATCATGTTTCACTAAAGATTTGTGTTTTTTAATGAAGTAATGGAGAGGCCTGGTCAGGGTAATGCGGTTGATGTTGTGTATATGGACTTTCAAAAGACATTTGGCAAAATGCCACATAATAGACTTGTAAACAAAACTAAAGTCCATGGGATTAAAGGGACAGTGGCAGCAAGGATACAGAATAGGGGAAAGGGGGAACCTTGGCTTCATTAATAGAGGCAGAGAGTAGAAGGGCAAGGAAGTTAGGCTAAACCTTTATAAAACACTGGTTAGGCCAAAGCTGGAGTATTGTCTTCAATTCTGGGCCCCACACTTTAGGAAGGATGTCAAGGCCTTGGAGAGGGTGCGGAGGAGATTTACTAGAATGGTTCCAGGGATGAGGAACTTCAGTTATGTGGAGAGACTGGAGAAGCTGGGACTGTTCTCCTTCGAACAGAGAAAGTTAAGAGATTTGCTGGAAGTGTTCAAAATCATGAAAAGTTTTGACAGAGTAAATAAAATACTGTTTCCCAGTGGCGGGAGGGTCAGTTACCAGAGGACACAGATTTAAGGTAATTGGCAAAAGAACCAGAGGCGACTGGAGGAATAAATTCGATGTACGTTAGGATATCCCGCGGTACATAAAACAGAGAATGACAGCCATTAGTATATCCGTGGTACATAAAACAGTGAATGACAGCCTTTAGTATATCCGTGGTACATAAAACAGTGAATGACAGCCTTCAGTATATCTCACAGTACATAAAACAGTGAATCACAGCCTTTAGTATATCCCACGGTACATAAAACAGTGAATGACAGCCTTTAGTATATCCGTGGTACATAAAACAGTGAATCACAGCCTTTAGTATATCCCACGGTACATAAAACAGTGAATCACAGCATTTAGTATATCCCACGGTACATAAAACAGTGAATGACAGCCTTTAGTATATCTGTGGTACATAAAACAGTGAATGACAGCATTTAGTATATCCCGCGGTACATAAAAGAGTGAATGACAGCCTTTAGTATATCCGTGGTACATAAAACAGTGAATGACAGCCTTTAGTATATCCCACGGTACATAAAACAGTGAATGACAGCCTTTAGTATATCCCACAGTACATAAAACAGTGAATGACAGCCTTTAGTATATCCCACAGTACATAAAACAGTGAATGACAGACTTTAGTATATCCCACAGTACAGAAAACAGTGAATGACAACCTTTAGTATATCCCACAGTACATAAAACAGTGAATGACAGCCTTTAGTATATCCCACAGTACATAAAACAGTGAATGACAGCCTTTAGTATATCCCACATTACATAAAACAGTGAATGACAGCCTTTAGTAAATCCCACAGTACATAAAACAGTGAATGACAGCCTTTAGTATATCCCACAGTACATAAAACAGTGAATGACAGCCTTTAGTAAATCCCACAGTACATAAAACAGTAAATGACAGCCTTTAGTATATCACACAGTACATAAAAGAGTGAATGGCAGCCTTTAGTATATCCCACAGTACATAAAACAGTGAATGACAGCCTTTAGTATACCCAACGGTACATAAAACAGTGAATGATAGCCTTTAGTAAATCCCACAGTACATAAAACAGTGAATGACAGCCTTTAGTATATCCAACGGTACATAAAACTGTGAATGACAGCCTTTAGTATATCCCACAGTACATAAAACAGTGAATGACAGCCTTTAGTATATCCCACGGTACATAAAACAGTGAATGACAGCCTTTAGTATATCCGTGGTACATAAAACAGTGAATGACAGACTTTAGTATATCCCACAGTGCATAAAACAGTGAATGACAGCCTTTAGTATATCCCACAGTACATAAAACAGTGAATGACAGCCTTTAGTAAATCCCACAGTACATAAAACAGTGAATGACAGCCTTTAGTATATCCGTGGTACATAAAACAGTGAATGACAGACTTTAGTATATCCCACAGTGCATAAAACAGTGAATGACAGCCTTTAGTATATCCCACAGTACATAATACAGTGAATGACAGCCTTTAGTATATCCCACAGTACATAAAACAGTGAATGACAGTCTTTAGTATATCCCACGGTACATAAAACAGTGAATCACAGCCTTCAGTGTATCCCACGGTACATAAAACAGAGAATGACAACCTTTAGTATATCCCACAGTACATAAAACAGTGAATGACAGCCTTTAGTATATCCCACAGTACATAAAACAGTGAATGACAGCCTTTAGTATATCCCACAGTACATAAAACAGTGAATGACAGCATTTAGTATATCCCACAGTACATAAAACAGTGAATGACAGCCTTTAGTATATCCCACAGTACATAAAACAGTGAATGACAGCCTTTAGTATATCCCACAGTACATAAAACAGTGAATGACAGCCTTTAGTATATCCCACAGTACATAAAACAGTGAATGACAGCCTTTAGTATATCCCACAGTACATAAAACAGTGAATGACAGCCTTTAGTATATCCCACAGTACATAAAACAGTGAATCACAGCCTTTAGTATATCCCACAGTACATAAAACAGTGAATGACAGCCTTTAGTATATCCCACGGTACATAAAACAGTGAATGACAGCCTTTAGTATATCCCACAGTACATAAAACAGTGAATCACAGCCTTTAGTATATCCCACAGTACATAAAACAGTGAATGACAGCCTTTAGTATATCCCACAGTACATAAAACAGTGAATGACAGCCTTTAGTATATCCCACGGTACATAAAACAGTGAATGACAGCCTTTAGTATATCCCACGATACATAAAACAGTGAATGACAGCCTTTAGTATATCCCACGATACATAAAACAGTGAATGACAGCCTTTAGTATATCCCACAGTACATAAAACAGTGAATGACAGCCTTTAGTATATCCCACAGTACATAAAACAGTGAATGACAGCCTTTAGTATATCCCACAGTACAGAAAACAGTGAATGACAGCCTTTAGTATATCCCACAGTACATAAAACAGTGAATGAGAGCCTTTAGTAAATCCCACAGTACATAAAACAGTGAATGACAGTCTTTAGTATATCCCACAGTACATAAAACAGTGAATGACAAACTTTAGTAAATCCCACAGTACATAAAACAGTGAATGACAGCCTTTAGTATATCCCACAGTACATAAAACAGTGAATGACAACCTTTAGTATATCCCACAGTACATAAAACAGTGAATGACAGCCTTTAGTATATCCCACAGTACATAAAACAGTGAATGACAACCTTTAGTATATCCCACAGTACATAAAACAGTGAATGACAGCCTTTAGTATATCCCACAGTACATAAAAGAGTGAAACACAGCCTTTAGTATATCCGACAGCACATAAAACAATGAATGACAGCCTTTAGTATATCCCACTGTACATAAAACAGTGAATGACAGCCTTTAGTATATCCCACAGTACATAAAACAGTGAATGACAGCCTTTAGTAAATCCCACAGTACATAAAACAGTGAATGACAGCCTTTAGTATATCCCACAGTACATAAAACAGTGAATGACAGCCTTTAGTATATCCCACAGTACATAAAACAGTGAATGACAGCCTTTAGTATATCCCACGGTACATAAAACAGTGAATGACAGCCTTTAGTATATCCCACAGTACATAAAACAGTGAATGACAGCCTTTAGTATATCCGTGGTACATAAAACAGTGAATGACAGACTTTAGTATATCCCATGGTACATAAAACAGTGAATCACAGCCTTTAGTATATCCCACAGTACATAAAACAGTAAATGACAGCCTTTTGTATATCCCACGGTACATAAAACAGTGAATGACAGCCTTTAGTATATCCCACAGTACATAAAACAGTGAATGACAACCTTTTGTATATCCCACGGTACATAAAACAGTGAATGACAGCCTTTAGTATATCCCACAGTACATAAAACAGTAAATGACAGCCTTTAGTATATCCCACAGTACATAAAACAGTGAATGACAGCCTTTAGTATATCCCACAGTGCATAAAACAGTGAATGACAGCCTTTAGTAAATCCCACAGTACATAAAACAGTGAATGACAGCCTTTAGTATATCCCACAGTGCATAAAACAGTGAATGACAGCCTTTAGTAAATCCCACAGTACATAAAACAGTGAATGACAGCCTTTAGTATATCCCACAGTACATAAAACAGTGAATCACAGCCTTTAGTATATCCCACAGTACATAAAACAGTGAATCACAACCTTTAGTATATCCCACAGTACATAAAACAGTGAATGACATCCTTTAGTATATCCCACGGCACATAAAACAGTGAATGACAGCCTTTAGTATATCCCACAGTACATAAAACAGTGAATCACAGCCTTTAGTATATCCCACGGTACATAAAACAGTGAATGACAGCCTTTAGTATATCCCACAGTACATAAAACAGTGAATGACAACCTTTAGTATATCTCACAGTACATAAAACAGTGAATGACAGCCTTTAGTATATCCCACAGTACATAAAACAGTGAATCACAGCCTTTAGTATATCCCACAGTACATAAAACAGTGAATGCCAGCCTTTAGTATATCCCACAGTACATAAAACACTGAATGACAACCTTTCGTATATCCGCGGTACATAAAACAGTGAATGACAGCCTTCAGTAAATCCCACGGTACATAAAACAGTGAATGACAGCCTTTAGTATATCCAACATTACATAAAGCAGTGAATTACAGCCTTTAGTATATCCCATGGTACATAAAACAGTGAATGACAGCCTTTAGTATATCCAACATTACATAAAGCAGTGAATTACAGCCTTTAGTATATCCCATGGTACATAAAACAGTGCATGACAGCCTTTAGTATATCCCACAATACATAAAACAGTGAATGACAGCCTTTAGTATATCACACAGTACATAAAACAGTGAATGGCAGCCTTTAGTATATCCCACAGTACATAAAACAGTGAATGATAATCTTCAGGGTTGTCGTCGGTACATCAAGAAGTAAATTATGGGCATCAGTACATTGTTCGGTACAGAAAACATTGAATGATAGACTTTCGTATACCATTCAGTTTATGAAAGACTGAATGATAGGATTTAGTATACTCCTCTGCACATTAAACAGTGAATGATAGGATTTAGTATACTCCTCTGTACATTAAACAGTGAATGATAGGATTTAGTATACTCCTCTGTACATTAACAGTGAATGATAGGATTTAGTATTCTCCTCGGAAGGGTTGAGAACCAGAGGACACGGATTTAAGTTGATTGGCAAAAGAACCAAAGGTGACATGAGGAAAAACCTTTTTACGCAGTGAGTGGTTAGGATCTGGAATTCGCTGCCTGATAGGATGGTGGAGGCAGAGTCAATCGCGGTTTTCAAAAGGGAATTGGATAAGTACCTGAAGGAAAGGTAATTGCAGGGCTACAGGGAAAGGGTGGGTGATTGGGACTAGCTGAAGTGCTCTTGCAGAGAACTGGCACGGGCTCGATGGGCTGAATGGCCTCCTTCCATGCTGTAACCATTCTATGGGGGAAAAATTTGGTTGCTTAGCGCCAAGCAACTAGCGCCCAGGCACGGCGATGTTAGCGCCGCTCGCGAAATTGACCAGACATTTTGCGGCGGCACTAAATACTATCGCCACGATCTCCTGCACCCGCAGATTGTGGTGTCAGTCGAGCGTGCAACGCCCCGGTAGCGCCCCGGACTGGATATTGAGTGGCACCCACTTTCTTACCACCTGCCGCTAGCAACGACAGGTTGAGGGCAACGTTTTGCAGTTGGGAAGGGACTGGAGGAGCGCTATTTACAGGCGGCCGCTTCCTGCCTTTTTTTGTCAGCGACATTTTTGCACCACGCATTCTGAGAGAGAGAGAGAGAGTTCTGGAGAGATTCAATGCTGTGTGAAGGAGTTTTGGGTTCTGAGCAGCACTTTGCAGGTTCATTTTGATTTGACCACCCTTGCATCAATTTAGAAGAGACTGTGGGGGCTGCACTCTGAGCTCTTTCCCTGGGCCTCTCCATTGTTCTTTCCAGCAGATTTGATGTACAGGTCTCTCCAGGCCGAGATTCAAGGCTGCAATGAGCAGGATGTGGATGGAGAGCAAGATCGACCCTCCCCTTTAAGAACTGGCCGGCGCCAGTGTGTCTGTGTTCCATTGCTGACTGACATCACATGAGCTTCGCCAGCGCTCTGAGGTAGCGCCTCGCTCCTCGGCGTTAGCACCTTAAGAGAGGTGTGTAGCGCCTGAATTAACGTTCCAATCACCTCCAGCAGCGATAAAAGCCAAGTTTGCCGTCGGAGGTGATAATTAGCGCCAGGCGCTAAACTTTGTGCCCGGCCGATAATTGCGCCCCAAACGGAGCGATACCGAATTTCTCCTATGCTTCTAAGATTCTCTAAAGCAATCAATGAAAGGCTTTAGTATACCGCTCAGTTGATAAAACAGTGAATGATCACATTTAATATATTCCTTGGTACATGAAACAGTGGCCTAGAAATTGGGTTGTGGGTTCGCCAGGGCTGTAGCGCCAGAAATTTTTCACCAGCGTTAATGCGGCAGCGCCCGACGAAAATTCAGTTGCGCCGGGCCCAGACGGCGGCGGGCGCTAAAGGAGGGTTTTGCGCCTCAAAACGGGCGTTCAATTGGGTTTTCCGGCGCTAATCCCCCGCTGCGGCACCCGATGCGGTGCGGCAGGCTGGGGAACTGCAGGCCTCCTCCTTCTGTTAAGGAGGAGCTGCCTGAAGCCGACAACTAACCGGCGGATTCCCCCGACATCTGAGCCCGGCACCTCGGGGAAGTGCCGGGCTCGCAGCACACACACATCAGGGCCGCGGGGGGGGGTGATGCAGGAGTCCGGGAAGGGAGGTGCGGGCAGGTGGCCGCCGGGAACGCGGCCGGCCGCCGCTCCACCTTTATGCGCCGGCGCAAAGGCGTGTAAGAACCCTTTCCACAATCGTTGGTTGCGCCTGCCACGGGCGAGGCGGGCGCAACTGAATTTGGGCTTGGGGCCGGGTTACCACGGCAACCGGGATGCTGCGCACACCGATGACGTCATCGGTGCCGGCGCAGCGCTACCGGCTAACGCCGATGGTAAGGCCCAAGTCAATTTCAGAAACGGCTATAATTCCAGCGCAATGCCCTCCAGCGCCGCTAATTGGGCGCTAACCCCACTCAATTTCTAGGCCAGTGTCTTATAGGCTTCAGTATAACCCTCGGTACAAATAACAGTACAGTATATGATATCCTTTAGCATACCCTACAGCATATAAGACAGTGAATAATAGGCTTTTGTACAGTTCTTGGTACAATTAACTGAATGCCAGATTTTAGTATACTCCTGTGTACATAAAACAGTGAATTAAAATCTTTAATAGTTCCTCACTACACAGAACTGTGAATAATAGGTACAAAAATCATTGAAGGTAAGCGTCAGTATATTTATTGGAACATGAAACTGCAAATAATAAGCTTTAATATATTACTTTCCACATAAAAAAGTAAATGACAGGCTCTAGTATACTACCTGGAACATAAAAAAGCTTTTATATATTCCTCTGTACATTATACAGTGATAGATCAACTTTAGTAAACTCATTGGTACTTGAAACAGTGATTGATAGACTTTAGTATACACCTCGTTACATAATAAAGTGACTAATTGGTTTTAGAATTCCCTCGGTACATAATGCTGTGAATAATATGATCAGTATACTCCACGCTACATAAAACAGTGATCTTCAGTACCTCGGACCATAAAACAATGAAAGGTTTTGGTATACGTTTCTGTGAATAAAACGCTTTAGTATATCCCTTGGTACATGAAAGAGTTAATGAAAATCTTTAGTATACTCCATGGTATATAAAACGGTGAATAAACGGCTTCAGTATATTCCTCGGTACATAAAGCTGTGAATGATATGGATGAATATACGCTTGCAGACATAAACCTGTGAACGATGGGCTTTAGTATCCCACTCAGTTCATAACACATTGAAAGATAGGCTTCAGTATACTCCTCGTTACATAAAACAGAGAATAATAGGCTTTAGTATTCCACTCAGTTTATAAAACAGTGAATTAAATGCTTCAGTTCACCCCTTGTGACATAAAGCAGTGATGAGAATCTTTAGTGTATTCCATGTATATAAAACACCGAATAATCGGTTTTGGTATATTCCTCGATACATAAAACAGTGAATGGTTGGCTTTAGTATATTCGTCCATACATGAAACAATTAATGACAGGCTAAAGTACACCCCTTGGTACATAAAACAGTGAGTGCTAGTCTTTAGTGTATTACATGTACATAAAACAGTGAATAATAGATTATGGTATACCCCTCAGTACATAAAGCAGCGACAGATAGGCTTTAGTAAACTTCTCTAAATAAAACAGTGAATGATTAGCTTTAATATACCACTCGGTCCTTAAAACAGTGAATCATAGGCTTCAGTATACACCTCGTGACATATCCTGCTCACTATTTACTACGTTACCAAGTTTTGAATCATCCACAAATTTGGAAATTGTACTCCCTATACCCAAGTCCAGGTCAGGTATATATAACAAGAAAAGCAAAGTTTCTAATACTGACCCCACTGCATACATCTCTCCAGTCAGAAAAACATCTGTTCTCCACTACTCTCTGCCTCCTACCCCATAGCCAATTACGTACCCAAGTTATCACCGTTCCTTTAATCCATGTGCTTCTATTTTCCGAATAAGTCTGTTATGAGGTACTTTATCAAATGTCTTTGAAAGTCCATATATACAACATCTACGCGTTACCTTCATCAACCCTCTCTGTAATTCATCAAAGAACTCAGTCAGGTTAGTCAAACATGATTTGCTTTAACAATCCGTCCCTTATTAACCCACACTTCTCCAAGTGAGAACCAATTTTGACCTTGCCAATGCTCTGCAGTAGTTTTCCCACCACTGATGTTCGACCGATTGGCCTGTAATTACCAGGTTTCTCCCTCTCACCTTTTTAGAACAGTAGTGTAACATTTTCAATCCTCCAATCCTCTAGCCACTCTACAACAACAACAAAACTTGTATTTATATAGCGCCTTTAACGTAGTAAAATGTCCCAAGGTGCTTCACAGGAGTATTATAAGGCAAAGATTTGACACCGAGCCACATAAGATGAAATTAGAATAGGTGACCAAAAGCTTGGTCAAAGAGGTAGGAGTTATAAATCTCATCATTCATCAAGAAACTACTCGTGAAATAACAATGGACGGCCAGCTGGTGGCGCCGTCCAAGGAGTATAAATACTCAGGCGTGGGCCCAGCTTTCCAGGGGCATTTTGTAAGACAAGGAACTAGTGAAGTACAACTAGACCTCCATGTTCTGAAACAAGTTGATTAAAGCCTTGCTTTATACTCAAACCAAGTGTGTAGTGAGTTTTATTACGTCAGTAGGTTTTAAGGAGCATATTCAAGGAGGAAAGAGAGGGAGCGAGGCAGAGAGGTTTAAGGAGGGAATTCCAGAGCTTAGGACCTCGGCAGCTGAAGGCACGGCCACTAATGATTGAGCGATTATAATCAAGGATAAGGGGTAAGCCATTTAGGACTGAGATGAGGAGGAATTGCTTCACCCAGAGAGTGGTGAACCTGTAGAATTCTCTACCACAGAAGGCAGTTGAGGCCAATTCATTAAATATATTCAAGAAGGAGTTAGATATATTTCTTAAGGCTAAAGGGATCAGGGGTATTGGCGAAAGCAGGGACCGGGTACTGAATTTGGACGATCAGCCATGATCTCATTGAATGGTGGAGCAGGCTCGAGGGGGCAAATGGCCGACTCCTGCTCCTATCTTCTATGTTTCTATGTTTCTATGATGCTCAAGAGGGCAGAATTTGAGGAGGGCTGATATCTTGAGGGGTTGTGGGGCTGAAGGAGATTACAGTGATAGGAAGGGGTGAGGCCATGGAGAGATTTGAAAACAAGGATGAGAATTTTGAAATCGAGACGTATCCAAGGAGGATTGGAAGAGAGTGGCCAGAGTTTCTGCTATCTCCACCCATGCTTCCCTCAGCATCCTAGGATGCATCCCATCTGGACCGGGTGATTTATTAACTTTGAGTGGTGCCAACCTATTCAGCACCTACTTTCTATCTATTTTTATCTTATCCAATATCTCTACTCCCCTCTCCTCTCCGGCAACATTATCTTCAGCCTCTTTTGTGAAGACACAGAAACATAGAAACATAGAAACATAGAAGCAGGAGTCGGCCATTCGGCCCCTCGAGCCTGCTCCGCCATTCAATGAGATCATGGCTGATCATCCAAATTCAGTACCCTGTCCCTGCCTTCTCCCCGTATCCCTTGATCCCCTTAGCCTTAAGAAATATATCCAACTCCTTCTTGAATATATTTAATGAATTGGCCTCAACAGCCTTCTGTGGTAGAGAATTCCACAGGTTCACCACTCTCTGGGTGAAGAAATTCCTCCTCATCTCTGTCCTAAATGGCTTACCCCTTATCTTTAGACTGTGACCCCTGGTTCTGGACTCCCCACCATCGGGAACATCCTTCCTGCAACAAGTCTGTCTAGTCCTGTTAGAATTTTATAAGTTTCAATGAGAACCCATCTCATTCTTCTAAACTCCAGTGAGTATAAGCCCAACCGACCCAATCTCTCCTCATACGTCATTCCTGCCATCCCAGGTATCAGCCTGGTGAATCTTCGCTGCACTCTTTCCATGGCAAGAACATCCTTCCTCAGATAAGGCGACCAAAACTGCACACAATACTCAAGGTGTGGTCTCACCAACGCCCTGTACAACTGCAGCAAGACATCCTTGTTCCTGTATGCGAACCCTCTCGCTACAATGGCCAACATACTATTTGCCTTCTTAACTGCCTGCTGCACCTGCATGCTTACCTTCAGCGGCTGATGCACAAGGACACCCAGGTCTCGTTGCACTTCCCCTTCTCCCAATCTATTGACGTTCAGATAATAATCTGCCTTCCTGTTTTTGCCACCAAAGTGGATAACCTCGCATGTATCCACATTATACTGCATCTGCCATGCATCTGCCCAATCACCCAACCTGTCCAAATCATACTGGAGTTTCTCGGCATCCTCCTCACAGCACACACGCCCACCCAGCTTTGTGTCATCTGCAAACTTGGAGAAATTACATCTAGTTCCCTTGTCTAGATCATTAATATATATTGTGAATAGCTGGGGTCCTAGGACCGATCCCTGCAGTACCCCACTAGTCACTGCCCGCCACTCGGAAAAGGACCGTTTATTCCAACGCTTTGCTTCCTGCCTGCCAACCAGTTCACTATCCAAGTCAGTACCTTGCCCCCAATCCTATGTGCTTTAACTTTACACGCTAATCTCTTATGCGGGACCTGATCAAAAGCCTTCTGAAAGTCCAATTACACCACATCCACTGGTTTTCCCTTATCTATTTTACCAGTTACATCCTCAAAAAATTCCAGTAGATTAGACAAGCACGATTTACCTTTTGTAAATCCATGTTGACTTTGTCCGATCCTGTCACTGTTTTCCAAGTGCTCTGCTATTACATCTTTTATAATGGACTCTAGCATTTTCCCCACTACCAATGTCAGGCTTACCGGTCTGTAATTCCCCATTATCTCTCTCTACCACCTTTCTTGAATAGTGGGGTAACATTAGCTACCCTCCAATCCATGGATACTGTTCCAGATTCCATCGGATGTTGGAAGATGATCAGCAATGCATCTACTATTTCTAGGGCCACTTCCTTAAGTACCCTAGGATGTAGATTATCAGGCCCTGAGGATTTATCGGCCTTCAATCCCATCAATTTCCCTAACAGCATTTCCCTACAAATACTGATTTCTTTCAGTTCCTCCCTTTCATCAGACCCTATGTTCTCCAACATCTCTGGGAGGTTATTTGTGCCCTCCTTTGTGAAGACAGAACCAAAATATGTATTTAATTGGTCTGCCATTTCTTTATTCCCCATTATAAATTCCCCTGATTCTGACTACAAGGGACCTACGCTTGACTTCACCAATCTTTTTCTCTTCACATATCTATAAAAGCTTTTACAGTCAGTTTTTATGTTCCCTGCAAGCTTACTCTCATATTCTATTTTCCCTTTCTTAATTAATCCCTTTGTCCTCCTTTGTTGAATCCTAAACTGCTCCCAATCCTCAGGTTTACTGCTTTTTCTGGTCAATTTATATGTCCTCTCCTTGGATCTTATGCTATCCCTAATTTCCCTTGTTTGCCACAGTTGAGTCACCTTTTTTGCTTTATTGTTATGCCAAACTGGGATGAACAAATCAATTCCCCAATCAATCCTTCCCAACTCACGCCTCATACCATCGTAGTTTCCTTTATTTAAATTCAGGACCCTAGTCTCTGAGTCAAATACTTCACTCTCCATCTTAATGTAGAATTCCATCATATTATGATCGCTCCGCCCCAAGGGGCCTCGCACAATAAGATTGCTAATTAATCCTTTCTCATTACATAATACCCAGTCTAAGATGGCCTGAGCTCTAGTTGGTTCCTCGACATATTGGTCCAGGAAACCATCACGTATACACTCCAGGAATTCCTCCTCCGCAGTATTGTTACTAATTTGGATGCAATGTCCTCACTCAGTACCTCAGTCAGGCCCTCTGACTCCACAAGAAGATTTCCTTTTCTGAACCTTCTCGGTCCCACCATTCCTTTAATTATGCTTTTACTTTTTATATGTTTATAAAAGATTTTGGGATTCCCTTTCATGTTACCCACTAATCTTTTCTCATACTCTCTCTTTGCCCTTATTTCCTTTCTCAATTTCCCCTGCGCTCTTTCTATTCTGCCTGGTTTTCTATTGTATTCTGTACCTGATATTTGTCATAAACCTCCTTTTTCTCTTTTATTTTAATCTCTATTTCCTTTGTCATCCAGGGGCCTCTAGCTTTGGATGCCTCATCTTTCCTCCTTATGGGGATATGCTGGTTTGTACCTAAACTATCTCCACCTTGAAGGCCTGCCATTGCTCATTTACTGTTTTCCTGTCCAATCTTTGTTTCCAGTCCACCTGTGCTGTATCCCTTCTCAAATCACTGAAATTGGATCTTTTCCAGTTGGGTATTTTCACTGTTGATTTTTCTTTGTCCCTTTCCATAACTACTTTAAACCTAATTATATTATGATCACTATTACCCAAATGCTCTCCCACTGCAACACAATCCACTTGCCACACTTCATTTCCCAGAACCAAAACCAGCACTGCTTCCTTCCTCGAGTTCAACAATTTCAGATCATAACCTCGACCCCTATTACATTTTTATATATATTTTTTATCCACACCGTTTTTTGTGCCCTTCCCCCTTTTTTCTCTCCCACATGGCAGCTGTCTCTCATTCTGCTAGCGCATTTCACACCTAATCTAGAGCCGTCTTTTGTCTCCACTAGTCCTATCACCATCTCGTCTGGTTTTGAATACCTCTTAATGTCTCTTCACTTCTCTCTTGTTCTTTCATCCCCATTTCCCAGCCCCCAAACTGGCCTTTTAATCGGTTTCATTTCCTGTGTTTTTTCAGTCCTGACGAAGGGTTTCGACCTGAAACGTAGACTCTGTTTCTCTCTCCACGGATGTTGCCTGGCCTGCTGAGTTTTTCCAGCATTTTCTGTTGTTATTTCGGATTTCCAGCATCCGCAGTATTTTGCTATCGTCCTGCTTCCTTCCTCGTTGGGCTAAAAACATACTGATTAAGGACGTTCTCCTGTACATATTGTAGGAATTCTTTACCCTCCTTGGCTTTACTCTGTTTTTTCCCAGTCTATATTCATGAAATAGAAGTCCCCTATTATTATCGGGCTATTATTTTTACATTTCTCTGAAATTTTCTGACAGATTTGCTCCTCAGTCTCTTTCTCACTATTTGGAGGCCTATAGTAAACACCCAGCAATGTAACAGCTCCTTTTCTGTTCCTTAATTTATTATTATTTATTATTATTTAGTCCCTTTTATTTGGAGGAGGAGATTTTATATTGTCCTTCTTTTGTGTTGCCCCGGGAGCAGCGAGCTTTCTCTGTTGCGTAAGTTTAAATGCTGTGCTACAAAATTCTCTTTGAATTCAATTCTGCCGATGTCTCATAAGCTGGAGTTCCGAAGCGAGCTCTTGTGATTTTTGCTTTGCTTGCTTAATCTGATCCCGAATCACGAACCCCCCTTTCTGCACCGTCCCATCAGACTGCAGTCCCTAAACCCCCTTTCTGCACCGTCCCGTCAGACCGCAGTCCCTAAACCCCCTTTCTGCACCGTCCCGTCAGACCGCAGTCCCTAAACCCCCTTTCTGCACCGTCCCGTCAGACCGCAGTCCCTAAACCCCCTTTTGCACCTTCCCCCCAATTCAACTACCCCAGTGTCCTGGGGCCAATATTTATTCCTCAAGCAACATAACAAAAACAGATTATCCGATCATTATCACATTGCTATTTGTGGGAGCTTGCGGTGCACAAATTGGCTGCCGCGTTTCCTACATTACAACAGTGACTCCACTTCAAAAGTTCTTCATTGGCTGTAAAGTGCTTTGAGATGTCCGGTGGTCATGAAAGGCGCTATATAAATGCAAGTCTTTATTTCTTTCTTTCTTAACTCTAACCAAATGGATTCAGTCTTTGAACCCTCTACTGTAATATTATCCTCGATCGATACCGCCACCCCTACTGTCTATTTTCCTGCCCTATCCCTCCTGAATACACTGTAACCGGGAATGTTTAGTTCCCATTCCTGCCCATGTTTAAGCCAGGTCTCCGTTATAACCACCACATCATAACCCCCCATGTGGCAACTTGCGCCTATAGCTCATTACCCTTATTTGTAACACTCCTGCATTAACACACGTGCAGTCCAAAACTGTGCTAGTCAGCTTTGCTTTTTTCCCTCCATCTAATTCCTGCTCGTTCTGCACTATTCTCTGTTCTGTTGCTGTTTGTCCCGCCTAGTTTTCGGTGCACATTGTCTCTCCTCTCTGCCACTGCGTCCTGCTGCCCCTCCCCCTGCCGAATCAGTCAGAAAAGAAATGTAGGAAATGATAGTAAAATAACTGATAAAAATACAACAGGAGTGATGAAAAACACGGAGTGCGCTAAGTTAAAATACGTGAGAAAGGCAGCATCAGGGCAAGAGGGCAGAGTGGGATCTGTTACCCAATCAGAGTTCAACACATTAAGTGAATTAGAAGCACAAATTCAGCCTAAAGGTGGTGGCCATTACTGAGACCTGGCTACAAGCTGGGCATGACTGGGAGATAAATATTCCAGGTTATAAGTTCTTTATAAAGGACAGGGCCATTGGAAAATGAGGAGCATAGCAATATTGGGAAGGGACACTATTACAGTATTAGAAAGGGGGGATATCGGGAAGGGTGAGCAGGTAGTGGAAACGCTATGGGTAGAATAGAGGAATAGAAAAGAACATAAGAACACAAGAAACAGGAGCAGGAGTGGGCCATTTAGTCTCTCGAGTCTGCTCTGCCATTCAATGAGATCATGGCTGATCTTTTACCTCATTTCCACTTTCCTGAACTATCCCCATATCCCTTGATTCCCTTAATATTTAAAAAAATCTATCGCTCTCTATCTTGAATATATTCAACAACTGAGCCTCCACAGCCCTCTGTGGTAGAGAATTCCAAGATTCACCGCCCTCTGAGTGAAGAAATTTCTCCTCATCTCAGTCCTAAATGGCCAAGCCCTTATTCTGAGACTGTGACCCCTGGTTCTAGACTCCCCAGCCAGGGGAAACATCCTCCCTGCATCTACCCTGTCAAGCCATGTAAGAATTTTGTATGTTTCAATGAGATCACCTCTCATTCTTCTAAACTCTAGAGAAAATAGGCCTAGCCGACTCAATCTGTCCTCATAGGAAAATTCCCTCATCCCAGGAACCAGTCTGGTGAACCTTCGTTGCACTCCCTCTATGGCAAGTATATCCTTCCTTAGGTAAGGAGACCAAAACTGTCCACAATACTCCTGTAGTCTCACCAGGGCCATGTATAATTGCAGTAAGACATAATTAAACAACCTTGGTCAACAAGGAAGGTGACAGATAGTATAAAACTAAAAGAAAGGGTTTATACGAATGCAGAGAGCAGTAGAGATCCCATGGACTGAGAGATATAAAGAACAGCAAAGAGATATAAAGAAAATACTAAGAGCGGCAAAAAGGGAATACGAGAAAAAACCTGTGAGCGATATCAAGGACAGCACTAAAGGGTTTTACAAATATATTATGAGAAAGAGGGTGGCTAAAGGGAACATGAGCCCCTTAAAGACAGACACAGGTGATACTGTAATTGGAAATCAGGAAATGGAGAATTACTAAATATTTACTTTGTGTCGGTCTTCACAGTAGCAGAAGAGGATAAGATACCAAAGATAAGAAGAAAAGTAAAAAAACAATCAAGGGGAGAAACTAACTAGATTTAATATCAGTAAAAAAAAATGGCAATAGAGAAAATAATGAGACTAAAGATAAACAAATCTCCATGACCCGATGGATTCCACCCCAGGGTATTAAAAGAAAATAGTGAGGAAATTGTTGATGCTTTAGTCATGATCTTCCAAAATTCTCTCGATTCAGGAATTGTCCCCTTGGATTGGAAAACTGTCAATGTCACTCCACTATTTAAGAATGGTGAGCAAGATAAACTAGGAAATTATAAGCCTATTAGTCTAACGTCTATTGTGGGGAAGTAACTAGAATCTGTTATTAGGGACAGAGTGACTGAGCACTTGGACAATATGGTCTGATCAGAGTGAGCCAGCATGGATTGTAAAGGGTAAGTCATGACTAACCAACCTAGTTGAATTTTTTGAGGCAGTAACTAACGTGATAGATAAGGAAGTGTCTATGGATGGTATTTACATGGACTTCCAGAAGGCATTTGATAAGGTTCCACATAAGAGACTGTTGACAAAAATGGGAGCACATGGAAATGGAGGTAAATTATTGACTTGGTTAGGGAATTGGTTAGGAGGTAGGTGACCGACCTAAAGTTGCAAAGGGACATTGATAGATTAAGTTAGGTAAAATTATATAAAGTTCTGGTTAGACCCCATCTGGACATTGTGTTCAGTTCTGGGCCCCACCCCTCAGGAAGGATATCTCGGCCTCGGAGGGGGAGCATCGCAGATTCACCAGAATGATCCCGGGGCTAAAAGGGTTAAATTACGAGGACAGGTTGCACAGACTGGGCTTGTATTCCCTCGAGTTTAGAAGATTAAGGGGTGATTTAATCGAGGTGTTCAAGATGATTAAAGGAGTTGATTGGGTACAGAGAAACTATTTCCTCTGGTGGGGGGAGTCCAGAACAAAGGGGGCAGAACCTTAAAATTCGAGCCAGGCTGTTCAGGGGTGATGTCAGGAAGCACTTCTTCACACAAAGGGTGGTGGAAATCTGGAACTCTCCCCCACAAAAAGCTGTTGAGGCTGGGGGTCAATTGAAGATTTCAAGACTGAGATTGATAGATTATTGTTGGGTAAGGGGGTTACGGGTTACGGAATCAAGGCGGGTAAATGGAGTTAAGATACAGATCAGGCATGATCTAATTGTATGGTGGAACAGACTCGAGGGGCTGAAAGGCCTCCTCCAGTTCCTATGTTCATATTCATGTTTAGTATACCATTCCGTACATAAAACAGTGAATGATAAAAAGAAAGAATTTCATTTATATTGTGTTTTTCAAAACCTCAGAATGTACAAAAATGCTTTAGAGCCAATTAAGTTCTTTTGGAGGCTGGTAACTATTGCAGGAAAGTTGGCTTCAGTACTCCATTCAGTTTGTAAAACAGTAACTCACAGGCTTTAGCGTAATCACTGGCTTTAGTTTTGTTGATGGTATATATAACATTGAATGATAGGATTTAGTATACTTCATGATACATAACAGAGTGACTGATAGCACAAAATATTGAATGATAAAGAAAAAGAAAGACTTGCATTTCTATCACTCCTCTCATGACCACCGGACGTCTCAAAGTGCTTTACAGCCAATGAAGTACTTTTGAATTGTAGTCACTGTTGTAATGTGGGAAATGCGGCAGCCATATTGCACACAGCAAGATCCCACAAACAGCAATGTGATAATGACCAGATAATCTGTTTTAGTGATGTTGATTGAGGGATACATATTGGCCACAACACCGGGGAGAACTCCCCTAATCGTTTTCTAAATAGTGCCATGGGATCATTTACGTCAACCTGAGAGAGCGGACGGGGCCTCGGTTTAACGTCTCATAGAATCACAGAATCAGAGAATGGTTACAGCACGGAAGGAGGCCATTCAGTCCATCGAGCCCGTGTGGCTCTCTGCAAGAGCACTTCAGCTAGTCCCACTCCCCCGGACAGTCAGCATGGATTTATTAAACGAAGGGCATGTCGGACTAACTGGATTTAATTTTTTGAGGAGGTAACAAGGAGGATTGATGTGGGTAGCATGTTTGATGTGGTCTATATGGATTTTAGCAAGGCTTTTGATAAGGTCCCACATGGCAGACTGGTCAGAAAAGTAAAAGCCCATGGGATCCAGGGCAAAGTGGCAAGTTGGATCCAAAGTTAACTCAGTGGCAGGAAACAAAAGGCAATGGTTGATGGGTGTTTTTGTGACTGTTTCCAGTGGGGTTCCACAGGAACTAGCAGTACCAGGTCCCTTGCTTTCTGTGGTATATATCAATGATTTAGACTTCAATGTAGGGGGCATGATTAAGAAGTTTGCAGATGATACAAAAATTGGCCGTGTGGTTGATAGTGAGAAAGATAGCTGTTGACTGCAGGAAGATATCAATGGACTGGTCAGTGTAATGATCAATAACATGTCATTCTATAGTGGACACTAGGTGGAGCCGTAGAGCTGTGTAGAGCTGTATATAGCTGTATGTATAAGACTACACTACCCAGCTGTATGTATATTAAGACTACATTACCCATGAGGCACTAGGCTACCCACAAGGCAGCAGTCAAGATGGAAGCCTCTACAGATACTGTACCTAGTCCACATGTGCTCAATAAAAGTGTCTAGCAAAAGCTAGCTGTGTTCATAATAAGAATGTCTATTTATTAATGAACATAAGATGGTACCAGGATGGTGAAGATCTGCTGAAAATTGGGAAAAACGACATGGAGAATTTGAAGCCACCAGAGCATTTGAAACTCACAGGAAACATCGACTACAATTGGCAGACTCTTAAACAACAATTCGAACTCTACATTGCAGCCATCGGATTCGGTACAAAGCCAGACGCAAGAAAGATAGCGTTGCTGCTTACGGTTGCAGGCCCACCAGCGATAGAGGTATTTAATACATTTGTATTTAATCCAGAGGAGAACAGAGAAAAATTAGAAGATGTGCTAAAAAAATTTGATGCACATTGCTCTCCCAAAAAGAATGAGATGTATGAAAGATACATCTTCTGTTCTCAGACGCAGCAACAAAATGAGACTTTTGATAGCTTTATAACTGATCTGAAACTGAAAGCACAGACATGTAATTTCTCTGAGCTGAAATCATCCATGATTTGTGACCAGATTGTGTTTGGTATTCATGATAAAAAAGTCAGGGAACGTCTGTTGAGAGAAACCGAACTAAATTTGGAAAATGCAGTGAAAATATGCCAAGCCAGTGAGCTAGCTCGAAAGCACGCGAAGACTTTCAGTGAAATCAATAATGATGCGATTGTAATGAGTGATAATGCTGCTGTCGGTGCTGTGTCCTACAAGGGGAAGAAACATGGGCAGAACAGAAATGAAAAGCAATCGGAGGATGAAATTTTTAATTGTAAACGCTGTGGTTACAAACACCAGTTAAGACAATGCCCAGCGTTTGGAAAAATGTGCACAAAGTGTAATGGAAAGAATCACCTTGCCAAACAATGCTTTTCAAAAGTAAAAACTAAGAAATGGCAACGAGTTAATATAATTGAGGACACTGATTTAAGTGAGACATTTTTTGTAGGAATGTTGTCATGTGACAATATCAAAAAGGATACAGAAAATGTGCAGCCCTCAGAAATGGACAATGCTGAACATAAAGTTAATGCAGTAAAAGAGGACAAATGGATGATCCCACTGCAGGTAAATGGAGCATTAGTTACCTTGAAACTAGACACTGGGGCAAAAGCAAACTTAATCAGTATGAGTGACATTAACAATATGAAAGAAAAGCCCAAAATACAGAAAAAGTCAGTACTACTGAAGCACTATAATGGACAGAAAATAGATAGCTTAGGTGTATGCAGACTTAAAGTGACAGTCAAAGACAAAGTGCATCATCTCATGTTTTCTGTTGTGGCTGAAAGACTTGATTCACTATTAGGTGACAAAGCTTGTGAAGACTTAGAACTGGTCAAGAGAGTCTACCGTATAAACTGTGCCATAAGCAGACCAGATGACTCAGTGGATTCTGTAGTGAGTAATTTCCAGGATGTGTTCAAAGGATTTGGAGTTCTACCATTCACATACAAGATCCAGCTAAAGGAGGATGCTCAGCCAATGGTACATGCTCCACGAAGAGTTCCAGCACCCCTGCGTGACCGGCTCAAGAATGAACTGGACAGAATGACCACATTAGGAGTCATCAGGAAAGTCGAAGAGTCAACAGACTGGGTTAACTCCATGGTATGTGTAAAGAAAAAGAACAATGATCTAAGAATATGCATGGATCCAAAGGACTTAAATGCAAACATAAAACGTGAACACTACCAGATTCCCAAGCGAGAAAAAATCACCAGTGAAATGTCAGATGCCAAATACTTTACAAAGCTCGATGCCTCACAAGGATTTTGGCAACTAAAACTGGATGAAGAGAGCACCAAATACTGTAACTTCAACACACCATTTGGCAGGTATTGTTTCCTCAGAATGCCTTTCGGGATAATATCTGCATCTGAAATCTTTCATAGAGCGATGGAACACATAATTGAAGGTCTGGAAGGAGTTCGGGTCTATGTTGATGACATCATCATCTGGGGCTCCACACTGAAAGAACACAATGAGAGACTGACTAAAGTGCTACAGAGCATACGCCGGAATGGACTGAAGCTCAGCAAAGCCAAGAGTCAGTTTGGCGTCCAGGAAGTCACTTTCCTAGGAGATAATCTATCTGGTAAAGGAATAGAGCCAGGTATGGAAAAAGTAAATGTCATACTCAAAATGCCCCGACCCACTGACAAAAAAGGAGTGCTATGCATCATGGGGATGATAAACTTCATTGGAAAGTTCATTCCTAACTTGTCAGCCAAGACAACCTGTCTGCGAGACCTGCTACATAAAACAAATGAGTTCGCATGGACAGAAAGACATGAACAAGAGTGGATAAACCTCAAAACAGTGCTGACAACCACACCTGTACTCACCTTCTTTGACCCAACAAAAAGAATCAAAGTGTCAACGGATGCATCAAAAGATGGCCCAGGTGCAGTCTTGCTACAAGCAGAGGGTGAAGATTGGAAGCCTGTTGCCTATGCCTCCAGGTCTATGACTGATACTGAGTGTCGATACGCCCAGATCGAAAAGGAATGTCTAGGCTTGGTAGTTGGACTAGAAAAGTTTCATGGCTACATATATGGACTTCCCACCTTCACAGTTGAGACAGACCACAGCCCTTTGGTTGCCATCATAAAAAAAAACCTGAATGAGATGTCTCCAAGGATTCAACGACTCATGATGAAGCTGCAAAGATATGACTTTGAACTGACCTACACACCAGGCAAATACATAGTGTTAGCAGATGCACTATCCCGAGCACCCACAATGAGTCATGTGAGCTTTACTGAAGAAGACGTGGATGTTCATGTGAGTATGGCCACTGCTGCGCTGCCCGTGTCAGACACAAAATCAAAGCAAATAGCAGAAGAAACAGTAAAAGATACAGTGTTACAAACAGTAATAGAGAACATTCATCATGGTTGGCCAAAAGGTTCCTGTCCAAAATATTTTCACATAAGGTCAGAATTGAGTGTCGCAAGTGGACTATTACTAAAACAGAACAGGATAGTCATTCCAAAGTCTCTACGTCAAGACATGCTCAAAAGGATTCATGAGGGACACCTCAGAATTGAAAAATGCAAAAGGAGGGCAAGAGACACTGTTTATTGGCCTGGCATAAATAAGGACATTGAGAACATGATAGGCAAATGTGAGACATGTCAGAAACACCAAAACAAACAAGCAAAGGAACCAATGATAGTAGCTGACATACCAACAGCAGCATGGCAAAAGGTTGGTATGGACCTTTTTCATTTAAATGGTAAAGACTATCTAATAGTGATTGACTACTATTCTAACTATCCTGAGATGGTGCTGCTCTCAAGCACCACAGCAAGCAGTGTCATAATGCATGTGAAATCCATCTTCGCCAGACATGGAATTCCCAGGATAGCCATTAGCGGCAATGGTCCGTGCTTCAACTGTAAGGAGTGGCAACAGTTTGCAGCACATTATGACTTTCAGCACATCACATCCAGTCCTTTGTATGCTCAGTCAAATGGTAAGGCAGAGAAAGGTGTTCAAGTTCTCAAGCAACTACTGAAGAAAGCGACAGAAAGCAAGTCTGATCCTTATCTTGCCCTGCTGAGCTACCGAGCCTCACCTTTAGACTGTGGTTCTTCACCTGCTGAACTACTAATGGGTCGCAAGTTGCGCACCACGCTACCCTGCTGTGCAAAAGAACAGCAAAGTGAGGAACTGAGACAGAGACTTCAACTGTTAAAGCGGAAACAGAAATCATACTATGACAAGTCATCCAAAACTCTAAAACCATTGACAAGGGATGATGTTGTCAGGATTGAGGATCCAGATGCATGGAACAGGAAAGCTACAGCTCTTGAGGAAGTAGGACCAAGGTCATACACTGTTAGAACTGAGGAAGGACAGATTCTCAGGAGGAACCGCCGTTCCCTCCTAAAAACACAAGAGACTATTCAAGAGCAGATTGACGACAATGCCGCAACTGCATCTTGTCATTCACTGCCAGAACAATCTCATGAAGACACATCAGACTTACCCGTGTTGAGAAGATCCACACGTGAAGTAAAAAAGCCTGATAGACTTAATCTTTGAGTACAATGTAAAGCTTTGAAAATGTGTTGACTGTTTTGAAAATGTTTATGTTTATAGAGCACTAACAAAAGTGTTACTGATATTATATTTATTGTTTCTTGAAAGTTGATTGATATTGATTTTGTTAAACCTCAAAGAAAGGGGAATGTAATGATCAATAACATGTCATTCTATAGTGGACACTAGGTGGAGCCGTAGAGCTGTGTAGAGCTGTATATAGCTGTATGTATAAGACTACACTACCCAGCTGTATGTATATTAAGACTACATTACCCATGAGGCACTAGGCTACCCACAAGGCAGCAGTCAAGATGGAAGCCTCTACAGATACTGTATCTAGTCCACATGTGCTCAATAAAAGTGTCGAGCAAAAGCTAGCTGTGTTCATAATAAGAATGTCTGTTTATTAATGAACATAAGAGCCAGGTGGGCAGAAATGTAACAAATGGAATTCAATCCGGAGAAGTGTGAGGTGATGCATTTGGGGAGGGCTAACAAGGCAAAGGAATACACAATAAATGGTAGGACACTGAGAAGTGCAGAGGATCAGAGGGACCTTGGAGTGCATGTCCACAGTTCCCTGAAGGTAGCAGGACAGGTAGATAAGGTGGTAAAGAAGGCATACGGGATACTTGCCTTTATTAGTCGAGGCATAGAATACAAGAGCAGGGAGGTTATGCTTGAACTGTATAAAACACCAGTTAGGCCACAGCTAGAGTACTGCGTGCAGTTCTGGTCACATTACAGGAAGGATGTGATTGCACTAGAGAGGGTACAGAGGAGATTTACGAGGATGTTGCCAGGACTGGAGAATTTTAGCTATGAGGAAAGATTGGATCAGCTGGGGTTGTTTTCTCTGGAACAGAGGAGGCTGAGGGGAGACTTGAGTGAGGTGTATAAAATTATGAGGGGCCTAGATAGAGTGGATAGGAAGGACCTATTTCCCTTAGCAGAGAGGTCAATAACCAGGGGGCATGATTTAAAGTAATTGGTAGAAGGTTTAGAGGGGATTTGAGGAGAACTTTTTTCACCCAGAGGGTGGTGGGGGTCTGGAACTCACTGCCTGAAAGGGTGGTAGAGGCAGAAACCCTCATCACATTTAAAAAGTACTTGGATATGCACTTGGAGTGCCGTAACCTACAGGGCTACGGACCAAGTGTTGGAAAGTGGGGTTAGGCGGGAGAGCTCTTTTTCGGCCGGCACAGACACGATGGGCCGAATGGTCTCCTTCTGTGCCGTAAATTTCTATAATTCTATGATATTATGATCACTGTTCCTCAAATGCTCCTCCACTGATACATGCTCCACTTGCCCCACTTCATTCAACAGCAACTTACATTTATACAGCTCCTTTAAAATAGTCAAAAGTCCCAAGGTGCTTCACAGGAGTGTTGTAGAACAAAGTTCCATTTACGGGTGGAGACCTGAATTAACGGCCATAAATATAGGATAGTCATGAATAAATCCAATAGGGAATTCAGGAGAAACCACTTTGCCCAGAGAGTGGTGAGAATGTGAAACTCGCTACCACAGGGAGTGGTTGAGGCGAATAACGTAGATGGATTCAAGGGGAAGTTAGATAAACACACGAGGGAGAAAGGAATAGAAGGATATGTAGATGGTGAGATGAAGAGGGTGGGAAGAGGTGGCTCGTGTGGAGCATAAACAGAGCAGCTAGGCTGTGTTGTAAATACTATGTAATATAATATAGTATACCCCTTGGTACATAAAACAGTGAATTGCAGTTTTCAGAATATTACTAGCTTCAAAAAACTTTGAATGACAGGTTTTAGTATCCCTCTCGTGATGAGTGAGGTTTTAATATATTCCTCAGTACATAAAGCATAAAATAAGAGGTGTCAGTAAACACCTCACAACATGAAACAGTGAATGAGATGCTGTAGTATACCTCTTGCCAAATAAAACATTCTGGGTGAGAAATTCAGTATCGCCCGTTTGAGGACAGTAACCTTTGAAAGCTGGGAAACTTAGCGCCAGGTGCTAATAATTCCCAGCTTTCACCAAATTGTAAGAAGCCACACAACACCAGGTTATAGTCCAACAGCTTTATTTGAAGTCACAAGCTTTCGGAGCGCTGCTCCTTCATCAGGTGAAGTGGAGAAATGCATAAAGACACAGCTTATATAGTCAGAGAATAATGTCAGATGTTTACAGGTAATCTTTCTAACTGCCATTTATCACACCTCGGCAGAGAGATAATCACAGCAATCAATGGTGTGAATGGTGTCCAAACAGGTCAGTCAGGAAAACATTACATCAAAGGTGGGGTCACAAGGGGTCAAATGTTGCAGATGCTGGGGTCTGTGTGAAAAACAAAAAAACAGACAAAAAACATTTTTTTTTGCTGGAAATCACATCAGGTCCGGCCGCATCTATGTAGAGATAACAAGCCAACGACGACTCGAGTCTGGATGACCCTACGTCAGGTGGGGTTACATGTAGTGTGACATGAACCCAAGATCCCGGTTCAGGCCATCCTCTTGGGTGCGGAACTTGGCTATCAGTTTCTGCTCGACGATTTTGCATTGACGTTGGGTTTAGCATTCCAGGAAGGAAGTGGAGCACGAAACCAGATGTACCACTTCCATTCCGGAGCGCTAAAGGACGCTGGCGGAGTGGTGCAGCATGGCACGATGTAACGAGAAAGGATTAATTAGCAATCTTGTTGTACGAGGCCCCTTGGGTCAGAGCGATCATAATATGATCAAATTCTTCATTAAGATGGAGAATAAAGCAGTTGACTCAGAGACTAGGGTCCTGAATTTAAATAAAGGAAGCTATGATGGTCTGAGGTGCGAGTTGGGTAGGGTTGTATGGGGAATGTCACTCAAAGGGTTAACGGTGGATAGGCAATGGCAAACATTCAAAGACCGCATGGATGAACTACAGAATTTGTTCATCCCAGTTTGGCATAAAAATAAAACAAAAAAGGTGACTCAACCGTGGCTAACAAGGGAAATTAGGGATAGCATAAGATCCAAGGAGAGGACATATAAATTGGCCAGAAAAAGCAGTAATCCAGAGGATTGGGAGCAGTTTAGGATTCAACAAAGGAGGGCAAAGGGATTAATTAAAAAAGGGAAAATAGAATATGAGAGTAAGCTTGCAGGGAACATAAAAACTGACTGTAAAAGCTTTTATAGATATATGATGAGAAAAAGATTGGTGAAGTCAAGCGTAGGTCCCTTGCAGTCAGAATCGGGGGAATTTATAATGGGGAATAAAGAAATGGCAGACCAATTAAATACATATTTTGGTTCTGTCTTCACAAAGGAGGACACAAATAACCTCCCAGGGATGTCGGGGAACATAGGGTCTGATGAAAGGGAGGAACTGAAAGAAATCAGTATTTATAGGGAAATGGTGTTAGGGAAATTGATGGGATTGAAGGCCGATAAATCCCCAGGGCCTCATAATCTACATCCTAGGGTATTTAAGGAAGTGGCCCTAGAAATAGTAGATGCATTGCTGATCATCTTCCAACATTCGATGGAATCTGGAACAGTACCCATGGATTGGAGGGTAGCTAATGTTACCCCACTATTCAAAAAGGGCGGTAGAAAGAAAACAGGGAATTACAGACCGGTAAGCCTGAAATCGGTAGTGGGGAAAATGCTAGAGTCCATTATAAAAGATGTAATAGCAGAACACTTGGAAAACAGTGACAGGATCGGACAAAGTCAACATGGATTTACAAAAGGTAAATCATGCTTGACCAATCTACTGGAATTTTTTGAGGATGTAATGGGTAAAATCGATAAGGGAGAACCAGTGGATGTGGTGTATTTGGACTTTCAGAAGGCTTTCGATAAGGTCCCACATAAGAGATTAGCATGTAAAGTTAAGGCACATGGGATTGGGGACAAGGTATTGACTTGGATAGAGAACTGGTTGGCAGATAGAAAGCAAAGAGTTGGAATAAATGGGTGTTTTTCCGAGTGGCAGGCAGTGACTAGTGGTTTACCGCAGGGATCGGTCCTTGGGCCCCAGCTATTCACAATATATATTAATGATCTAGACAAGGGAACTAGATGTAATATCTCCAAGTTTGCAGATGACACAAAGCTGGGTGGGCATGTGTGCTGTGAGGAGGATGCTGAGAAACTACAGGATGATTTGGACAGGTTGGGTGATTGGGCAGAAGCATGGCAGATGCAATATAACGTGGATAAATGTGAGGTTATCCACTTTGGTGGCAAAAGCAGGAAGGCAGATTATTATCTGAATGGCAATAGATTGGGAGAAGGGGAAGTGCAACGAGACCTGGGTGTCCTTGTGCACCAGTCGCTGAGGGTAAGCATGCAGGTGCAGCAGGCGGTTAAGAAGGCAAATGGTATGTTGGCCTTCGTAGCGAGAGGGTTTGAGTACAGGAACAAGGATGTCTTGCTGCAGTTGTACAGGGCCTTGGTGAGACCACAACTTGAGTATTGTGCGCAGTTTTGGTCGCCTTATCTGAGGAAGGATATTCTTGCCATGGAAGGTGTAGTGTATGTACCTTTAAGAGGGAACAACTTTTACAGATCCTGTATACTGTAGTACCGGCAGTGACCACACCTGTATATAAGCCTTGAGCATGCCTCTGTACTGTTAGTCTTTAGACTACCCTCCTCCAGTAAACACCTGTTGATTGTTAATTTACAGCCTCCGTCTAGTTATTGGAAAACATCATACTTTAAGAATCACGGATTCAACAGTGGCGACGAGGTCGATTCGAATTTACCTGCAACTCTGCATTGCCTTTCAAGGATTCGCTCCGGGAGGACGGTGGAAGAAAGTCGAGGCCAGAAGCACGGGCATCGACCACGAGCAACCGCCCAGTCATCCGGCAGAGAGTGAACATCGCAGGGGAGGCTGTTGAGAGCTGGGCTTGGTTCTCCAGCCACGACGATCCAGCAACAGACTGGCAACAGGTACAGCGCAGACCCTTCCCGGACAGCGACGGCTGGAGCCGACCGACGGCACAGAAAAGGCCGAGCAGCGTCGACGGGGTAAGAGAGAGGGTGAAGCGCACAGGGCGCAGCCGGGGGTTGAAGACCGAGCGGCGTCGACGGAAAACAAAAAAGAGAGGGTAAAGCACAGCCGGGGTTCAGGACCGAGCGACGGCAACAAGAGAGGCGCACAGGAGAACGCGCAGAGCGCAGCCAGGGCTCAAGGGCTGAGCGGCGTCCGCGGGGAAAGAAAGGAGGCGCGGGAGATGCCATTGAGCCGCGGAGAAGAAGGGAGAGCGCGGGAGACGCCATTTTAGAAGCTGCAGCGGAGAAGAAGGGCGAGAGCGGAGAAGAAGGGAGAGCGTGGGAGATGCCATTTTAGACAGTTCAACCACACCCAGGGATGCCGAAGAGTGGTGTGGTAAACCACTGTTTGTATTCCACTGTGTACATGCCTGTACATGTCTCGGCTGGCTCCTCCCACGAGTCCAGGTATAAAGGTGACTGCTCCACAGTCCCTCTACATTCTGGACCGGTCGACCACTCGAGGCACACCTTTATTCTCTTGTTAATAAAAGCCTGTTAATTACTCGCTTAATCTCAATCTTTTGAGTTATTGATAGCGCATCAATTTTATTAACAAGATTTTTATAATGGAGAAGATCCTCACACCAGCATGCCTGGACTTAGATCATCGGGAGGCGGACTCATCCACCAAGTTTACTCACTGGCTTAGGTGTTTCGAAAAATTCCTGACCGCCTCCGCTGCAATCAAATCGGACGAGGACAAACTGGATGTCCTGACCTCCAAAGTGAACTACCGAGTGTACTCGGTCATCCAGGACGCGACCTCATATGCGGATGCTATCAAGCTCCTCAAGGACCAGTACACGCGCCCAGTGAACGAGGTGTACGCTAGGCACCTCCTGGGGAGTCGTAAACAACAACCTGGGGAATCGACCGAGGAATACCTTCAGGCACTGTCTGTGCTTGGCCGGGCCTGTGGTTGTAAGGATGTAAAGGCCGCCGTGTACACAGAGGAACTTATCCGGGACGCTTTTGTAGCGGGCCACAGGTCCAATTACACCCGACAGCGACTGTTGGAGCAGAGTGACCTCGATCTCAACAAGTCCTCTGAACTCGCACTATCATTGGATGCAGCCTACCGGGGCATGGATGCCTACTCCTCTGCACCGTGGACGCCGCGGGGAACGACAGCCTGGGACACGGTAGGGCCGTCTCATAGCGCCGTGCCATCCCAGCCACAGCCCAGCAACGGCCCAACTACTGCAGCAGTGTCCCAAGGCCAGACAGCAGTGCCCCAGGGCCAGAAATGCTACTTCTGTGGCCAGGCCAAACACCCCAGAGCGCGCTGCCCGGCGAGAAATGCGACCTGCTCGGGCTGCGGGAAGAAGGGACACTATGCCAGCGTCTGCAGAGCCAAAGCCACCCCGAACCCCAGCAGCGCTGCATGTGGGCCGTGCGGGCCGCCATCTTGGTCCTCCCCAGCCATGTGCGAACCACCGGAACAGCAGCCATTTTGGACGCCTCCAGCCACAGGGGGAGCATGGACGCCGCCATCTTGGATGACAGCCGGGACACAACAGGCTCCCAAACCCGTCTCATCTGATAACCGCAGCGACACACCGACCCCTACGCTGGCCTCCGTTACGCTGGACCAAGCGAGACCACACCAACTGGCCCGGTCCACAATGGACATTAAGGTAAATGGTCACGAAACAATCTGCCTTTTTGACTCTGGGAGCACGGAGAGCTTCATCCACTCCGACACGGTGCGGCGTTGCTCTCTCCCAGTCCTGCCTGCGCACCAGCGGATTTCTATGGCCTCCGAGTCCCAGTCGGCGGACATTGGCGGCTACTGCGTGGTGACACTCGTAGTAGATGGGACTGTGTACGATAATTTTAAACTTCTGGTCCTGCCCGACCTCTGCACTGCCGTTCTACTGGGGTTAGATTTTCAGTGCCACCTTAAAAGTGTTACGATGGCGTACGGTGGACCCCTCCCCCCACTCACAGTCCGCAGCCAGCAGCTTCAAAATTGCCCGCTGCGCACCAGGTGCAACCTCTCCACACTCAGAGTCACCCCCCCCCCCACTGTTTGCTAACCTCACCCCCGACTGTAAGCCCATCGCCACAAAGAGCAGGCGATACAGTGCCGGGGACAGGGTTTTCATTAAAACCGAAGTGGAGCGGCTCCTGAAGGAGGGGATTATTGAGGGCAGCACCAGCCCCTGGTGAGCCCAGGTTGTGGTCGTTAAGACCGGCGAGAAGCAGCGCCTGGTCATCGACTACAGCCAGACAATAAATCGCTACACCCTGCTGGACGCTTACCCACTCCCCCGCATAGCTGATATGGTCAACCAGATCGCGCAGTACCGCGTCTTCTCGACCATTGACCTGAAATCAGCGTACCACCAGCTCCCTATCCACCCTGAGGACCGCCAGTATACTGCCTTTGAGGCAAACGGCCGCCTCTATCACTTCCTTAGTGTTCCCTTTGGCGTCACCAACTGGGTCTCCGTCTTCCAAAGGGAGATGGACCGGATGGTCGATCAAAATGCGTTGCAGGCCACTTTCCCATATCTGGACAATGTGACCATCTGCGGCCATGACTTGCAGGACCATGACGCAAACCTCGACAAATTCCTCCGCACCGCCCAACTCCTGAACCTGACGTATAACAAGGAGAAGTGCATATTCCGCACAACCCGCCTCGCCATCCTTCGCTGTGTTGTGGAACACGGAGTCATCGGTCCCGACCCAGAACGGATGCGTCCCCTTATGGAACTCCCGCTGCCCCACTGCCTCAAGGCCCTGAAGAGGTGCCTAGGGTTTTTCTCCTATTACGCCCAGTGGGTCCCCTACTATGCGGACAAGGCCCGTCCGCTGATCAAGTCCACCTCCTTTCCCGTGACGGCAGAGGCCCGCTTAGCCTTCCACCGTATCAAGGTTGCCAAAGCCACCATGCACGCAGTGGACGAATCCATTCCCTTCCAGGTGGAAAGCGACGCGTCCGACTTTGCCCTGGCCGCTACCCTTAATCAGGCGGGGAGACCCGTGGCCTTCTTTTCACGAACCCTCCAGGGCCCGGAGACCAGACACTCCACTGTTGAGAAGGAGGCCCAGGCTATTGTGGAGGCTGTGCGTCATTGGAGGCACTACCTGGCCGGAAAACGATTTACCCTGCTCACTGACCAGCGTTCAGTTGCCTTTATGTTCAACAACAAGCAGAGGGGCAAAATCAAAAACGACAAGATCTTGAGGTGGAGAATCGAACTTTCCACCTACAATTACGAGATCTTGTACCGGCCCGGGAAGCTCAATGAACCCCCGGATGCTCTATCGCGTGGCACCTGCGCCAGCGCGCAGATCGATAGACTGCGGGCCCTCCACAATGACCTCTGCCACCCGGGGGTCAACAGGTTCTTCCACTTCATCAAGGCCCGCAACCTGCCTTACTCCATTGAGGAGGTCAGGACCATGACCAGGAACTGCCAAGTCTGCGCTGAGTGCAAACCGCACTTTTATAGACCAGACAGGTCTCACCTGATAAAAGCCACTCGCCCCTTCGAGCACCTGAGCGTTGATTTTAAAGGGCCTCTCCCCTCCTCCGACCGCAATGTGTACTTCCTCAACATTATTGATGAGTACTCCCGTTTCCCGTTCACCATCCCCTGCCCGGACATGACCAGTGCCACGGTCATTAAATGTCTGAACGACCTCTTCACCCTGTTCGGTTTCCCCAGCTATATCCATAGCGACCGGGGCTCATCGTTTATGAGCGACGAACTCCATCAGTACCTGCTAGCTAGGGGTATTGCCACAAGCAGGACCACCAGTTACAACCCCCGGGGGAACGGACAGGTGGAAAGAGAGAATGCGACAGTTTGGAAGGCCGCCCTACTAGCCTTAAAGGCTAGGGGCCTTCCGACCTCCCGCTGGCAGGATGTGCTCCCCGATGCGCTCCACTCTACTCGGTCACTGCTCTGCACTGCCACTAACGCCACCCCTCATGAGAAAATGTTTGTCTTCCCAAGGAAGTCCACATCGGGGACATCGCTACCGCCATGGCTGACGTCCCCAGGGCTGCTCCTACTGAGAAGACACGTGAGGACCCATAAAATGGACCCCCTGGTCGAGAGGGTCGACCTCCTCCACGCCAACCCCCAGTATGCTTACATTGCGTACCCGGACGGGCGGGAGGACACAGTCTCCATACGAGACCTCGCACCCTCGAGGGCCGCAGTAACCCACTACCCACTACAACCCCCCCCCCCCCACGATCCGATATCCAGCCCCAGCAGACGGCAGGCCTGGGCCCTGCGACCCGCTCGACGCCTACGAGGACTACAAACCAGTGCCCCAGCCTACGCGGGACTCGACGCCGGAAGCTTCACTACCCCTGCCGTCGCCACGTCGATCACAGCGGCAGACAAGACCTCCGGAGAGACTCCATTACACTAACTTTTAATACACTTCACCCCGCCGGACTCAATTTTAAACAAGGGGTGAATGTGGTAAACCACTGTTTGTATTCCACTGTGTACATGCCTGTACATGTCTCGGCTGGCTCCTCCCACAAGTCCAAGTATAAAGGTGACTGCTCCACAGTCCCTCTACATTCTGGACCAGTTGACCACTCGAGGCACACCTTCATTCTCTTGTTAATAAAAGCCTGTTAATTACTCGCTTAATCTCAGTCTTTTGAGTTATTGATAGCGCATCAAGTGGCAGTGTCACTGCATTCAACAATGAAATCGAAGATGGGGCGACATATGTGGAATGCATTGAGGTGTACTGCAAGGCGAATGAAGTGCCAGATGCTAGGAAAGCACTGGTTTTGTTGAATTCCATGGGTGCAAAAACTTATGGCTTACTGCGAAACCTAATAAACCCAGAGAAGCCAGTGGATAAGGATTTCGAAAGCATAGTGGAAATCCTACAGGACCACTTAAACCCCACACCGCTGCTGATAGCAGAAAGATTTAAGTTCCATAAAAGGAACCAGCATAAAGACGAAAGTAATGCTGAGTACTTAACGGAACTGCGCAAGCTATCGAAACACTGCCAGTTTGGATTGGGACTAGCAGATACGTTAAGAGACAAGTTTGTGTGTGGGCTTCAAAGTGAAGGAACCCAGAAATGGCTTCTATCAGAAAAGGATCTTACGCTGGACAAGGCTTTCAGCATTGCAGTATCACACGAAGCAGCCGCACGGGGCACTGCAGAGATACAACGGAGACCGCAAGAATATGGCACCAATGAAGTGTCATATGGAGCAGGGAAGTGTTATCGCTGCAGCAGAACAACACACGACCAGAAAGATTGTTGGTTCAAGGACTAAGTGTGCAGACAGTGTGGAAAAGCAGGACACATAGCAAGAGTCTGCAGGTCAGGGAAGAAAACCAGCAGCAAGAAATCTCCACAGAAGAAGTACAAAAAGGTACATAAGGTGATGGACAGTAGTTCAGACGAACAGAAAAGTGATACAGACTCCGGAAGCAAGGAGCTGGGTTGTCTGAAACTACATAAGGTAATCAAAATGGAGGATCACCAGACTATCTGGGTCACGCTCAAGATAGACGGAGTCCAAGCAAAAATGGAATTGGACACAGGATCAGCCCTAACAGTCATAAACTGAAGGGCCTACAAGCGGCTATTTTCACATACACAGGTAGACTATCCTTTATCCGCACTTCCGAAAACCGAAAACCTCTGAAAACCGAAAGTTTTTTCGTTCAGCGTAAGTCATGCGCACGACATGGCCAGGGTGGCGCATGACTTACGCTGAGCAGGGCAGAGAGTCACAGAGTTCCCTCCTGGGTAGGAGATTGCAGGCCGAGCCGGGCAGTGTGAAGGAGGTACCGGGAGAGTGAACCCGACAATACAGCTGCCCGTCCGATAGCTGCAGCGGCCCGTCCGATATTCTTTTCTCCCCCCCCCACCCGACCCGACCCGACCCCCGACCCGTCCGATATTCTTTTCTCCCCCCAGACCCGACCCGACCCCCGACCCGAACCGCGGCCCGTCCGATATTCTTTTCTCCCCCGACCCCCCCGCCGACCCCCACCCCCGACCCCCCGCTGACCCCGACCCCCCACCGACCCCCACCCCCGACCCCCCGCCGACCCCCCCGCCGACCCCGACCCCCCGCCGACCCTGACCCCCGACAAATTTCCCAATACCTTCTGAAATCCGAAAAATTCCCAAAACCGAAACTCAGCTGGTCCCAAGGTGTTCGGATAAAGGATAGTCTACCTGTACCCTTGAAAGCTACAGAGATTGTCTTGAAGACGTACACGGGGCAAAAAGTCTACCCCAAAGGAAAAATAAGGATGAACGTGATATACAAAGGCCAGGAAATACACAAAATGGACCTATGTGTATTGCCAGATGGAGGACGACCTCTACTAGGACGTGAATGGATCCGGAAGATACAATTAGATTGGCATTCCATACAGGCACTGAAGGTTGAGGCCAAAAAGGATGACGACGTCACACCTGGACGACGGTCAAAAATGCTAACTGACGCACAAGAAGTGTTCCAGGAGGGACTCGGAACACTAAAAGGCATAACAGCGACGATTAAAATAGAGAAAAATGCAAGTCCAACGTTTTTTAAGGCCAGACCGGTGCCTTATGCGATCCGACCTGCCGTCGAAGCAGAGCTGGAAGGTTTGGAACATTCAGGAGTACTGTCCAAAGTGGACTGGAGCGAGTGGGCTACACCCATCATTCCTGTAATGAAGAGGTCGTTGAGTAATACGCCTGGGGAACCAAAGAAGGTCCGCATCTGTGGGGATTTTAAGGTGACAGTGAACCCAGTCCTTCACACGGTACAATATCCGCTTCCACGGATTGAGGATATTTTCGCCTCACTATCTGGAGGTAAACACTTCACTAAGATTGATCTGGCCCAGGCGTACCTGCAAATGGAGGTAGAAGAAGCCTCAAAACAATACCTCATGATCAACACTCATAAAGGTCTCTACCAATACAATCGGCTGGTGTTCGGGGTAGCATCGGTTCCGGCTATTTGGCAAAGGGCAATGGATCAAGTCCTGCAAGGGATTCCAGGGACCCAGTGTTATTTGGACGACATCCTGGTCACGGGCGAAAATGACAGTGATCACCTTGCCAACCTGGAGAAGGTGCTCACTAGATTAAAGGAATATGGGCTACGAGCTAATTGCCACAAGTGCGAGTTTTTCCAGAAGCAGATCTCGTATTGTGGCCACGTCATTGATGAAGAGGGGTTACATAAGTCCCCTGAAAAGATTGAGGCAGTAGTCAAGGCTCCAGCACCGGAAAATGTGTCACAACTGAGGTCGTTCCTCGGGCTGGTGAACTACTACCATAAGTTCTTACCAAATTTGTCTACATTATTACACCCACTGAACACCCTACTGCAAACGGGGGTACCATGAAAGTGGAATGACGAATGTAAACGAGCTTTCCAGAAGTGCAAAGAATTGATCACATCAAAAGAGGTGTTGGCCCATTTCAACCCAGCACTACCAATTCGGTTGGCGTGTGATGCATCACCCTATGGTATTGGAGAGGTGCTATCGCACAAATTCCCAGACGGGTTGGAGAGGCCAGTAGCCTTTGCGTCTCGGTCACTAACCTCAGCCGAGCGCAACTACGCCCAGATTGACAGGGAGGCCCTCAGCCTAGTATGGGGAGTAAAAAAATTCAACCACTATCTGCATGGGCAGAAGTTCACCTTGCTGACTGACCACCAACCACTTGTCTCCATCTTTAATCCAAAGAAGGGCATTCCGGTGATGACTGCAAAACGGCTGCAAAGATGGTCCCTTTTTCTAGGGGCGAACCAATATGAAATAGAGTATAAGGGCACGAAACAGCATGGAAACGCTGATGGGCTATCACGCCTGCCACTGCCTACTGTGGAGGAAGTACCAGCAGTGGACCCTATCGAAATATTTTATTCGTCGATAATTGAACGCTTGCCAGTAACTAACGCGGATATAGAGAAGGAGACCCGAAATGATCCGACACTGTCTCGGGTATATGATATGATGGTGAAAGGATGGCCAACACATGGTGACTCACTGTTGCCAGCATTTTCATCCAGAAGAGAACAGCTGTCAGTATGCCAGGGGACAGTGATGTGTGGATCCTGAGTGGTAATTCCACCCAAGTTAAGGGAGAGAGTGCTCAATGAGCTTCACGAAGGCCATCTGGGAGGGGTGAAAATGAAAAGCCTTGCTAGGGCTTATGTGTGGTGGCCAGGGATCGATCAACAAATCGGGGACCTAACAAAGAGCTGCTCAGGATGCCAGAAGGTCCAAAATGCACCACCACATGCCCCTCTACACCCATGGGAGTGGCCCTCCTCTCCATGGCAACGGGTGCATATTGATTTTGCTGGTCCATTCATGGACTCAATGTTCCTAATAGCAGTGGATGCGCACTCGAAATGGCCTGAGGTGATCAAAATGTCCTCCACCACTACAGAGAAAACGACTGCAGTCCTACGGACTGTATTGATTTCTTTGTGGGTTCAATGACGAGACATTTATGAAAGAGAATAAGTTTTAATTTAAAGTCTGTTCAACTCTTTATACAGCATTTCATGAGACACCCTGCTTGTGATGCATCTAGAACGAAACTGAAACTAAAAACTCAACTGCCTTGCTTGTCTCGGTCACATGACCTCTGCTGGTCAGGCACAAGCAATCAATACATACAAACATGCTGTTAAGGCATGATAATCGAACAGGCAAATACCATCTCTATTTGCTGATATCATTACATCTCCTTTTCTTAAAACAAAAGTATTTTACTTTTAACTAACAACATGTTTTCTTTGTATTAATCTGCATTTTAACTGTAACACTTAATGAACTTACATTATCATTATCATGATCAAGGTTTTTTAACCTTGCTTTGTGTGTTCACATGAAATATGTCAATACACTAGAACTTGAAGAAAGAATAAGATAACATTACTTCCTTCTATAACAATAGTCCTTAAATTTGCTCAATGAGTCTCTCAGGAGGGTTCACGTGTCTTGAGGATTTTCTGATTGATTGTCCTTGAATCTGAGTTGTTGCCTCAGATGACCGGTTCTCAGCTGTGTGATCAGGTTGTTCAACAGTATCAGTCTCTTGACCTGCTGTGGCTGGTCCCATGAGAAGATCTCGACGATTTCTTCTCAGAACAGCACCCTCATCTGTCTGAATGGTGTATGATCTTGGTTGAACTTCACTCAGGACAGTTCCCTTCTGAGTCCATGTGTTTGTTTTGTCTTTGAACCTTACTTGGTCACCAGTGTGGAGTTCAGATAGGTTTTGTGTTCCTCTGTCACAGTAGTACTTTTGCTTTTCTTTCTGTTGTTCTTTGAACTTCCTCACTTTCTCCCCCTCTTTTGTTTTCAGGAGGTTCTCCGGGATGGGTAGGTTTGACCTTAGCCGACGTCCCATCAGGAGTTGGGCTGGTGACATACCACACTCGAGCGGCGTTGTGCGGTATACAAGCATGCTTTGGTAGAAGTCAGTTCCACTGTCTTTTGCCTTGTACTTCAGTCTTTTCACTGTGTTTGCGGGCTCTCCTGGGTCAACAGCTCTGGACAATGTGTCTGCTGTATACATCAGCTTACCCGGTGTGTACGCAACATTCAGTTCATCATAGACTGTCTCTCCTTCGCGTTCCACAACGAGGACTCTCTTTACCAGGTTCAGTCTCTCACAGGCTTTTAAACCTAGTATGGCTTGCACATCCTTTGGCACCACGATTAATGCTAGTGTGTGCTCTCTGTCCTTGTGTGTTACTTTGACAATGCATCTTCCTTTCACTGGTATATCAGTACCTGAGTATCCTGTCACTTTCACTTTTATTCCATGTACCTTTGGTCTGGGTCTAATTTTCTTAAAATCAGTCTCTGATATCACATTAACTTGTGCTCCAGTATCCAATTTAAATGGAATGTGTATGTCATTCACTTTTAGTGTCAACATCCAGTCTCTTTCTTCTTTTCTGTTTTCAGACACAACATCTACATAGAACTCCTCTATGTCGCTTTCATCTACTGTATGGACCTTGCTTTGTTGCGCTTGGTTCTTACAGCAATGGGCATAATGGTTGTTCTTGTTGCAACTATTGCATGTTTTACCATATGCTGGACACTTTCTTGGTGCATGCTGTGTACCGCATCGACTACATGACTTTCGATTGTCCCTTTCATTTTCGTTCGCTGGCCACGCCTCTTTTTTCACATTGGCGCTCTTTTTGTTAAACGGTTTGTGTCCGTTCTTACTCACTGCATCCACGTTGCAGCTATTGTCACTGAACAGCTCCTTTGCCTGCAACTTCACAGTCTCTGTAGCCCTACACAGTGCTATGGCTTTTCCCAGGTCTAGATCTTGCTCTCTTAGCAGTCTTTCCTTAGACCATTATCTGGAATACCACACACCAGTCTGTCTTTTATCAGCGAGTCTGTCAGTCCTCCAAATTCACATGATTTGCTTCTGTTTCTCAGTTCAGTCACATACTGATCAATAGTCTCACCCGTTTTCTGTACACATGTGAAAAATCTGTGCCTCTCAAACGTCACGTTACATTTAGGTATGCAGTAGGCCTCAAACTGTTCCATTATTTTATCTAGCTTCATTTTGTCTCCATTAGCAGCGAATGTGAAGTTATTATACACCACCAGCGCTTCATCACCCACGACATGTAAGAACAGTGACGATTTCCTTTCATTACTTTTCTCGTCAGCTCCGATTGCTGATAAATACAACCCCACACGTTGTTTGAACCTTCTCCAATTTTCAGCCACATTACCTGTCAACTGAAGCGTCGCCGGTGGGTGTAAACCTTCCATTTTTTCACTTCGTTAGCTATTCTCCAATGGTAAGCAACGATGTTCACTTTTGGCTTGCTAATCTGTGGAGAGCTGATTTCACTTTAGATTTTTCCTCTTCATCTCCTTCAATCACTTCTGACACCATGTATTGATTTCTTTGTGGGTTCAATGACGAGACATTTATGAAAGAGAATGAGTTTTAATCTAAAGTCTGTTCAACTCTTTATACAGCATTTCATGAGACACCCTGCTTGTGATGCATCTAGAACAAAGCTGAAACTAAAAACTCAACTGCCTTGCTTGTCTCGGTCACATGACCTCTGCTGGTCAGGCACAAGCAATCAATACATACAAACATGCTGTTAAGGCATGATAATCGAACAGGCAAATACCATCTCTATTTGCTGATATCATTACACGGACCATATTTGCCAGGAACGGCTTGCCAGAGCAGATTTGCTCTGATAACGGACCACAGTTTGTGTCCGAAGAGTTTCAGAAATTTATGAGAAGGAATGGGATAAGGCATTACACATTCGCCCCATATCATCCAGCCACAAATGGATTGGCTGAGAGGTTCGTACAAACCTTTAAAAAGGTGATAAGGGCCATGTGCGATGATGACATTCCACTACAACATAAGGTGGACAACTTCCTGTTAGCCTACAGAAATGCGACACATGCAGTTACCAACCAGACCCCGGCCATGATGTTCTTTAACCGAAGGTTGAGATCTCGTCTGGATTTGCTCAGACCAAATGTGCGAAGAAATGTTGAGGATAAGCAATTCCAGCACATAAATGAGAAGCCGACAAAGAGCTTCAATGTAGGACAACCAGTCTTGGCCGGCGACTACCGAACAGAGAAATGGCAACCCGGAACGATATGCACACGGCAGGGGCCATTAATGTACACAGTGGATGTCGGGGAGAACATTGTGAGATGCCACGTCGACCAGATCCTAGCGTCACAGGAACGAGTCAACCCCATGTCTCGCGTACCTGGGGATGAACCCGACATACCGGTAGCATCTACCCCAGAAACAGTAGCAGCGGAAACTGATGAACTAACTGACGAAAGGGGGCCAGAATCGCCTCCGCACCAAGGACAAGACACTCAGGAAAGGCGCTATCCAGAAAGGATCAGGAAGCAGCCCCAAAGACTAAATCTATAAATGGACTATTTCAGTTAAATGTGCATGTTAAAGTGTTAACTGTTATTTGAATGTTATGGGTACTGCTAATCTAAAAGGGGAGGAATTGTAGTGTATGTACCTTTAAGAGAGAACTACTTTTACAGCTCCTGTATACTGTTGTACCGGCAGTGACCACACCTGTATATAAGCCTTGAGCATGCCTCTGTACTGTTAGTCTTTAGACTACCCTCCTCCAGTAAACACCTGTTGATTGTTAATTTACAGCCTCCGTCTACTTATTGGAAAACATCATACTTTAAGAATAACGGATTCAACAGAAGGAGTTCAGCGAAGATTCACCAGGCTGATACCTGGGATGGCAGGAATGACGTATGAGGAGAGAGTGGGACGATTGGTCTTGTACTCACTGGAGTTTAGAAGAATGAGAGGGGATCTCATTGAAATTTATAAAATTCTGGCAGGACTGGACAGACTAGATGCAGAGAGGATGTTCCCGATGGTCGGGGAGTCCAGAACCAGGGGTCACAGTCTAAGGATAAGGGGTAGGCCTTTTAGGACAGAAATGAGGAGGAATTTCTTCACCCAGAGAGTGGTGAACCTGTGGAATTCTCTACCACAGAAGGCAGTAGAGGCCAATTCATTAAATATATTCAAGAAGGAGTTGGATATATTTCTTAAGGCTAAAGGGATTGGGGGTTATGGGGAGAAAGCAGGGACCGGGTACTGAATTTGGATGATCAGCCATGATCGCATTGAATGGCGGAGCAGGCTCGAGGGGCTGAATGACCTACTCCTGCTCCTATCTTCTATGTTTCTATGTTTCTATGATGTCCCGTACATTCCTTAAAGGGAAGGGCCGTCGCTGCAGGCTCTGCATTGGGACCGGTTCGCTTGTCCCCAACGGTGTCCAGATGCGGCTTGATCAGCCCCACGCACTCCCACAGAGCGCCGGGCTGAGGAGAAGCAAAAAAAAATTGAGCAAAACCATATCAGAAATTTAGGTACTTACCTCAGCCGCCTCGCCATTAAGTATTGCCCTCAAAGCGCCCGGCCTCCCGGTCAACGCCTCCGGCAGCTGTCGGTGTTTTCGCCCGGCGATGCTGCAGGGGGCGGAACCCAAGTTCAGGTCCGGGGCGCTACCGGGGCAATGTGCACGGCGATGATGTCACGGTGTCCGGGCGAAGGAGATCGGGGCGCACATCATACCGCCACCGCAAACCTCCCGCCGAATATAGCGGGAGTCGATCTTCTCGCCGCGCCCAGTTGGCACTTAGCGCCCCATTAGCGCCCCCCAGAGGCACTAACAGGAGGCGCCAAGGTGCCCAATTTCTCCTCCTGAATGTTTGGCTTTAGTATAACTTCAACAATTCCTTTCACTTCCTCAGCTTCTCTATCTCTATTTCTGAGGATAGGCTGTCAACCAATATCTGCAGATATAAAAAGTTAGTCAAAGGAAGGGTGGGGCCGATTAGGGACCAAAAGGAGATCTTCTTGTGGAGGCAGAGGTCGTGTCTGAGGCACGAAATGAGGACTTTGCATCTGTCTTCACTAGAGGAGAGGATGCTGCCAATGTAGCAGTAAAGGAGGAGGCAGTAACGATATTGGACAGGATACAAATAGATAAAGAGGATGTTCTTAAAAGGTTGGCAGTCCTCAAAGTATAAAAGTCCCCCGGTCGGGATGGGGTACATCCTAGGTTACTGAGGGAAGTAAGGGTGGACATTGCGGAGGCTCTGGCCACTCTCTTCCAATCCTCCTCAGATATGGGAGTGTTGCCAGAGGACTGGAGAATGGCAAATGTTACACCCCTGTTTAAAAAAGGGGAGAGGGATAAACCCGGCAACTACAGGCCAGTCAGCCTAACGTCGGTGGTGGGGAAACTTTTAGAGACAAAAATCCAGGAGAAAACTAATTGGCATTTGGTTGATGTCGTGCATGTGGACTTTCAAAATGCGTTTTACAAAGTACCATATAATAGACTTATAATCAATGTGCATACACAAAAATCTTTGAAAGTGGCAGGACAAGTTGAGAAGGCTGTTAAAAAGCACACGGGGTCCTTGGATTTATAAATGGAGGAATCGAGTACAAAAGCAAGGAAGTTATAGAAACATAGAACAATAGGAGCCGGAGTCGGCCATTCGGCCCTTCGAGCCTGCTCCGCCATTCAAAGTGATCATGGCTGATCCTCTATCTCAATACCATATTCCCGCTCTCTCCGCATACCCCTTGATGCCTTTTGTAGTGTATGTACCCGTCTACCTTTAAGGGAACTATTGAATGTAACCGTTCACCTTTAAGGGAACTACTTTAGGTGTGGCACTATTTGTTTGGCTTCTGTATACTGTAATACCGATAGTGACCACACCAGTATATAAGTGTTGTAGCAGGATTTCTGGGGCAGATTCGCCCGGACCTTCGAATAGTAAAGACCTGTTTGTTTGTTACTCCTGAAGTCTGTGTATTTATTAACTGCACAACCCACAGACTTTACAGTGGCGACGAGTCCGATCGTACCCTGCGGCAAGATTACCATAAGCAACGAAGAGCGTCGAAGAGAGACAACCGCCCTCGTCGTGCTACCAAAAGAAAACACAAGGCTGCAACAACAGAAAGCAGGAAGACTAACAACAAAAGCTGTATCAGCAACAGGCACTGACTACCCTTCTGCCACGGTGCGGAGTGAGCCAACCAGCAAGAAACAAGGCGGCCGAAGAGACTGTGAGTAGGGGAAGGTGTAGAAGCATCCGGAGGATAAGGGCAGAGCACTCGACCTCGGTCGAGGGGGAGCTGTGCCGGCCAAAAGTCGGGTCCAACGGCGTCGGGTGACAGCCGGACCGCGATCGGCAGGACAATCGGGGCAGCGACCGCAGCCACGAAGCGCTGAGCCTGCGAGTAGGCGCGGGAAGAGAAACCCAGCCGCAGCCGGGGAGGGAAACACCGGTCTGCGAGAGGGCTGGGGAGGCGAACGGGAACCGTGCGGGTGAGAGCCGGGTGCGGAGAGAGAGACTGCGAGGAGCCGGTCCAGCGGCTGAGCTGTTCTCCACCAACGGGGTACTCAGAGCCGGCAAAACCGAACGTGCGGGAGTGGGTGAGAGACACAGCCGAAAACGGGGTGAGAGACTGCGCGAGAGCCAGTCCAGCGGTGAGCTGTTCTCCACCAACGGGGTACCCAGGGCCGGTAGCATCGAACGTGCGGGTGAGAGAGACAGAGCCGGGTACGGAGAGAGAGACTGCGCGAGAGCCAGTCCAGCGGCTGAACTGTCCTCCGCTAATGGGGTGTACCCAGCGCCGGTAGAGCCGTGCGGGCGGGAGGAAAAGACATAGCCGAGTAAGGGGAGCTGTGCGGTAGCCAGCCAGCGGCTGAACCTGTCCGCTGAGGGGGAAGCGTTCCCCTTCCACCGGGAAGAAACGCGGGAAGCCGCCATTAGGCGGAGAAGACGCCAGAAGCGGGAAACCGCCATTGAAGTGGGCGGGGCGAGAAAGGAAGAGCGGGAAACCGCCATTTTCGTGGGAAAACCGCCATCTTGATTGACATACCGCCATTGAAGTGGGCGGGGAGAGAAGGAAAGAGCGGGAAACCGCCGATTTTGCGGGAAAACCGCCATCTTAGAAACAAATAAATAAATAAGAAATACTGGTGCTGCTCCCAAGGGAAGAAAGATGCCTAAGCGAGGGAATATTAACGACTTTAATTCTGAAATAGAAGACTGGGCCACGTACGTGGAACGCATAGAGATCTATTGCGAAGCCAACAAAATAGAGGAAGACGACAAGGCGATAACATTGCTAAACTCGATGGGGGCAAAAACATACGGGCTCTTGAAGCATCTAATAGCACCAAATAAACCAGCGGATCAGACCTTCGAAGAGATTGTGGCTGTGCTGAAGGACCACTTGAACCCCACACCGCTGATGCTGGCTGAACGATTCAAATTCTACGCAAGAACGCAGAAGAAAGACAAAAGCAATGCGGAATACTTGGTCGAACTGCGTAGGCTAGCGAAATACTGCCAGTTCGGAGGGAATCTGACAGAAGCGCTGCGGGACAAGTTCGTATGCGGATTGTCCAAAGAAGGGACGCAGAAGCGACTACTGGAAGAGAATGACCTCACACTGGACAGGGCTGTCCTTATAGCTGCATCGCACAAAGCCGCAGCGAAAGGAACGGCGGAAATGCAACTAAAGGCGGCGGCACTCGGGGTGGACCAAATTACTTCAAGCACAACAAAATGCTACCGTTGTGGGAAGACAACGCATGACCAGAATCAATGCTGGTTTAGGAACCAAGAGTGTAGGAAATGTGGCAAACTGGGTCACATCGCGAAGGTATGCCGGTCCGGGAAAAAGATCAATAATCAAAGGAAGCCACCACCAGAAAAGTACAACAAGGTACACAAGGTGGCTGAGAAGAGTTCAGACGAACAGAATTCAGACTCAGACCCAAACAACCAGGAGCTGGGTAGTCTGAGAATCCACAATGTGGGTAAAGAAACGGATCTACAGGCCATCTGGGTCATACTAAAAATAGCTGGAGTCCAAATAAGAATGGAGCTGGACACTGGATCAGCTCTATCAGTCATCAACCGAAGGGACTACCACCGGCTATTCTCTCACATACCTTTAAGAAATACCAAGTTCGTATTACAGACATACACGGGGCATAACGTATACCCCGTGGGGAAAATAAGAGTCAAGGTGAGAGATAGGGGTAAAGAACACCCAAGAATGAGCTTGTACGTATTACCTGAGGGAGGACCACCACTTCTAGGACGGGAGTGGATTAAGAAAATAGACATGGAATGGCATTACCTAAAAGCCATAATGAGGGAGGACTCGGTGCAAGCTATTAGCTCAGATTCTGAAATGGATGATGATAAGACCAAGTCGAAAACGAAGACAGGCAGGAGGACTTACGGTACCAAGAAGAATAAAGCTGCAGAGCAGAACTCCAGGTTGACAGAGAATTCTGAGCCTGTTCAAGCAAAGGATTCATCCATGACAGAAGAACACCGAGCTCGGACGCAAACTTATGTCAAAGTACGACAACAATTAGAACAGTTGAGTGATCGTCTCGTACAGGAGATGAAAAATATGGAAAAGTTCTGGGACACCGAATGGGGGAAGCTGGAAAGACTACAGAGACAGCTAGCTCAAGCAGAGAGCGACCATAGAGCCATCATGGTCAAATACCAATCACATTCCCCTGATGCTGTTCAGGAACTAGAATAGTTACAGAATGAACCAAAGGAAGAGGAATCTTCAGGGAGCCAGGATTTTATTCCAGTTCTTCTTTATGACTCCTTACAAGCAGAGTGTGAGAAGTTGAAAGAACAGTATGAACAGGCCCAGGCTACAATTCAGAAGGGGGTTAACTCGGCAGCCTCCGAAAAGCTAGTTTCAGTAGAAGCATACGAACAACTAAAGGTTGAACATGAGCAAGAAGTCCAAAGGCTGCAGGAAATTCTTGATGAGCTCAAGGCCAAGACAGACTCATCGATAGAAGCTCCATCCATAGATGAGCAATTAGAGGTGAAAATCATGGCAGAGCATGAAAGACAGGATGTCCAAGAACTTATAAAAACATTGAAGGACACCCAAGACAAATATGAGGCGGCAATGACTGAGGTTCAACAACTTGAAGAACAGATTCAACTGGGAATCCTTGCAGTGGAAGAACAGGACACTGTAAGAATGGTCCCTGAACATGAACTAGAGAGCATCAGGGCGCAACTTTTCCGAGCGCTGAAAGCCAAAGTTCAAGAGGAACATAAGGTGGAAGTATTGGAGAAAGAGGTGGATGAAATGGAGAAGACTCTGATCCACCGTGATCCCAGGGAAGAGTTAACGGTCGGCCAACTCCTTCATATGCTGAAGGACAAGACTCTACAAGGGGAACAATCTGAACACGAGCTTCAATCTTCAGGGGGAACGAGTTCGGAGCTCTCAAAAGTCACGGAGATAGCTGAGGTGGCAACACAAATTTTACAAGGATGCCAAAAGTACGTTGAATCACGTCAAGGTGAACAGAAGAAGGTGGAAATCGTTACTTCAGTAGAAGGGTTAAATAGCCTGATAACGCAATTACCGGTGGAAAGGAAGGTATTGAACTCACAAATGAGGTCCGTCGTGAAGGAATGGCAGATAACCCAGGAAGAGCGGGATGAATATGAATGCATGAAGAAGGCTTTTCAAGGAAGATGTTTAGGGAAGGAACCACCGTCAGCTAACGTCCAGACGGGTGAGGAGGAAGAAGAAGTCTCTCTCGCTGGCCTAACTCAGGACGAACCTGAATATTACCATGACCTGTTGAGTGACACTGAATATTATGAGGATGTGGTCTGCCCAGCTTGTGATGAAAACTCTCAAAGTGCTGAAATCCGGATGAAGCACTTAAGGTCTAAGGAACATAGAGAGTTGGTGGCACTACAGATGGCAGCCGAGAAAGGAGCTCCGAGAGTTTCAAAAAGGCAGAAAAGAAAAAGAAGAAGCAGAAGATAATAACTGTCTAAAATATTAACACTTCTACCATTCCAGGTGGGACATTACGAAAGGAGCGAAATTAGTTGAAAAACTGGAAAATGTCAAGACAGCCAGTTGGTTGTCAAAGTCCGCACTGCTGGTTCAACAGGACGAAAGTTCAAGCTGCTACGTCAAGAAAAAGGCTATGGAGGAGTCACGCTAGCCAGGTGAACCGGCTACCCCAAAGAAATGTTGTTCGGAACGAGTCAAGATCAGAGACTGAATCTATGAACTGTTTCCGCAGAGACGGAACCTGTGAACTGTTTCCACCGAGATTATATTTGTAAATTGTTTTATATGACATTGACTCCACCGAGATTATAGCTGTAATTTGTTTTATAGGAAGTTGAAGATATGTATGTTTAACGGGGACTCTGTAAGTAATAAGCTAAAAAGGGAGGATTGTAGTGTATGTACCCGTCTACCTTTAAGGGAACTATTGAATGTAACCGTTCACCTTTAAGGGAACTACTTTAGGTTTGGCACTATTTGTTTGGCTTCTGTATACTGTAATACCGATAGTGACCACACCAGTATATAAGTGTTGTAGCAGGATTTCTGGGGCAGATTCGCCCGGACCTTCGAATAGTAAAGACCTGTTTGTTTGTTACTTCTGAAGTCTGTGTATTTATTAACTGCACAACCCACAGACTTTACACCTTTTGTGTCTAGAAATCTATCGATCTCCTTCTTAAATATATTCAGTGACTTGGCCTCCACAGCCTTCTCTGGTAGAGAATTCCACAGGTTCACCACCCTCTGAGTGAAGAAATTTCTCCTCATCTCAGTCCTAAATGTCCTACCCAGTATCCTGAGAGTGTGACCCCTCGTTCTAGACCCCCCCAGCCAGGGGAAACATCCTCCCTGCATCCAGTCTGTCCAGCCCTGTCAGAATTTTATACGTTTCAATGAGATCCCCTCTCATTCTTCTAAACTCTAGTGAATACAGGCCTAGTCGACCCAATCTCTCCTCAGACGACAGTCCTGCCATCCCAGGAATCAGTCTGGTGAACCTTCGCTGCACTCCCTCTATGGCAAGTATATCCTTTCTTAGGCAAGGAGACCAAAACTGCACACAGTACTCCAGGTGTGGCCTCACCAAGGCCCTGTATAATTGTAGTAAGAAATCCTTGCTCCTGTACTCAAATCCTCTTGCAATGAAGGCCAACATACCATTTGCCTTCCTAACTGTTTGCTGCACCTGCATGTTTGCTTTCAGTGACTGGTGTACAAGGACACCCAGGTCCCTTTGTACATCAGCATTTCCCAATCTGTCACCATTTAAATAATACTCTGCCTTTCTGTTTTTCCAACCGAAGTGGATAACTTCACATTTATCCACGTTATACTGCATCTGCCATGTATTTGCCCACTCACTCAAGTCTAAATCGCCTTGAAGCCTCTTGGCATCCTCCTCACAACTCACAATCCCACCTAGTTTTGTGTCGTCAGCAAATTTGGAAATACTACATTTGGTTCCCTCATCCAAATCATTGATATATATTGTGAATAACTGGGGCCCAAGCACTGATCCCTGTGATACCCCACTAGTCACCCGAAAAAGACCCATTTATTCCTACTCTCTGTTTCCTGTCTGTTAACCAATTTTCAATCCATGCCAGTATATTACCCCCAATCCCATGAGCTTTAATTTTGCACACTAACCTCTCATGTGGGACTTTATCAAAGGCCTTCTAAAAATCCAAATATACCACATCCACTGGTTCTCCCTTATCTATTCTACCAGTTACATCCTCAAAAATCTCCAGTAGGTTTGTCAAACACGATTTCCCTTTCATAAATCCATGTTGACTTTGTCTAATCCTGTTGATATTTTCTAAGTGTCCTGTTATCACATCCTTTTATAATAGACTCTAGCATTTTCCCTACTACTGATGTTAGGCTAACCGGTCTGTAGTTCCCGGTTTTCTCTCTCCCTCCTTTTTTAAATAGTGGAGTTACATTTGCCACCCTCCAATCTGCAGGAACTGTTCCATAATCTATAGAATTTTGGAAGATGACAACCAATGCGTCCATTATTTCCATGGCTACCTCTTTTAGTACTCTGGGATGCAGATTATCAGTCCCTGGGGACTTATCGGCTTTCAGTCCCATTAATTTCTCCAGCACTACTTTTTTTACTAATACTAGTTTCCTTTAATTCCTCCTTCTCACTAGACCCTTGGTTCCCCAGTATTTCTAGGAAGTGATGCTAAACCTTTATAAAACACTGGTTTGGCCTCAGCTGGAGCATTGTGTCCAATTCTGGGCACCACACTGCATGTCACGGCTTTGGAGAGGGTGCGGAGGAGATTTACGAGAATGGTTCCAGGGATGAGGGACTTCAGTTACGTGGATAGACTGGAGAGGCTGGGATTGTTCTCCTTAGAGCAGAGAAGGTTAAGAGGAGATTTGATAGAGGTGTTCAAAATCATGAACTATTTTGATAGAGTAAATAAGGAGAAACTGCTTCCAGTGGCAGGAGGGTCGGTAACCAGAGGACACAGATTTAAAGTGATTGGCAAAAGAGCCAGAGGGAGATGAGGAAACATTTTTTACGCAGCGAGTTGTTGTGATCTGGAATGCGCTGCCTGAAAGGGCGGTGGAAGCAGATTCAAAAGTAACTTTCAAAAGGGAATTGGATAAATACTTGAAGGGAGCGAAATTGCAGGGCTGTGGGGAAAGAGCAGGGAGGAGTGGGAATAATCAGAGAGCTCTTTCAAAGAGCCGGCACAGGCACGATGGGCCAAATGGCCTCCTCCTGTGCTGTATCATTCTATGATTCTACCATAAGCCCACTGACTCCAATGGCTACCTTGATTACACTTCTTCCCACACCACTTTTGTCAGGGCTCTAATCTATTCTCCCACTTTCGCTGTCTCCATCACATCTGCTGTGACGACGCCGCCTTAAACATCAGTGCTTCCGACATGTCTTCCTTTTTGCTGAACCGAGGATCCTGCTCTACCATCGTTGACACGGCCCTTGACCGTGTCCATTCCATTTCCCGCACTTCTGCTCTCACCCCTTCCACTCCCTCACAGAACCACAATAGGGTTCCCCTTGTCCTCACCTTTCACCCCGCCAGCCTCCACATTCAACGGATCATCCTCCGCCATTTCCGCCACCTCCAACATGATCCCACCACCAAACGCATCTTCCCCTCCCCTTCACTTTCAGCATTCCGAAGGGACCGCTCCCTCTGCGACACCCTGGTCCACTCCTCAATCACCCCAACACCCCTTCCCCTTCGCCCGACACCTTCCCGTGCAAGCGCAGGAGATGCAACACCTGTCCTTTTACCTCCCCCCTTCCCACTGTCCAGGGCCCCAAACACCCCTTCCAGGTGAAACAGCGATTTACTTGTACTTCTTCCAATTTAGTATTCGCTGCTCATGATGCGGTCTCCTCTGCATTGGGGAGACCAAACGCAGATTGGGTGACCGCTTTGCAGATCACCTCTGTTCAAGAAAGAAAGACTTGCATTTCTAAAGTACCTTTCCCGACCACCGGACGTCCCAAAGTGCTTTACAGCCAATGAAGTACGTTTTGAAGTGTAGTCACTGTTGTAATGTAGGAAACGCAGCAAGCAATTTGCACACAGCAAGCTCCCACAAACAGCAATGTGGTAATGACCAGATCATCAGTTTTCAATGATTTAAAAAAAAATTAGTTTATGGGATCTGGGCGTCGCTGGCAAGGCCAGCATTTATTGCCCATCCCTAGTTGCCCTTGAGAAGGTGGTGGTGAGCCGCCTTCTTGAGCCGCTGCAGTCTGTGCAGTGAAGGTACTCCCACAGTGCTGTTAGGGAGGGAGTTCCAGGATTTTGACCCAGCGACGATGAAGGAACGGCGATATACTTCTAAGTCAGGATGGTGTGTGACTTGGAGGGGAACTTGGTGGTGGTGGTGTTCCCATGCGCCTGCTGCCCTTGTCCTTGTAGGTAGAAGAGGTTGCGGGTTTGGGAGGTGCTGCTGAAGAAGCCTTGGCGAGTTGCTGCAGTGCATCTTGTAGATGGTACACACTGCAGCCACGGTGCGCCAGTGGTGGAGGGAGTGAATGTTTAAGGTGGTGGATGGGCTGCCAATCAAGCGGGCTGCTTTGTCCTGGATGGTGTCGAGCTTCTTGAGTGTTGTTGGAGCGGCACCCATCTAGGCAAGTGGAAAGTATTCCATCACACTCCTTACTTGCGTCTTGTAGATGGTGGAAAGTCTTTGGGGAGTCAGGAGGTGAGACACTCGCTGCAGAATACCCAGCCTCTAACCTGCTCTTGTTGCCACAGTATTTATGTGGCTGGTCCAGTTAAGTTTCTGGTCAATGCTGACCCCCAGGATGTTGATAGTGGGGGATTCAGCAATGATAATGCCATTGAATGTCAAGGGGTGGTGGTTAGACTCTCACTTGTTGGAGATAGTCATTGCCTGGCACCTCTGTGGCGCGAATGTTACCTGCCACTTATCAGCCCAAGCCTGAACGTCGTCCAGGTCTTGTTGCATGCGGGCATGAACTGCTTCATTATCTGAGGAGTTGTGAATGGCGCTGAACACTGTGCAGTGATCAGCAAACATCCCCATTTCTGACCTTATGTTGGAGGGAAGGTCATTGATGAAGTAACTGAAGATGGTTGGGCCTAGGACACTGCCCTGAAGAACTCCAGCAGTGATGTCCTGGGGCTGTGACGATTGACCTTCAACCACCATAACCATCTTCCTTTGTGCTAGGTATGACTCCAGCCAGTGGAGAGTTTTCCCTCTGATTCCCATTGACTTCAGTTTTACCAGGGCTCCTTGATGCCAGACTCGGTCAAATGCTACCTTGATGTCAAGGGCAGTCACTCTCACCTCACCTCTGGAATTCAGCTCCTTTGTCCATGTTTGGTCCAAGGCTGTAATGAGGCCGGGAGCCGAGTGGTCCTGGTGGAACCCAAACTGGGCATCAGTGAGCAGGTTATTGGTGAGTAAGTGCCGCTTGATAGCACTGTCAATGGCATCTTCCATCACTTTGCTAATGATTGAGAGTAGACTGATGGGGCGGTAATTGGCCGGGTTGGATTTGTCCTGCTTTTTATGGACTGGACAAACCTGGGCAGTTTTCCACATTGTCGGATAGATGCCAGTGTTGTAGCTGTACTGGAACAGCTCGGCTGTGGCCAGGACACCGGGGAGAACTCCCCTGCTCTTCTTCTAAATAGTGACATAGGATCTTTTACATCCACCTGAGAGAGCAGACGAGGCCTCGGTTTAATATCTCATCCAAAAGACGCTACCTCTGTCAGCGCAACACTCCCTCAGTACTGCACTGGATTGTCAGCCTAGATTTTTGTGCTCAAGTCCCTGGAGTGGGACTCGAACCCACAACTTTCTAACTCACAGGCAAGGGTGCTTGCTACCCACTGAGCCACAGCAGACACCTGCAAATCCACAAGTGTGACTCTGAGCTTCCGGTTGCTTGCCATTTTAATTCGCCGCCCGATCCCGCTCTGACCATCGGCCTCCTTCCATGAAGCTCAACACAAGCTCGAGGAACAACACCTCATCTTTCGATTAGGCACTTTATAGCCTGCTGGACTCAACATCGAGTTCAACAATTTCAGATCAAAACCTCTGTCCCCATTTTTTCAGATGGCAGCTGTTGCTGATGATTCTGCTATTTGCATCTTTTGTTTCTTTACTTGTCCCATTACCACCTCCTTTTGTCTTGAACCATAATCCCTTTTGATATTTAATCATTCCTGCCTTCCACCCTATTGTGGGACTGCTTTCTTGTTCTTTTTCGTCTTGTAACTTTAAACACCAGATTACGCACGCACTCAGTTGTAATGATGCAGGATCAGGACTTTTTTGAAATCTCATACCATCCACAACCAGTGTGAGTGTACAGGTCATCTCATACTACACAAAACCAGTGTGAGCTCTGTGAGACACACTTCACGATTTCAGTGTGAGCTCTGTGAAACACACTTCACGATTTCAGTGTGAGCTCTGTGAAACACACTTCACGATTTCAGTGTGAGCTCTGTGAGACACACTTCACGATTTCAGTGTGAGCTCTGTGAGACACACTTCACGATTTCAGTGTGAGCTCTGTGAGACACACTTCACGATTTCAGTGTGAGCTCTGTGAGACATACTTCACGATTTCAGTGTGAGCTCTGTGAAACACACTTCACGATTTCAGTGTGAGCTCTGTGAGACACACTTCACGATTTCAGTGTGAGCTCTGTGAGACACACTTCACGATTTCAGTGTGAGCTCTGTGAGACACACTTCACGATTTCAGTGTGAGCTCTGTGAGACACACTTCACGATTTCAGTGTGAGCTCTGTGAGACACACTTCACGATTTCAGTGTGAGCTCTGTGAGACACACTTCACGATTTCAGTGTGAGCTCTGTGAGACACACTTCACGATTTCAGTGTGAGCTCTGTGAGACACACTTCACGATTTCAGTGTGGGCTCTGTGAAACACACTTCACGATTTCAGTATGGGCTCTGTGAGACATACTTCACGATTTCAGTGTGAGCTCTGTGAGACACACTTCACGATTTCAGTGTGAGCTCTGTGAGACACACTTCACGATTTCAGTGTGAGCTCTGTGAGACACACTTCACGATTTCAGTGTGAGCTCTGTGAGACACAATTCACGATTTCAGTGTGAGCTCTGTGAGACACAATTCACGATTTCAGTGTGAGCTCTGTGAGACACACTTCACGATTTCAGTGTGGGCTCTGTGAGACACACTTCACGATTTCAGTGTGAGCTCTGTGAGACACACTTCACGATTTCAGTGTGAGCTCTGTGAGACACACTTCACGATTTCAGTGTGAGCTCTGTGAGACACACTTCACGATTTCAGTGTGAGCTCTGTGAGACACACTTCACGATTTCAGTGTGAGCTCTGTGAGACACACTTCACGATTTCAGCGTGAGCTCTGTGAGACACACTTCACGATTTCAGTGTGAGCTCTGTGAGACACACTTCACGATTTCAGTGTGAGCTCTGTGAGACACACTTCACGATTTCAGTGTGAGCTCTGTGAGACACACTTCACGATTTCAGCGTGAGCTCTGTGAGACACACTTCACGATTTCAGTGTGAGCTCTGTGAGACACACTTCACGATTTCAGTGTGAGCTCTGTGAGACACACTTCACGATTTCAGTGTGAGCTCTGTGAGACACACTTCACGATTTCAGTGTGAGCTCTGTGAGACACACTTCACGATTTCAGCGTGAGCTCTGTGAGACACACTTCACGATTTCAGTGTGAGCTCTGTGAGACACACTTCACGATTTCAGTGTGAGCTCTGTGAGACACACTTCACGATTTCAGTGTGAGCTCTGTGAGACACACTTCACGATTTCAGTGTGAGCTCTGTGAGACACACTTCACGATTTCAGTGTGAGCTCTGTGAGACACACTTCACGATTTCAGTGTGGGCTCTGTGAGACACACTTCACGATTTCAGTGTGAGCTCTGTGAGACATACTTCACGATTTCAGTGTGAGCTCTGTGAAACACACTTCACGATTTCAGTGTGAGCTCTGTGAGACACACTTCACGATTTCAGTGTGAGCTCTGTGAGACACACTTCACGATTTCAGTGTGAGCTCTGTGAGACACACTTCACGATTTCAGTGTGAGCTCTGTGAGACACACTTCACGATTTCAGTGTGAGCTCTGTGAGACACACTTCACGATTTCAGTGTGAGCTCTGTGAGACACACTTCACGATTTCAGTGTGAGCTCTGTGAGACACACTTCACGATTTCAGTGTGAGCTCTGTGAGACACACTTCACGATTTCAGTGTGGGCTCTGTGAAACACACTTCACGATTTCAGTATGGGCTCTGTGAGACATACTTCACGATTTCAGTGTGAGCTCTGTGAGACACACTTCACGATTTCAGTGTGAGCTCTGTGAGACACACTTCACGATTTCAGTGTGAGCTCTGTGAGACACACTTCACGATTTCAGTGTGAGCTCTGTGAGACACAATTCACGATTTCAGTGTGAGCTCTGTGAGACACAATTCACGATTTCAGTGTGAGCTCTGTGAGACACACTTCACGATTTCAGTGTGGGCTCTGTGAGACACACTTCACGATTTCAGTGTGAGCTCTGTGAGACACACTTCACGATTTCAGTGTGAGCTCTGTGAGACACACTTCACGATTTCAGTGTGAGCTCTGTGAGACACACTTCACGATTTCAGTGTGAGCTCTGTGAGACACACTTCACGATTTCAGTGTGAGCTCTGTGAGACACACTTCACGATTTCAGCGTGAGCTCTGTGAGACACACTTCACGATTTCAGTGTGAGCTCTGTGAGACACACTTCACGATTTCAGTGTGAGCTCTGTGAGACACACTTCACGATTTCAGTGTGAGCTCTGTGAGACACACTTCACGATTTCAGCGTGAGCTCTGTGAGACACACTTCACGATTTCAGTGTGAGCTCTGTGAGACACACTTCACGATTTCAGTGTGAGCTCTGTGAGACACACTTCACGATTTCAGTGTGAGCTCTGTGAGACACACTTCACGATTTCAGTGTGAGCTCTGTGAGACACACTTCACGATTTCAGCGTGAGCTCTGTGAGACACACTTCACGATTTCAGTGTGAGCTCTGTGAGACACACTTCACGATTTCAGTGTGAGCTCTGTGAGACACACTTCACGATTTCAGTGTGAGCTCTGTGAGACACACTTCACGATTTCAGTGTGAGCTCTGTGAGACACACTTCACGATTTCAGTGTGAGCTCTGTGAGACACACTTCACGATTTCAGCGTGAGCTCTGTGAGACACACTTCACGATTTCAGTGTGAGCTCTGTGAGACACACTTCACGATTTCAGTGTGAGCTCTGTGAGACACACTTCACGATTTCAGTGTGAGCTCTGTGAGACATACTTCACGATTTCAGTGTGAGCTCTGTGAGACACACTTCACGATTTCAGTGTGAGCTCTGTGAGACACACTTCACGATTTCAGTGTGAGCTCTGTGAGACACAATTCACGATTTCAGTGTGAGCTCTGTGAGACACAATTCACGATTTCAGTGTGAGCTCTGTGAGACACACTTCACGATTTCAGTGTGAGCTCTGTGAGACACACTTCACGATTTCAGTGTGAGCTCTGTGAGACACAATTCACGATTTCAGTGTGAGCTCTGTGAAACACACTTCACGATTTCAGTGTGAGCTCTGTGAGACACAATTCATGATTTCAGTGTGAGCTCTGTGAGACACACTTCACGATTTCAGTGTGAGCTCTGTGAGACACAATTCACGATTTCAGTGTGAGCTCTGTGAGACACACTTCACGATTTCAGTGTGGGCTCTGTGAGACACACTTCACGATTTCAGTGTGAGCTCTGTGAGACACACTTCACGATTTCAGTGTGAGCTCTGTGAGACACAATTCACGATTTCAGTGTGAGCTCTGTGAGACACACTTCACGATTTCAGTGTGAGCTCTGTGAGACATACTTCACGATTTCAGTGTGAGCTCTGTGAAACACACTTCACGATTTCAGTGTGAGCTCTGTGAGACACACTTCACGATTTCAGTGTGAGCTCTGTGAGACACACTTCACGATTTCAGTGTGAGCTCTGTGAGACACACTTCACGATTTCAGTGTGAGCTCTGTGAGACACACTTCACGATTTCAGTGTGAGCTCTGTGAGACACACTTCACGATTTCAGTGTGAGCTCTGTGAGACACACTTCACGATTTCAGTGTGAGCTCTGTGAGACACACTTCACGATTTCAGTGTGAGCTCTGTGAGACACACTTCACGATTTCAGTGTGAGCTCTGTGAAACACAATTCACGATTTCAGTGTGAGCTCTGTGAGACACACTTCACGATTTCAGTGTGAGCTCTGTGAAACACACTTCACGATTTCAGTGTGAGCTCTGTGAGACACACTTCACGATTTCAGTGTGAGCTCTGTGAGACACACTTCACGATTTCAGTGTGGGCTCTGTGAGACACACTTCACGATTTCAGTGTGAGCTCTGTGAGACACACTTCACGATTTCAGTGTGAGCTCTGTGAAACACACTTCACGATTTCAGTGTGAGCTCTGTGAAACACACTTCACGATTTCAGTGTGGGCTCTGTGAGACACACTTCACGATTTCAGTGTGAGCTCTGTGAGACACACTGTGATGAAACATGTCATTCATCAGACTCTGTAGTTAACTGTATATATTGTATTGCCTGCTCCGGTGTTTGTACCTTGTATTGTGCATAGGGCACCGCCCCTTTGTGTGTCGGCTCCGCCCATACCTGACCCTACTTAAGACAAGTCCAGGCTTGTCCTGCAGTAGAACAGCAGCATGCCAGGTGAAGCTAGGTGCAGCCACCGGCATCTTTTCTTTGCTAATAAAATTGACGTGCCTCAATAACTCCAAGACTCGAAGTCAGCAGAATAAAACGAAGGCTTTTATTAGCAAAGAAAAGATGCCGGTGGCTGCACCTAGCTTCACCTGGCATGCTGCTGTTCTACTGCAGGACAAGCCTGAACCTGTGCCCGGCGAAAGGCACCACCTGCTTTAAGTGCATTAAGAAGGGGCACTTTGGGAAGGTGTGCAGAGGGAACCCCGCAGGCAAAACCGCCACCGCCACGTGCGCGCCGTGGGAGCGGCCATCTTGGACGCCATCTTGTCCGACCTCGTGGGGTCCGCCATCTCGCGAGCAGACAGCATGGACGCCATCTTACCCGGCTTCGTGTGGCCCACCATCTTGTCCCGATCAGGGCCCTACAGTGGCATCGATCACAGTGGACCAGTCCAGACCACACCCACTATCCAAATCGATGGTGGACATTGAGGTAAACGGGTGCAAGGTTAAATGTTTAATTGACAGCGGGAGCACAGAGAGCTTCATTCACCCTGATCTGGTACAACGACTCTCTCTAACTATAGTCCCTACTCAGGGCAGGATCTCTATGGCCGACAAAACCCAGATATCGACTATTGCGGGTTACTGCGCGGTACGATTGTCCGTTAAAGACACTGGCCTAGAAATTCAGCAGCGTTCGCCAGCCGTTAACGCCTTAAGAGGGGTAGATTTCCAGCGCTAGGCACTTAGCGCCCGGGCGCAGTCCGATCTGCGCCTACGCCCAACTTCAGTTGACATTTAGCGCCGGCGCAAAGTATTTGCGCCCGCTCAGCTGCGCGCGCAGCTTATGACGTCATTTCGTCGTGCAACGCTGTTTGTGCGCCCCAAACCAGAAATTCAGTGGCGCCCGCCCAATGTGGGCGTGGCGCTGTTAAGAACTGTGAACTGGAACGCAGCAGAGGCCCTGCGGGCCTCGGGGAGCGCTAATTAAAGGGCACTTAGACTGAACTATAAAGGCCAGCCATTTTGCTGCAATGACTTTAGTGCTTTGGATTTCTGGACAGAGACCAAGGAACAGACCTTACTGATTTGGGACAACATAGGAGAGGTATTTTTGGCTTCTGGCCAGAGCTTGGAAATTAGACTCATTGGGCCAGAAATTCCAGAACGGGGCATGCAGCGCGTGCAAGCCCCGTATTTGCACTTACCCCGCGCTCCTGCCGATCAGCTCCAGGGACGCCTGCACTTCCAGAAACTGAAACAAGAATCCCGGGCAGCGTATGACGTCACGCCGCCCAGGAGTGCAGCCAGCGCGGACCCAGGAGCGTGCAGTGTAAGTGAGACACGCCCCTTGAGGTCTCAGTTTCACTGGACACGCCCCCAATGTTTCTGTCAAGCTGCTTTGCTTTTTTACATGCAAAGCAGCAGTTTAAATAGGTTTTTGGAAGTTTTTTCAAGATTTTGGTAACTTTTATAAAAAAAATTAAATGTTTACATTATTTTGAGTAATCTGAAGTAGTTTTAAAGAGAATTAAAGCAATTTAAAGACTTTTAAAAGCCCTAAAAGAATTTTTTTAATTCCATTTATTTATTTAGCAATGTCGTCGTCATACGTGTCTTCACACTGTTCCCTTTGGGGAACTGTATGAAGTGGTGGAAGGATTTATGGCCGTGATTAACGCTCATTCCGTGACCGTAACCATCTTTGAACCAGCCATTAGGGCGGTTAGTCCTATGGCGGGAGGGTTTTACGGGCTCCCACAAGCTATACAAGGAGGGGGGCCACCCACACCCACGGACGCAAATATCCCACTGGATGTCAACCCAGAATTTAGAGCCGGAGCTCTGACTCCACTTGCCGGGACTGTCTGGAGCGGGGTTCGAAACCCTACCCTGATCTGGCCCAGCGGCAGGGATCCTACCGCTATGACAAAGGCCCAATCCGATTAGCAACGTGAAATGGCAGCATAGGGCTCCAGTCACGGGGAGGGAAAAGGCGCAGGAAACGTATGGGTGTCACCTTTTGTGCGGAGTGGGCCTTTTGCGTAGCAGTAAGCATCCCCGCCGCTGGGCCAGAAGGAGTAGGGTTTTGAACCCCACTCCAGACAGTCCCGGCAAGTGGACTCGGAGCTCCAACTTTAAATTCTGGGTGGACATCCAGCGGGATACTTGCGTCCGTGGGTGTTGGTGGCCACCCCCCCCCCGTCAGATGGGTTGTGGGAGCCCGTAAAACCCTCCCGCCATAGGACTAACCACCCTAATGGCTGGTTCAAAGATGGTTACGGTCACGGAATGAGCGTTAATCACGGCCATAAATCCTTCCACCACTTCATACAGTTCCCCAAAGGGAACAGTGTGAGGATACGTCCGATGATGACCTCTTGCGCAATGCACCTCCTTGGACCCTCAGTCGCAGGTGCGAGGGGGCAAGTGGTGCAAGTGTTAAATTTTTTATTTTATTGACATGTAAAATGTTGGCCCAATAATTCCCTTCCAAATGCGCTAGTACGGTCGGGGTACTTACGCATCTGGCCGGATGAAATGCCGGTTTTCAGCATGCACAGTGCATGTGGGGAAAACCGGCATTTCCTGTCCTCTGAACGAAGGGGTTCAGAGGCAGAACGCGTGCGACTGCACATGCAACGCGTGCGCAGTATAATTCGCCGCTTTCATTAATGCTTTCAGTGAGGTCCAGTCATTACAACTTACACATGAAAAAAGCATGGGTACAGTTGCTACAGAGGCTGCGGAGGAAGATATTTCTTATCGTGGAGCTTCTGAAAGTATGTATGTCTGTATATATTCCTTTGCGTGTTATGTATATATTCCTTTACTTATGTGTATGAATGTATTATTTAATTATGACTTTCAGAGAAAGTAACTTATTGGAAAATCATAATTAAAAACATACATTCATAGTAAAGGAATATAAAACATACATACATATACGTAAAGGAATATATGTGGACATACATACATAACTCATTCTCACATTCCATTCACACAGCCACAATTGCTCCTTCTACCTACCGTTCTGAAAACCCTTTAAAAAAAAAAAAATTTAACTTTAAAACTTACTTAAAATTTCTTAAAATAACTTCCCTCCCTTTCCCAAACAAAAATATTGCATTTCAAAAGCTCCACGATAAAATATATCTTCCTCCGCAGCCAATGAACCACTTTACACTTGCTTTTTTTCAGTGTAAGTTCTGAGGACTTACCCTCATGGATTTCATGAATGAAATCCACGAAGTTCACTGCGCAAGCGCTGCCTGTGCAGTCGCACGCGCTCGAGGTCTGGAAATGCCGGCGTTCCCCGCATGCGCTGTTCCTGCTGAACGCCGGCATTTCCAACGGCCAGAAGCGTGAGTACCCCGAGCGCACTCACGCTTCTGGCCTGGAATTTCTGGCCCATTGTGATTTCACTGTTTGCAAGTTTATTATGGGGGCTGCATGGGGTTCCAACCCTCAGTTCCAGCATTATGTGCGAAGGGCTCGCAGATGCTGTGTGAGAGGGCCAGCCATGCCTAGACGCAGAGGGGCCATCAGGCGTCGGCAACGTAGGCCTTACCCACTCAGGGAATACCGGCAGCAGGTGTCCTATCTCACCATGACTGCCGCGCATTGTGTAAAGAGGCTGCGCTTCAGAAGGGAGGTGGTTGCAGAGGTCTGCCAGCTGCTTCACAGAGATCTGCGTCCACAGCTGATGTGCAGGACGTCTCTGTCGGTGGAAGTGAAGGTCACGGTGGCTCTGAACTTTTATGCGAGCGGCTCCTTCCAAGCCGCTGCTGGGGACATAGCGAACATCTCCCAGTTCGCCGTGCATCGCTGCATCCGGCAGGTCACCGATGCCCTTTTCGCAAGGAGACACCAATTCATCTCCTTCCCCATGACCCTAGAGAGGCAGGAGCAGTGTGCAGTCGGATTTGCCAGGATCGCCGACTTCCCCATGGTGCAGGGCGCCATTGACTGCACGCATGTGGCTATGCGGGCACTATCGACTATGCTGAGGATTACCGCAACCGGAAGGGCTACCATTCCCTCAATGTACAGCTGGTGTGTGACCACAGGCAGCGCATCCTAGCTGTCAATGCCCGCTTTCCAGGAAGCAGCCACGATGCATTTATCCTGCGCCAGACTACTGTGGCTGACATGTTCGAGGCACAGCCTCCACCAAGGGGATGGCTTATTGGGGACAAGGGCTAACCTTTGTGTACATGGCTCATGACCCCGCTCCGCGCGCCCAGGACCCCTGCGGAGGAGGCATACGACGAAAGCCATCAAGCCACAAGGAACATCATAGAGCAAACGATTGGCGTCCTCAAGCAACGGTTCCGCTGCCTGGATCGTTCCGGCGGATCTCTACAGTATTCGCCGGATAGAGTCTCCCAGTTCGTCGTCGTTTGCTGCATGCTGCACAACCTGGCTATCCGCAGGACTCAGGCACTGCCACCTCGCGTTGGACCACCACCTCAGGAGGATGAGCAGGAGGACCATGAGGAGGAGGAGGAGGAGGAGGAGTACCAGCCCAGGAGGGAGCCACAAGATCCAAGGGCCGTCCGCCGGCGGCTTATTGAACGACACTTCTAGGCCCCCTGTCAGGGAATGGCTTGTGGCAATGAACGCACCTGAATGCAGCAGCTCCGCAAGCCCTCAGCCGGTTAACGCAACAACCACTTGAAACATGACACCTGGACAAGCTGAATAAATAAAAAGCTTTATTTAACAAACCCAGGGCCCTTCCCACATGAAACAGAAAAACAGACAAGACCCCCAAAAAACAGTCAAAAACATATCTCACTCCCACAACCTGGGGAGGAATAACAAAAATTGTCCTTCCAATTGGCCTTCATCCTCGGCCTTACCAAAATAAGCCCCCCCGCTCCAGAACACAAACACCCCCATATAAAAAAACATTTGCCTTCATCTTCGGCCTTACCAAAATAAGCCCCCCCCCTCCAGAACACAAACACCCCCATATAAAAAAAACAGTTGGCAACACACTCTACTTGGTGTGCCGAGAGGGCGAGTCCTTGTGCAGGCTTCTCCGGCCCCTGCCCGACCTGTTGCTCCGCCTCAACCTGGGCCCTGTGGGTGTTGCAAGGCTGGGGGAAGGTTCCTGAGGGGCACAATGCGTGACGGCAGATGCCCTTGGGGGTCGGCCTAGACGAGGTCCGGCCCTGGAGGGGCCGGCTGCTGACTGCAGCAGCTGTGGCTGGCCAGCATCAGTCTCTCCAGCAGCTCGTCGCACCTTGGCTGGGGGAGTGGCAGTGGCAGCTGCAGCAATGGGGGCAAGCTGGCTGATGCCAGGCGCTCGCTGGTCGCCAGAGACACTGGCATTCGGCCGGCCTGGCACTGCAGCAAGCGCAGCAATCTGGTGAAGGCCAGACCGCTGTGCTGCAGCAGGGCGGCGGGTGCCCTGGCGATGCTTCCGTGACACAGCAAGTGTGGCAGAAGTGAGTGCGCGAACTGCCCTGGTCTGTGCCCGCATCAGATCAGCCAGTGTCTGGACGGCACCACTCATGAACTCGCGACTCGCGTCCTGTGCTGCCGCGAGTTGCTCGACACCCCTGGCCTGTGCTGCCGCGAGTTGCTCGACACCCCTGGCCTGTGCTGCCGCGAGTTGCTCGACACCCCTGGCCTGTGAGTCTCCGAAATTGGCCACACTATGAGCCAGGGACTCAATGGCCTGAGGCAACTGTCCCACAACCCCCATGAACTCGTTGTGGCGCTGCTCCGAGGCCGCGGACATTTCATCAAGGAGGCGCACCTCCTGGGCGAGGACCGTCTCCGGACTGGAGGGCAGACTCTCCCTCTGGGGAGAAGGCCGCCGAGCTGCCCAACCCTTCCCGCGTGCCTGGACGCCACTGGGCCCAGCAACTGCCCTCCCCTGCAACACTTCCCCCCTCTGGGGAGAAGGCAGCCGTGCTGCCTGACCCTTCCCGCGTGCCTGGACGCCACTGGGCCCAGGAGCTACACCCCCCTGCAACACTTCCCCCCTCTGGGGAGAAGGCAGCCGTGCTGCCTGACCCTTCCCGCGTGCCTGGACGCCACTGGGCCCAGCAACTGCCCTCCCCTGCAACACTTCCCCCCTCTGGGGAGAAGGCAGCCGTGCTGCCTGACCCTTCCCGCGTGCCTGGACGCCACTGGGCCCAGGAGCTACACCCCCCTGCAACACTTCCCCCTGGCTCTCCTCCATTGCCATCCCCTGGCGCGGATGAGGGTTCCCCCGATGTGCCGCCTTCCTCTTGGTCCTCGTCGTCCTCCTGTTCCGAGGGACTGGCACTCTCAGCTTCAGGGACCTCCTCCTCACCAGCTGAAAGCAGGAAGGCACAAGAGTAGCTTTAGAGTGAGGACAGGGCATCAGCGAGGGAGGCATGAGTGGTGCCATTCTGCGCATTGGTGGGACAGTGGCAAAGGATGTAGATCTGAAGCGCAAGGGGAACCAGAGAGGTCCAAACGGCCATGTCCTTACCATTGGGTCCCAGCACAGGGTCGGCATCTCCAATAGCAATGGGGCCAGTCACCCGGCGACGCACGAGTCGAGCCACGCTCTCCTCCAGCTGACTGAGCTGCTGGAACTGGGGACGGCCTCCCCCGGTGACAGTCTGGCTCTTCAAATTCCACGCCAGCTTGGCCTGCAAGAGAAAGGACGGCCTCTAAGTACAGTGTGGTGCCCTGTTGTTGTGTGCACTGCCTTCCATGGTCGAATAGCTTGGCCAGTGTGTTAAGTGCAGAGAGTGCTATTGATGATCATGCCAGTGCCATAGCTGCGGGAGGAGGGCTGGCCATTAGGCCTTTGAGGTCCCTTTGCCCATAATGTGAGGTGCACATGCAAGGATGAGGAGGACACTGGAAAGGGTACTCACTCTGACCAACCGACTGAGGTCATTGAACTTCTTGCGGCATTGGTCACCAGTCCTGGGGACATCACTGTTGGCTGACACCCTCAGGGCGATTTCCCTCCAGGCTCTCCTGTACTGCCTCCTGGGAGCCTTCTTGCCACTGTCCGGGCACAAGATCTCTCTGTTCTTTTCCAACCCTCTAAGCAGCACCCTCAAAGCATGCTCTGAGAAGCGCTGCGCTCGTTCACGGGCCTTCTGCATGGCTTCAGGCGCTATTTGGGTCCACCAGCAGTGTTCAGGCCTAGCTGCAGGGCTCCACTATCCAGGGCGTGGCTGCAGACAAAGTCGACCCTTCCCCCTTTAAGAGCTGGCCGGCGTCAGGGTGTCTGCTGTCAATCAAAACATGACCGCACCTGCGCTGCGCCCGGCCTCGGCGTTATCAGTCCGCACCGCCGGCTTAGCGCCTAAAGATAGGAGTGCAACGCCAGTTTCAGCGCTCGCCCAAACTCCTTGGCCAAAGCTACTGAATTTCGGCGAAGTGGCCTCCACTTTCCGGCGGGCGCTAACTTTAGCGCCCGCCCGACTTTACCGCCCCAAAAGTGGCTATACTGAATTTCTAGGCCACTGTATATAATAATTTTAAACTGTTAATTATGAAAGACTTATGTGTGAGCGTGATCTTGGGCCTGGATTTTCAGTGCCACCACCAAAGCATCACGCTCAATTTCAGTGGGACCCAGCCGCCCCTCACAGTGTGCGGTCTGGCTACCCTGAAGGTAAAGCCGCCTTCGCTATTCGCGAACCTTACCCCTAACTGCCGGCCAATAGCGACCAAAAGCAGGAGGTACAGCTGGGAGGACAGGCGGTTTATCGCGACCAAGGTAGACAGGCTCCTGAAGGGGCGCATTATTGAACGCAGCAACAGCCCGTGGCGCGCCCAAGTGGTGGTGGTGAGGGGTAGCGAGAAGAAGCGGATGGTGATTGACTATAGTCAAACAGTCAACATCTATACCCAACTAGACGCCTACCCGCTACCCCGCATATCCGAGATGGTGAACAAAATCGCCCAATACCGGGTGTTCTCCACCATCGACCTCAAGTCAGCATACCACCAGCTCCCTATCAGACCAGAGGACCGTTCGTACACCGCCTTTGAGGCAAACGGATGCCTCTACCAGTTCCTCAGAGTCCCCTTTGGGGTGACGAATGGGGTCTCGGTCTTTCAGAGGCAGATGGATCGCATGGTCGATGACCACCACTTGCAGGCAACCTTCCCCTATCTCGACAACGTCACCATCTGCGGCCACAACCAACAGGACCACGACTCAAACCTCGCGAGGTTTCTGAAAACCGCACAAAAACTCAACCTCACCTACAACGAGGACAAGTGCGTTTTCAACACCACGCGCCTTTGCATACTAGGCAGCGTGGTGGAGAATGGGGAAATTGGACCAGACCCCGACCGATTGCGCCCCTTACGGGAGCTGCCCCTGCCCAACACTCCCAAAGCCCTGAAAAGGTGCCTGGGGTTATTCTCGTATTATGCCCAATGGGTCCCTAACTACTCCGATAAAGCCCGTCCCCTCTTGAAAGCATCCTCTTTCCTGCTCTATGCTGAGGCCCATGCTGCCTTCAAAAGCATTAAGCAGGATATTGAGCGGGCCACGCTACAGGCAGTGGACGAGAACACTCCCTTTCAAGTGGAAAGTGATGCGTCTGACTTTGCCTTGGCGGCCACCCTTAACCAGGCAGGGCGGCCCGTAGCTTTCTTGTCGAGGACCCTCCAGGGGCCCGAGATCAGACACTCCTCCGTGGAAAAGGAGGCCCAAACCATCGTGGAGGCAGTGCGCCACTGGCGGCACTACCTAGCCGGCAAACGCTTCACCCTACTTACCGACCAGCGGTCGGTAGCGTTTATGTTCAATAATAAACAGAGGGGGAAGATTAAAAATGATAAGATTCTTAGGTGGCGGATCGAGCTCTCCACCTTCGAGTACGACATCATATACCGGCCGGGGGCCCTTAACGAATCCCCCGACGCCCTCTCACGAGGGATGTGTGCCAACGCCACCGGGGATCGGCTACAGACCCTCCACAACGACCTCTGCCACCCAGGGGTCACACGGCTGTTCCACTTCATAAAGTCCCGCAACGTACCCTACTCGATTGAGGAAGTTCGGTCTCTGACCAGGAACTGCCGCACTTGCGCTGAGTGCAAGCCTCGGTTCTACCGCCCTGATAGAGCCCACCTAATCAAAGCTACACGGCCCTTTGAGCGGCTTAGCTTAGATTTCAAGGGCCCCCTCCCGTCCGTCGACCGCAATGTTTACTTCCTGAACATTGTGGACGAATACTCCCGTTTCCCATTCGCCTTCCCCTGCCCAGACATGACCAGCGCCACGGTCATTAAATGCCTCAACAGCCTGTTCTGCCTGTTCGGTATGCCAAGCTATATCCACACGGATAGGGGGGCGGCCTTCATGAGTGAAGAGCTACGACAGTACATGCTGTCCAAGGGGATTGCCACGAGCCGTACAACCAGCTACAACCCCCGGGGTAATGGTCAGGTGGAGCGAGAGAACGGGACAGTATGGTGGGCAGTCACCCTAACTCTAAGGACCAAGGGCCTCCCTATCTCCCGCTGGCAGGAAGTCCTCCCAGATGTGCTCCGCTCAATACGGTCACTATTGTGTACCGCCACTAATGCCACGCCTCATGAGCTAATGTTTGTGTTTCCCCGGAAATCCACCTCAGGCGTATCCATACCGTCATGGCTCTCCACCCCAGGTCCGGTACTTCTGCGGAAGCATGTGAGGGGCCACAAGACGGACCCCCTCGTGGAGCCAGTGCACCTGCTCCACGCCAACCCACAATATGCATATGTCCGGCACGCCGACGGACGGGAGGACACTGTGTCCATAAAAGATCTCGCCCCAGCCGGTAACAACAGCAACAACGACAACGACTACAACAACAACAACAACAACCACAACAACTATTACCCACCCACTCCACCCACTAATTTTTCATCACCCCCGGAAGAACACCAGCCAACGGTACCCCCACCTCCTACTCCTTCAACAACCCCGGTGGCGCCCCCGGCAGAGACCCAGGAGACCACCCGGGACACCCAGCCGGCAACCGCGGCACTGCAACCGTTACGTCGGTCACAGAGGACTATCACACCCCCGGACAGACTAAATCTGTAGAAGGGGTGAATGAGATGAAATATGTCATTCGTCAGACTCTGTAGTTAACTGTATATATTGTATTGCCTGCTCCGGTGTTTGTACCTTGTATTGTGTATAGGGCACCGCCCCCTTTGTGTGTCGGCTCCGCCCATACCTGGCCCTACTTAAGACAAGTCCAGGCTTGTCCTGCAGTAGAACAGCAGCACGTCAGGTGAAGCTAGGTGCAGCCACCGGCATCTTTTCTTTGCTAATAAAAGCCTTCGTTTTATTCTGCTAACTTCGAGTCTTGGAGTTATTGAGGCAGTCACACACTTCACAATTTCAGTGTGAGCTCTGTGAGACACACTTCACAATTTCAGTGTGAGCTCTGTGAGACATACTTCACGATTTCAGTGTGAGCTCTGTGAGACACACTTCACGATTTCAGTGTGAGCTCTGTGAGACACACTTCACGATTTCAGTGTGAGCTCTGTGAGACACAATTCACGATTTCAGTGTGAGCTCTGTGAGACATACTTCACGATTTCAGTGTGAGCTCTGTGAGACACACTTCACGATTTCAGTGTGGGCTCTGTGAGACATACTTCACGATTTCAGTGTGAGCTCTGTGAGACACACTTCACGATTTCAGTGTGAGCTCTGTGAGACACACTTCACGATTTCAGTGTGAGCTCTGTGAGACACAATTCACGATTTCAGTGTGAGCTCTGTGAGACATACTTCACGATTTCAGTGTGAGCTCTGTGAGACACACTTCACGATTTCAGTGTAAGCTCTGTGAGACACACTTCACGATTTCAGTGTGAGCTCTGTGAGACACACTTCACGATTTCAGTGTGAGCTCTGTGAAACACACTTCACGATTTCAGTGTGAGCTCTGTGAGACACACTTCACGATTTCAGTGTGAGCTCTGTGAGACACAATTCACGATTTCAGTGTGAGCTCTGTGAGACACAATTCACGATTTCAGTGTGAGCTCTGTGAGACACACTTCACGATTTCAGTGTGAGCTCTGTGAAACACACTTCACGATTTCAGTGTGAGCTCTGTGAAACACACTTCACGATTTCAGTGTGGGCTCTGTGAGACACACTTCACGATTTCAGTGTGAGCTCTGTGAGACACAATTCACGATTTCAGTGTGAGCTCTGTGAGACACAATTCACGATTTCAGTGTGAGCTCTGTGAGACACACTTCACGATTTCAGTGTGGGCTCTGTGAGACATACTTCACGATTTCAGTGTGAGCTCTGTGAGACACAATTCACGATTTCAGTGTGAGCTCTGTGAAACACACTTCACGATTTCAGTGTGAGCTCTGTGAGACACACTTCACGATTTCAGTGTGAGCTCTGTGAGACACAATTCACGATTTCAGTGTGAGCTCTGTGAAACACACTTCACGATTTCAGTGTGAGCTCTGTGAGACACACTTCACGATTTCAGTGTGAGCTCTGTGAGACACACTTCACGATTTCAGTGTGAGCTCTGTGAGACATACTTCACGATTTCAGTGTGAGCTCTGTGAGACACACTTCACGATTTCAGTGTGAGCTCTGTGAGACACACTTCACGATTTCAGTGTGAGCTCTGTGAAACACAATTCACGATTTCAGTGTGAGCTCTGTGAGACACACTTCACGATTTCAGTGTGAGCTCTGTGAGACATACTTCACGATTTCAGTGTGAGCTCTGTGAGACACACTTCACGATTTCAGTGTGAGCTCTGTGAGACACAATTCACGATTTCAGTGTGAGCTCTGTGAGACACACTTCACGATTTCAGTGTGGGCTCTGTGAGACACAATTCACGATTTCAGTGTGAGCTCTGTGAGACACACTTCACGATTTCAGTGTGGGCTCTGTGAAACACACTTCACGATTTCAGTGTGAGCTCTGTGAAACACACTTCACGATTTCAGTGTGAGCTCTGTGAGACACACTTCACGATTTCAGTGTGAGCTCTGTGAGACACAATTCACGATTTCAGTGTGAGCTCTGTGAGACACACTTCACGATTTCAGTGTGAGCTCTGTGAGACACACTTCACGATTTCAGTGTGAGCTCTGTGAGACACACTTCACGATTTCAGTGTGAGCTCTGTGAGACACACTTCACGATTTCAGTGTGAGCTCTGTGAGACACACTTCACGATTTCAGTGTGAGCTCTGTGAGACACACTTCACGATTTCAGTGTGAGCTCTGTGAAACACACTTCACGATTTCAGTGTGGGCTCTGTGAGACACACTTCACGATTTCAGTGTGAGCTCTGTGAGACACACTTCACGATTTCAGTGTGAGCTCTGTGAAACACACTTCACGATTTCAGTGTGGGCTCTGTGAGACACACTTCACGATTTCAGTGTGAGCTCTGTGAGACACACTTCACGATTTCAGTGTGAGCTCTGTGAGACACACTTCACGATTTCAGTGTGAGCTCTGTGAGACACACTTCACGATTTCAGTGTGAGCTCTGTGAGACACACTTCACGATTTCAGTGTGAGCTCTGTGAGACACACTTCACGATTTCAGTGTGAGCTCTGTGAGACACACTTCACGATTTCAGTGTGAGCTCTGTGAGACACAATTCACGATTTCAGTGTGAGCTCTGTGAGACACACTTCACGATTTCAGTGTGAGCTCTGTGAGACACACTTCACGATTTCAGTGTGGGCTCTGTTAGACACAATTCACGATTTCAGTGTGAGCTCTGTGAGACACACTTCACGATTTCAGTGTGAGCTCTGTGAGACACACTTCACGATTTCAGTGTGAGCTCTGTGAGACACAATTCACGATTTCAGTGTGAGCTCTGTGAGACACACTTCACGATTTCAGTGTGGGCTCTGTGAGACACACTTCACGATTTCAGTGTGAGCTCTGTGAGACACACTTCACGATTTCAGTGTGAGCTCTGTGAGACACACTTCACGATTTCAGTGTGAGCTCTGTGAGACACACTTCACGATTTCAGTGTGAGCTCTGTGAGACACACTTCACGATTTCAGTGTGAGCTCTGTGAGACACACTTCACGATTTCAGTGTGGGCTCTGTGAGACACACTTCACGATTTCAGTGTGAGCTCTGTGAGACACACTTCACGATTTCAGTGTGAGCTCTGTGAGACACACTTCACGATTTCAGTGTGAGCTCTGTGAGACACACTTCACGATTTCAGTGTGAGCTCTGTGAGACACACTTCACGATTTCAGTGTGAGCTCTGTGAGACACACTTCACGATTTCAGTGTGGGCTCTGTGAGACACACTTCACGATTTCAGTGTGAGCTCTGTGAGACACAATTCACGATTTCAGTGTGAGCTCTGTGAGACACAATTCACGATTTCAGTGTGAGCTCTGTGAGACACACTTCACGATTTCAGTGTGAGCTCTGTGAAACACACTTCACGATTTCAGTGTGAGCTCTGTGAGACACACTTCACGATTTCAGTGTGAGCTCTGTGAGACACACTTCACGATTTCAGTGTGAGCTCTGTGAGACACAATTCACGATTTCAGTGTGGGCTCTGTGAAACACACTTCACGATTTCAGTGTGAGCTCTGTGAGACACAATTCACGATTTCAGTGTGAGCTCTGTGAGACACAATTCACGATTTCAGTGTGAGCTCTGTGAGACACACTTCACGATTTCAGTGTGAGCTCTGTGAGACACACTTCACAATTTCAGTGTGAGCTCTGTGAGACACACTTCACGATTTCAGTGTGAGCTCTGTGAGACACACTTCACGATTTCAGTGTGAGCTCTGTGAGACACAATTCACGATTTCAGTGTGAGCTCTGTGAGACACAATTCACGATTTCAGTGTGAGCTCTGTGAGACACACTTCACGATTTCAGTGTGAGCTCTGTGAGACACACTTCACGATTTCAGTGTGAGCTCTGTGAGACACAATTCACGATTTCAGTGTGAGCTCTGTGAGACACACTTCACGATTTCAGTGTGAGCTCTGTGAGACACACTTCACAATTTCAGTGTGAGCTCTGTGAGACACACTTCACGATTTCAGTGTGAGCTCTGTGAGACACACTTCACGATTTCAGTGTGAGCTCTGTGAGACACAATTCACGATTTCAGTGTGAGCTCTGTGAGACACACTTCACGATTTCAGTGTGAGCTCTGTGAGACACACTTCACGATTTCAGTGTGAGCTCTGTGAGACACACTTCACGATTTCAGTGTGAGCTCTGTGAGACACACTTCACGATTTCAGTGTGAGCTCTGTGAGACACAATTCACGATTTCAGTGTGAGCTCTGTGAGACACAATTCACGATTTCAGTGTGAGCTCTGTGAGACACACTTCACGATTTCAGTGTGAGCTCTGTGAGACACACTTCACGATTTCAGTGTGAGCTCTGTGAGACACACTTCACGATTTCAGTGTGAGCTCTGTGAGACACACTTCACGATTTCAGTGTGAGCTCTGTGAGACACACTTCACGATTTCAGTGTGAGCTCTGTGAGACACACTTCACGATTTCAGTGTGAGCTCTGTGAGACACACTTCACGATTTCAGTGTGAGCTCTGTGAGACACACTTCACGATTTCAGTGTGAGCTCTGTGAGACACACTTCACGATTTCAGTGTGAGCTCTGTGAGACACACTTCACGATTTCAGTGTGAGCTCTGTGAGACACACTTCACGATTTCAGTGTGAGCTCTGTGAAACACAATTCACGATTTCAGTGTGAGCTCTGTGAAACACACTTCACGATTTCAGTGTGAGCTCTGTGAGACACAATTCACGATTTCAGTGTGAGCTCTGTGAAACACACTTCACGATTTCAGTGTGAGCTCTGTGAGACATACTTCACGATTTCAGTGTGAGCTCTGTGAAACACAATTCACGATTTCAGTGTGAGCTCTGTGAAACACAATTCACGATTTCAGTGTGAGCTCTGTGAAACACAATTCACGATTTCAGTGTGAGCTCTGTGAGACACACTTCACGATTTCAGTGTGAGCTCTGTGAGACACACTTCACGATTTCAGTGTGAGCTCTGTGAGACACACTTCACGATTTCAGTGTGAGCTCTGTGAGACACACTTCACGATTTCAGTGTGAGCTCTGTGAGACACACTTCACGATTTCAGTGTGAGCTCTGTGAGACACACTTCACGATTTCAGTGTGAGCTCTGTGAGACACACTTCACGATTTCAGTGTGGGCTCTGTGAGACACACTTCACGATTTCAGTGTGAGCTCTGTGAGACATACTTCACGATTTCAGTGTGAGCTCTGTGAAACACACTTCACGATTTCAGTGTGAGCTCTGTGAGACACACTTCACGATTTCAGTGTGAGCTCTGTGAGACACACTTCACGATTTCAGTGTGAGCTCTGTGAGACACACTTCACGATTTCAGTGTGAGCTCTGTGAGACACACTTCACGATTTCAGTGTGAGCTCTGTGAGACACACTTCACGATTTCAGTGTGAGCTCTGTGAGACATACTTCACGATTTCAGTGTGAGCTCTGTGAGACACAATTCACGATTTCAGTGTGAGCTCTGTGAGACACACTTCACGATTTCAGTGTGAGCTCTGTGAGACACACTTCACGATTTCAGTGTGAGCTCTGTGAGACACAATTCACGATTTCAGTGTGAGCTCTGTGAGACACACTTCACGATTTCAGTGTGAGCTCTGTGAGACACAATTCACGATTTCAGTGTGAGCTCTGTGAGACACACTTCACGATTTCAGTGTGAGCTCTGTGAGACACACTTCACGATTTCAGTGTGGGCTCTGTGAAACACACTTCACGATTTCAGTGTGAGCTCTGTGAGACACACTTCACGATTTCAGTGTGAGCTCTGTGAGACACACTTCACGATTTCAGTGTGAGCTCTGTGAGACACAATTCACGATTTCAGTGTGAGCTCTGTGAGACACAATTCACGATTTCAGTGTGAGCTCTGTGAGACACAATTCACGATTTCAGTGTGAGCTCTGTGAGACACACTTCACGATTTCAGTGTGAGCTCTGTGAGACACAATTCACGATTTCAGTGTGAGCTCTGTGAAACACAATTCACGATTTCAGTGTGAGCTCTGTGAGACACACTTCACGATTTCAGTGTGAGCTCTGTGAGACACAATTCACGATTTCAGTGTGAGCTCTGTGAGACACAATTCACGATTTCAGTGTGAGCTCTGTGAGACACACTTCACGATTTCAGTGTGAGCTCTGTGAGACACACTTCACGATTTCAGTGTGAGCTCTGTGAAACACAATTCTCGATTTCAGTGTGAGCTCTGTGAAACACAATTCACGATTTCAGTGTGAGCTCTGTGAGACACACTTCACGATTTCAGTGTGAGCTCTGTGAGACACAATTCACGATTTCAGTGTGAGCTCTGTGAAACACAATTCACGATTTCAGTGTGAGCTCTGTGAAACACACTTCACGATTTCAGTGTGAGCTCTGTGAGACACAATTCACGATTTCAGTGTGAGCTCTGTGAAACACAATTCACGATTTCAGTGTGAGCTCTGTGAGACACAATTCACGATTTCAGTGTGGGCTCTGTGAGACACAATTCACGATTTCAGTGTGGGCTCTGTGAAACACACTTCACGATTTCAGTGTGAGCTCTGTGAGACACACTTCACGATTTCAGTGTGAGCTCTGTGAGACACAATTCACGATTTCAGTGTGAGCTCTGTGAAACACACTTCACGATTTCAGTGTGAGCTCTGTGAAACACACTTCACGATTTCAGTGTGAGCTCTGTGAGACACAATTCACGATTTCAGTGTGAGCTCTGTGAAACACACTGCACGATTTCAGTGTGAGCTCTGTGAAACACACTTCACGATTTCAGTGTGAGCTCTGTGAGACACACTTCACGATTTCAGTGTGAGCTCTGTGAAACACAATTCACGATTTCAGTGTGAGCTCTGTGAAACACACTTCACGATTTCAGTGTGAGCTCTGTGAAACACACTTCACGATTTCAGTGTGAGCTCTGTGAGACACACTTCACGATTTCAGTGTGAGCTCTGTGAGACACACTTCACGATTTCAGTGTGAGCTCTGTGAGACACAATTCACGATTTCAGTGTGGGCTCTGTGAAACACACTTCACGATTTCAGTGTGAGCTCTGTGAGACACAATTCACGATTTCAGTGTGAGCTCTGTGAAACACAATTCACGATTTCAGTGTGAGCTCTGTGAGACACACTTCACGATTTCAGTGTGAGCTCTGTGAAACACAATTCACGATTTCAGTGTGAGCTCTGTGAAACACAATTCACGATTTCAGTGTGAGCTCTGTGAGACACACTTCACGATTTCAGTGTGAGCTCTGTGAGACACAATTCACGATTTCAGTGTGAGCTCTGTGAAACACAATTCACGATTTCAGTGTGGGCTCTGTGAGACACAATTCACGATTTCAGTGTGAGCTCTGTGAGACACAATTCACGATTTCAGTGTGAGCTCTGTGAGACATACTTCACGATTTCAGTGTGAGCTCTGTGAGACACACTTCACGATTTCAGTGTGAGCTCTGTGAGACACACTTCACGATTTCAGTGTGAGCTCTGTGAGACACACTTCACGATTTCAGTGTGAGCTCTGTGAGACATACTTCACGATTTCAGTGTGAGCTCTGTGAGACACACTTCACGATTTCAGTGTGAGCTCTGTGAGACACACTTCACGATTTCAGTGTGAGCTCTGTGAGACACACTTCACGATTTCAGTGTGAGCTCTGTGAAACACAATTCACGATTTCAGTGTGAGCTCTGTGAGACACACTTCACGATTTCAGTGTGAGCTCTGTGAGACACACTTCACGATTTCAGTGTGAGCTCTGTGAAACACAATTCACGATTTCAGTGTGGGCTCTGTGAAACACACTTCACGATTTCAGTGTGAGCTCTGTGAGACATACTTCACGATTTCAGTGTGAGCTCTGTGAGACACACTTCACGATTTCAGTGTGAGCTCTGTGAAACACAATTCACAATTTCAGTGTGGGCTCTGTGAAACACAATTCACGATTTCAGTGTGAGCTCTGTGAGACACAATTCACGATTTCAGTGTGAGCTCTGTGAGACACACTTCACGATTTCAGTGTGAGCTCTGTGAAACACAATTCACAATTTCAGTGTGAGCTCTGTGAGACACAATTCACAATTTCAGTGTGGGCTCTGTGAGACACACTTCACGATTTCAGTGTGAGCTCTGTGAGACACAATTCACGATTTCAGTGTGAGCTCTGTGAAACACAATTCACAATTTCAGTGTGAGCTCTGTGAGACACACTTCACGATTTCAGTGTGAGCTCTGTGAGACACACTTCACGATTTCAGTGTGGGCTCTGTGAGACACAATTCACGATTTCAGTGTGAGCTCTGTGAAACACACTTCACGATTTCAGTGTGAGCTCTGTGAGACACAATTCACGATTTCAGTGTGGGCTCTGTGAGACACACTTCACGATTTCAGTGTGAGCTCTGTGAAACACACTTCACGATTTCAGTGTGAGCTCTGTGAGACATACTTCACGATTTCAGTGTGAGCTCTGTGAAACACACTTCACGATTTCAGTGTGAGCTCTGTGAAACACACTTCACGATTTCAGTGTGAGCTCTGTGAGACACAATTCACGATTTCAGTGTGGGCTCTGTGAAACACAATTCACGATTTCAGTGTGAGCTCTGTGAAACACAATTCACGATTTCAGTGTGAGCTCTGTGAGACACACTTCACGATTTCAGTGTGAGCTCTGTGAGACACACTTCACGATTTCAGTGTGAGCTCTGTGAAACACACTTCACGATTTCAGTGTGAGCTCTGTGAAACACACTTCACGATTTCAGTGTGAGCTCTGTGAAACACACTTCACGATTTCAGTGTGAGCTCTGTGAGACACAATTCACGATTTCAGTGTGAGCTCTGTGAGACACACTTCACGATTTCAGTGTGAGCTCTGTGAAACACACTTCACGATTTCAGTGTGAGCTCTGTGAAACACACTTCACGATTTCAGTGTGAGCTCTGTGAGACACAATTCACGATTTCAGTGTGATCTCTGTGAAACACACTTCACGATTTCAGTGTGGGCTCTGTGAAACACAATTCACGATTTCAGTGTGAGCTCTGTGAGACACACTTCACGATTTCAGTGTGGGCTCTGTGAAACACACTTCACGATTTCAGTGTGAGCTCTGTGAGACATACTTCACGATTTCAGTGTGAGCTCTGTGAGACACACTTCACGATTTCAGTGTGAGCTCTGTGAGACATACTTCACGATTTCAGTGTGGGCTCTGTGAAACACACTTCACGATTTCAGTGTGAGCTCTGTGAGACATACTTCACGATTTCAGTGTGAGCTCTGTGAGACACACTTCACGATTTCAGTGTGAGCTCTGTGAGACACACTTCACGATTTCAGTGTGAGCTCTGTGAGACACACTTCACGATTTCAGTGTGGGCTCTGTGAAACACACTTCACGATTTCAGTGTGAGCTCTGTGAGACACACTTCACGATTTCAGTGTGAGCTCTGTGAGACACACTTCACGATTTCAGTGTGAGCTCTGTGAGACACACTTCACGATTTCAGTGTGGGCTCTGTGAAACACACTTCACGATTTCAGTGTGAGCTCTGTGAGACACACTTCACGATTTCAGTGTGAGCTCTGTGAGACATACTTCACGATTTCAGTGTGAGCTCTGTGAGACACACTTCACGATTTCAGTGTGAGCTCTGTGAGACATACTTCACGATTTCAGTGTGAGCTCTGTGAGACACAATTCACGATTTCAGTGTGAGCTCTGTGAGACACACTTCACGATTTCAGTGTGAGCTCTGTGAGACACACTTCACGATTTCAGTGTGAGCTCTGTGAGACATACTTCACGATTTCAGTGTGAGCTCTGTGAGACATACTTCACGATTTCAGTGTGAGCTCTGTGAGACACACTTCACGATTTCAGTGTGAGCTCTGTGAGACACACTTCACGATTTCAGTGTGAGCTCTGTGAGACACACTTCACGATTTCAGTGTGAGCTCTGTGAAACACACTTCACGATTTCAGTGTGAGCTCTGTGAAACACACTTCACGATTTCAGTGTGGGCTCTGTGAGACACACTTCACGATTTCAGTGTGAGCTCTGTGAGACACAATTCACGATTTCAGTGTGAGCTCTGTGAGACACAATTCACGATTTCAGTGTGGGCTCTGTGAGACACAATTCACGATTTCAGTGTGAGCTCTGTGAGACATACTTCACGATTTCAGTGTGAGCTCTGTGAGACACAATTCACGATTTCAGTGTGAGCTCTGTGAGACACACTTCACGATTTCAGTGTGAGCTCTGTGAGACACACTTCACGATTTCAGTGTGAGCTCTGTGAGACACACTTCACGATTTCAGTGTGAGCTCTGTGAGACACACTTCACGATTTCAGTGTGAGCTCTGTGAGACATACTTCACGATTTCAGTGTGAGCTCTGTGAGACACACTTCACGATTTCAGTGTGAGCTCTGTGAGACACACTTCACGATTTCAGTGTGAGCTCTGTGAGACACACTTCACGATTTCAGTGTGAGCTCTGTGAGACACACTTCACGATTTCAGTGTGAGCTCTGTGAGACACACTTCACGATTTCAGTGTGAGCTCTGTGAGACACACTTCACGATTTCAGTGTGAGCTCTGTGAGACACACTTCACGATTTCAGTGTGAGCTCTGTGAGACACACTTCACGATTTCAGTGTGAGCTCTGTGAGACACACTTCACGATTTTAGTGTGAGCTCTGTGAGACACACTTCACGATTTCAGTGTGAGCTCTGTGAGACACACTTCACGATTTCAGTGTGAGCTCTGTGAGACACAATTCACGATTTCAGTGTGAGCTCTGTGAGACACAATTCACGATTTCAATGTGAGCTCTGTGAGACACACTTCACGATTTCAGTGTGAGCTCTGTGAAACACACTTCACGATTTCAGTGTGAGCTCTGTGAGACACACTTCACGATTTCAGTGTGAGCTCTGTGAGACACAATTCACGATTTCAGTGTGAGCTCTGTGAGACACACTTCACGATTTCAGTGTGGGCTCTGTGAGACACACTTCACGATTTCAGTGTGAGCTCTGTGAGACACAATTCACGATTTCAGTGTGAGCTCTGTGAGACACAATTCACGATTTCAGTGTGAGCTCTGTGAGACACAATTCACGATTTCAGTGTGAGCTCTGTGAGACACAATTCACGATTTCAGTGTGGGCTCTGTGAGACACACTTCACGATTTCAGTGTGAGCTCTGTGAGACACACTTCACGATTTCAGTGTGAGCTCTGTGAGACACACTTCACGATTTCAGTGTGAGCTCTGTGAGACACACTTCACGATTTCAGTGTGAGCTCTGTGAGACACACTTCACGATTTCAGTGTGAGCTCTGTGAGACACACTTCACGATTTCAGTGTGAGCTCTGTGAAACACACTTCACGATTTCAGTGTGAGCTCTGTGAAACACAATTCACGATTTCAGTGTGAGCTCTGTGAGACACACTTCACGATTTCAGTGTGGGCTCTGTGAGACACAATTCACGATTTCAGTGTGAGCTCTGTGAGACACAATTCACGATTTCAGTGTGAGCTCTGTGAGACACAATTCACGATTTCAGTGTGAGCTCTGTGAAACACACTTCACGATTTCAGTGTGAGCTCTGTGAAACACACTTCACGATTTCAGTGTGAGCTCTGTGAGACACAATTCACGATTTCAGTGTGAGCTCTGTGAAACACACTTCACGATTTCAGTGTGAGCTCTGTGAGACACAATTCACGATTTCAGTGTGAGCTCTGTGAGACACAATTCACGATTTCAGTGTGAGCTCTGTGAAACACACTTCACGATTTCAGTGTGAGCTCTGTGAAACACAATTCACGATTTCAGTGTGGGCTCTGTGAGACACACTTCACGATTTCAGTGTGAGCTCTGTGAAACACAATTCACAATTTCAGTGTGAGCTCTGTGAGACACACTTCACGATTTCAGTGTGGGCTCTGTGAAACACAATTCACGATTTCAGTGTGAGCTCTGTGAGACACACTTCACGATTTCAGTGTGAGCTCTGTGAGACACACTTCACGATTTCAGTGTGAGCTCTGTGAGACACAATTCACGATTTCAGTGTGGGCTCTGTGAGACATACTTCACGATTTCAGTGTGAGCTCTGTGAGACACACTTCACGATTTCAGTGTGAGCTCTGTGAGACACACTTCACGATTTCAGTGTGAGCTCTGTGAGACACACTTCACGATTTCAGTGTGAGCTCTGTGAAACACAATTCACGATTTCAGTGTGAGCTCTGTGAGACATACTTCACGATTTCAGTGTGAGCTCTGTGAGACACACTTCACGATTTCAGTGTGAGCTCTGTGAGACACACTTCACGATTTCAGTGTGAGCTCTGTGAGACACACTTCACGATTTCAGTGTGGGCTCTGTGAGACACACTTCACGATTTCAGTGTGAGCTCTGTGAGACACACTTCACGATTTCAGTGTGAGCTCTGTGAAACACAATTCACGATTTCAGTGTGAGCTCTGTGAGACACACTTCACGATTTCAGTGTGAGCTCTGTGAGACACACTTCATGATTTCAGTGTGAGCTCTGTGAGACACAATTCACGATTTCAGTGTGAGCTCTGTGAGACACAATTCACGATTTCAGTGTGAGCTCTGTGAGACACAATTCACGATTTCAGTGTGAGCTCTGTGAGACACAATTCACGATTTCAGTGTGAGCTCTGTGAGACACACTTCACGATTTCAGTGTGAGCTCTGTGAGACACAATTCACGATTTCAGTGTGAGCTCTGTGAGACACAATTCACGATTTCAGTGTGAGCTCTGTGAGACACAATTCACGATTTCAGTGTGAGCTCTGTGAGACACAATTCACGATTTCAGTGTGAGCTCTGTGAGACACACTTCACGATTTCAGTGTGAGCTCTGTGAGACATACTTCACGATTTCAGTGTGAGCTCTGTGAGACACACTTCACGATTTCAGTGTGAGCTCTGTGAGACACAATTCACGATTTCAGTGTGAGCTCTGTGAGACACAATTCACGATTTCAGTGTGAGCTCTGTGAGACACAATTCACGATTTCAGTGTGGGCTCTGTGAGACATACTTCACGATTTCAGTGTGAGCTCTGTGAGACACACTTCACGATTTCAGTGTGAGCTCTGTGAAACACAATTCACGATTTCAGTGTGAGCTCTGTGAGACACACTTCACGATTTCAGTGTGGGCTCTGTGAGACATACTTCACGATTTCAGTGTGAGCTCTGTGAGACACACTTCACGATTTCAGTGTGAGCTCTGTGAAACACACTTCACGATTTCAGTGTGAGCTCTGTGAGACACACTTCACGATTTCAGTGTGGGCTCTGTGAAACACACTTCACAATTTCAGTGTGGGCTCTGTGAGACATACTTCACGATTTCAGTGTAAGCTCTGTGAAACACACTTCACGATTTCAGTGTGAGCTCTGTGAGACATACTTCACGATTTCAGTGTGGGCTCTGTGAGACATACTTCACGATTTCAGTGTGAGCTCTGTGAAACACAATTCACGATTTCAGTGTGAGCTCTGTGAGACACACTTCACGATTTCAGTGTGAGCTCTGTGAGACACACTTCACGATTTCAGTGTGGGCTCTGTGAAACACAATTCACGATTTCAGTGTGAGCTCACATGTCTTTTCATACTTCACAAAACTAATATGAGAGCTCAGATCTTTCCATACTACACCACTCCAGTATGAGAGTGAGCTGCTGAGATACAGACTCACTCACAATCTGATACCAAATTTCATCTTTGATCACTACATTCCACATGCACCACCAGTAAATCACAGTACATCAAAGATACATACAAAGGCCAACAGAATAACAACATAAACCAAACAAACGGTGGCATAGTGGTTAGCACTGTTGCCTCACAGCGCCAGGGACCCGGGTTCGAATCCGGCCTCGGGTGACTGTCTGTGTGGAGTTTACACATTCTCCCCGTGTTTGCGTGGGTTTTCTCCGGGTGCTCCGGTTTCCTCCCACAGCCCAAAGATGTGCGGGTTAGGTTGATTGGCTATGATAAATTGACCCTTAGTGTTAGGGGGATTAAATACGTGGGGTTACGGGGATAGGGTGGGATATGTGTTGGTGTAGGGGTTACGGAAATCGGGTGGGATATGTGTCAGTGCAGACTCGATGGGCCGAAATGGCCTCTATCTGCACTTTGGGGTTTCTGTGATTCTGTGAAACAGGCACTCAAACTGTTCTAATTATCATAAACTCTTCCCATCATTTATTACCATAAACACAAGTGACCTGATTCCTGAATGCATAGGCACACAGGTCAGCCTTCTGATGTGTGGAGATACATTTGCTTTAAAATCCCCTTACACAATTTACAACCCATGCTCAGCAGAAAGCTGTTTTAACTCATTGTGCGCTAGTCTCACAGACAGCCCAGAAAGAATAGCAAGGTATCCAGGTAGTGTGAACCCGCGTTCTCACACCTATCACACACCTTCCCTTTTGTTCTTTCCTCCCCTCCCCCTTTCCCTGCACTTGCTTAAAAACCTGTTACATTTCTAACTTCTTCCAGTTCTGACAAAAGGTCATTGAGTTGAAACGTTAACTGTGTTTCTTTCTCCACAGAAGCTGCCTGGCCAGTTGAGTATTTCCAGCATTTTATGGCTTTAGCATAGTCCTCAGTATATAAAACATTGAATGATAAAATAAAGACTTGCATTTATATGGTGCCTTTCACGACCTCAGGAAGTCCCAATGCTCTTGACAGCCAAGGAAGAGCTTTTGAAGTGTAGTCACTGTAATGTAGGAATGAGAAGCTTTATTACACCGCACAATTTATAAAACAGTGACTTACAGGCTTTAATATATTCCTTGGTACTTAAAACATTGAATGATAGGGTTTAGGATATTCATTGGTACATAAAACAACAACAACTTGTATTTATATAGCGCCTTTACTGTAGTAAAACGTCCCAAGGTGCTTCACAGGGGCGATTATCAAACAAAATCTGACACCGAGCCACACAAGGAGATATTAGGGCAGGTGACCAAAAGTTTGGTCAAAGAGGTGGTTTTAAGGGGCATCTTAAAGGAGGAGAGAGAGGCGGAGAGGTTTAGGGAGGGAATTCCAGAGCTTAGGGCCCAGGCAGCTGAAGGCCCGGCCACCAATGATGGAGCGATTAGAATTGGGGATGCGCAAGAGGTCAGAATTGGAGGAGCGCAGAGATCTCGGAGGGTTGTAGGACAGTGAGCACAGGGGTGATGGGTGAACAGAATTTGGTACGAGTTAGGACACGGGGCAGTGAGCACAGGGGGTGATGGGTGAACAGGATTTGGTACGAGTTAGGACACAGGGCAGTGAGCACAGGGGGTGATGGGTGAACAGGACTCGGTGCGAGTTAGGACACGGGGCAGTGAGCACAGGGGGTGATGGGTGAACAGGACTGGGTGTGAGTTAGGACACGGGGCAGTGAGCACAGGGGGTGATGGGTGAACGGGACTGGGTGTGAGTTAGGACACGGGGCAGTGAGCACAGGGGGTGATCGGTGAATGGGACTGGGTGTGAGTTAGGACACGGGGCAGTGAGCACAGGAGGTGAAGGGTGAATGGGACTGGGTGCGAGTTAAGACACGGGGCAGTGAGCACAGGGGGTGATGGGTGAACGGGACTGGGTGTGAGTTAGGACACGGGGCAGTGAGCACAGGGGGTGATGGGTGAACGGGACTGGGTGTGAGTTAGGACACGGGGCAGTGAGCACAGGGGGTGAGGGGTGAACGGGACAGGGTGTGAGTTAGGACATGGGGCAGTGAGCACAGGGGGTGATGGGTGAATGGGACGGTGCGAGTTAGGACACGGGGCAGTGAGCACAGGGGGTGATGGGTGAACGGGACTGGGTGCGAGTTAGGACACGGGGCAGTGAGCACAGCGGGTGATGGGCGAACGGGACTTGGTGCGAGTTAGGACACGGGGCAGTGAGCACAGGGGGTGATGGGTGAACGGGACTGGGTGCGAGTTAGGACACGGGGCAGTGAGCACAGGGGGTGATGGGTGAACGGGACTCGGTGTGAGTTAGGACACGGGGCAGTGAGCACAGGGGGTGATGGGTGACCGGGACTGGGTGCGAGTTAGGACACGGGGCAGTGAGCACAGGGGGTGATGGGTGAACGGGACTGGGTGCGAGTTAGGACACGGGGCAGTGAGCACAGGGGGTGATGGGTGAACGGGACTGGGTGCGAGTTAGGACACGGGGCAGTGATCACAGGGGGTGATGGGTGAACGGGACTGGGTGCGAGTTAGGACACGGGGCAGTGAGCACAGGGGGTGATGGGTGAACGGGACTGGGTGCGAGTTAGGACACGGGGCAGTGAGCACAGGGGGTGATGGGTGAACGGGACTCGGTGTGAGTTAGGACACGGGGCAGTGAGCACAGGGGGTGATGGGTGAACGGGACTGGGTGTGAGTTAGGACACGGGGCAGCAGAGCTTTGGATGAGCTCAAGTTTACGTAGGGTGCAATGTGGGAGGCCGGCCAGGAGTGTGTTGGAATAGTCAAGTCTAGAGGTAACAAAGGCATGGATGAGTGTTTCAGCAGCAGATGAGCTGGGGCAGGGGCGGAGACCGGCAATGTTACGGAGGTGGGAGTAGGCGGCCTTGGTAATGAAGAGGCTATGAGGTTGGAAGCTCATCTCGGGGTCAAATACCACACAATGTTGCGAACTGTCTGGTTCAGCCTCAGACAGATGTTCGGGAGAGGGATGGAGTCAGTGGAGAGGGAACGGAGTTTCTGGCGGGGACCGAAAACAGTAGCTTCGGTCCTCCCAATATTTAACTGGAGGAAATTTCTGCTCATCCAGAACTGGATGTTGGACAAGTCAGCAGTCTGACAATTTAGAGACCGTGGAGGGCTCGAGAGAAGAGGTGGTGAGGTGGAGCTGGGTGTCGTCAGCGTACATGTGGAAACTGAGGCTGTGTTTTTGGATAATGTCACTTGGATGCAGCATGTGGATGAGAAATATTGGGGGGTCCAAGGATAGAACCTTGGGGAACACCAGAGGCAATGGTGCCGGAACGGGAAGCGAAGCCGTTGCAGGTGATTCTCTGGCTACGACCAAATAGATAAGAATGGAACCAGGGGAGGGCAGTCCCACCCAGCTGGACAATGGAGGCGACGCAGTACAGGAGGATGGTGTGGTCAACTGTGTCAAAGGCTACATAGCAAGTTTAGGATAGATAAATGGGGAATAGAGGGGAGACAATAGGAGGGAGTCCAGAGTTAAAGTCAGAGGTCCCGTGGTGGGATAAAGTTGTCGTACGAGTCAGCTTGGAGCATCGATGAACTGTTGTCCCGGTTTGGAGAGAGGTGTGGAGGGCGAGTGAGGCCCGAAACTATTTGAAGGGTAGAGTATTGGAAGATACACTGCTGGAGGTATTTCCGTGGGGGTGAAGATCCAGGTGGTGTGTAAATGCAGAGATTAGACAAGCATGTAGCAAAAGCAGAGTGGTTTTAATGGGGGATTTTAACTTTCATACAGATTGGGATAAGCAGACTAGCTCGTGTCAGAAATGCTGGATTTCTTGAGTGTGTCCGGGATAGTTTTCTGCAACAATATGTCCTAGAACCAACAATAGGGCAAGCCATATTGGATTTAGTAATGAGTAATGAGCCAGATTTAGTTAACAGCCTAATTGTGCATGAATATTTATCCAATAGCGATCATAACATGATCGAGTTCAATGCAGTGCTTGAAAGGGAGAAACAGCTACTAAGATTCTAGATTTAGGTAAGGGTGGTCAGGAGCAATGTTGGCCCCTTGAAAACTGAAAGCGGTGATATTGTCAATGATAATAAGGAAATGGCGGACATGCTGAATAATTACTTTGCATCAGTATTTAAAGTAGAGGAGGAGATAGCATGCCGGAAATCCCAAGGAAACTAGTATTGAATTGGGGACAGGGATCAATAAAATGAATGTAAGTAAATTAACATTAATGAAGAAAATAATGGCACGAAAGAGTGACAAATCCCCAGGACCAGATGGTTTCCATCCCAGGGTTTTAAAGGAAGTCGGTGAGCACATTGCAGATGCCCGATCTTCCAAAGTTCTCTCGATTCAGGAACCGTTCCTTGAGATTGGAAAATTGTGCATTCACTCCGCTATTTAAGAATGGCGAGAGAGGGAAACCAGGGAATTATAGACCAGTTAGCCTAACCTCTGTTTTCGGGAAATTGCTAGAGTCTATAATTAAGGATAGGGTGACTGAACACCTCAAAAATGTTCAGTTGGTCAGAGAGAGCCAGCATGGATTTGTGAAAGGCAGGTCCTGCCTGACAAACCTGATTGAATTTTTTGAAGAGGTGACTAAAGTAGTGGACAGGGGAATGTCAATGGATGTTATTTATATAGACTTCCAGAAGGCATTTGATAAAGTCCCACATAAGAGACTGTTAACCAAGGTAGAAGCCCATGGTATTGAGGGAAAATGACTGACCTGGTTAGGAAATTGGCTGAGCGGCAGGAGACAGAGAGTAGGGATAATGGGGAGGTACTCAAATTGGCAGGAGGTGACTAGTGGTGTCCCGCAGGGATCGGTGTTGGGGCCTCAACTATTCACAATATTTATTAACGACTTAGATGATGGGATAGAAAGTCATATATCCCAATTTGCCGATGACACAAAGATAGGCGGCATTGTCGGCAGTGTAGATGGAAGCATAAAATTACAGAGGGATATCGACAGATTAAGTGAATGGGCAAAACTGGCAAATGGATTTCAATGTCGGCAAATGTGAGGTCATCCACTTTGGACCTTAAAAGGATCGAACAGGGTACTTTCTAAATGGTGAAAGGCTAAAAACAGTGGAGGTCCAAAGAGACTCGGGGGGTCCAGGTACATCGATCATTAAAATATCATGAACAGGTACAGAAAATAATCAAAAAGGCTAATGGGATGCTGGCCTTTATATCTCGAGGACTAGAATACAAGGGGGTAGAAGTTATGCTGCAGCTGTACAAAACCCTGGTTAGACCACACCTGGAGCACTGGGAGCAGTTCTGGGCACCACACCCTAGGAAAGATATATCGGCCTTGGAGCGAGTGCAGCGTAGGTTTACCAGAATGATACCTGGACTCCAGGGTTAAGTTACGAGGAGAGATTACACAAATTAAGGTTATATTCCCTGGGATTTAGAAGGTTAAGGGGTGATCTGATCGAAGTTTTCAGGATATTAAGGGAAACAGATAGGGTGGATAGAAATAAACTATTTCCGCTGGATGGCGGCGCGTCTAGGGCTAGGGGACATAGTCTAAAAATTAGGGCCAGGCCTTTCAGGAGTGAAATTAGGAAACACTTCTACACACAAAGGGCGGTAGGAGTTTGGAACTCTCTTCCACAAACAGCAATTGATGCTGGATCAATTGTTAATTTTAAATCTGTGATTGATAAATTTTTGTTAACCAAAGGTATTAAGGGATATGGGCCAAAGGTGGGTATATGGAGTTAGGCCGCAGATCAGCCATGATCTCATTGAATGGCGGAGCAGGCTCGAGGGGCTGAATGGCCTCCTCATGTTCCTGTTCCTATGTTCCTAAATGTAGAAACGATTGCGGGGCAGAAAGATAGTGGCAAAATTGGAGGTCACCATAAGATCCAGAGGTGACGGAGCAATGGACTTCAGCCCAGGAGAGTGAATCTCTGGCCAGGAAACAATCTGTGGCAAAATAAAGCTGAGAACCCAGTAGGACCAGTAAGACAGTCGTAAAATCAGCAGGTAACAGCAGCGTTGGGGCATGGGCTGTTGGCTAAACATAGTTATCTTAAAACTAAAGCAACTGAATAGCAGATCAGAGACACGGTAGCTGAGTCTTACAGTGTATTCCAGTGTAGTCCAGTGCATTCAGTGTAGTCCAGTGCATTCAGTGTAGCCCAGTGCATCCAGTGCATCCAGTGTAGTCCAGTGCATCCAGTGTAGTCCAGTGCATCCAGTGTAGTCCAGTGCATTCCAGTGCATTCAGTGTAGTCCAGTGCATTCAGTGTAGTCCAGTGCTTCCAGTGTAGTCCAGTGCATCCAGTGTAGTCCAGTGCATTCCAGTGCATTCAGTGTAGTCCAGTGCATTCAGTGTAGTCCAGTGCATCCAGTGTAGTCCAGTGCATTCAGTGTAGTCCAGTGCATTCAGTGTAGTCCAGTCGAGAAGTGGTCCTAATGGCAGAGATGCCCAGGAATTGGGAAGCTAAATTTGAGCAAAGTATATAAAATAGTGAATGAGGGGCTTTAATATATTCATTAGTACATCAACATTCAATGATAGTCTTTAGTCTACGACCCGATATATAAAACAATGGATGATAACCTTTAGTATATTCCACGTTACATAAAACAGTGAATGATACACTTTAGTATAATCCTCAATACATAAAACATAAATGATAAAAAGGAAGAACTTGCATTTATATATCACCTGACATGACCTCAGGACGTCCCAAAGTGCTTTTCAGCCAGTGAAGTCATTTTGAAGTATAATTTTGAGTGCAGCTCCAACAACATTCAAGAAGCTCGACACCATCCAGGACAAAGCAGCCCACTTGATTTGTACCCCATCTAACACCTTAAACATTCACTCCCTCCACCACCGGCATACCGTGGCTGCAGTGTGTACCATCTACAAGATGCATTGCAGCAACTCGCCAAGGCTTCTTCGACAGCACCTCCCAAACCCGTGACCTCCTCCACCTAGAAGGACAAGGACAGCAGACATAACAACAGAAAATGCTGGAAACACTCAGCAGGCCAGGCAGCATCTGTGGAGAGAGAAACAGGGTTAACGTTTCCGGTCTGGGACCTTTGATGAAGGGTCCCAGACCTGCAACGTTAACTCTGTTTCTCTCTCCACAGATGCTGCCTGGCCTGCTGAGTATTTCCAGCATTTTCTGTTGTTATTTCAGATTTCCAGCATCCGCAGTATTTTGCTATTATATAAGGATAGCAGACACATGGGAACACCACCACCTCCAAGTTCCCCTCCAAGTCCACACCATCTTGACTTGGAAATATATCGGCCGTTCCTTCATCGTCGCTGGGTCAAAATCCTGGAACTCCCTCCCTAACAGCACTGTGGGAGCACCTTCACCGCACGGACTGCAGCGGTTCAAGGCGACGGCTCACCACCACCTTCTCAAGGGTAACTAGGGATGGGCAATAAATGCTGGCCTTGCCAGTGACGCCCACATCCCAGGAACTAATTTTAAAAAAATGAATGTAGTCATGTAGGAAGGATAGGCTTTAGTTTACTGCTCAGGCTATAACATAGTGAATGATAGACTTTAGCAAACTGGGTGCATAAACATTGCACTCATTAAACAGTGGATGATAGCAATTTATATACTCCTCGGGATGTGAAATAGTGAATGATATGCTTCAGTATACTCCTCTGTACATAAAAATGTGAGTGATAAAAAGATTTATATTTATCCACCATAGTGCCTTGTATGATCTCAGGATGTCCCAAAGTGCTTTTCATTTAATAAAGTCGTTTTGAAGTGTGATCATTGTGAAGAATGATAGGCTTTAGTATACCCCTCAGCTCATTAAACAGTGAATGAAAGGACTTTAGTACATTCTCTGGTATATAAATTAGTGGATAATAGAATTCACTGTATACTTTGGTTACTAACCATTCAATGATAGGCTTTTGTAGATTCCTCGGCATTAGAATATTTCAAAGTGATTTAAATGGTCAAATATCCCAGCGTGCTTTGCGCCAGCCTTTTTACCATCTTCAGCCAGAAGTGCCGAGTGGATGATCCATGTCGGCCTGCTCTCGAGGTCCTCACCATCACAGAAGCCAGTCTTCAGCCAATTCGATTCACTCCACATAATATCAAGAAACGGCTGAGTGCACTGGATACAGCAAAGGCTATGGGCCCTGACAACATCCCGGCTATCGTGCTGAAGACTTGCGCTTCAGAACTAGCCGCGCCTCTAGCCAAGCTGTTCCAATACAGCTACAACACTGGCATCTATCCGTCAATGTGGAAAACTGCCCAGGTATGTCCAGTCCACAAAAAGCAGGACAAATCCAACCCGGCCAATTACCGCCCCATCAGTCTACTCTCAATCATCAGCAAAGTGATGGAAGGTGTCATTGACAGTGCTATCAAGTGGCAGTTACTCACCAATAACCTGCTCGCTGATGCCCAGTTTGGGTTCCACCAAGGCCACTCAGCTCCCGACCTCATTACAGCCTTGGTCTATACATGGTCAAAGGAGCTGAATTCCAGAATAACAACTGAAAATGCTGGAAAAACTCAGCAGGCCAGGCAACATCCGTGGAGAGAAAATAGAGTCGACGTTTCGGGTGAAAACCCTTTGGCAAGACTAAAGAAGCACAGGAAATGAAACAGATTAAAAGGTCAGTTTGGGAAAGAACAAAAGAGAAGTGAAGAGACATTAAGAGGTATTCAAAACCAGACGAGATGGTGATCGGACTAGTGGAGACAAAAGATGGCTCTAGATTAGGTGTGAAATGCGCTGGCAGAATGGGAGACAGCTGCCATGTGGGAGAGAAAAAAAAGGGGGAAGGGCACAAAACAAGGGTGTGGATAAAAAATATAAGTAAAAATGTAATAGGGGCCGAGGTTATGATCTGAAATTTTGAACTCGATATTGAGTCCGGAAGGCTGTAAGGTGCCTAATCGGTAGATGAGGTGCTGTTCCTCGAGTTTACAGTGAGCTTCCGTGGAACAATGCAAGAGGCTGGCGACGGTGAGGTCTGAGTGGCAATGGGGCAGTGAATTAAAATGAAAGGCGACTGGAAGCTCGGGGTCACCCTTACGGACTGAACGGAGGTGTTCTGCAAAGCAGTCACCCAATCTGCGTTTGGTTTCCCCAATGTAGAGGAGACCACATCGTGAGCAGCGAATACAATACACTAGATTGCAAGAAGTACAAGTAAATTGCTGTTTCACCTGGAAGGGGTGTTTGGGGTCCTGGACAGTGGGAAGGGGGGAGGTATAAGGGCAGGTGTTACATCTCCTGCGCTTGCATGGGAAGGTGCCAGGCGAAGGGGAAGGAGTGCTGGGGGTGATAGAGGAGTAGACTAGGGTGTCTCGGAGGGAGCGGTCTCTATGGAATGCTGAAAGGGGAGGGGAAGATGCGTTTGGTGGTGGGATCACTTTGGAGGTGGCGGAAATGGCGGAGGATGATCCGTTGAATGTGGAGGCTGGTGGGGTGAAAGGTGAGGACAAGGGGAACCCTATCATGGTTCCGGGAGGGAGAGGCAGGGGTGAGGGCAGACGTGCGGGAGATAGAACGGACACGGTCGAGGGCCGTGTCAACCACGGTAGAGGGGAATCCTCGGTTGAGGAAAAAGGAAGACATGTCGGAAGCACTGGTGTGGAAGGTGACATCGTCGGAGCAGATGCGGCGGAGACGGAGAAGCTGGGAGAATGGAATAGAGTCCTTACAGGAGGCAGGATGGGAGGAAGGGTAGTCCAGGTAGCTGTGGGAGTCAGTGGGTTTGTAGTGAACGTTGGTCAATAACCTATCCCCAGAGATGGAGATGGAGAAGTCGAGGAAGGGAAGGGAAGAGTCGGAGATGGACCAAGTGAAGGTGAGGGAAGGGTGGAAATTGGGGGCAAAGTGAATGAAATTGTCTAGTTCAGGACGAGAGCAGGAAACGGCACCGATACAGTCATCAATGTATCGGAAAAAGAGGTGAGGGAGGGGACCCGAGTAGGACTGGAACAAAGAGTGTTCCACATATTCCACGAAAAGGCAGGCATAGCTAAGACCCATGCGGGTACCCATAGCAACACCTTTGATTTGAAGGAAATGAGTGGGGTCAAAGGAGAAGTTGTTCAATGTGAGAACAAGTTCAGCCAGGCGGAGGAGGGTAGTGGTGGATGGGGACTGGTCGGGCCTCTGTTCAAGGAAGAAGTGGAGCGCCCTCAGGCCATCCTGGTGGGGGATGGAGGTGTAGAGTGATTGTACGTCCATGGTGAAAAGGAGGCAGTTGGGACCAGGAAACTGGAAACTGTTAAAGTGGCGGAGGGCGTCCGAAGAGTCGCGGATGTAGGTGGGAAGAGACTGGACAAGGGGAGAAAAGATAGAGTTGAGATAGGAAGAGATAAGTTCTGTGGGGCAGGAACAGGCTGAAGCAATGGGTCTACCAGGGCAGTCCTTTGTGTGGATCTTGGGAAGGAGGTAGAAGCGGGCTGTGCGGGGTTGGGGAACTATGAGGTTGGTGGCCGTGGGGGGAAGATCTCCAGAGGAGATGAGGTCAGTGACAGTCTTGGAAACGGTGGTTTGATGTTCGGTGGAGGGATCATGGTCCAGGGGGAGGTAGGAAGAGGTGTTGGAGAGTTGGCGTTCAGCTTCCGCGAGGTAGAGGTCGGTTCGCCAAATAACAACAGCACCACCCTTGTCAGCAGCTGAATTCCAGAGGTGAGGTGAGAGTGACTGCCCTTCACATCAGGGCAGCATTTGACCGACTGTGGCATCAAGGAGCCCGAGTAAAACTGAAGTCAATGGGAATCGGGGGGAAAGCTCTCCACTGGCTGGAGTCATACCTAGCACAAAGGAAGATGGTTGTGGTGATTGAAAGTTAATCATCACAGCCCCAGGACATCGCTGCAGGAGTTCCTCGGGGCAGTGTCCTAGGCCCAACCATCTTCAGCTGCTTCATCAATGACCTTCCCTCCAACATAAGGTCAGAAATGGGGATGTTCGCTGATGACTGCACAGTGTTCAATTCCATTTGCAACTCCTCAGATAATGAAGCAGTCCATGCCTGCATGCAGCAAGGCCTGGACAACATTCATGCTTGGGGTAAGAGTGGCAAGTAAAATTTGCACCACACAAGTGCCAGGCAATGACTGTCTCCAACAAGAGAAAGTCTAATCATCGCCCTTTGACATTCAACGGCATTACCATTGCCGAATCCCCCACCATTGACTGGAAACTTAACTGGACCAGCCACATAAATACTGTGTTGACAAGAGCAGGTCAGAGGCTAGGTATTCTGTGGTGAGTGTCTCACCTCCTGACTGCCCAAAGCCTTTCTACCATCTACAAGGCACAAGTCAGGAGTGTGATGGAATAATCTCCACTTGCCTGGATGAGTGCAGCTCCAACAACACTCAAGAAGCTCGATACCATCCAGGACAAAGCAGCCCGCTTGATTGGCACCCCATCCATCACCTTAAACATTCACTCCCTCCACCACCGGCGCACCGTGGCTGCAGTGTGTACCATCTACAAGATGCACTGCAGCAACTCGCCAAAGCTTCTTCGGCAGCACCTCCCAAACCCGCGACCTCTTCCACCTAGAAGGACAAGGGCAGCAGGCGCATGGGAACATCACCACCTGCAAATTCCCCTCCAAGTCACACACCATCCTGACTTAGAAGTATATCGGCCGTTCCTTCATCGTCGCTGGGTCAAAATCCTGGAACTCCCTCCCTAACAGCACTGTGGGAGCACCTTCACCACACGGACTGCAGCCGTTCAAGAAGGCGGCTCACCACTACCTTCTCAAGGGCAATTAGGAATGGGCAATAAGTGCTGGCCTCGCCCACATCCCACAAAAAGTTTTAAAAACTGAATGTGGAGGGCAGCAGGGCCAGAAGGGTGGGAGGGTGGGGTTACTGGAGGGAAACTTCTTTTCTCTGTGTGAACACAATGAGAATCAGGCATTGAGGTAAGGGGTGCAGTTGCTAAGACAACAGCATGCCTCTGTAACTGATAGCATTGAGATACTTCCAAGGCAGTCAGAACTATGAAGTCCTGTAAGACCATGAGTCGATGAAAACTGGCATTACAGTGCAATAAACAAAGCTAGTGGGACAGAGTTGGTGGCCGAAGAGTTTAACACATTGTGTAAATACCTCAACGATGTCAGCTTGGTGGAATACTGTTATGAGTACGTGCAGCACAAGGTAGCTGAATAGTATATGGGCAGAACCAGGCCCCTCCAAAAGTTAGATCACTTTCGTGGACAGTCGGAAGTCCTTTTACTTTAATAGTAGCTCAGGAAGTTCCAAGTCTGATCAGCTTGGGAAGTTAATGTAGAACAGTTGTATTAGAACCATATTGATATGTGTCAATGTGTATTAAAATTTCTTATTTAAACCACTCGGGCCTGGATCACTTGGAGATTATTGTTGCAGGACTAACAACTCTTTGTTGCGACTGTAACCACAGGAAATCAGCTAACACTCAGTACATAAAGCAGCGAATAATTGGCTATGTGCTCGCTGACCTACATTAGCCTTTGGTCTGGCACGGCTTGATTTTAAAATTTGCAGCTTTGTTTTCAAATCCCGCCATGGCCTCGCCCCTTCCTATCTCTGTAACCTCCTGCAGCCCCCACCCCCGCCGCCCCCCCCCCGAGATATCTGCGCTCCTCTAATTCTGCCCTCTTGAGCAGCCCTGATTTTAATGGCTGAACCTTTGGCGGCCGTGCCTTCAGCTGCCTGGGCCCTAAGCTTTGAAATTCCCTCACTAAACCTCTCCGCCTCGCTAACTCTCTTGCCTCCTTTAAGATGTTCCTTAAAACCTACCACTTTGGTCAAGCTTTTGGTCACTTGGCCTAAAACCTCCTTATGTGTCAAATGTTCTTTCATAACACTCCTGTGAAGGCCCGGGGGCATATTACTATGTTAAAGGTGCTAGATTAATGTATAATTTGTTGCTGTTGTTAGTATACTCCTCAATAGATACAATAGTGAATGATAGGCTTTAGTATGTTCCTCAGTACAAAAAACAGCAAATTAAATGCTTCAATATATTTATTGGTACATAAAACAGTGAATTAAAATCTTTAATATATTCCTTAATACATAATACAGTGAGTGATCAACTTTAGTACATGCTTCGATACATGAAAATGTGAATAATTGGCTTAGGGTACACTCCGCAGTATATATAACAGTGAATAATAGGCTTCAGTTTACACATTGGTACATAGAACATTGAAGAGAAGCTTCAGTATATATAATGGTACATGTAACAGTGAATAATAGACATTAGTATATTCCTTGCTACATAACACAGTGAATAATAGACATTAGTATATAACGCATGCATAATGGCCTTCAGTAGACACCACGGCACATAAAACAGCGAAAGATAGGCTTTAATATATTCCTGAATTCATAAAACAGTGAATTAAAATCTTTAATATATTCCTTAGAATGTAATATAGTGAAAGATCGGCTTCAATATATTAATTGGTACATGAAATAGCGAATAATAGGCTTTAATATATTCCTCGGTACATAAAACAGTGAGTGATAGACCTTGATACATAAATAAGTAAATGACTGACTTTAGTATTTTCCATGTACCATAAAAGAGTGAGTTATAGGCTTTAATACACCACTTGGTACATAAAAAACAGAGAATGATCGGCTTTAGTATGCTCCTTGGTACGTGACAGCATCAATAATAGTCTTAGTACACTCCTCAGTATATATAACAGAGAATAATGGGCTTTAGTACACCAAGGCACATGAAACACGCATATTGATGACCTTTAAAAGTGAAAGATAGGCTTTAATATATTCCTAAATTCATTAAACAGTGAATTAAAATCTTTAATATATTCCTTAGAACGTAATACAGTGAAAGATCGGCTTCAGTATATTAATTGTTACATGTAACTGAATAAAAGGCTTTAGTTCTCTCCTCAGTGTACAGAAAACACTGAATCGAAATGATATTCCAAAATACTTAATACAGTGAAAAATATGCTTTAATATATGACGTGAAACAGTAAATGATAGGCATTAGTATACTCCTTAGTATATATAACAGAGAATAATATGCTTTAGTATACTATTCGGTACATAAACATAGGAACAGGAGGAGGCCACTCAGCCCCTCGAGCCTGTTCCGCCATTCAATGAGATCATGGCTGATCTGTATCCTAACTTCATCTACCCGCCTTTGGCCCATATCCCTTAATACCTTTGGTTAACAAAAAGCTATCAACCACTGATTTAAAATTAACAATTGATCTCGCATCAATAGCCATTTGTGGGAAAGAGTTCCAAATTTCTACTGCCCATTGTGAGTAGAAGTGTTTCCTAATTTCACTCCTGAAAGGTCTGGCTCTAATTATTAGACTATGTCCCCTCGTCCTAGAATCCCCAACCAGCGGAAATAGTTTCTCTTTATCTGTTCCCCTTAATATCCTGAAAACTTCGATCAGATCACCCCTTAACCTTTTAAATTCTAGGGACTACAACCCTAATTTGTGTAATCTCTCCTCGTAACTTAACCCTTGAAGTCCAGGTATCATTCTGTTAAACCCACGCTGCACTCCCTCCAAGGCCAATATATCCTTCCTAAGGTGTGGTGCCCAGAACTGCTCACAGTGCTCCAGGTGTGGTCTAACCAGGGCTTTGTACAGCTGCAGCATAACTTCTACCCCCTTGTATTCTAGTCCTCTAGATATAAAGGCCAGCATTCCATTAGCCTTTTTGATTATTTTCTGTATCTGTTCCTGACATTTTAATGATCGATGTACCTGGACCCTCCGAGTCTCTTTGGACCTCCACTGTTTTTAGCCTTTCACCATTTAGAAAGTCCCCTGTTCGATCCTTTTTCGGTCCAAAGTGGATGACCTCACATTTGCCAACATTGAAATCCATTTGCCACAGTTTTGCCAATTCACTTAATCTATTAATGTTTCTTTGTAATTTTATGTTTCCATCTACACTGCCTACAATGCCGCCTATTTTTCTGTCATCGGCACATTTGGATATATGACTTTCTATCTCATCATCTAAGTCGTTAATAAATACGGTGAATAGTTGAGGACCCGACACAGATCCTGCGGGACACCACTAGTCACCACCTGCCAATTTGAGTACCTGCCCATTATCCCTACTCTCTGTCTCTTGCTGCTCAGCCAATTTCCTAACCAGGTCAATAATTTGCCCTCAATTCCATGGGTTTCTACCTTAGATAACAGTCTCTTATGTGGGACTTTATCAAACACCTTCTGGAAGTCCATATAAATAACATCCATTGACATCCCCCTGTCCACTATTTTAGTCACCTCTTCAAAAAGTTCAATCAGGTTTGTCAGGCAGGACCTGGCTTTCACAATTCCATGCCAGCTCTCTCTGATCAACTGAAAAATTTCCAGGTGAAAGATTGGCTTTAATATATTCTGCTCTACATAATACGGTGAGTGATTGACTTTAGTTGACGAATTGAAACAAAAATCATTGATGATAAGCTTCAGTATATTTATTGGAACATGAAACAGTGAATAAAATGTTTCAGTATACTCCACAGTACATTTAACAAGTGACAAATAGACTTTAGTATATTCCTCTGTACATAAAGCAGTGTATGATCAGCACCAGTACATGCCTCGGTACATGACAGCATGAATAATGGTCTCCTGAGCATAAATAGCAGAGAATAACAGGCTTTAGTATACACCGTCTTACATAAAACAGTGAATAACATGATCAGTATAATCAACTCTACATAAAACGGTGATCGATAGGCTTTAGTACACACCTCAGACCATAAAACAATGAAAGGGTTTGGTATACATTTCTGTGAATAAAACAGTATATGATAGGCTTTGGTATATTCCTCGGTACATGAAAGAGTTAATGAAATTCTTTAGTATACTCCGTGGTATATAAAACGGTGAATAAACGGCTTCAGTATATTTCTCGGTACATAAAGCTGTGAGTGATATGGTTGAATGTACACTTGCAGACATAAACCTGTGAACAATGGGCTTCAGTATCCCACTCAGTTCATAACACATTGAAAGATTGGATTTACTATACTCCATGTTACATAAACCAGTAAAGATAGGATTTAGTATACTCCTCGATACATAAACCAGTAAAGATAGGATTTAGTATACTCCACGTTACAGAAACCAGTAAAGATAGGATTTAGTATACTCCACGATATATAAACCAGTAAAGATAGGTTTTAGTATACTCCATGTTACAGAAACCAGTAAAGATAGGATTTAGTATACTCCACGATACATAAACCAGTAAAGATAGGTTTTAGTATACTCCACATTACAGAAACCAGCAAAGATAGGATTTAGTATACTCCACAATACATAAGCCAGTAAAGATAGGATTTAGTATACTCCACGTTACAGAAACCAGTAAAGATAGGATTTGGTATACTCCACGATACATAAACCAGTAAAGATAGGATTAATATACTCCACGATACATAAACCAGTAAAGATAGGTTTTAGTATACTCCACGTTACAGAAACCAGTAAAGATAGGATTTAGTATACTCCACGATACATAAACCAGTAAAGATAGGTTTTAGTGTACTCCACGTTACAGAAACCAGTAAAGATAGGATTTAGTATACTCCACGATACATAAACCAGTAAAGATAGGATTTAGTATACTCCACAATACATAAACCAGTAAAGCTAGGATTTAGTGTACCCCTCGATACATAAACCAGTAAAGATGGGATTTAGTATACTCCTCGTTACAGAAACCAGTAAAGATAGGATTTAGTATACTCCTCGTTACATAAACCAGTAAAGATAGGATTTAGTATACTCCACGATACATAAACCAGTAAAGATAGGTTTTAGTATACTCCATGTTACAGAAACCAGTAAAGATAGCTCAGACTCGATGGGCCAAATGGCCTTCTTCCGTGCTGTAACTATTCTATGACAGGCTTCAGTTTACTCATCATTACAATTAAAAGGTCACAAATAGGTTTGAGTATATTTCCCAGTATATAAAACAGTGAATGAAGGGCTTTTGTATAATCCCCTGTACATTAAACAGAGAATGTATCAGCTTTGTTTTACGCCTTGACACATAAAACATTGAATTAAAATCTTTAATATATTCCTCAGAACGTAATGGAGGGAAAGATCGGCTTTAGTATATTAACTGGTACACGTAACTGAATCTAAGGCTTTAGTTCTCTCCTCGGTAAATAAAACACTGAATTAAAATGATATTCCTAAGTACATAATACAGTGAAAGACAGGCTTTAATAAACTATTCGGTACATAAAACCATGAATGATAGGCTTTTGTACACCACTCGATAAGTAACGCAGTGAATGATCGGCATCAGTACACACCACGGTATGTGAAAATGTGAATAACTGTCTTAGTACACTCCTCAGTATTGATAACAGAGAATAATAGACTTTAGTAACTCATTGGCCCATGAAACATGCACAATGACCTTCAGTATACACCTCGTTACATAAAACAGAGAATAATAGGATTCAGTACACTCCTCGCTATATGAATCCATGAATAATTGTCTTAGTAAACTCCTCAGTATATATAACAGTGATTGATAGGCTTCAGTATACTCCTGGATACATAAAACAGTGAATAAAAGGCTTTAATATACCCCCCGATAAATTTAAAAAGTCACGAATAGGCTTGAATATATTCCCCGGTATATAAAACAGCAAATAAAATGCTTTAGTATATTCCTCTGTACGTAAAACAGTGAATGATAGACATCGGAATATGCCTCGGTACATGACAGTGTGAATAATGGTCTAAGTACGATCCTGAGCATAAATAGCAGAGAATAACAGGCTTTAGTGTACACCGTGTTACATAAAACAGTGAATGAAATGATCAGTATACCCCACACTACATAAAACGGTGATCGATAGGCTTTAGTACAGACCTCGGACCATAAAACAATGAAAGGGTTTGGTATACATTTCTGTGAATAAAACAGTATATGATAGGCTTAGTATATTCCTCGGTACGTGAAAGAGTTAATGAAATTATTTAGTATACTCCACGGTAAAACGATGAATAAACGGATTCAGTATATTCCTCGGTACATAAAGCTGTGAGTGATATGGTTGAATATAAACGTGCATAAAACTGTGAACAATGGGCTTTAGTATCCCACTCAGTTCATAACACATTGAAAGATTGGATTTAGTGTACTCCTCGATACATAAACCAGTAAAGATAGGATTTAGTGTTCTCCACGGTACATAAACCAGTAAAGACAGGATTTAGCATACTCCCCGATACATAAACCAGTAAAGATAGGATTTAGTGTTCTCCACGGTACATAAACCAGTAAAGACAGGATTTAGTATACTCCACAATACATAAGCCAGTAAAGACAGGTTTTAGTATACTCCCCGATACATAAACCAGTAAAGATAGGATTTAGTATACTCCCCGATACATAAACCAGTAAAGATAGGATTTAGTATACTCCCCGATACATAAACCAGTAAAGATAGAATTTAGTGTTCTCCACGGTACATAAACCAGTAAAGACAGGATTTAGTATACTCCACAATACATAAACCAGTAAAGATAGGTTTTAGTATACTCCCCGATACATAAACCAGTAAAGATAGGATTTAGTATACTCCCCGATACATAAACCAGTAAAGATAGGATTTAGCGTTCTCCACGGTACATAAACCAGTAAAGACAGGATTTAGTATACTCCACAATACATAAACCAGTAAAGATAGGATTTAGTGTACTCCACAGTACATAAACCAGTAAAGATAGGATTTAGTGTACTCCACAATACATAAACCAGTAAAGATAGCTCAGACTCGACAGGCCGAATGGCCTTCTTCCGTGCTGTAACTATTCTATGACAGGCTTCAGTATACTCCTCATTACATTTAAAAGGTCACGAATAGGTTTGAGTATGTTCCCCGGTATATAAAACAGTGAATGAAGGGCTTTTGTATAATCCCCTGTACAGTAAACAGAGAATGATCAGCTTTGTTTTACACCTTGACACATAAAACATTGAATTCAAATCTTTAATATATTGCTTAGAACGTAATATAGTGAAAGATCGGCTTCAATATATTAATTGGTACACGTAACTGAATCTAAGGTGTTAGTACTCTCCTCGGTAAATAAAACACTGAATTAAAATGATATTCCTAAGTACATAATACAGGAAACTCTGTGCTATCCGGCACCCACGGGACCGAGCTGCTGCCATTGCCTAAAAAGTGCCGTACTCTCCAGAGTTAATGTTGAGAGATACGGAGATTCTTCTCTCCGTATTTGACAACAAACACTGTTGCTTAGCAACAGCTTCTAAACACTCCGGTGTGGCCCTAAAGCTCTGTAGCTGAAGCTGTTGCTATAGCTACAGCCCTTGCACAGCTTGACTGTTCAAACAAAGCAAAAAAAGCAAACAAAAAGAATAAAAAACGGCTGCTGATTTTTGCCAGTGGCTCCAGATTGCCGGATAGCTCACCTCCAGATAGCACAAAGTTTCCTGTACAGTGAAAGACAGGCTCTGGTAAGCTATTCGGTACATAAAACCGTAAATGATAGGCTTTTGTACACCACTCGGTAAGTAAAGCAGTGAATGATGGGCATCAGTACACACCTCGGTATGTGAAAATGTGAATAACTATCTTAGTACACTCCACAGTATTGTTAACAGAGAATAATAGGCTTTAGTAACTCATTGGCCCATGAAACATGCACAATGACCTTCAGTATACACCTCGTTACATAAAACAGTGACTAATAGGATTCAGTATACTCCTCGTAACATAAAACAGTGACTAATAGGATTCAGTATACTCCTCGTAACATAAAACAGTGACTAATAGGATTCAGTATACCTCGTTACATAAAACAGTGACTAATAGGATTCAGTATACACCTCGTAACATAAAAGAGTGACTAATAGGATTCAGTATACACCTCGTAACATAAAACAGTGACTAATAGGATTCAGTATACTCCTCGCTACATAAAACAGTGACTAATAGGATTCAGTATACTCCTCGCTACATAAAACAGTGACTAATAGGATTCAGTATACCTCGTTACATAAAACAGTGACTAATAGGATTCAGTATACACCTCGCTACATAAAACAGTGACTAATAGGATTCAGTATACCTCGTAACATAAAACAGTGACTAATAGGATTCAGTATACCTCGTTACATAAAACAGTGACTAATAGGATTCAGTATACTCCTCGTAACATAAAACAGTGACTAATAGGATTCAGTATACCTCGTAACATAAAACAGTGACTAATAGGATTCAGTATACTCCTCGTAACATAAAACAGTGACTAATAGGATTCATTATACTCCTCGTAACATAAAACAGTGACTAATATGATTCAGTATACTCCTCGTAACATAAAACAGTGACTAATAGGATTCAGTATACTCCTCGTTACATTAAACAGTGACTGATAGGATTCCGTATACACCTCGTAACATAAAACAGTGACTAATAGGATTCAGTATACACCTCGTAACATAAAACAGTGACTAATAGGATTCAGTATACACCTCGTTACATTAAACAGTGACTAATAGGATTCAGTATACACCTCGTAACATAAAACAGTGACTAATAGGATTCAGTATTCTCCTCGTTACATTAAACAGTGACTGATAGGATTCCGTATACACCTCGTAACATAAAACAGTGACTAATAGGATTCAGTATACTCCTCGTTACATTAAACAGTGACTGATAGGATTCAGTATACACCTCATTACATAAAACAGTGACTAATAGGATTCAGTATACACCTCGTTACATAAAACAGTGACTAATAGGATTCAGTATACACCTCGCTACATAAAACAGTGACTAATAGGATTCAGTATACTCCTCGCTACATAAAACAGCGACTAATAGGATTCAGTATACTCCTCGCTACATAAAACAGTGACTAATAGGATTCAGTATACACCTCGTTACATAAAACAGTGACTAATAGGATTCAGTATACACCTCGCTACATAAAACAGTGACTAATAGGATTCAGTATACTCCTCGCTACATAAAACAGCGACTAATAGGATTCAGTATACTCCTCGCTACATAAAACAGTGACTAATAGGATTCAGTATACTCCTCGTTACATAAAACAGTGACTAATAGGATTCAGTTTACTCCTCGTAACATAAAACAGTGACTAATAGGATTCAGTATACTCCTCGCTACATAAAACAGTGACTAATAGGATTCAGTATACACCTCGTTACATAAAACAGTGACTAATAGGATTCAGTATACTCCTCGTTACATAAAACAGTGACTAATAGGATTCAGTTTACTCCTCGTAACATAAAACAGTGACTAATAGGATTCAGTATACTCCTCGCTACATAAAACAGTGACTAATAGGATTCAGTATACACCTCGTTACATAAAACAGTGACTAATAGGATTCAGTATACACCTCGTAACATAAAACAGTGACTAATAGGATTCAGTATACACCTCGTAACATAAAACAGTGACTAATAGGATTCAGTATACTCCTCGCTACATAAAACAGTGACTAATAGGATTCAGTATACTGCTCGCTACATAAAACAGTGACTAATAGGATTCCGTATACACCTCGTAACATAAAACAGTGACTAATAGGATTCAGTATACTCCTCGTAACATAAAACAGTGACTAATAGGATTCAGCATACACCTCGTAACATAAAACAGTGACTAATAGGATTCAGTATACACCTCGTAACATAAAACAGTGACTAATAGGATTCAGTATACTCCTCGTAACATAAAACAGTGACTAATAGGATTCCGTATACACCTCGTAACATAAAACAGTGACTAATAGGATTCAGTATACTCCTCGTAACATAAAACAGTGACTAATAGGATTCAGTATACACCTCGTAACATAAAACAGTGACTAATAGGATTCAGTATACTCCTCGTAACATAAAACAGTGACTAATAGGATTCCGTATACACCTCGTAACATAAAACAGTGACTAATAGGATTCAGTATACTCCTCGTAACATAAAACAGTGACTAATAGGATTCAGTATACACCTCGTAACATAGAACAGTGACTAATAGGATTCAGTATACTCCTCGTAACATAAAACAGTGACTAATAGGATTCAGTATACTCCTCGTTACATAAAACAGTGACTAATAGGATTCCGTATACACCTCGTAACATAAAACAGTGACTAATAGGATTCAGTATACTCCTCGTAACATAAAACAGTGACTAATAGGATTCAGTATACTCCTCGTTACATAAAACAGTGACTAATAGGATTCCGTATACACCTCGTAACATAAAACAGTGACTAATAGGATTCAGTATACTCCTCGTTACATAAAACAGTGACTAATAGGATTCCGTATACACCTCGTAACATAAAACAGTGACTAATAGGATTCAGTATACTCCTTGTAACATAAAACAGTGACTAATAGGATTCAGTATACACCTCGTAACATAAAACAGTGACTAATAGGATTCAGTATACTGCTCGTTACATAAAACAGTGACTAATAGGATTCAGTATACTGCTCGTTACATAAAACAGTGACTAATAGGATTCAGTATACTGCTCGTTACATAAAACAGTGACTAATAGGATTCAGTATACTCCTCGCTACATAAAACAGTGACTAATAGGATTCATTATACACCTCGTAACATAAAACAGTGACTAATAGGATTCAGTATACTGCTCGTAACATAAAACAGTGACTAATAGGATTCAGTATACTCCTCGCTACATAAAACAGTGACTAATAGGATTCAGTATACACCTCGTAACATAAAACAGTGACTAATAGGATTCAGTATACTCCTCGTTACATTCCACAGTGACTAATAGGATTCAGTATACTCCTCGCTATATAAAACAGTGACTAATAGGATTCAGTATACTCCTCGCTACATAAAACAGTGACTAATAGGATTCAGTATACACCTCGTTACATAAAACAGTGACTAATAGGATTCAGTATACTCCTCGTAACATAAAACAGTGACTAATAGGATTCAGTATACACCTCGTAACATAAAACAGTGACTAATAGGATTCAATATACTCCTCATTACATTCCACAGTGACTAATAGGATTCAGTATACTCCTCGCTGCATAAAACAGTGACTAATAGGATTCAGTATACTCCTCGCTACATAAAACAGTGACTAATAGGATTCAGTATACTCCTCATTACATAAAGCAGCGACTAATAGGATTCAGTATACTCCTCGTAACATAAAACAGTGACTAATAGGATTCAGTATACTCCTCGTAACATAAAACAGTGACTAATAGGATTCAGTATACTCCTCGTAACATAAAACAGTGACTAATAGGATTCAGTATACACCTCGCTACATAAAACAGTGACTAATAGGATTCAGTACATTCCATGTTCTATAAAAGAGTGAATGAAAGGCTTTTGTATATCATTAGAACGTAATAGAGTGAGAGATCGGCTTTAGTACATTAATTGGTACGTGTAACTGAATCAAAGGCTTTAGTTCCCTCCTTATTACACAAAACACTGAATTAAAATGATATTACGAACTACTTAATAAAGTGAGTAATTGGCTTTAGTTCACACCTCGGTACAAAAATGCTTCAATAGAAGCTTCTGTATATTTATTTGAACATGAAACAGCGAATAAAATGCTTGAATATATTCCTCTGTTAATAAGGCAGTGAATGATAGACGTCAGTACACACCTTGGGACATGACAGCATGAATGATTGTCTTAGTACACACCACCGTTTATATATCAGAGAATAGTAGCCTTAGTTTACCCCGTGTTACATAACACAGTGACTAATTGGTTTTAGAATCGCCTCGGTACATAAAACAGTGAATAACATGATCAGTATACTCCGCGCTACATAAAACGGTGATCGATAGGCTTTAGAACACCCCTTGGACCATAAAACAATGAAAGGGTTTGGTATACATTTCTGTGAATAAAACAGTATATAGGCTTTAGTATATTCCTCGGTACATGAAAAAGTTAGTGAAATTCTTTAGTATACTCCACAGTATATAAAACGGTGAATAAACGGCTTCAGTATATTCCTCGGTACATAAAGCTGTGAATGATATGGTTGAATATACACTTGCAGACATAAACCTGTGAACGATGGGCTAGTATCCCACTCAGTTCATAACACATTGGAAGATAGGATTTAGTGTACTCCTCGATACATAAACCAGCAAAGATAGGATTTAGTATACTCCCTGATACATAAACCAGTAAAGATAGGATTTAGTATACTCCTCGATACATAAACCAGCAAAGATAGGATTTAGTATACTCCTCGATACATAAACCAGCAAAGATAGGATTTAGTATACTCCTCGATACATAAACCAGCAAAGATAGGATTTAGTATACTCCCCGATACATAAACCAGTAAAGATAGGTTTTAGTATACTCCTCGATACATAAACCAGCAAAGATAGGATTTAGTATACTCCTCGATACATAAACCAGCAAAGATAGGATTTAGTATACTCCTCGATACATAAACCAGTAAAGATAGGATTTAGTATACTCCCCGATACATAAACCAGTAAAGATAGGTTTTAGTAAACTCCTTGTTACATAAAACAGTGAATAATAGGCTTCAGTAAAGTCCTCGTTACATTTAAAAGGTCACTAATAGGCTTGTGTATATTCCCCGGTATATAAACCAGTGGAAAGATCGGCTTCTGTATCTTAATTGGTACATGTAACTGAATCAAAGTCTTTAGTTCTCTCCTCAGTACATAAAACACTGAATTAAACTTATATTGCTAAGTACATAGAACAGTGAGTGATCGGCTTTAGTTCACTTCTCGGCACAAAAATCATTTAAGAGAAGCTTCAGTATGTTTATTGGAACATGAAACAGTGAATAAAATGCTTTAGTCCGGCATGGACTGGTTGGGCCGAATGGCCGCCTTCTGTGCCGTATGTCCTGTGTAATCCTGTGTAGTCTACACCTCGGTACATGAAGCAGTGAGTGATGGACATCAGTACACTCCTCGCTACATGAAGCCATGAATAAATGTCTTAGTAAACTCCTCGTATATATAACAGTGATTGATAGGCTTCAGTATACTCCTGGATACATAAAACAGTGAATAAAATGCTTTAATATATCCCTCGATAAATTAAAAAGTCACGAATAGGCTTGAGTATATTCCCCGGTATATAAAACAGTGAAAGATAGACTTTAGTATATTAATTGGTACACGTAACTGAATCAAAGTCTTTAGTTCACTCCTCAGTACATAAAACACTGAATTAAAATTATATTCCTAAATACATAAAACAGTGAGTGATTGGCGTTAGTTCACTCCTCGGTACAAAAATCATTGAAGAGAAGCTTCAGTATATTAATTGGAACATGAAACAGCGAATAAAATGCTTTAGTCCGGCATGGACTGGTTGGGCCGAATGGCCTCTTTCTGTGCCGTATGTCCTGTGTAATCCTGTGTAGTCTACACCTCGGTACATGAAGCAGTGAGTGATGGACATCAGTACACTCCTCGCTACATGAAGCCATGAATAAATGTCTTAGTAAACTCCTCGTATATATAACAGTGATTGATAGGCTTCAGTATACTCCTGGATACATAAAACAGTGAATAAAATGCTTTAATATATCCCTCGATAAATTAAAAAGTCACGAATAGGCTTGAGTATATTCCCCGGTATATAAAACAGTGAAAGATAGACTTTAGTATATTAATTGGTACACGTAACTGAATCAAAGTCTTTAGTTCACTCCTCAGTACATAAAACACTGAATTAAAATTATATTCCTAAATACATAAAACAGTGAGTGATTGGCGTTAGTTCACTCCTCGGTACAAAAATCATTGAAGAGAAGCTTCAGTATATTAATTGGAACATGAAACAGCGAATAAAATGCTTTAGTCCGGCATGGACTGGTTGGGCCGAATGGCCTCCTTCTGTGCCGTATGTCCTGTGTAATCCTGTGTAGTCTACACCTCGGTACATGAAGCAGTGAGTGATGGACATCAGTACACTCCTCGCTACATGAATCCATGAGTAAATGTCTTAGTAAACTCCTCGTATATATAACAGTGATTGATAGGTTTCAGTATACTCCTGGATACATAAAACAGTGAATAAAATGCTTTAATATGCCCCTCAATAAATTTAAAAAGTCATGAATAGGCTTGAGTATATTCCCCGGTATATAAAACAGTGAATGAATGGTTTTATTTTACACCTTGACACATAAAACATTGAATTAAAATTTTAAATATATTCCTTTGAACGTAATACAGTGAAGGGTAAGCTTTACTTCACTCCTTGGTACAAAATTCATTGAAGATAAGCTCCAGTATATTTATTGGTACATGAAACAGCGAATAAAATGCTTTAGTATATTCCTCTGTACGTAAAATAGTGAATGATAGACATCGAAACATGCCTCGGTACATGACAGTGTGAATAATGGTCTAAGTACACGCCTGAGCATAAATAGCAGAGAATAACAGGCTTCAGTATACACCGTGTTACATAAAACAGTGAATAACATGATCAGTATACTCCACTCTACATGAAACGGTGATCGATAGGCTTTAGTACACACCTCGGACCATAAAACAAAGAAAGGTTTTGGTATACCTTTCTGTGAATAAAACAGTATATGATAGGCTTTGGTATATTCCTTGGTACGTGAAAGAGTTAATGAAATTCTTAAGTATACTCTGCGGTAAAACGGTGAATAAACAGCTTCAGTATATTCCTCGGTACATAAAGCTGTGAATGACATGGTTGAATATAAATGTGCTTAAAACTGTGAACAATGGGCTTTAGTATCCCACACAGTTCATAACACATTGAAAGATAGGATTTAGTATACTCCACAATACATAAACCAGTAAAGATAGGATTTTGTATACTCCTCGATACATAAACCAGTAAAGATAGGATTTAGTATACTCCACAATACATAAACCAGTAATTATTGGATTTAGTATACTCCTCGATACATAAACCAGTAAAGATAGGATTTAGTATACTCCTCGATACATAAACCAGTAAAGATAGGATTTAGTATACTCCACAATACATAAACCAGTGAAGATTGGATTTAGTATACTCCTCGATACATAAACCAGTAAAGATAGGATTTAGTATACTCCACAATACATAAACCAGTAAAGATTGGATTTAGTATACTCCTCGATACATAAACCAGTAAAGATATGCTTTAGTATACTCCACAATACATAAACCAGTAAAGATTGGATTTAGTATACTCCGCGATACACAAACCAGTAAAGATAGGATTTAGTATACTCCACAATACATAAACCAGTAAAGATTGGAGTTAGTATACGCCTCGATACATAAACCAGTAAAGATAGGCTTTAGTATACTCCACAATACATAAACCAGTAAAGATTGGATTTAGTATACTCCTCGTTACATAAACCAGTAAAGATAGGCTTTAGTATACCACTCGATACATAAACCAGTAAAGATAGGCTTTAGTATACTCCACAATACATAATTCAGTAAAGATAGGATTTAGTATACTCCATCGTACGTAAACCAGTAAAGATAGGTTTTTAGTATACTCCACTTTACATAAAACAGTAAAGATAGCTCAGACTCAACGGGCCGAATGGCCTTCTTCCGTGCTGTAACTATTCTATGACAGGCTTCAGTTTACTCCTCGTTACAGTTAAAAGGTCACTAATAGGTTTGAGTATATTCCCCGGTATACAAAACAGTGAATGAAGGGCTTTTGTATATTCTCCTGTACATTAAACAGAGAATGATCAACTTTGTTTTACACCTTGACACATAAAACATTGAATTCAAATCTTTAATATATTCCTTGAACGTAATGCAGTGAAAGATCGGATTCAGTATATTAATTGGTACACGTAACTGAATCTAAGGCATTAGTTCTCTCCTCGGTACATAAAACACTGAATTAAAATGATATTCCTAAGTACATAATACAGTGAAAGACAGGCTCTGGTAAACTATTCGGTACATAAAACCATGAATGATAGGCTTTTGTAAACCATTCGGTAAGTAAAGCAGTGAATGATCGGCATCAGTGCACACCTCGGTATGTGAAAACGTGAATAACTGTCTTAGTACACTCCTCAGTATTGATAACAGAGAATAATAGTCTTTAGTAACTCATTGGCCCATGAAACATGCACAATGACCTTCAGTATACACCTCGTTACATAAAACAGAGAATAATAGGATTCAGTATACTCCTCGTAACATAAAACAGTGACTAATAGGATTCAGTATACTCCTCGCTACATAAAACAGTGACTAATAGGATTCAGTATACTCCTCGCTACATAAAACAGTGACTAATAGGATTCAGTACATTCCATGTTCTATAAAAGAGTGAATAAAAGGCTTTTGTATATCCTTAGAACGTAATAGAGTGAAAGATCGGCTTTAGTATATTAATTGGTACAGGTAACTGAATCAAAGGCTTTAGTTCCCTCCTTAGTACATAAAACACTGAATTGAAATGATATTACTAACTACTTAATACAATGAGTGATCAGCTTTAGTTCACGCCTCGGTACAAAAATCCTTGAAGAGAAGCTTCAGTATATTTATCGGAACATGAAGCAGCGAATAAAATGCTTTAATATATTCCTCTGTTAATAAGACAGTGAATGATAGACGTCAGTACACACCTTGGGACATGACAGCATGAATGATTGTCTTAGTACACACTACCGTTTATATATCAGAGAATAGTAGCCTTAGTTTACCCCGTGTTACATAACACAGTGACTAATTGGTTTTAGAATCCCCTCGGTACATAAAACAGTGAATAACATGATCAGTATACTCCGCGCTACATAAAACGGTGATCGATAGGCTTTAGAACACCCCTCGGACCATAAAACAATGAAAGGGTTTGGTATACCTTTCTGTGAATAAAGCAGTATATGATAGGCTTTGGTATATTCCTCGGTACATGAAAGAGTTAATGAAATTCTTTAGTATACTCCGCGGTATATAAAACGGTGAATAAACAGCTTTAGTATATTCCTCGGTACATAAAGCTGTGAGTGATATGGTTGAATATACACTTGCAGACATAAAACTGTGAACAATGGGCTTTAGTATCCCAGTCAGTTCATAACACATTGAAAGATAGGATTTAGTGTACTCCTCGATACATAAACCAACAAAGATAGGTTTTAGTATACTCCACAATACACAAACCAGCAAAGATAGATTTTAGTATACTCCACAATACATAAACCAGTAAAGATAGGATTTAGTATACTCCACAATACATAAACCAGTTAAGATAGGATTTAGTATACTCCTCGATACATAAACCAGTAAAGATAGGATTCAGTATACTCCACAATACATAAACCAGTAAAGATAGGATTTAGTATACTCCACAATACATAAACCAGTAAAGATTGGATTTAGTATATTCCTCGATACATAAACCAGCAAAGATAGGATTTAGTATACTCCACAATACATAAACCAGTAAAGATTGGATTTAGTATACTCCTCGATACATAAACCAGCAAAGATTGGATTTAGTATACTCCTCGATACATAAACCAGCAAAGATAGGATTTAGTATACTCCACAATACATAAACCAGTAAAGATTGGATTTAGTATACTCCTCGATACATAAACCAGCAAAGATTGGATTTAGTATACTCCTCGATACATAAACCAGCAAAGATAGGATTTAGTATACTCCACGGTGCACAAACCAGTAAAGATAGGATTTACTATACTCCACATTACATAAACCAGTAAAGATAGGATTTACTATACTCCACAATACATAATCCAGTAAAGATAGGATTTACTATACTCCACAATACATAATCCAGTAAAGATAGGATTTAGTATACTCCACAATACATAAACCAGTAAAGATAGGATTTAGTATACTCCACGGTGCATAAACCAGTAAAGATAGGATTTAGTATACTCCACAATACACAAACCAGTAAAGATAGGTTTTGGTATACTCCTCGTTACATAAGGCAGTGAATAACAGACTTCAGTATACTCCTCGTTACATTTAAAAGGTCACTAATAGGCTTGTGTATATTCCCTGGTATATAAAACAGTGAAAGATAGACTTTAGTACATTAATTGGTACACGTAACTGAATCAAAGTCTTTAGTTCTCTCCTCATTACATAAAACACTGAATTAAAATTATATTCCTAAGTACATAGAACAGTGAGTGATCGGCTTTAGTTCACTCCTTGGCACAAAAATCATTTAATAGAAGCTTCAATATGTTTATTGGAACATGAAACAGCGAATAAAATGCTTTAGTCCGGCATGGACTGGTTGGGCCGAATGGCCTCTTTCTGTGCCGTATGTCCTGTGTAATCCTGTGTAGTCTACACCTCGGTACATGAAGCAGTGAGTGATGGACATCAGTACACTCCTCGCTACATGAAGCCATGAATAAATGTCTTAGTAAACTCCTTGTATATATAACAGTGATTGATAGGCTTCAGTATACTCCTCAGTATATACACCAGCAAACAATACGCATTACTATAATTCTTGGTACATAAAAAAGTCAATGACAGGCATTACAATACTCCTAGGTATATAAAACTGTGATTTACTATATTCCGCTGTACGTTAAACAGTGAATGAGTGGTTTTATTTTACACCTTGACACATAAAACAGTGAAATAAAATCTTTAAATTCCTTAGAACGTAATAGAGTGAAAGATCGGCTTCAATATCCCACTCACGACATAACTACACAGCTTTGGTTCACTCCTTTAGTACAAAAATCATTGAAGATTAGCTTCAGTATATTTATTGGTGCATGAAACAGTGAGTGATCGGCTTTAGTATACTGCTCGGTACATAAAGCTGTGAGTGATATGGTTGAATATACACTTGCAGACATAAAACTGTGAACGATGGGCTTTAGTAGCCCAGTCAGTTCATAACACATTGAAAGATAGGATTTAGTGTACTCCTCGATACATAAACCAGTAAAGATAGAAAACATAGAAAAATAGGAGCAGGAGTAGGCCATTCGGCCCTTCGAACCTGCTCCACCATTCAATATGATCATGGCTGATGCTCTGAAGATAGGCTTCAGTATACTCCTCGTTACATAAACCAGTGAATGAAAGGCTTTAGTATCTACCTCTGTACATTAAACAGTGAAAGATCGGCTTTAGTATATTAACTGGTACGCGTAACTGAATCAAAGGCTTTAGTTCTCTCCTCGGTACATAAAACACTGAATTAAAATGATATTCCTAAGTACTTAATACAGTGAAAAATAGGCTTCAGTAACTCATCGCTCATAAAACAGTGAGTGATCAGCTTTAGTATATCCTCGGTACATAAAAATGTGAATAATTGACTTAGTATACTCCTCAGTATATATAACAGCAAATGATATGCTTCACTATAATTCTTGGTACATAAAAAAGTAAATGACAGGTGTTAGTATACTCCTAGGTATATAAAACTGTGATTTACTATATTCCGCTGTACATAAAACAGTGAGTGATCGACTTTAGTATATTCCTCAGTAAGTAAAACAGTAAATGATAGTATCAGTACACGCCTCGGTACATGACCATGTGAATACTTGTCTTAGTACACTCCTCCGTATATATAAGAGAGAATAATCGGCTTTAGTATACCCATTCGTCCATGAAACATGCACAATGGCCTTCACGCCTTGGTACAAAAATCATTGAAGGTAAGCTTCAGTATATTTATTGGTACATGAAACAGCAAATAATAGGCTTTAATATATTCCTCTTCAAATAACACAGTGAGTGATAGACTTTGTATACTCCAAGGTACATAAATAAGTAAATGACAGGCTTTAGTATACTCAATGGAATATAAAAGAGTGAGTTATAGGCTTTTATATACCACTCAGTACATTAAACAGTGAATGTTCAGCTTTAGTATGCTCCTCGGTAAAACGGGGTGAGATTTGCTACCTTCCAATCCGCTGGGACCGTTCTAGAATCTAGGGAATTTTGGAAGATCAAAACTAATGCATCCACTATCTCTTCAGCCACCTTTTTTAGAACCCTAGGATGTAGGCCGTCAGGTCCAGGGGATTTGTCGGCTTTTAGTCCCATTAGTTTCTCAAGTACTTTTTCTCTACTGATATTAATTACTTTAAGTTCCTCACCCTCATTCGACCCCTTGGTTCCCCACTATTTTTAATATACATTTGTGTCTTCTACTGTGAAGACGGATACAAATTGTGTCAGCCGTGGCTCAGTGGGCAGCGCCCTCGCCTCTGAGTCAGAAGGTTCTGGGCTCAAGTCCCCACTCCAGAGACTTGAGCACAAAAATCTAGGCTGACACTCCCAGTGCAGTACTGAGGGAGCGCTGCACTGTTGGAGGTGCCGTCTTTCAGATGAGACATTAAACCGAGGCCTTGTCTGCTCTCTCAGGTGAACATAAAAAAATCCCATAGCACTATTTCGAAGAAGAGCAGGGGAGTTCTCCCCAATGTCCTGGCCAATATTTATCCCTCAATTAACATGATATCTGGTCATTATCATATTGCTGTTTGTGGGAATTGTGCTGTGCGCAAATTGGCTGCCGCGTTTCCTATATTACAACAGTGACTACACTTCAAAAAAGAATTAATTGTCTGTAAAGTGCTTTGAGATGCCCAGTGGTCATGAAAGGCACTATATAAATGCAAGTCTTTCTTACTAGAGTCTTAAACTTAAATAAAGTCAATTACATATGTATGTGGGGCGGGTTGGCTAAGGTAGTTTGGGAATATTTATTTAAAATCTCTCCCATTTCCTTATTCCCCATTATAATTTTGCCAGTCTAAGCCTCTACGGGACTAATACTAATTTTTATTATTCTCTTCCTGTTTATATACTTCTAGAAGCTCTTACAGTCTGTTTTTATATTTCTTGCTACTTTACTCTCATATTCTATTTTCTCCCTTTTTATCAATTTTTTGATCATCCTTTGCTGGTTTCAAAAGCCCTCCTAATCCTCAGGCTTACTACTATTCTTCGCAACATTATAAGCCTCTTCTTTTAATCTAATACTATCTTTAACTTCTTTAGTTAACCACGGGTGGATCACTTTTCCTGTGGCATTTCTATTTCTCAATGGAATATATATTCATTAAGAATTTTGGAATATTTCTTTAAATGTTTGCCACTGTTTATCTACTGTCATACCTTTTAATCTAATTTCCCAATCTACCTTAGCCAACTCGCTCCTCATACCTATGTAATTGGCTTTATTTAAGTTTAAGACTATAGTTTTGGGCTGAAGTATTTCACTCTCAAACGCGATGTGAAATTCTATCATATTATGATCACTCTTCCCCAGAGGATTCTTTACTATCTTAATCAGGTTAACCCCTCCATTAAAATAGCGGGCGAAGCAGCATCACACCAAATCACACAAGTGAAGATAGTCAACTGCAGGAGTGCTAATTTCAGTGAGTTCAAAAGGGATCTGGCCCAGGTGGATTGAAATCAAATGAGCAATTACATGGAATGTACAGCAGAGAAACAGGCCATTCGGCCCAATTGGTCCGTGCAGGTGTTTATGCTCCACACGAGCCTCCTCCCACCCCTCTTCATCTCACCCTATCAGCATATTATTCTATTCCTTTCTCCCTCATGTGTTTATCGAGCTTCCCCTTAAATCCATCGATACTATTCGCCTCAACCGCTCCCTGTGGCAGCGAGTTCCACATTCTCACCACTCTCTGGGTAAAGAAGTTTCTCCTGAATTCCTGATTTGATTTATTAGTGACTATCTTATATTTATGACCTCTAGTTCTGGTCTCCATCTCAAGTGGAAACATTTTCTCTACGTCTAACCTATCGAACCCTTTCATAATCTCAAAGACCTCTATTAGGTCACTCCACAGCCTTTTCCTTTCTAGAGAAAAGAGCCCCAGCCTGTTCAATCTTTCCTGATAGTTATAACCTCTCAGATCATAGAACCATAGGGGGGAAAATTGGGTTGCGCCCCCTTTGGAGCGCTAGCGGGCCACGCCCAAAATTCACTGGTAGTGCCCCAAGAGGGAGGCGGGGCACTACTGGAAGCACCCTGCCTCCCTCTTGGGGCACTGCGAGTGAATATCGCGGTGCTACGTGCCGCAGCGCCACGCTCTGTGGCACGTCACGCTGCAGTACTGCAGGCCTTCCTCCCCTTATTCAAGGGGAGGGGCCGAACGCAGTGTGACCTGGGGCCCAGCTGGACCACCAGGAATTGGATTGCCAGCAAAAGAGCCCGGCGCTCATGGAGAGCAGCCGGCACTCCGCGGGGGTGGGGGGCTGCAGAGGGGCCAGGTGCTGGCAGTCGGCCAGCAACAAAAATGGCCGCCCAGCACCATCCTTTAACTTGCGCCGCCCCAGCCGCAGGTAGGACCCCCTGACCCTGTCAGACATAGCATCCGGCGGTAAGTCAGGGGGCGCTACCGAAGATCGCAGCCGGGGCGCTAGCGGGGTGCTGTGCACGGCAATGATGTCATCGCCAGCGGCGCAGTGCCGTGGACTGCTAACGGTTACCGCCACTGCTAACCTCCCACTGAATTTCGCGGCAGGCATTGGCGGCGCCGCGCCCAGGCGCTAGTTGCTTTGCGCCCCATTAGGGCGTTAATGGGAGGCGCAAATCAACCAATTTTTTTAGGCCATAGAATCTTACAGCACTGTCGGAGGCCATTCGGCCCATCATGCCTGTGCCGGCTCTTTGAAAGTACTCTCCAATTAGTCCCACTCCCCCCTGCTCCCTCCCCATAGCCCTGTAAATTAATTCTCTTCAAGTACTTGTCCAATTGCCCTTTGAAAGTTCCTCTAGAATCTGATTCCACCCTCTCAGGCAGCGCGTCCCAGATCACAACAACTCTCTGTGTGAAAACATTTCTAGAAAAGAGAAGGCTGAGGACCCGATAGTGGTCTTTAAAATTATAGAAGCGAGGACATAGAAAAATTTGCCAATTATTTTAAATCTGTGACCTCGGGTGACCGACCCACTTGCTCTATCAAAACCCCATATAATTCTGAATTCCTCTACTAGATCTCCCCTTAACCTTCTCTGCTCTAAGGAGAAAACCCCCAGCTTCTCTAATCCCTCCACGTAACTGAACTCCCTCATCCCGGGTGTTATCCTGGTAAATCTCCTCCGCACCCTCTCCAAGGCCCTGACATCCTTCCTAAAGTGCGGTGCCCAGAATTGGACACAATATTCCAGCTGAGGCCTAACCAGAGATTTGAAAAGGTTGAGCATCACTTCCTTGTTTTTGTATTCAATGCCACTATTTACAAAGCCAAGGATCCCATACAGTAGCAAAATACTGCGGATGCTGGAAATCTGAAATAACAACAGAAAATGCTGGAAACACTCAGCAGGCCAGGCAGCATCGAGGAGAGAGAAACAGAGTCAACGGGTTGGATTTTCTCAGCCCCCGAGGAGGCGGGTATGGAGGCGGGACTGCCGGTAAAGTAGCAGAAAGAGGGGGCGGATGGCAAACCCGCCCCCACCCCGCCTCCGTGCCCTTTTGCCAGGAGGCGGGAAGATGTGCTGCTTCGGGTCCCGTCTCCTGGAGGCGGGAAAGGGATTAAATCCTTTTAACTGCCTGTTCACAGGTCGTTAACAGGCAGAAAAAAGGATTAGTCCCATTTTACCTTCTCAGGTGAAGGCTTCCCGACCTCGGAGGACCCCGCCGGGTTGGAGGAGACGTGAAGGAGGTCTGCGGGTGTCGGAGGGGCCTGAAAGTAAGATGTAGAGGTGAGTGATGGGTGCAAATGTGGAGTGGTAAGTATAGAAAGTGAGTGTTAAGTGTTAAAAAATGTTCACTTACCTTTGTTTTCTGCCTGCAGCCTTCATTCACCCTGGATCGGGAGACCCAACATCTTCCTTGTCAATTTCACAGAGTGGCTGTTAGATTCTCCGACCCAACAGTCATCTGAAATTGACAAAGTTGAAAGGTTTGATGAGTCCTGAACACAAGGACTCATCAAACTACACAGAATGTCAGTGTTTGACAGCCTCACAGAGCTATCAAATGCTGACATTTCTTCTTTCAAGAAGTCTTGACAGATGGCACGTCTGACGTTGACGTGCTCTGTCAGTGACTTCCCCCTCATTGGCCTGCTGAGCCCACAGGTCAATCAGGAGAAAATCCCACTGGTTGGCCAGAAGATGATAGAGGCGGGACATCGACCCGACAAGCAGCAGTCCCGCTTCCAGCACGTCTCCATTGAGTAAATCCAGCCCAACGTTTCAGGTCGAACCCTTCGTCAGATATCCCATACGCTTTCTTAACCAACTTCTCAACTCGCCCTCCCACCTTCAAGGATTTGTGAATACGCCCCCCAGGTCCCTCTGCTCTTTTCACCCCCTCAAAACAGTACAGTACCATTGAGATTATATTGCCTCTCCGTGTCGATTCACCCAAAGGCATCACTTCACACTTCTCTGCGTTAAATTGCATTCGCCACATGCCTGCCCATTTCACCTCCTGAAGTTTGTTACTATTTACTACATTGTCAAGTTTTGTATCATCCTCAAACCTCAAAGTTGTATTCCTATACCCAAGTCCAGGTCAGTTCTATAGAACAAGCAAAGCAATGGTCCCAATACCGACCCCTGGGGGACCCCACTGCATACTTCTCTCCAGTCAGAAAAAACATCCGTTTACCACTACTCTCTGCCTCCTACCCCTTAGCCAATTATGTACCCAAGTTATCACCATCCCTTTAATACCGAGAGTGGAGGCAGCGGACCTGAGAGGGAGCGAGAGCGGAGCCTGAGGATATAAAGAGTGCGGCAGAGTGAGGCCCGAGAGCGGAGGCAGCGGACCTGAGAGGGAGCGAGAGTGGAGCCTGAGGATATAAAGAGCGCGGCAGAGCGAGGCCCGAGAGTGGAGGCAGCGGACCTGAGAGGGAGCGAGAGTGGAGCCTGAGGATATAAAGAGTGCGGCAGAGCGAGGCCCGAGAGCAGAGGCAGCGGACCTGAGAGGGAGCGAGAGTGGAGCCTGAGGATATAAAGAGTGCGGCAGAGTGAGGCCCGAGAGCGGAGCCTGAGGATATAAAGAGCGTGGCAGAGCGAGACCCGAGAGTGGAGGCAGCGGACCTGAGAGGCAGCGAGAGTGGAGCCTGAGGATGTAAAGAGCGCGGCAGCGCGAGGCCCGGGAGCAGAGGCAGCGGACCTGAGAGGGAGCGAGAGCAGAGCCTGAGGATATAAAGAGCGCGACAGAGCGAGGCCCGGGAGCAGAGGCAGCGGACCTGAGAGGGAGCGAGAGCAGAGCCTGAGGATATAAAGAGCGAGGCCCGAGAGCGGAGGCAGCGGACCCGAGAGAGAGTGAGAGTGGAGCCTGAGGATATAAAGAGTGCGGCAGAGCGAGACCCGAGAGTGGAGGCAGCGGACCTGATAACAAAAAGGAGGAGTGAATTCACAGGAAAGTAGGGAAGTGATTGGGAGGTGGGACCTCTACAAGCCAGACGGGTTGCACCTCAACGGGAACGAGACCAATATCCTCATGGGAGGGTTTGCTAGTGCTGTTGGGGAGGGTTTAAACTAGCTTGGCAGGGGGATGAGAACCTAAGTATAGAGTCGATAGGGAGGGAAGAAAAACTGGAATTGGAAAACAAAAACGTCGAAAGTAAATTGGAAGGACAGAGGAACCAAGAGCTAGATAGTAGTCAACAAGGAGGTTTGCCTGTACTAAATGGTATATACTTCAATGCAAGGAGTATAGCGAACAAGGCAGATGAGCTGAGGGCACAGGTAGATACTTGGGACTATGATATTATAGTTATTACAGAGAGGTGGCTGAAAGAGGGGCAGGTGTGGCAGCTCAACATTCCTGCTTACAGGATATTCAGACGGGATAGAGAGGGAGGTAAAAAGGGAGGGGGGGTCGAGGTATTGATTACATCTGTGAGGAGGGATGATATGTTGGAGGGATCATCAAACGAGGACATATGGGTCGAATTGCAAAACAAAAAAGGGGCGATCACACTGCTGGGAGTGTACTACAGACCCCCAAACATTGAGAGGGAGATAGAAGAACAAATATGTAGACAAATTTCTGAGAAGTGCAAAAACTATAGGGCAGTAATAGTAGGGGATTTCAACTACCCCAATGTTAACTGGGGTAAAATTAGTGTGGAGGGTATAGAGGGTGCGGAATTCCTAAAATGCATCCAGGAGAACTTTTTTAGCCAGTGTGTAGCAAACCCAACAAGGGAGGGGACGGTTCTAGACTTAGTTTTAGGGAATGAAGCTGGGCAGGTAGAAGGCGCATCAGTGGGGGAGCATTTTGGTGCTAGTGACCATAATTCTGTTAGATTTAAGTTGTTTATAGAAAAGGACAAGGATAGACCAGGAATAAAAATTCTAAATTGGGGAAAAGCAAATTTTGCTAAGCTCAGAGGGGATTTAGCCATAGTGGACTGGAAACAGCTACTTGAAGGGAAATCAGTGTCAGAGCAGTGGGAGGCATTCAAGGAGGAGATCCGGAGGGTTCAGACCAAATATGTGCCCTTAAAGAAAAAAGGTGGGATTAACAAATCTAGAGCCCCCTAGATGTTTAGGGACATACAGGGTAGGATAAAGAAAAAAAAGGAGGCGTATGACAGATACCGAAGGCTAAATACTCCAGAATCTTTAGAGGAGTACAGAAAGTGCAGGGGTGCAATTAAAAAGGATATTAGGAAAGCAAAGAGAGAGCATGAAAAATTCTTGGCAAATAAAATCAAGGAAAACCCAAAGATGATTTATAAATATATTAAGCATAAGAGGATAACTAAAAAAAGGGGAGAGCCTATTAGAGATCATGAGGGCAATCTGTGTGTGGAGGCGGGAGACGTCGGTAGGGTTCTGAATGAATACTTTGCATCTGTTTTCACAAAGGAGAGGGGCGAAGCAGACATTGCTATCGGGGGGGAGGTGTGTGAAATATTAGATGAAATAAACATAGTGAGAGAGGAAGTATTAAGGGGTTTAGCAGCTTTTAAAATGGATAAATCTCCAGGCCCGGATGAAATGTATCCCAGGTTATTAAGCGAAGCAAAAGAGGAAATAGCAGAGGCCCTGACCATCATTTTTCAATCCTCTCTGGCTTCAGGTGTGGCGCCGGAGGACTGGAGGACTGCTAATGTGGTACCCTTGTTTAAAAAGGGAGAAAAGGATAGACCGAGTAATTACAGGCCAGTCAGCCTAACCTCGGTGGTGGGAAAATAATTGGAAAGAATTCTGAAGGACAGGATAAATCTTCATTTAGAAAGACACGGATTAAGCAAGGATAATCAGCTCAGATTTGTTAAGGGAAGGTGAGGTCTGACAAACATGACTGAATTTTTTGAGGAGGTAACAAGGAAGGTAGATGAGGGTAGTGTGTTTGATGTAGTGTATATGGACTTTAGCAAGGCTTTTGATAAGGTTCCACATGGCAGACTGGTCACAAAGTTAAAAGCCCATGGGATCCAGGGCAAAGTGGCAAGTTGGATTCAAAACTGGCTCGGAGACAGGAAGCAGAGGGTAATGGTTGATGGGTGTTTTTGTGACTGGAAGGCTGTTTCCAGTGGGGTTCTGCAGGGCTCAGTACTGGGTCCCTTGCTTTTTGTGGTATATATCAACGATCTAGACTTGAATATAGGGGGTATGATTATGAAGTTTGCAGATGATACTAAAACTGGCTGTGTGATTGATACTGAAGAAGGAAGCTGTAGACTGCAGGAAGATATCAATAAATTGGTCAGGTGGGCAGAACAGTGGCAAATGGAATTTCAATCCGGAGAAGTGTGAGGTAATGCATTTGGGAAGGGCTAACAAGGAAAGGGAATACACATTAAATGGTAGGACACTTAGTAGTGTAGAGAAACAAAGGGACCTTGGAGTGCTTGTCCACAGATCACTGAAGGTAGCAGGCCAAGTAGATAAGGTGGTTAAGAAGGCATACGGAATGCTTGCCTTTATTAGCCGTGGCATAGAATACAAGAGCAGGGGGGTTATGCTTCAACTGTATAAAACACTGGTTAGGCCTCAGCTAGAGTACTGCGTGCAGTTCTGGTCACCACATTACAGGAAAGATGTGATTGCACTAGAGAGGGTGCAGAGGAGATTTACAAGGATGTTGCTGGGAGTAGAGAATCTTAGCTATGAGGAAAGACTGGATAGGCTGGGTCTGTTTACCTTGAAACAGAGGAGGCTGAGGGGAGACCTTATTGAGGTGTATAAAATTATGAGGGGCACAGATAAAATGGATAGAAAGGACCTATTTCCCTTAGCAGAGGGGTCAAAAACCAGGGGGCACAGATTTAAAGTAATTGGGGGAAGGTTTAGAGGGGATTTGAGGGGAAATTTCTTCACCCAGAGGGTTGTGGGGGTCTGGAACTCACTACCTGAAAGGATGGTAGAGGCAGGGACCCTAACCACATTTAAAAAGTACTTGGATGTGCACTTGGGATGCTCTAACCTGCAGGGCTACGGACCGAGAGCTGGGAAGTGGGATTAGGCTGGATAGCTCTTTGTTGGCCGGCGCGGACACGATGGGCCGAAATGGCCTCCTTCTGTGCTGTAACTTTCTATGATTCTATGATTCTATTTTGCGAATAAATTTGTTCTGTGGTACTTTATCAAATGCCTTTTGAAAGTCCATATACACAACATCTACTGCACTACCTTCATTAACACTCTCTGTTACATCATCAAAGACTCAATCAGGTTAGTCAAATACAATTTGCCTTTGAGAAATCTGTGCTGGCTGTCCCTTATTAACCCACACTTGTCCAAGTGAGAATTAATTTTGTCCTTGACAATGGTCTCTTGTAGTTTTCCCATCACTGATGTTAGACCGATTGGCCTGTAGTTACCGGGTTTATCCCTCTCTCCTTTTTTGAACAGGGGTATAACATTTACAATCCTCCAGTCCTCTGGCACCACTCCCATATCCAAGGAGGACTGAAAGAACGTAGTCAGAGTTTCTGCCAACTCCACCATTGCTTCCCTCAACAACCTAGGATGCATCCCATCTGGACCGGGTGACTCGGTAACTTGGAATGGTGTCAACCTATTCAGCATCTCCTTTCTATCTATTTTTATCCTATCCAATATCTCTACTCCCCCCTCCTCTCCTGCGACATTATCTTCATCCTCTTTAGTGAACACAGATGTAAAATATTCACTCAGTACCTCAGTCAGGCCCTCTGCCTCCACAAGAATATTTCCTTTTTTTGTCCCTAATCAGTCCCACCATTCCATTAACTGTCCTTTCGCTTTTTATATGTTTATAAAAGATTTTTGGATTTATTTTATGTTACCCACTAATCTTTTCTCATACTCTCTCTTTGCCCTTCTTGTATCCTCTGCACTCTTTGTATTCTACCTGGTTTTCTATTATATTATGTACCTGACATTTGTCACAAACTTCCTTTTTCTGTTTTATTTTAACCTCTATTTTTTTGCCATCCAGGGACCTCTAGCTTTGGATGCCACATCTTTGCTCCTTATGGGGATATGCTGGTTTGTACCTGGAGTATCCCCACCTTGAAGGCCTGCCATTGCTCATTTACTGTTTCCCTGGCCAATCTTTGTTTCCAGTCCACTTGTGCTGGATCCCTTCTCAAATCACTGAAATTGGCTCTCTTCCAGTTGGGTATTTTCACCATTGATTTTTCTTTGTCGCTTTATATAGCTACTTTAAGCCTAATTATATTATGATCACTATTACCCAGATGCTCTCCCACTGCAACATACTGATTAAGGAAGTTCTCCTGTACACATTTTAAGAATTCTTTACCCTCCTTGCCCTTTATCTGTTTTTCCCCGGTCTATATTCGGGTAATTGTAGTCCCCTACTATTACTGCTCTATCATTTTTACATTTCCCTGAAATTTGCCGACCGATTTGCTCCTCTATCTCCTTCTCAATATTTGGGGTCTATAGTAAATGTCCAGCAATGTAACAGCTCCTTTTCTGTTCCTTAACTCTAACCAAATAGATTCAGGAGTAGATTTAGTCTTTGAACCCTCCAGTATATCATCCCCCTCCTGTCTTTTTTCCTTCCCTATCCCTCCTGAATAAGAACTTAAGAAATAGGAGCTGGAGAAGGCCATTTGGCCCCTCGAGCCTGCCCCGCCATTCAATAAATCAATAAGCTCATGGCTGATCTTCTACCTCAACTCCACCTTCCTGCCCAATCCCCTGTTTCCCTTAGTATCCAAAAATTTATCGATCTCTGTCTTGAATATACTCATCGACTGAACCTCCACAGGCCTCTGGGGTAGAGAATTCCAAAGATTCACAACCCTTTGAGTGAAGAAATTTCTCCTCATCTCAGTCCTAATTGGCAGACCCCTTATTCTGCGACTACGCCCCCTTAGTTCTAGACTCCCCAGCCAGAGGAAACATCCTCCCTGCATCTATTGATATATTGTAACCAGGAATGTTTAGTTCCCATTCCTGCCCATGTTTAAGCCAGCTCTCCGTTAGAGCCACTACATCATAACCCCCATGTTGCAACTTTTTTTTTTTCGCTTACGGGATGTGGGCATCACTGGCAAGGCCAGCGTTTATTGCCCATCCCTAATTACCCTTGAGAAGGTGGTGGTGAGCCGCCTTCTTGAACCGCTGCAGTCCGTGTGGTGAAGGTGCTCCCACAGTGCTGTTAGGGAGGGAGTTCCAGGATTTTGACCCAGCGACGATGAAGGAACGGTGATATACTTCTAAGTCAGGATGTGTGACTTGGAGGGGAATTTGGAGGTGGTGGTGTTCCCATGCGCCTGCTGCCCTTGTCCTTCTAGGTTTTAGAGGTTGCGGGTTTGGGAGGTGCTGCCGAAGAAGCCTTGGCGAGTTGCTGCAGTGCATCTTGTAGATGGTACACACTGCAGCCACGGTGCGCCGGTGGTGGAGGGAATGAATGTTTAAGGTGGTGGATGGGGTGCCAATCAAGCGGGCTGCTTTGTCCTGGATGGTGTTGAGCTTCTTGAGTATTGTTGCAGCTGCACTCATCCAGGCAAGTGGAGAGTATTGCATCACACTCCTGACTTGTGCCTTGTAGATGGTGGAAAGGCTTTGGGGAGTCAGGAGGTGAGACACTCGCCGCAGAATACCCAGCCTCTGACCTGTTCTTGTTGCCACAGTATTTATGTGGCTGGTCCAGTTAAGTTTCTGGTCAATGGTGACCCCCCAGGATCTTGATGGTGGGGGATTTGGCGTTGAATGTCATGGGGAGGTGGTTAGACTCTCGTTTGTTGGAGATAGTCATTGCCTGGCACTTCCATGGTGCGAATGTTACCTACCACTTATTGGCCCAAGCATGAATGTCATCCAGGTCTTGTTGCATGCGGGCATGGACTGCTTCATTATCTGAGGAGTTGTGAATGGCGCTGAACACTGCAGTCATCAGCGAACATCCCCATTTCTGACCTTATGTTGGAGGGAAGGTCATTGATGAAGCAGCTGAAGATAATTGGGCCTAGGACACTGCCCTGAGGAAATCCTGCAGTGATGTCCTGGGGCTGAGATGATTGACCTTCAATCACCACAACCATCTTCCTTTGTGCTAGGTATGACTCCAGCCAGTGGAGTGTTTTCCCCCTGATTCCCATTGACTTCAGTTTTACTAGGGCTCCTTGATGCCAGACTCAGTCAAATGCTGCCTTGATGTCAAGGGCAGTCACTCTCACCTCACCTCTGGAATTCAGCTCCTTTGTCCATGTTTGGACTTAGGCTATAATGAGGTCGGGAGCCGAGTGGTCCTAGCGGAATCCAAACTGGGCATCAGTGAGCAGGTTATTGGTGAGTAAGTGCCGCTTGATAGCACTGTCGATAACACCTTCCATCACTTTGCTGATGATTGAGAGTAGACTGATAGGGCAGTAATTGGCCGAGTTGGATTTGTCCTGCTTTTTGTGGACAGGACATACCTGGGCAGTTTTCCACATTGTCGAATAGATGCCAGTGTTGTAGCTGTACTGGAACAGCTTGGCTAGAGGCGCGGCTAGTTCTGGAGCACAAGTCTTCAGCATGATAGCCAGGATGTTGTCAGGGCCCGTAGCTTTTGCTGTATCCAGTGCGCTCAGCCGTTTCTCGATATCACGTGGAGTGAATCGAATTGGCTGAAGACTGGCTTCTGTGATGGTTGTGACCTCGGAAGTAGGCCGATATGGATCATCCACTCGGCACTTCCGGCTGAAGATGGTTGCAAATGCTTCAGCCTTGTCTTTTGCACTCACGTGCTGGGCTCCACCATCATTGAGGATGGGGATATTCATGGAGCCTCCTCCTCCCATTAGTTGTTTAATGGTCCACCACCACTCACGACTGGATGTGGCAGGACTGCAGAGCTTTGATCTGATCCGTCGATTGTGGGATCGCTTAGCCCTGTCTATAGCATGCTGCTTCCGCTTTTTATCATGTATGTAGCCCTGTGTTGCAGCTTCCCCAGGTTGACACCTCAGTTTTAGGTACGCCTGGTGCTGCTCCTGGCATGCTCTTCCACACTCCTTATTGAACCAGGGTTGGTCCCCTGGCTTGGTGGTAATGGTAGTGCCTGTAGCTCATTAACCTTATTTGTAACACTCCTGTATTAACACACGTGCAGTCGAACACCATGTTAGTCCGCTTTGCTTTTTTCCCTCCATCTAATTCCTGCTCGTTCTGCACTATTCTCTGTTCTGTTGCTGTTTGTCCCGCCTGGTTTTCGGTGCACCTTGTCTCTCCTCTCTGCTGCTGCGTCCTGCTGCCCCTCCCCCTGCCAAATCAGTTTAAACCCTTCCCCACAGCACCAGTGGGGAAGGGTTTAAACTGATTTGGCAGGGGGAGGACATTTGTCCCAGCCCTATTGAAGTGCAACCCATCAGGCTTATACAGGTCCCTCCTGCCCCTTAACTGGTCCCAATGCCTAAGGAATCTGAGGCCCTCCTTCCTGCACCATTGCTTCAGCCACGTGTTAACCTCTCTTATCTTACGTTTCCAATACTCATCAGCACGTGACACTGGGACTCAGCCAGAGATTACTACCTCTGAGATCCTGTTCTTTAATTTTTTTCCTAGCTCCTGAAACTTTGCCTGTAGAACCTCAACCCTTTTCCTACCGATGCCATTGGTTCCAACATGGACCATGTGATCTGGCTGTTCCGCTTCCCCTCGCAGAACGTCCTGCCCCCCATTCAGTGATGTCCTTTACCCTGGCACCAGGGAGGCAGCGCCCATTCGGGACTCACGTTGACAGTCGCAGAAATGCCTGTCTATCCCCCGACCATGGAATTCACTGTAACAACTGCATTTCTACACATTGCTGTGCCCCCGTGCAGGCATTTGCCCCACAGTGCCGTGGATTTGATTCTGACTCCACTCTCCCGAAGTGTCATCGCCAACCTTCCCTATGAACTGTGCGGCCGGGCAGCGCTCTGCAAGTCGCATGCAGCTGGTGAGCTGGTTTTAAAATAGAAAAACCGCGCGTGCGTCGAATTTTGATTGGCCGCGCAGCCCATTAAAGAGGCCACACGGGCCAAAATAAAAGGGGACGTTGGTCATCACCCTCACTGCGACTCAACACTGAACAGCGGTTTGTGAGGGTCATACTCCCAGGGGATTCCTGCACTGCCGGCCTGTTCCTCCCAGTCTGCCTGGTGTTCACCCACTCCCCCTGGGCTCTCTGTAGCTGCGGGGTGACCACCTCCTGAAACATGCTATCCATGAATCCCTCGACTTCCCGTGTGCACTGTAGAGACGCCAGACGCCCCTCAAGCTTAGAAACTCTGAGCTCGAACTCGAGCATTTGGCGGGACTTCCTGGATATTTGGTTTTCCAGGACACACGGGGTGTTCTGGAGTTCCCACATGACACAGGTTGTGACTGCGACGATGCAAACCCGACGGGCCCCACCTTTCCTGCCATATTAGCTAACAGTTATTTAAAACTCTTTGTTTAGTTTTAAGGCTATTGAACTGTTTATTGGTTAGAGTTTTAAGTGTTAACTAAACTAATTACTTTCACTATCTTATCCCCGCCAAGCCTCCTTGTGTTGTGACGTCACTTTTTTTTCTGTCTGTTTCAGACTTGCCACTCCACGCGCCTCTCCTGATGCTGGGCCCCTGACCTGGTGTGCTGGTGAATATTTCTGCACCTTCTCCAGTGCCTCTATAACCTTCTTATAATATGGAGCCCAGAACTGTGCACAGTGCTCCAAGTGTGGGCTAACCAAGGTTCTATACAAGTGTAACATGACTTCTCTGCTTTTTAATTCTATCCTCTAGAAATGAACCCAGTGGTTGGTTTGCTTTTTTATGGCCTTATTAACCTGCGTCGCTACTTGTAGCGATTTGTGAATCTGTTCCCCTCGATCCCTTTGCTCCTCTGCCCCATTCAGACTCTTATTATCCAAGCAGAATGTGGCCTCCTTATTCTTGTTATCAAAATGCACCAATTTGCACTTATATATATTGGCCCAGTAATTCGGGTCCAAATGCGTGAGTACGGTCTGGGTACACACGCATCTGACCGGATGAAATGCCGGCGTTCAGGAAACACCGTGCATGCGGAGAACGCCGGCATTTCCGGTCCTCTGAACGAAGGGGTTCAGAGGCACAGCGCGTGCGACTGCACAGGCAGCGCGTGCGCAGTGAACTTCGTCGATTTCATTCATGGATTCAGTGAGGGTAAGTCCTTACAAGTTACACTTGAAAAAAGCATGTGTAAAGTTGCTCCAAGGCTGCGGAGGAAGATATATTTTATCGTGGAGCTTCTGAAAGGCAATATTTTTGTTTGGGAAAGGGAGCAAAGTTATTTTAAGAAATGCTGAGGTTAGTTTTAAAGTTTAATTTTTTTTTTTTTAAACGGGTTTTCAGTACGGTAGGTAGAAGGAGCAATTGTGGCTGTGTGAATTGAATGTGAGAATGAGTGTTCTAAAATGAGTAATGTAACATTTCCAACACTTTTAAGAAAGAAACTTTTCATCAGTAATAAGTAATTATGTATGTATGTATGTCCGCATATATTCCTTTACGTATATGTATGTATGTTTTATATTCCTTTACTTATGTGTATGAATGTATGTTTTTAATTATGATTTTCCAATAAGTTACTTTCTCTGAAAGTCATAATTAAATACATACATTCATACACATAAGTAAAGGAATATATTCATACACGCAAAGGAATATATGCAGACATACATACATAATTACTTAAAAGAATATATTACTGATGAAAAGTTTCTTTCTTAAAAATGTTGGAGTCATTTTCACATTTAATAAACACAGCAAATTCAATTCACATAGCCACAATTGATCCTTCTACCTACAGTACTGAAAACCCGTTTTAAAAAACAAAAATAAACTTTAAAACTTACCTCAGCATTTCTTAAAATAACTTTAATCCCTTTCCCAAACAACCGCAGCCTCTGGAGCAACTGTACTCATGCTTTTTTCATGTGTAAGTTGTAAGGACTTGACCTCACTGAAAGCATGAATGAAAGCGGCAAATTTTACTGCGCACGCGCTGCCTGTACAGTCGCACGCGTTCTGCCTCTGAACTCCTTCGTTCAGAGGACAGGAAATGCCGGTTTTCCCCGCATGCACTGTGCATGCTGAAAACCGGCATTTCCTCCGGACAGACGCATAAGTACCCCGACCGTACTCGCGCGTTTGGAAGGGAATTACTGGGCCAACATTTTACATGTCAATAAAATGAAAAATTTAACAATTGCACGATTTGCCCCCTCGCATCTGCGACTGAGGGTCCAAGGAGGTGCATTGCACAACAGGTCATCGTCGTACGTATCCTCACACTGTTCCCTTTCGCGAACTGTATGAAGTGGTGGAAGGATTTCTGGCCACGTTAACACTCCTTCCGTGACCATAACCATCTTCATACCAGCCATTAGGGTGGTTAGTCCTATGGTGTGAGGGTTTTACGGGCTCCCACAACCCATCTGAGGGGGGGGGGCCACCCACACCCGCGGACGCAAGTATCCCGCTGGATGTCCACCCAGAATTTATAGTTGGAGCTCCGACTCCACTTGCCGGGACTGTCTGGAGTGGGGTTTGAAACCCTACTCCTTCTGGCCCAGCGGCGGGGATGCTTACCGCTACGCAAAAGGCCCACTCCGCGCAAAAGGTGACACCCATACGTTTCCTGCGCCTTTTCCCTCCCCGTGACTGGAGCCCTATGCTGCCACTTGAAAGACCAAGCTATCATCTGTCCTTTTTGCGGCGCCTTTGACTTCTCATTACCAATGATGAGCAGGCGCTGCGCCTCCACCTCATTGAGGAGATTGCTGAGGTCATCATCAGTTCAATTGTGAGTTCTTTTAATGCTGTGAATTGTGCTCATTCCAGCCATTTCACGTTGCTAATCGGATTGGGCCTTTGGCGTAGCGGTAGGATCCCTGCCGCTGGGCCAGATCAGGGTAGGGTTTCGAACCCCGCTCCAGACAGTCCCGGCAAGTGGAGTCGGAGCTCCGGCTCTAAATTCTGCGTTGACATCCAGTGGGATATTTGCGTCCGTGGGTGTGGGTGGCCCCCCCTCCTTGTATAGCTTGTGGGAGCCCGTAAAACCCTCCCGCCATAGGACTAACCACCCTAATGGCTGGTTCAAAGATGGTTACGGTCACGGAATGAGTGTTAATCACGGCCATAAATCCTTCCACCACTTCATACAGTTCCCCAAAGGGAACAGTGTGAAGACACGTATGACGACGACATTGGTAAATAAATAAATGGAATAAAAAAAAATATTTTAGGGCTTTTAAAAGTCTTTAAATTGCTTTAATTCTGTTTAAAACTACTTCAGATTCTTCAAAATAATATAAACGTTTTTAAAAGTTTATAAAAGTTACCAAAAGCTTCATAAAAATACCAAAAACCTATTTGAAATGCTGCTCTACATGTAAAAATGCTTAGCAGCTTGTGAGAAACATTGGGGGCGTGTCCTATTAAACTGAGACCTCAAGGGGCGTGTCTCACTTGCACAGCGCGCTACAGGCTTCGCGCTGGCTGCACTCCTGGGCGGCGTGACGTCAGATGCTGCCCGGGATTCTTCTTTTTCAAACACGAATTCCAGGCGTCCCTGGAGGTGAAATGTCAGCGCGTCGGGTAAGTGCATATCAGGGGCTTGCACGCGCGGCAAGCCACCGACCCGAATTACTGGGCCATTGAAATTCATTTGCCAATTACACGCCCATTCTGCAAGTTTATTAATATCTTCTTGTATTGTGTCACAGTCCTCCTGGATTAACTACAGCCCCCAATTTGGTGTCGTCTGCAAATTTTGAAATTGTACTTCTGACTCCTGAGTCCAAATCGTTAATGTAAATTGTGAACAGCATTGGTCCCAGCACCGATCCCTGTGGCAAACCACTTCCCACCATTTGCCAGTCTGAGTAACTATCTTTAACTCTTATTCTCTGTTTTGCGTTTTGTAGCCAGCTTGCTCTCCATTCTGCCACTTGTCCCCTGATTACACATGTTCTGACCTTAGCCATGAGACTACTATGTGGTACCTAATTGAAGGCCTTTTGAAAATCCAAATATATTACATCTACTACATTATCCTTGTCTACTCTTTCTGTTACCTCTTCAAAGAATTCAATAAGGTTGGTCAAGCATGACCTTCCCTTTTGAAATCCATGCTGACTACTCTTTATTGTATTTTCACTTTCTATTACATCTTGTGAGATTCTAAAAAAAAAGTAATAAAACTGTGGCTACCATGTGGAGATCGAAATTGTGAATGAATGGTGAAATGATAACGGATGGACTCAAAATGTAGGAAGTCAGCATGTGTTACTTTGTCTGTAAGACCACATGAACAGGAAGGAGAAACACCGGATGAAGAGGAAGTCCCGCCCCCACACACATCACAGGAACATGAACGTGTCATGCAGGGAAGGTTGGGAGTGAAACTGACCTATCAGAGGGAGGCAGATGGAGATATACGAGGGGGCCCATGCTGGAGGCACTATAAACTGACCTATCAGAGGGAGGCAGATGGACATATACGAGGGGGCTCATGTTGGAAGGCACTATAAAGAAATGACCCACAAGCGGGAAATTCAGAAGAGTCAACGAGGGCTGTTTGAAATGGCAGTCGACATTTGCAGCCTACCATTTTTTCCGGACTGATCACCCAGGGAGAAGTGTATGTATGAAAGCCAGACATATCACATAGATATTGCTAAGGAGTACTTTTATGCACAGTTGACTAGGGATATGAATCACCAGGGATGTACAGTTGACTTGGGATAGTTTTCCTGACTATGTGTTTTAAAGAAGTCACAGTATTCCTTTTGTCTGCAAGTCTGTTTTTTGAATGAAAGTGTCTGGTGTGTTTGTTTGAGCTCCAGCCACTTTTCTGTACAGAGCTGTTTAACCCTTCGTAGTCTTGTCTTGAATCATGGACAAGCTTGTGCTGTTTTAAGATTGTTAATTGATTTCAATTTAAGGTTGTTAATTGTTTTACAAAAGATAAGCTTCAGCCTTGAAGTTACAGTTGCCAACGTGCCTGGAAGAAAATGAATTTGAACGTTTGCAAAGCATGAGTGAATGTTTGTTTGTTAGTGTGGCTTCTTCCTTTTTCTTTTCAAGTTGATACTGGTTAGTTTAAAATATTGGCTTGAATTGAATTGGATTTATTGAGGTTAATTAACCTATTAAAACCAGACTTTTATCGTGGCCACATGAAATTCTGGTTGGTGTAAATTGTGTGAAAGCCTCTAGTTCCGGACATGAGGCAATCACATCAACAATTGGTATTTTTGAAATTTTTGACCAATTGCAGGTATGTGTGACCAGGAAAAAAAAAAGGAAATGCTAACAGGGCAGTAATTCCTCCCCAAACGCGTGAGTACGGAAGGGGTACTCGCGCGTCTGGCCGGAGGAAATGCCGGTTTTCAGCATGCACAGCGCATGCGCTGAAAACTGGCATTTCCTCTCCTCTAACCCAAGAGGTGAAGAGGCTAGCGCGTGCGCTGTAGGGGGCAGCGCGTGCGTCTTGGATTTCCTCTGTTTTGGGGGATTTGCGCATGTCTAAAGGCCTCCGGTCTTTACGCTTGTAAAAAGCACACGTAAGTATTTATTTTTACAGGTAAGTGGTGTTTTAGTGCAATTTAGAATTTTTTTTCCACAGGTTTATTATTTTAAAGAATCTACAATAAGGTAAGTTTAGTTTTAGACGCTTTGTACTAAAAATGTATTTTTTTCAAAAAAAAAAATTATTGTTTAAATTTTTTTTAACTTATTTATACTTAATTTAACGATTGGGATGTTTTTTAAATTTTTATTTAAAGTTTAAATAGTGTTTTGGGCCCCCGTAGTTTTCATGAGTTTGACAGTTCTTACACTCAAACTCATGAATGAACCTTCCCCTCCCCTGATTGGTTGTACAGTGCTCACCTGATCCCAGCCGGCACATCGCACTAACTACGCCGCTGGATCAGGTAAGCACTGCGCGCTGACATCTGAACCGGGCCTGTGACAGGAAATGCAAGCAGGCCCGGGCTTCAGATGTCAGCGCGCAGGGTGAGTGCAGATCGGGGGCTTGCACGCGCGGCAAGCCCCCCGACACCAAGTTCTGGGCCATTGTGTGGAGTTGCTTCACAGAATGTTTAGGATGTCTGATGTTTTTACCTGCTGAAGTGAATTGATCAGGATCTTAACAAAGATTTTAAAGGTACAAAGACTTTGCAAAAGTAAAGATTTACTTGAGAGCTGCGAGAAGTTGTGTGACAGAATCTGACAGTGATTGATGTCTGTTTTTGTCTTTTGAAATGCAAAAGAAAGAAGTTGACTCTTCTCACAAGCAGCTGTGAATTCTGGGATGGCAGGAATGACGTATGAGGAGAAATTGGGTCGATTGGGCTTGTACTCACTGGAGTTTAGAAGAATGAGAGGGGATCTCATTGAAACTTATAAAATTCTAACAGGACTAGACAGACTAGATGCAGGAAGGATGTTCCCGATGGCGGGGGAGTCCAGAACCAGGGGTCACAGTCCAAGGATAAGGGGTAAGCCATTTAGGACAGAGATGAGGAGGAATTTTTTCACCCAGAGAGTGGTGAACCTGTGGAATTCTCTACCACAGAAGGCAGTTGAGGCCAATTCATTAAATATATTCAAGAAGGAGTTAGATATATTTCTTAAGGCTAAAGGGATCAAGGGATATGGGGAGAAGACAGGGACAGGGTACTGAATTTGGATGATCAGCCATGATCTCATTGAATGGCGGAGCAGGCTCGAGGGGCCGAATGGTCTACTCCTGCTCCTATCTTCTATGTTTCTATGTAACTCCACAACCAGTTGTGGGTTTTGTAAACATTTTGGGCATTGTTAAATTTAAGTTTTTAAATTTGAGTGGATGTTTCCCCACATTGACATCGGGAATTGATGAATTAACCCATTGGACTGCTAGGAAAGCCACAATGGATTGTCTGTTTTTTTCTTTTAATCAGGGGGCCAGATGAGTGTTAGTGGTGCAAGATTACCAGGTGGGCAGAAGTCTTCCTGTGCAAGTTGGCCACAGCCTCGTGGATGGCTAAGACCCTAGTTAAATGGGTATTCTACAGATGGGGATGTCCTCCGTGGTTGGGTCAGGCCAGGGAAGTCATCTTACAGGTCAGGTAATGCAGGCCACTCTGAAATTGCTTGGAATTGAAGGGAAATGGCATGTGACCCACAACCCACAATCATCAGGGATTGTGGAAAGAATGAACCGTATGTTGAAGTTGGCCCTGCGAAAGGAATTAAACAAACAGCACACTAAGTGGGATGAGGCCCTTCCCCTAATTTTTATGGAGATACGTAGTAACAAATCCAAAGGAATGAGTCACTCCTCTCATGAAGTTATAATGGGGAGACCCTTGCGAACCCCCACACCCCTGTTGGTCCCCACTTTGAATGATAAACAAATTAAGGAGGTGACTCATGACAAATTCCTGAGTGACCGATGGGGAACTTTTTTTAAATTTGCTTGTGGGATGTGGGCGTCGCTGGCAAAGCCAGCATTTATTGCCCATCCCTAATTACCCTCGAATGTGGTGGTGAGCCACCTTCTTGAACCGCTGCAGTCCGTGGTGAAGGTACTCCCACAGTGCTGTTAGGGAGGGAGTTCCATGATTTTGACCCATCGACGATGAAGCAACGGCCGATATACTTCTAAGTCAGGATGGTGTATGACTTGGCGGGGAACTTGGAGGTGGTGGTGTTCCCATGCTGCCCTTGTCCTTCTAGGTGGAAGAAATCGCAGGTTTGGGAGGTGCTGTCGAAGAAGCCTTGGCGAGTTGCTGCAGTGCATCTTGTAGATGGTACACACTGCAGCCACAGTACGCCGGTGGTGGAGGGAGTGAATGTTTAAGGTGTTAGATGGGGTACAAATCAAGTGGGCTGCTTTGTCCTGGATGGTGTCGAGCTTCTCGAGTGTTGTTGGAGCTGCACTCATCCAGGCAAGTGGAGAGTTTTCCATCACACTCCTTACTTGTGCCTTGTAGATGGTGGAAAGGCTTTGGGGAGTCAGGAGGTGAGACACTCGCCGCAGAATACATAGCCCCTGACCTGCTCTTGTTGCCACAGTATTTATGTGGCTGGTCCAGTTAAGTTTCTGGTCAATGGTGACCCCCAGGATGTTGATGGTGGGGGATTCAGCGATGGTAATGCCGTTGAATATCAAGGGGCGGTGGTTAGATTCTCGCTTGTTGGAGATAGTCATTACCTGGCACTTCTGTGGCGCGAATGTTACCTGCCACTTATCAGCCCAAGTCTGAACGTCGTCCAGGTCTTGTTGCATGCGGGCATGGACTGCTTCATTATCTGAAGTTGTGAATGGCGCTGAACACTGTGCAATCATCAGCGAACATCCCCATTTCTGACCTTATGTTGGAGGGAAGGTCATTGATGAAGCAGCTGAAGATGGTTGGGCCTGGGACACTGCCCTGAGGAACTCCTGCAGTGATGTCCTGGGGCTGTGATGATTGACCTTCAATCACCAAAACCATCTTCCTTTCTGATTGGTATGACTCCAGCCAGTTACCGTGTGGAGCACAAAATTGCGAATGAATGGTGAAATGATAATGGACGGACTCAATGTAGGAAGTCAGCATGTGTTCCTTTGTTTGTGAGACCACATGAACAGGAAGGAGAAACACCGGATGAAGAGGAAGTCCCGCCCCCACACACATCACAGGAACATGAACGTGTCATGCAGAAGGAACTCCAATCAGGGAAGGTTGGGAGTGAAACTGACCTATCAGAGGGAGGCAGATGGAGCTATACAAGGGGGCCCATGCTGGAAGGCACTATAAAGGAATGACCCAGAAGTGGGAAATTCAGAAGAGTCAGGGCTACTTGAAATGGCAGTCGACGTTTGCAGCCTACCACTTTCTCCAGACTGATCACCCAGGGAGACGTGTATGTATGAAAGTCAGATATAGAGCATAGATATTGCTAAAGAGTACTTTTATGTATGGTTGACTTGGGATATGAATTGCCAAGGATGTACAGTTGACTTGGGATATGAATCACCAAGGATTAGCATATAAATTGCTGGGAAATACTTTTATGTATGAAACTGTGGGCATATGGATTGCCAGAGCGAATTAATAAACTGTGGGCATATTCATTGCCAGAGAGATTCGTAATAAACTGTGGGAACAGCTGCGAGAGTGAATATGTACGCTTGAATTTTAAACTGTAGTGTGACTAAAGATCATTTTATTTATACCCAACTTATCTGTCATTGTTACGCTTATTCATAATTCTCAAGGTCCAATCAGTAGTGGGAGAAAGTTCTACAATCTTTGAGTGAACATTCCATTATCTTTCCTACCATGGATGTTAAGCTAACTGGTCTATAGTTCCCTGGACTTGTTCTATCTCCCTTTTTAAATATAGGAATCACATTAGCTGCCCGCCAGTCCTCTGGCACTATTCACTTTTCTGATGAATTTTTATACATGTAATAATCCCTCTGCTATCTCTTCCCTTACTCTTGAATATGCAGGGATGCAATCCATCTGTACCAGGGGTTTATCCTGAGTTTGATTAATTTATTAGGTCCTGAAGGGGATTGACAGGGTAGATGCTGAGAGGTTGTTTCCTCCGGCTGGAGAGTCTAGAACCAGGGGGCATAGTCTCAGGATAAGGGGTCGGCCATTTAAGACTGAGATGAGGAAGAATTTCTTCACTCAGAGGGTTGTGAATCTTTGGAATTCTCTGCCCCAGAGGGAAGTGAATGCTGAGTCTTTGAGTATATTCAAGACAGAGATCGATAGATCTTTTGACTCTAGTTGAATCAAGGGATATGGGGATCGGGCAGGAAAGTGGAGTTGAGGTTGATGATCAGCCATGACCTTACTGAATGGCGGAACAGGCTCAAGGGGCCGTGTGGCCGACTCCTGCTCGCTCTTATGTTATTTTCAATTATTTCCCCCCTTTCCATCGTTGATGTCTATGGCTGGAATTTAGCCTACCTGGGCGGGTCCGGTGTGGGCGGTGTCCATGGCGGGTCGCGACCCCACTGCTGGCTCCATCCCACTGTTGAAAACGGGGCCTATTGGGCCCGCCCAGCGCATTACCCGGCCCAATGAGATGGAGCGGGTCTGGTGATGTCATTCATGATACGTTTTCTGCCGGGATCTTTAAAGGGACCATGGCCACACTGGGTTTGACGTTTAATCGAACATAGTGCTGTCAGTGCACGACAGCATTGGAGTGCTGCAAACACCGACAATGACTGCACAGAGGCAGAGGGCTGCACCCAGGTTCTCCCATGACTCCCTCCATATGTTTATGGAAGGAGTCAGAGCACGCAGGGAGGATCTCTTCCCTTCCAATGGGTGGAAGAGACCTCCCCTCGAGACCAAAACAGCCTAGTTGGAGATTGCAGAGGAGGTCACAAGCAGAGATGTGGTCAGGAGGACCTGGGTGCAGTGCTGCAAACGTTGCAATGATCTCATTAGATCAGCAAACGTGAGTACAAAGCCACACTCAACTTCATCCTGCTGTGCCTCTCATTACTCTGCCTTCCCAACCCTACTCCTGCACATCCTTACTCACACCAACGTACCTTGCACCTCCACCCATCCCTCTCTCTCTATCTACATTATCACATCCCCATCTGACTAGCCACCCCTCACACTCGCCCTCATCCTCATGCAGTCATACCAACTAATAACACACAAGGAGGCCACTTGGCTTTGGCACCCCAGTCCATCATAGTCACCCTCTAAAGATCTAACCCATCCATTCCTTACACTCATTCCATCATTCTCACTCAACCTTCTCTTCTTTCCCTCCTTGCAGGAAAAGAGAGCCTAAAATAAGAGGGGAGAGGGATTGAACCGGCGGTGTCCCTCCATCATTTGCAAATCCTACAACAGCAGAGGAGGCTGCTCTAGAAATATCTGGAGTGGCCGATCAGCTGGAGGTGGGAGACAGAGAGTGGGACATCTCAGCAGCCTGGTGACAGAATTACATATCATACCGCTACATTGCAGACATCAGTCACTCATAGGGACTGATGTCAGCAGCCATTGAATGGTCATCATGTGCATAATGGTATCTGTACCCATTCTTCATATGATATATCTAACTCCTCTCTTTACTCTCCCACAGATCCATCAAGAGGCCCCACCCTCCCCTCACTGTCCAGGAGCACGAGGATGATGACTCCACAGAGCAGCCTCCAGCCTCTGAGGGAGCACCATAACCAGACATAAGCACACCCAGCGCCAATGCAGATACGCCCACCTCGGTGGGTGCCACGCGAGATAGAGGAGTGTTGTCACCTGGTGTCTCTCAAGTCAGGAGTGTGATGGAATACTCTCCACTTGCCTGGATGAGTGCAGCTCCAACAACACTTGAAGCTCGACACCATCCAGGATAAAGCAGCCCGCTTGATTGGCACCCCATCCACCACCTTAAACATTCACTCCCTCCACCACTGGCGTACCGTGGCTGCAGTGTGTACCATCTACAAGATGCACTGCAGCAACTCGCCAAGGCTTCTTTGGCAGCACCTCCCAAACCCGTGACCTCTTCCACCTAGAAGGACAAGGGCAGCAGGCACATGGGAACACCAACACCTCCAAGTTCCCCTCCAAGTCACGCACCATCCTGACTTAGAAGTATATCGGCCGTTCCTTCATCGTCGCTGGGTCAAAATCCTGGAACTCCCTCCCTAACAGCACTGTGGGAGCACCTTCACCACACGGACTGCAGCGGTTCAAGAAGGCGGCTCACCACCACCTTCTCAAGGGCAACTAGGGATGGGCTAAATAAATAAATAAATAAATGCTGGCCTTGCCAGCGATGCCCTGATCCCATAAACGAATAAAAAAAACCTCACAAGTGAGCAAGAGCAGATAGTGGCGACAGAACCAAAGGCGACGTAAGAAAAAACTTTTTTATGCAGCGAGTGGTTAAGATCTGGAATGCACTTCCTGAAAGGGTGGTGGAGGTCGACTCAATCTTATCTTTCAAAAGGGATTGGACAATACCTGAAGGAAAAAATTTGCTGGGCTACGGGGAACAGGTGGGGAGTGGGACTAGCTGAAGTGCTCTTGCAGAGAGCCAGCACGGGCTCAATGGGCCAAATGGCCACCTTCCGTGCTGTAACCATTCTATGATTCTATTCTATGACAGCAGTGGAGGGTCCTCACCGGAGGGCGCAGGACGCTCCTAGCTCTGCTCAGTTGCATGCAGACGCTGAGCCTTGGGGGCCATCCAGAAATAGGTCAATCCTGGAGGTGCAGCAAGAAGTGCAGGAGGTTCTGACAGGTTTGGCGAGCGCGATGTCTGCAAATGTTCAGAGAATGGAGGAGTCCATCTCCAACATGAGCACCACCGTGTCGCAGGCGATGGCAACTGTAGGCTCTTCCATGGATAGGATGGCCACCTGCATGGAGCTGCTAATGCACCACTCACAGGAACACATGCTATCTATGGAAGATAGATGGCTGTATTTGGAGAACAGATGGCAGAGGCTCATAGACCTCCTCTAGGAGGGATGTCAGTGTAGACATGGGTCCTCATGGCCCCACTGATGTGCAGCAATGTGCTCTCCAGCTCCTTGGTCGTAGGGAAGTGAGCAGGCTGCCTCTAGCTCTGCTAAAGCCACAGGGCGAGTACCTGGTAGACGCACACAGAACAGAAAGAAGACACATGTAGATTCACAAGGGTAGCCACTTGGGTGTTTTATCCAATGTTTATGTAAATTTTCTGTGAATGTGCTGTCAAACATAAAAATCTTTATTTTCAACACTTTGGACAGATTTGTGTGTGCCTTTGGAAGCGGCTTAGTTAGTTGCAGTGAATGGTTAGACATAACGGTACCCCCCCCCCGCAATGGTGGTGAGTGTGAAAGGAATGGCTTGGGCATTGTAGCGATGCTTTATGGTGTTGGTGTGGGGTGGTGCCAACCTGGCACATCATGTGGCAGCCACGGTGTACAGTGTCAAGTGAAGTAAATCTGGCCATGGTGAGGCCATCCCTGGTGTCCCGAGCAGCAATGTGCTCAGGTGCTGATGCCCCGCGTCCTGTGCAGCATCAGGTGATTGCAGAGAAGGTTGGTGTTGTTGCTGGTGTTGGGGCTGATCGTGTTCCGATTCTGAGGACCAAGGTGAAACAGTATAAACGGCATCCATGCTGATGGAATAGATGGCAGGTCAAGTAGAGATGACAGAAGCGATCTTTCAATGGTGAGAGAGGTTCTTCCAATGAGGTGAGACTGGATGGAGGCTTTGCTGGAAAGACTGCAGCCTGCAGAATCTGTGCTGGGAATGCAGTGAGAAACAGCTTCTGCCTGAGGAAAGTGATCATCTGCCAGGTGGGAGCTTTTACTGTACATTTGATGCTGTCAACTAATCAGCTGGAGCAATGGCCACTGAACTCCTGCCTCAGGTTGACAGACGTGGTTCCTGAGCAGTATGTTTCCCGTGGTCATCCAGTTAAATTTAAAAGGGAAGGATAAAATCATTCTTAAGTGTCTGACAACAAGCTACTAGTATTTAAATTGGGTCACCCACCTCTGCCGGTCGGGTCGGGTCCGCGCTGACAGACGCACCTGGAGGAAAGGCGGGTGGAAGCGTGATGACAGTGGGATGACAGCAGGTTACCGACCCGCTCTCAAAAATAACAACTTGCTCACCCGAGCCACGACCGATCACACCCGCTACCACCCTGGAAAATTCCGGCCTTTATATCTTTTTTGATCTCTTCTTCTCATGTCATGTCCGCCCGGTTAGTTTCCCCGGTAAACACTGAGGTAAAGAAATGATTTAATATTTCTGCCATTTTGCTGTCCTTACCTGTGAGTTTATTGATAATTGCCGTATCCCTATCCTGACTTTCCTTTTGTTAATCATGTGTCTGTAAAATACTTAACTGTTTCTTTTTATAATCATTGATAAGTTAATTTTGTAGTTTCTCTTTGCCATCCTAATTGTTTCCTTGACTTCTTTCTTAACCTCTTTGTATTCCCTTTTGTCATCCTCTCCTTTATTGTCTATAATTAATTAGTATGTGCCTCTTTCTTTAGTTTCAAATTTGCCCTTAACTCTTTACTCATCCATGGTGTGTCATTATTGGCTAATTTGTTCTTGTCTTTTAGTGCAATATATTTCTCCTGAACTCTATTGATCACTATTTTAAATAGTTCCATCTTTATCTTAAACCTTATTATGTTGTGATTACTATTGCCTAGATGTTCCCCTATGCTTACTTCTCTTATCTGCTCTGGGTCAGTTCCCATTACTAGATCCAGCAGTGATTCCTCTCCTTGATGGGCTTCTTATGTACTGGGTAAGAAAGGAGTCCTGAACACGCTGTGATCTCCATTCCCCTTTTCATGACCTCTTGCCAGTTTATTTGGGCGTAGTTGAAATCTCCCATGATTATTATTCAGCGTCTTTTCTCATTTAATAGATTTGCTTGTATATTTGTTTGTCCACTTCCCCTCCACTATTAAGTGGTCTGTAGTATACCCCTATTAATGTGATTGATCCCTTCTTATCATTTGTCTCAATCTGTATGGATTCTGTTTCTATCTTTGTTATGTCGTTCATTCTACTGCCATTGTTATCTCTAATTAGTACAGCTACCCCACCCCCACCCCTCGAGCCTGCTCCGCCATTCAATAAGATCAAGGCTGACCTTCAACCACAACTATACTTACCCGCCCTATTCCCATATCCCTTGATTCCTCGAGTCCAAAAATCTATCAATCTCAGCCTTGAATACACAACGACTGAGCCTCCACAGCCCTCTGGGGCCAGAGAATTCCAAAGATTCACCACCCTCTGAGTGAAGAAATTCCTCCTCATCTCAGTCTTAACTGGCTGACCCCTTATCCTGAGACTATGCCCCCTAGTTCTAGACACTGCAGCCAGGGGAAACAACCTCTCAGCATTTACCCTGTCAATCCCCCTCAGAATCTTGCATGTTTCAATGAGATCACCTCTCATTCTTCGACACGCCAGAGAGTATCGGCCCATTCTACACAATCATAGGACAGCCCTCTCATCCCAGGAATCAATCTAGTGAACCTTCGTTGCACCGCCTCCGAGGCAAGTATTTCCTTCCTTAGATAAGGAGACCAAAAATTTGCACAGTACTCCAGGTGCAGTTTCACCAAGGCCCTGTACAATTGTAGTAAGACTTCCTTCTCTTATACTCCAACCCCCTTGCAATAAAGGCCAACATGCCATTTGCCTTCCTTATTGCTTGCTGTACCTGCACGCTAGCTTTCTGTGTTTCTTGCACGAGGACACCCAAATCTCTCTGGACACCAACATTTGAAAGTTTCTCACCATTTAAAAAATATTCTGTTTTTGTATTCTTCCTACCAAAGTGAATAACCTCACATTTCCCCACATTATACTCCATCTGCCACCTTATTGCCCACTTACTTAGTCTATCTATAGCCCCTGTGTTCTCCTCACAGCTTACTGCCCCACCTAGCTTTGTATCATCAGCAAACGTGGATACATGACACTCGATCCCTTCATCTAGGTCATTAATATAGATTGTAAGTAGCTGAGGCCAGACTGGAGGGAAGTGTACAGTGGTGTTCCCCAGGGGTCGGTATTAGGACCACTGCTCTTATTGATATTTAATGACTTAGACTTGGGTATAAAGGGCACAATTTCAAAGTTTGCAGATGGCACAATACTCGGAAATGTTATAAACAGTGAGACGGATAGTAACAGACTTCAGGGGGACACGGAGAGTGGTGAAGTGGGCAGACACATGGCAGATGAAATTTAATGCAGGGAATGTTGATGTGATACATTTTGGAAGGAAGGATGAGGAGAGACTATATAAACTAAATGGTACAATTTTAAAGTGGGTGCAGGAACCAAGAGACCGGGGGGTGTCTGTACACAAATCTCTGAAGGTGGCAGGACAAGTTGATCAGGCTGTTAAAATCCTGGGCTTCATTAACAGAGGTACAGAGTACAAAAACCAGGAGGTGATGCTAAACCTTTATAAATCACTGGTTAGGCCCCAGCTGGAGAATTGTGTCCAATTCTGGGCACCGCACTTTAGGCAGGATGTCACGGCCTTGGAGAGGGTGCAGAGGAGATTTACTAGAATGGTCCCAGGGATGAGGAACTTCAGTTTTGTGGAGAAGCTGGGGTTGTTCTCCTTCGAGCAGAGAAGGTTAAGGGGAGATTCAGTAGAGGTGCTCAAAATTATGAAGGGTTTTAATAGAGTAAATAAGGAGAAACTGTTTCCACTGGCAGGAGGGTCGGTAACCAGAGGACACAGATTTAACGAGATTGGTAAAAAAAAACAGGGGGGGAGATGGGGAGAATTTCTTTTACACAGTGAGTTGTTGTGATCTGGAATGCGCTGCCTGAAAGGGCGGTGGAAGCAGATTCAATAATAACTTTCAAAAGGGAATTGGATAAATACTTGAAGGGAAAAATTTGCAGAGCTATGGGGGACGAGCAGGGGGAGTGGGACTAATTGGAGAGCTCGTTCAGAGAGCAGGCACGATGGGCCGAATGGCTTCCTGTGCTGTATTGCTCTCTGATTGTCTGAGACTATGAAGTTCGCTGAGAACATTACGTACAGTGATATCAGAAAGTGCTGGTGCCAACCAGTGGAGAAACGTGCAGAAGAGAGTTTGAAATATCTCACAGCTGTGTCATTCATCAGTTAGGCTTCTTGCCAATTACTGAACGGACAAACGGAGTGAAACTCTTGTTGGGTGACAGGCAATCAGCAGCCGTGCTACATCCCACGGCAGAAAACTGGGCGCGGTGTCAAACTGGCAGTCGATTCTCTATCGCCTGTTTCACGCTCCTGCCCAGCCCGAGTTTCACCCCCCTAACTCGGGGAATGATCTTAACCCCGGCGAGAGTGTGCCGGGATTGGATCAGCCCCCCGATTCACATTCTGCCCGCAGTTATGGAAAGTCGAATCAGGTCCAATTCCCTCAGCCTCCTGCCAGTAAAAATCAACCGCCCGCACCCTCCACCACACTGGAAGCAGTACGAGATCAGCCTGCAATGATCAGACAGGCCAGGCACAAGACGATTGCTCCACAACCTGAGCCCCTCACACCTCCTGCAACACTGCAACAACCTGCTCCAACTCTCACTCAGATTCAATGCCTCCAATACTAATGTTTTTTTTTAAGTGATTGGTTATTTATATACACGTTAACCGTGGACCGTAAAATGGGTATATGCAGCAAAAACACGGTAGCCCTCCAAGGGACTGTGTGCCTACACTAACTCTATGCATTTTACGGTCTCGGAATGGTGTATATAATGTTCTAGAAATAAATCAACGATCGTGCAATTACATCGTTGTTCCATTTCCACCCTCGGTAGAAAAACAGGGTCTTTTTTTAATTGAAATCCTTTATCCCCTTTTGGACCATAGGTTTTTTTTTTGAATAAAAAGAGAATAAAAAAGGTCTATTAAAAAAAAGCGAATAGAGATATATGCACCATGGCATCAGATTGGGACCGAAAATGCACAAAGGTGAAGGTTTAAGAGACCAACCTTGGCGAAATATCGCATCCTTGCTGCATAAAGGCGCCCAGGGAGAACCAGAGACTGTTAAATATTCCAAACTCGTTACTCTGGTCGAGGCTTTGGGCGTCGGGTGTGTCTTCGTACTCCTCGGTTTGCCACTCGTAGGGGCTGAATCTGCTGACCAGGAACAAGACCACACTCACTCCAATGTAGGCAAACACAATGCACATCCAGATCTCGTATGCCAACGGGTCCAGGAAAGAGAAAACCCCTGGCTTGGACTTCTGGGGCTTTTTAATCATGATGGAGATCCCCAAACTCATGAACGGTTTGGAAAAGTCAATGACCTCCTCCCGGACCAAGGTGATGGTTAATGGAGCCACTGCGATATCAGCTTTCTGAAAGACAAAATGCATCAGAATTAGCATTCATCTCATTGAAACGTATAAAATTCTGACCGGGCTAGACAGACTGGATGCAGGGAGGAAGTTTCCCCTGGCTGGGGGGTCTAGAACAAGGGGTCACAGTCTCAGGATACCGGGTAGGACATTTAGGACTGAGATGAGGAGAAATTTCTTCACTCAGAGGGTGGTGAACCTGTGGAATTCTCTACCACAGAAGGCTGTGGAGGCCAAGTCACTGAATATAATTAAGGAGATAGATAGATTTCTAGACACAAAAGGCGTCAAGGGGTATGGGGAGAGAGCGGGAATATGGTATTGAGATAGAGGATCAGCCATGATCATATTGAATGGCGGAGCAGGCTCGAAGGGCCCAATGGCCGACTCCTGCTCCTATTGTTCTATGTTTCTATCTCACTGTCCAAATTACCTGTTCAGTTACAGCTTCTGATGCCAGGGGAGCTCTCCCAAGTGTCCTGATCAACATCAATTGCTCAAATAACAAGACCAAGAAAACTATATTATCTGGTCATTTATCTCATTGCTGTTTGTGGGAGCTTTCTGTGTGCAAATTGGCTGTCGCATTTCCTACATTACAACAGTAACTACACTTGCAAAGTCATTCATTGGCTGTCATGCACTTTGGGATGTCCTGAGGTTAGTGTAGTTGACAGAAAGACTCCATGGAGAACTCCTCTGCTCATCTTCGAGCAGTACCTGAGAGAGTAGACTGGCCCTCGGTTTAAAGTGAGAGATGGCACCTTCAACAGTGCAGCACTCCCTCAGTACTGCCACTCCGACAGTGCGGCGCTCCCTCAGTACTGCCCCTCCGATGGTGCGGCGCTCCCTCAGTACTGCCCCTCCGACGGTGCAGTGCTCCCTCAGTACTGCCCCTCCGACAATGCAGCGCTCCCTCAGTACTGCCCCTCCGACAGTGCTCCCTCAGTACTGCCCCTCCGACAGTGCGGCGCTCCCTCAGTACTGCCCCTCCGACAGTGCGGCGCTCCCTCAGTACTGCCCCTCCGACAGTGCAGCGCTCCCTCAGTACAGCCCTTCTGACAGTGCAGCGCCCCCTCAGTACAGCCCCTCCAACAGTGCAGCGCTCCCTCAGTACTGCCCCTCCGACAGTGCTCTCTCTCAGCACTACTCCTCCGACAGTGCAGCTCTCCCTCAGTACTGCCCCTCCGACAGTGTGGCTCTCCCTCAGCACTGCACTGTGAATGTCAGCTTAGATTATGGGGCTCAAGTCTCTGGAGTGGGACTTGTTGTATCCATGTGTTAATAGAGACACTGAAGGCAGGAGTTAGTTTCACAGGTGTTTACTGAACAAAGTCTGGAGGTGAACTAACTGATACAACAAAATATACAGGCTTATATAGCCCGAGTGGCCATTACCGGCATTACAGTACACAGGGGGCTCTTAAAGGAACATACACTACAATTCCTCCCCTTTTAGCCAGTACATAATATTTTAAGTAATCATTAATTACACGTTACAAGAACAATAATCTACACATTGCTGCAGTTAATCAATTATAAGTCAGTCTCTCTGGAGGCTTCCTGACTCGGTCCGGATAACGCCTCGGTGGTGTAGTAGTTTCTGGTGGTGTAGTAGGTTCTTTTGGAAAGGCTGATTCGGCTTGAATGCCAGTGTTGGGTTCATCTGGTTCCAGTATCACCGGATCGGAGGTAGATACTATGGGTATCTTTACTTCATCATTAGGCGTATAGAGTTGTGGTGTAGGTTGTCCCTTTTCGGATGACTCTATGATCTGGTCAGCATGGCGCCTTATTATGCTTTCTCCAATGTCCACGGTATACATCAGCGGTCCTAGTCGTGTGCAAATAGTTCCAGGCTGCCATTTCTCGGTACGGTGCTCCCGGGCCAAAACTTGTTGACCTATCTGGAAGGTTCTAGTTGGCCTTTCATTCATGCCTTGAAATTGCCGGTTCTCCACGTCCCTTCTGATGTTTGGCTTGATCAAATCCAGCCGGCATCTTAGGCTTCTATTGAAGAACATCATGGCGGGAGTTTGGTTTGTAACCATATGTGTTGCATTCCTGTATGCAAACAAGAAGTTATCTACCTTATGCTGAAGTTTTATGTCTTCATTACCCATGGCCTTTATGGCCTTCTTGAAGGTCTGGACAAACCTTTCAGCCAACCCATTGGTGGCGGGATGGTATGGGGCGGACGTGTAGTGCTTAACCCCATTGTTTTTCAAGAACTTCCTGAATTCTTCGGACACAAATTGCGGTCCATCATCAGAACAGATCTGTTCAGGCAGCCCATTCCTGGCAAATATGGTCCTTAATACTGTGATTGTTTTTTCCGTGGTGGTGGAGGACATCTTTATTACCTCCGGCCACTTGGAGTGTGCATCAACCGCGATTAAGAACATTGAGTCCATAAATGGACCAGCAAAGTCGATGTGTACCCTTTGCCATGGAGATGAGGGCCACTCCCATGGATGTAGAGGGGCTTGTGGTGGAGCATTTTGGACCTTCTGGCATCCTAGGCAGCTCTTGGTCATTTCTTTGATGACTCCATCGATACCTGGCCACCATACAAACGCCCTGGCTAGGTTCTTCAATTTCACTCCACCCAGATGCCCCTCATGAAGCTCCTTTAGCACTTTATCCTGGAGTTTGGGTGGAATCACCACTCTGGATCCACACATCAAGGTTCCTCGGCACACTGACAGCTGTTCTCTTCTTTGCGAGAATGCTGGCAACAGTGGTTCACCATGTGCTGGCCATCCCTTCACTGTTAAATCGTAGACCCGTGAGAGAGTCGGGTCATTTCTCGTTTCCCTTTCAATGGCAGAATTTGTTACTGGTAGACATTCCACTATGGTAGAGTGGAACATCTCCACTGGGTCTACTGTAGGTGCCTCTTCTACCGTTGGCAACGGTAGGCGCGATAAACCGTCAGCATTCCCATGCTGTTTTGATCCTTTGTATTCTATGTCATATTGGTGCGCCCCTAGAAAAAGGGACCACCTCTGTAGCCTTTGCGCTGTCATAATGGGAACACCCTTTTTAGGGTTGAATATGGAGATGAGGGGTTGATGGTCAGTCAACAAGGTAAATTTTTTTCCGTGTAGGTAATGGTTGAATTTCTTCACTCCCCATACCAGGCTGAGTGCTTCCCTGTCGATTTGGGCATAGCTACGCTCAGCTGAGTTCAATGAGCGTGACGCAAAAGCTATCGGCCGTTCCGAGCCATCAGGGAATCTATGCGATAATACCGCTCCTACGCCGTAAGGGGATGCATCGCACGCCAGTCTGATTGGCAGTGATGGGTTGTAATGAGCCAAAACTTCCTTGGACGTGATTAAGCCTTTGCATTTATGGAAGGCACGTTTACAGTCTTCGCTCCATTTCCAAATTACTCCTGTTTGTAGCAGTTCATTAAGAGGGTGCAGAAGAGTTGATAAGTTCGGTAAAAATTTATGATAGTAATTTATCAATCCCAGGAACGACCTTTTTTCAGGTGCTGGGGCTTCTTTGACCGCTTCAATTTTTTCAGGTGACTTATGCAACCCTTCCTTATTAATTATGTGGCCACAATATGATATTTGTTTCTGGAAAAATTCGCACTTGGGGCGATTTGCTCATAGGCCCCGTTCTCTCAGCCTAGTGAGCACCTGCTCCAAATTGGCAAGGTGCTCGTTGTCGTTTTCTCCTGTTACAAGGATGTCGTCTAGGTAGCATTGAGTCCCCGGAATCCCTTGGAGGACTTGCTCCATAGCTCTTTGCCAGATAGCTGGAGCTGATGCTAGTCCGAAAACCAGTCGATTGTACTGGTACAGGCCTTTGTGTGTATTTATTGTAAGATACTTTTTAGAGGCCTCTTCAACCTCCATCTGTAGATATGCCTGTGCCAAGTCAATTTTGGTGAAACGTTTCACTCCGGATAGTGAGGCGAAAATATCTTCTATCCTCGGAAGAGGATACTCTACCGTGTGAAGGACCGGGTTTGCAGTCACCTTGAAGTCTCCACAGATGCGAATTTTTCTCTGTTCTTCAGATTTATCATTATTCAACGTTTTCTTCATGACCGGGACGATGGGTGTTGCCCACTCGCTCCAATCTATCTTGGATAATACGCCTGCCTTTTCCAAATTCTCCAGCTCTGCCTCGACTGCTGGACGAATTGCATATGGCACCAGCCTTGCCTTAAAAAACTTGGGAATTGCCTCATCTTCCACTTTTATTGAGGCGGTGATGCCTTTCAAGGTTCCTAGTTTCTCTTGAAACACTTCCTTGGCGTTGGCCAAGATGTCTTTTAATCGTTCAGGTATGACGTCATCATCATTTTTTTCCTTACTGGTCACCGTCAGTGCCTGAATGGAGTGCCAGTCTAAACGTATCTTCCTGATCCATTCACGTCCCAACAGCGGTGGACCACCATCTTGTAGAACGTATAAATACAACTTCTGTATTTCCTTGCCGTTGTATACAACAGGCACCCTTATTTTTCCTTTGGGGTATACTTTCTGCCCCGTATATGTTTTCAAGATAATGGATGTGTCTTTTAAAGGTATATGCGGAAATAGCCGCTCGTAATCCCGTCGATTTATGACGGTCAGAGCTGATCCTGTATCTAGCTCCATTTTAACTGGGGACCCTGCTATCGTGAGGGTAACCCAAATCGTCTGGTAATCTTCTTTGGCAATTACATTATGTAATTTGAGACCGCTTAGTCTCTTGTTTCCGGAGTCGCTATCGCTCTTCTGGTCTTCAGAGCTCCTGTCCGTCATCATTTGTACCTTTCTGTAGTTTTCTTTATTGATTTTTTTTTTCTTGTCCGTGGTTTTTTTTGTCCAGATCGGCATACCCGTGCAATGTGTCCAATCTTTCCGCATTGCCTGCATGCTTTGTCCTTGAACCAGCAGTCCCTCTGGTCATGGGTGGATCTGCCGCAGCGACAACATCTCTCGAAACCCTGTGTCATTTCATGGGTGCCGAAGTCCTGTGTCTTTTGTTGTATCTCTGCAGCTCCTCTTGCGGCCGCTTCGTATGATACAGCCATACTGAAAGCCTTGTCCAGTGTCAAATCTTTCTCAGAAAGCAGCCTTTTCTGTGTTCCTTCACTTAGGAGACCGCAGACGAATTTGTCTCGAAGAGAATCTGCCAGTCCTGCCCCGAATTGGCAGTGCTTTGATAGCTTTCTTAATTCGGTGAGGTAATCAGCGTTACTTTCATTCTTGTGCTGATTCCTCTTGAAGAATTTGAATCGTTCCACTGTCAGCAGCGTTGTTGGGTTTAAGTGCTCCTGTAGGGTATCAACAATTTTCTTAAAATTCTTGTCCTTTGGTTTGGCTGGAGTGATTAAGTTTTGTAACAGCCCGTATGTCTTTGCGCCCATTAGATTTAGAAGTACTGACGCCTTTTTATCATTTTCTATTCCATTTGCTGTGCAATGTACCTCCACTCTTTCCACATATGTGGTCCAATCCTCTATCGTTATCAAAAGCATCAATATTGCCAGCCTTAGGCATCCTGGAAAAAAAATGGCGCTTCCCGCGCTTTCCTTTCTTTCCTACAGAAAAAATATGGCGCTCCCCGTGCTTTCCTGCCGCTGCTACTGCTGACAACGCTGTTTTCCGCGTTTAAAAAAAAAAAAACTTTTTTATTTACATGTGGAGACTCGTTCCCGCCGGACTCTCTGGGACTTTTCCCCCCTTCTGCTAGGTCCGAACGCCGACCTGCTTTGCAGCGCCGGCCGTCTCCCGAGTGCTCCCCCCGTCTGTTTCTGCTTGCCTCCGCCTTCGCTGCAGAGCCAGCCAATGGAGCCCCAGCCCGCCGCCCAGGAAGGATTATTGCAGTACCTGCCACCAGCTCGGCTAGCTGGTGAAACCACAGGTTTTTTTTGTTTTTTTTTCCTGCTTTTCTTCGACTTTGGACGTCTGAGGAATCGATGTCCTTGAGGTGCTGCCGAATTGCAGGTAAGTCCGTTTCCAATTCGTCGCCACTGTTATATCCGTGTGTTAATAGAGACACTGAAGGCAGGAGTTAGTTTCACAGGTGTTTACTGAACAAAGTCTGGAGGGGAACTAACTGATACAACACAATATACAGGCTTATATAGCCCGAGTGGCCATTACCGGCATTACAGTACACAGGGGGCTCTTAAAGGCACATACACTACAGGACTGGATTCCACGACCTTCTGACTCGGAGGCAAAAGTGCTACCCACTGTGCCAGAGCTAACACCTAATATTGTCGATAATTTGGTAGTTCATGAAAGGTTGTTTATCATTAATTTGTTATTTTTAATTCGTTCCTGGGATGTCGGCGTCGCTGGCAAAGCCGGCATTTATTGCCCATCCCTAATTGCCCTTCAGAAGGTGGTGGTGAGCCACCTTCTTGAACCGCTGCAGTCCGTGTGGTGAAGGTGCTCCCACAGTGCTGTTAGGGAGGGAGTTCAAGGATTTTGACCCAGCGATGATGAAGGATCGGCGATATACTTCTAAGTCAGGATGGTGTGTGACTTGGTGGGGAACTTGGAGTTGATGGTGTTCCCATGTGCCTGCTGCCCTTGTCCTTCTAGGTGGAAGAGGTCGTGGGTTTGGGAGGTGCTGCCGAAGAAGCCTTGGCGAGTTGCTGCAGTGCATCTTGTAGATGGTACACACTGCAGCCACAGTATGCCGGTGGTGGAGGGAGTTAATGTTTAAGGTGGTGGATGGGGTGCCAATCTAGAGGGCTGCTTTGTCCTGGAAGGTGTTGAGCTCCTTGAGTGTTGTTGGAGCTGCACTCATCCAGGCAAGTGGAGAGTATTCCATCACACTCCTTACTTGTGCCTTGTAGATGGTAGAAAGGCTTTGGGGAGTCAGGACGTAAGACACTCACTGCAGAATACCCAGCCTCTGACCTGCTCTTGCTGCCACTGTATTTACGTGGCTGGTCCAGTTAAATTTCTGGTCAATGGTGACCCCCAGGATGTTGATGGTGGGGGATTTGGCAATGGTAATGCCATTGAATGTCAAGGGGAGGTGGTTAGACTCTCGCTTGTTGGAGAGGGTCATTGCCTGGCACTTCTGTGGCGCGAATGTCACCTGCCACTTATCAGCCCAAGCCTGAACATCATCCAGGTCTTGTTGCATGCGGGCATGGACTGCTTCATTATCTGAGGTGTTGTGAATGGAACTGAACACTGTGCAGTCATCAGCGAACATCCCCATTTCTGACCTTATGTTGGAAGGAAGATCATTGATGAAGCAGCTAAAGATAGTTTGGCCTAGGACACTGCCCTGAGAAACTCCTGCAGCGATGTCCTAGGGCTGTGATGATCGACCTTCAACCACCACAATCATCTTCCTTTGTGCTAGGTATGACTCCAGCAAGTGGAGCGTTTTCCCCCCCGATTCCCATTGACTTCAGTTTTACTAGGGCTCCTTGATGCCACACTCGGTCAAATGCTGCCTTGATGTCAAGGGCAGTCACTCTCACCTCACCTCTGGAATTCAGCTCCTTTGTCCATGTTTGCACCAAGGCTGTAATGAGATCGGGAGCTGAGTGGTCCTGGTGGATCCCAAACTGGGCATCAGTGAGCAGGTTACTGGTGAGTAAGTGCTGCTTGATAGCACTGTCGATGACATCTTCCATCACTTTGCTGATGATTGAGAGTAGACTGATAGGGCGGTAATTGGCCGGATTGGATTTGTCCTTTTTGTGGACAGGACATACCTGGGCAGTTTTCCACATTGTCAGATAGATGCCAGTGTTGTAGCTGCACTGGAACAGCTTGGCTAGAGGCACGGCTAGTTCTGGAGCACCAGTCTTCAGCAGGACAGCTGGGATGTTGTCGGGGCCCATAGCTTTTGTTGTATTCAATGTGCTGAGCCATGTCTTGTTATCATTTGGAGTGAATCGAATTGGCTGAAGACTGGCTTCTGTGATGGTGGGGACCTCGGGAAGAGGCCGAGATAGATGATCCACGCAGCATTTCTGGCTGAAGTTGGTTGCAAACACTTCAGCCTTGTCTTTTGCACTCGTGTGCAGGGCTCCACCATCATTGAGGATGGGGATTTTTCTGGAGCCTCCTCCTCCCGTTAGTAGTTTAATGGTCCACCACCATTCACGACTGGATGTGGCAGGACTGCAGAGCTTTGATCTGATCCGTTGATTGTGGGATCGCTTAGCTTTGTCTATAGCATGTTGTTTCCGCTGTTTAGCCTGTATGTAGTCCTGTGTTGCAGCTTCCCCAGGTTGGCACCTCATTTTTAGGTACACCTGGTGCTGCTCCTGACATGCTCTTCTGCACTCATTGTCTCCTGGTTTGGTGGTAATGGTAGAGTGAGGGATATGCCGGGCCATGAGGTTACAGATTGTGGTGGAATACAAATCTGCTGCTGCTGATGGCCCATAGCGTCTCATAGATGCCCAGTTTTGAGCTGCTAGATCTGTTCTGAATCTATCCCATTTAGCATGGTGATAGTGCCACACAACACGATGGAAGGTTTCCTCAGTGTGAAGACGGGACTTCGTCTCCACAATGACTGTGCGGTGGTCACTGCTACCAATACTGTCATGGGCATATACATCTGCAACAGGTAGATTGGTGGGGACGGGGTCAAGTAAGGTTTTCCCTCATGTAGGTTGGCTTACCACTAGTCGTAGGCTCAGACTGGCAGCTATGTCCTTCAGGACTCGGCCAGCTCGGTCAGTAGTGGTGCTACCGAGCCACTCTTGGTGATGGACATTGAAGTCCCCCAGCCAGAGTACATTCTGTGCCCTTGCTACCTTCAGTGCCTCTTCCAAGTGGTATTCAACATGGAGGAGTACTGATTCATCAGCTGATGGAGGGCGGTAGGTGGTAATCAGTAGGAGGATTCCTTGCCCATGCTTGACCTGATGCCATGAGACTTCATGAGGTCTGTAGTCAATGTTGAGGACTCCCAGGGCCACTCCTTCCTCACTGTACCACTGTGCCGCCACCCCTGGTGGGTCTGTCCTGCCAGTGGGACAGGACACACCCAGGGATGGTGATGGAGGCGTCTGGGACATTGGCTGAAATGTCTGCTCAACATTTCAACCAATGCCCTGCAGTTCATGAAAACTCCGTTCACTTTCGGAGCAGCCCATGTCACCTAGAATGGCACTTACCTGTTAATCGGGTGTCCTGTCCCCACTTTTCCCTTTTCTGTTCCTGGAACAGGATCTCTGATCTCCTGGTGTCCAACTCTAGTGAAGGGTCAACACCCCAATCTCTAACCTGGCTTTACCCGGGGTTGGTTACTGATGGGCCAGCTGTGTATCACACAATTATAGAGTGATACAACCCAGGAGGAGGCCATTCGGCCCATCGTGCTTGTGCGGGCTCTTTGAACGAGCTCTCCAATTAGTCCCACTCCCCTGCTCTTCCCCCACAGCCCTGCAAATTTCTCCTGTTCAAGTATTTCTCTGATTCCCTTTTGAAAGTTTCTATTGAATCTGGTTCCACCGCCCTTTCAGGCAGCGCGTTCCAGATCACAACAACTCGCTGTGTAAAAAACATTCTCCTCATCTCCCGGATTCTCTTTCTTTTATGGCCTTCCAACATAGATTTAAAAAAAATCTCCATAATTATTTAGAAAATGCCAAAGGTCTGATGCCCATAAATCCAGGAACACATCATTCCCAGGTACCCATGGTTCCCAGGTACCCATGGTTCCCAGGGACCCATGGTTCCCAGGGACCCATCGTTCCCAGGAACCCATCGTTCCCAGGGACCCATCGTTCCCAGGGACCCATCGTTCCCAGGAACCCATCGTTCCCAGGGAGCCATCATTCCCAGGGAGCCATCGTTTTCAGGCAAATGTTTGGGGGCCTTAAGTGCTATGCTGACATGCAGACATGTGTTCGCAACGGTGAGGCAGGGGGTAAATTTTATTCAGTCTCGGGGTGTGTGCATTGCTGGACAGGCCGGCACTTATTGCCCATTGCTGGTGTAACCGAGCAGCTCGCTCAAACACTTCAGAGGGCAGGTAAGATTCAACCACTGCAGTAACTGTGTGAAATGGTGGTTAAAATGCAGTTTAACAGTGTCTGTAGAACTCATACAGATGAGGTGAAAATTGATAGTCAAAGGTTGTTGAGTTTGTAAGTGATCAAATAAATAATATCACCAGATTGTGACTGGGCCTCACTGCTTGAGGTTGCACCGAGTGTGACTCGTGTTAAAGAGCTGTTTGCTCGTCTGATACCATCTCCGGAACTCACTGCTGTACACTGGCCCTCTGTACACTGGCCCTCTGTACCCAGGGCCCTCTGTACCCAGGGCCCACAGGGCCCTTTGTACCCAGGGCCCTCTGTACACTGGCCCTCTGTACACTGGCCCTCTGTATCCAGGGCCCTCTGTATCCAGGGCCCTCTGTACCCAGGGCCCTCTGTACCCAGGGCCCTCTGTACCCAGGGCCCTCTGTACCCAGGCCCTCTGTACCCAGGCCCTCTGTACCCAGGGCCCTCTGTACACTGGCCCTCTGTACACTGGCCCTCTGTACCCAGGGCCCTCTGTACACTGGCCCTCTGTACACTGGCCCTCTGTATCCGGGGCTCCCTGTACCCGGGGCTCTCTGTACCTGGACCTCTGTGCTCTGGCTCTCTGTATTCTGGCTCTCTGTACTCTGGCTCTCTGTACACTGGCTCTCTGTACACTGGCTCTGTACACTGGCTCTGTGTACACGGGGCTCTCTGTATACTGGCTCTGTGTACACTGGCCTCTGTGCACTGGCTCTCTGTACACTGGCTCTCTGTACCCGGTGCTTTCTGTGCTCTGGCTCTCTGTACACTGGGCTCTCTCTCTGTGCACTGGGCTCTCTCTCTCTACACTGGGCTCTCTCTCTCTACACTGGGCTCTCTCTCTCTACACTGGGCTCTCTCTGTACACTGGCCTCTCTCTCACCCTGTACACTGGGCTCTCTCCCAGTACACTGGGCTCTCTCTCTGTACACTGGACTCTCTCTCTACTTGAGCCCCAGCTATTCACAATATATATCAATAATTTGGATGAGGGAACCAAATGTAATATTTCCAAATTTGCTGACGACACAAAACTAGGTGGGATTGTGAGTTGTGAGGAGGATGCAAAGAGGCTTCAAGGTGATTTAGACAAGTTGAGTGAGTGGGCAAATACATGGCAGATGCAGTATAACGGGGATAAATGTGAAGTTATCCACTTCGGTAGGAAAAACAGAAAGGCAGAGTATTATTTAAATGGTGACAGATTGGGAAATGTTGATGTACAGAGGGACCTGGGTGTCCTTGTACACCAGTCACTGAAAGCAAACATGCAGGTGTTGCAAGCAGTTAGGAAGGCAAATGGTATGTTGGCCTTCATTGCAAGAGGATTTGAGTAAAGGAGCAAGGATATCTTACTACAGTTATACAGGGCCTTGGTGAGACCACACCTGGAGTACTGTGTGCAGTTTTGGTCTCCTTACCTAAGAAAGGATATACTTGCCACAGAGGGAGTGCAGTGAAGGTTCACCAGACTGATTCCTGGGATGGCAGGACTGTCGTATGAGGAGAGATTGAGTCGACTAGGGCTGTACTTACTAGAGTTTAGAAGAATGCGAGGGAATTGCATTGAAACGTATAAAATTCTGACAGGGCTAGACTGACTGGATGCAGGGAGGATGTTTCCCCTGGCTGGGGGGTCTAGAACGAGGGGTCACAGTCTCAGGATACGGGGTAGGACATTTAGGACTGAGATGAGGAGAAATTTCTTCACTCGGAGGGTGGTGAGCCTGTGGAATTCTCTACCACAGAAGGCTGTGGAGGCCAAGTCACTGACTATATTTAAGAAGGAGATAGATAGATTTCTAGACACAAAAGGCATCATGGGGTATGGGGAGAGAGTGGGAATATGGTATTGAGATAAAGGATCAGCCATGATCATACTGAATGGCGGAGCAGGCTCGAAAGGCCAAATGCCATGCTCCTGAACCTATTTTTCTATGTTTCTCTGTACACTGGTCTCTCTCTCTGTAAACTGGTCTCTCTCTCTGTACACTGGTCTCTCTCTCTGTACACTGGGTTCTCTCTCTGTACACTGGGCTCTCTCTCTGTACACTGGTCTCTCTCTCTGTACACTGGTCTCTCTCTCTGTACACTGGGCTCTCTCTCTGTACACTCGGCTCTCTCTCTCTACACTGGGCTCTCTGTACACTGGGCTCTCTCTCTCTACACTGGGCTCTCTCTCTCTCTACACTGGGCTCTCTCTCTCTACACTGGGCTCTCTCTGTACACTGGCCTCTCTCTCTGTACACTGGCCTCTCTCTCTGTACACTGGGCTCTCTCTCTGTACACTGGGCTCTCTCTCTCTACACTGGGCTCTCTCTCTCTACACTGGGCTCTCTCTCTGTACACTGGGCTCTCTCTCTCTACACTGGGCTCTCTCTCTCTACACTGGGCTCTCTCTCTCTGTACACTGGCCTCTCACACTGTACACTGGCCTCTCACACTGTACACTGGCCTCTCACACTGTACACTGGCCTCTCACTCTGTACACTGGCCTCTCACTCTGTACACTGGCCTCTCTCTCTCTGTACACTGGGCTCTCAATCTGTACACTGGCCTCTCACTCTGTACACTGGCCTCTCACTCTGTACACTGGCCTCTCACTCTGTACACTGGCCTCTCTCTCTGTATACTGGGCTCTCTCTGTACATAACATAAGAACATAAGAAGTAGGAGCAGGAGTAGGCCATACGGCCCCTCGGGCCTGCTCCGCCATTCAATAGGATCATGGCTGATCTGAACCTAGACTCACGTCCACTTCCCTGCCCGCTCCCCGTAACCCCTAATTCCCTTATCAGCGAGGAAACTGTCTATCTCCGTTTTAAATTTATTTAATGTCGCAGCTTCCACAGCTCTCTGAGGTAGCAAATTCCATAGATTCATTACCCTCTAAGTGAAGAAGTTTCTCCTCATCTCAGTTTTGAAAGGGCAGCCCCTTATTCTAAGATTATGCCCCCTAGTTCTAGTCTCACCTATCAGTGGAAACATCCTCTCCGCATCCACCCGATCAAGCCCCCTCACAATCTTATATGTTTCAAAAAGATCACCTCTCATTCTTCTGAATTCCAATGAGTAGAGGCCCAACCTACTCAACCTTTCCTCATAAGTCAACCCCCTCATCTCCGGAATCAACCGAGTGAACCTTCTCTGAACTGCCTCGAGAGCAAGTATATATTTTCTTAAATATGGAAACCAAAACTGTACGCAGTATTCCAGGCGTGGCCTCACCAGTACCCTGTATAACTGAAGCAAGACTTCCCTGCTTTTATACTCCATCCCCCTTGCAATAAAAGCCAAGATTCCATTGGCCTTCATGATCACCTGCTGTACCTGCATACTAGCCTTCTGTGTTTCATGCACCGGGACCCCCAGATCCCTTTGTACTGTAGCACTTTGCAGTTTCTCTCCATTTAGATAATAACTTGTTCTTTGATTTTTTTCTGCCAAAGTGCATAACCTCACACTTTCCAACATTATATTCCATCTGCCAAATTTCAGCCCACTCACTCAGCCTGTCTATGTTCTTTTGCAGGCTTTTTATGTCCTCCTCACTCACTGCTTTCCCTCCCATCTTTGTATCGTCGGCAAACTTGCATATGTTGCACTTGGTCCCCTCCTTCAATTCGTTAATATAGATTGTAAAGAGTTGGGGTCCCAGCACTGACCCCTGCGGAACACCACTAGTTGCTGATTGCCAACCCGAGAATGAACCATTTATCCCAACTCTCTGTTTTCTGTTAGATAGCCAATCTTCCACCCATGCCAGTATATTACCCCCAATCCCGTGATTTTTTATCTTGTGCAGTAATCTTTTGTGTGGCACCTTGTCAAATGCCTTTTGGAAGTCCAAATACACCACATCCACTGGTTCCCCTTTTATCCACCCTGTTTGTTACGTCCTCAAAGAATTCGAGCAAATTTGTCAAACATGACTTCCCCTTCATAAAACCATGCTGATTCAGTCCGATTAAATTATGCTTATCCAAATGTCCTGTTACTGCTTCCTTAATAATGGACTCCAACATTTTACCAACCACAGATGTTAGGCTAACTGGTCTATAGTTTCCAGCCTTTTGTCTACCTTCCTTTTTAAATAAGGGCATTACATTAGCAGTTTTCCAATCTGCTGGGACCTTTCCTGAATCCAGGGAGTTTTGGAAAATTACCACCAATGCATCCGCAATCCCTACTGCTACTTCTCTCAAGACCTGAGGATGTAAGCCATCAGGGCCAGGGGATTTATCCGCCTTAAGTCCAATTATCTTAGCGAGTACCATCTCCTTAGTGATTTTAATCGTGTTTAGCTCCCCCCCCCATAGCCCCCTGTTTGTCCAGTGTTGGGATATTTTTAGTGTCCTCTACTGTAAAGACTGATACAAAATATTTGTTCAGCGTTTTTGCCATCTCCATGTTCCCCACTACTAATTTCCTGGTCTCGTCCTCTAAGGGACCAACATTCACTTTAGCCACCCTTTTTCTTTTTATATAACTGTAGAAACTCTTGCTATCTTTTTTTATATTTTTTGCTAGTTTACTTTCATAATCTATCTTCCCTTTCTTAATTAATCTTTTAGTTATTCTTTGCTGGCTTTTAAATGCTTCCCAATCTTCTATCCTCCCACTAGATTTGGCTACTTTATATGCCCTTATTTTCAGTCGGATACTATCCTTTATTACTTTACTTAGCCACGGATGGCTGTCTTTTCTTTTACGCCCCTTTTTCCTCAGTGGAATATATTTTTCTTGAAAGTTGTGAAGTATCTCCTTGAACGTACACCACTGCTCATGTATCGTCTTACACCTTAATCTATTTTCCCAGTCCACTTTAGTCAACTCTGCTCTCATACCTTCATAGTCTCCTTTATTTAAGCTTAGTACGCCGGTTTGAGATCCAACTCTCTCACCCTCGAACTGAATTTGGAATTCAACCATGTTATGGTCACTCATTCCAAGGGGATCCTTTACTAGGACATTTTTAATTAATCCTGTCTCATTACACAGGACCAGATCTAAGATTGCCTGCCCCCTGGTTGGTTCAGTAACATACTGCTCAAGGATCCCGTCCCTAATGCACTCTATGAACTCTTCCTCAAGGCTGCCCTGCCCAATTTGATTTGTCCAGTCAATATGAAAGTTAAAATCTCCCATGATTATAGCTGTTCCCTTATTACAAGCCCCAACTATTTCCTGATTTATACTCCGACCAACTGTTAGGAGGCCTATAGATTATGCCCACTAGTGACTTTTTTCCCTTATTATTCCTTATCTCCACCCAAACTGTTTCACTATCCTGATCCTTTGACCCAATATCATTTCTCACTATTGCAGTGATTCCATCCTTTATTAACATAGCCTCCCCACCTCCCTTTCCTTCCTGTCTAGTCAAATACCCCTGGATGTTTAGTTCCCAGTCATGGTCACCTTGCAGCCATGTTTCTGTAATGGCCACCAGATCATACCCATGTGTAGTTATTTGTACCGTCAACTTGTCTATTTTGTTACAAATGCTGCGTTCATTCAGGTAAAGAACTTTTAAATATGTTTTGTGACAATTTATTTCTGCTTTTACCCCCTTTACTACTTTACCTTTATCTTTATATATTCTGTCCCTTCCTGACATGCTCTGGTTTTTAATTATCCCACTGCTACCTTGCTCTATTGCCTTCTCCGCTGACATTTTTATTTTTTGCTCTCTTGAAACCTCCCAGTGGCCTCTCTCTCTGTACAGTGGTCTCTCTCTCTCTACACTGGCCTCTTTCCCTATACAGTGGCCTCTCTGTACACTGTGCTCTCTCTCTCTCTGTACACTGGGCTCTCTCAGTACACTGAGCTCTCTCTCTGTACACTGGGCTCTCTCTCTGTACACTGGGCTCCCTCTCTGTACACTGGGCTCTCTCTCTCTGTACACTGGCCTCTCTCTCTCTGTACACTGGCCTCTCTCTCTCTGTACACTGGCCTCTCTCTCTCTGTACACTGGCCTCTCTCTCTCTGTACACTGGCCTCTCTCTCTCTGTACACTGGCCTCTCTCTCTCTGTACACTGGCCTCTCTCTCTCTCTGTAAACTGGCCTCTCTCTCTCCCTGTACACTGGGCTCTCTCTCTCTGTACACTGGACTCTCTCTGTACACTGGGCTCTCTCTGTACTTGAGCCCCAGCTATTCACAATATATATCAATGATTTGGATGAGGGAACCAAATGTAATATTCAAAATTTGCTGACGAAACAAAACTAGGTGGGATTGTGAGTTGTGAGGAGGATGCGAAGAGGCTTCAAGGTGATTTAGATAAGTTGAATGAGTGGGCAAATACATGGCAGATGCGAGAATTGGCGGGAATCACGGGCTGAGCGGCTGTATAAAGGCTCCCGAGACCAGATAAGGCCTCAGTGTGAGAATCGGTGGGAATCGCGGGCTGAGCGGCTGTATAAAGGCTCCCGAGACCCAGGTAAGGCCTACCAATCTCCAGTCTGGGAACACGGAGGGAAGGAGAGAGGGAAAAAGTAATCCAAGTGTGACGTCACCAGAAAGCGGGTAAGTGATTGGTAGGTAAGTATTTCTCCCTTTTTAAGCTTAAATCTCTTTGGTTTATAGTTTCTAAGGTGTGATATTCACCATCTAGAATCGGGGCAGAGGGTATTTAAGAATAATAATAAATTTAATTAATTACATAGAATGGGAGATCAGGTAATGTGTTGCTGCTGCAATATGTGGGAGCTGGTGGACACCATTGATGCTCACGGTGATCACATTTGCAGTAAGCGTTGGCTGCTCGAGGAATTCCGGCTCTGTGTTGAAGAGCTGGAGTCCGAGCTTCAAACACTGAAACACATCAGGGAGGGGGAGAGTTACCTGGACTCTGTGTATCACGAGGTATTCACACCAATTAGATTAATTAATTCAGATGCAGTCCGGGGCCAGGGTCAGGATGGTGTGACTCGAAGTGAGGCAGGTACGGGGATCCAGGAGGTAGTGTTGGAGGAGCCGCAGCCCTTGCACTTGTCCAACAGGTAGGGGATAGTATCGTTAGGGGGATAGATAGAGTTCTTTGCAGCCGAGTGCGAGAGTCCCGAAGGCTGTGTTGCCTGCCCGGTGCCAGGGTTAAGGACATCTCCTCTGGACTGGAGAGAAACTTGGAGTGGGAGGGGGAGGATCCAGTTGTCATGGTCCATGTTGGTACCAACGACATAGATAGGACAAGGAAGGAGGTTCTGCTGAGGGAGTTTGAGCAGCTAGGGGCCAAATTAAAAAGCAGAACCACAAGGGTAATAATCTCTGGATTATTACCTGAGCCACGAGCGAATTTGGCTAGGATAAATAAAATTAGAGAGTTAAATGCGTGGCTCAAAGACTGGTGTGGGAGAAATGGGTTTTGCTTCCTGGGACACTGGCACCAATACTGGGGCAGGAGGGAGCTGTTCCGTTGGGATGGGCTTCACTTGGCCAGTGCTGGGACTAGAGTCCTGGCGGATCATATAACTAGGGCTGTAGAGAGGGCTTTAAACTAACTAGTTGCGGGGAGGTTCCTAGAGAGCAAATAATAAAAATGACAACAGAGAAGGTCATAGACTTAGGTAGCAGTGGGGAAATTAAAAACCAGAGCGTGTCAGGAAGGGGCAGAAGGTATGGAGTAAAAGGTAAAGTAATAAAAAGGGCAAAAGCAGGAACTAAGTGTCACAAAACATCTTTGAAAGTTCTCTATCTGAATGCACGTAGCATTCGTAACAAAATAGACGAGTTAATGGCACAAATAACTACATATGGGTATGATCTTGTGGCCATTACAGAAACATGGCTGCAGGGTGACAATGCCTGGGAATTAAACATACCAGGTTATTTAACGATCAGGAAGGACAGGCAGGAAGGAAGGGGAGGTGGGGTGGCTATGTTAATAAAGGAAGGAATCACTGTAATACAGAGAAATGATACTGGGTCAAAAGATCAGGATAATGAAACAGTTTGGGTGGAGATAAGGAATAATAAGGGGAAAAAAACACTAGTGGGCGTAGTCTATAGGCCTCCAAACTGTGGCAACTCTGTTGGATGGAGTATCAATCAGGAAATAGTTGAGGCTTGTAATAAGGGAACATCTATAATTATGGGGGATTTTAACTATCATATTAATTGGACAAATCAAATTGGGCAGGGCTGCCTTGAGGATGAGTTCATTGAGTGTGTTAGGGATGGGTTTCTTGAGCAGTATGTAACTGAACCGACCAGGGGGCAAGCAACCTTAGATCTGGTCCTGTGTAACGAGACAGGATTAATTAAAAATGTCCTAGTAAAGGATCCCCTTGGAATGAGTGACCATAACATGGTTGAATTCCATATTCAATTAGAGGGTGAAAAGGTTGGATCTCACACAAGCGTGCTAAGCTTGAATAAAGGAGACTATGAAGGTATGAGAGCGGAATTGAGTAGAGTGGATTGGGAAAATAGATTAAAGGGTAAGACGATACATGATCAGTGGTGTACATTTAAGGAGTTATTTTACAACTTCCAAAAAATATATATTCCACTGAGAAGAAAAGGGTGTAAAAGAAAAGACAGCCATCCATGGCTAAGTAAAGAAATTAAGGATAGTATTCGACTAAAAACAAGGGCATATAAGGTAGCCAAATCTAGTGGGAGGATAGAGGATTGGGAAAACTTTAAAAGACAGCAAAAAATAACAAAAAGATTGATTAAGAAAGGGAAGATAGATTATGAAAGTAAATGAGCAAAAAATATAAAAACAGATAGTAAGAGTTTTTATAGTCATATAAAAAGAAAAAGGGTGGCTAAAGTAAATGTTGGTCCCTTAGAGGATGAGACCGGGAAATTAATGGTGGGAAATATGGAGATGGCAAAAACACTGAATGAATATTTTATATCAGTCTTTACAGTAGAAGACACTAAGAATATCCCAACACTGGACAAACAGGGGGCTAAAGGGGGGGCGGAGCTAAACACGATCAAAATCACTAAGGAAGTGGTACTCGGTAAAATAATGGGACTCAAGGCAAATAAATCACCTGGACCTGATGGCTTACATCCTAGGGTCTTGAGGGAAGTGGCGGTAGGGATTGTGGATGCATTGGTAATAATTTTCCAAAACTCCCTGGACTCGGCAAAGGTCCCGGCAGACTGGAAAACTGCTAATGTAACACCCTTATTTAAAAAGGGCAGTAGACAGAAGGCTGGAAACTATAGACCGGTTAGCCTAACATCTGTGGTAGGTAAAATTTTGGAGTCCATTATTAAGGAGACAGTAACAGGACATTTGGATAATCATAATTTAATAGGCAAAGTCAGCATGGTTTTATGAAGGGGAAGTCATGTTTGACAAATTTGCTGGAGTTCTTTGAGGAAGTAACATATAGGGTGGATAAAGGGGAACCAGTGGACGTAGTGTATTTAGACTTCCAAAAGGCATTTGACAAGATGCCACACAAAAGATTATTGCTTAAGATAAAAAATCACGGGATTGGGGGTAATATTCTGGCATGGATAGAGGATTGGCTATCTAACAGAAGGCAGAGAGTTGGGATAAATGGTTCATTCTCAGACTGGCAATCAGTAACTAGTGGTGTTCCGCAGGGGTCAGTGCTGGGTCCCCAACTCTTTACAATCTATATTAACGATTTGGAGGAGGGGACCGAGTGTAACATATCAAAGTTTGCAGATGATACGACAATGGGAGGGAAAGTAGTGAGTGAGGAGGACATAAAAAACCTGCAAGGGGACATAGACAGGCTAAGTAAGTGGGCAGAGATTTGGCAGATGGAATACAATACTGGAAAGTGTGAGGTTATGCACTTTCGCCGGAAAAATCGTAGAGCAAGTTATTATCTTAATGGCAAGAAACTGGAAAGTACTGAAGTACAAAGGGACCTGGGGGTCCTGGTGCACGAAACTCAAAAGGTTAGTATGCAGGTGCAGCAAGTGATTAAGAAGGCCAATGGAATGTTGGCTTTCATTGCTAGGGGGATAGAATATAAAAATAGGGAGGTATTGCTTCAGTTGTACAAGGTATTGGTGAGACCGCACCTGGAATACTGCGTACAGTTTTGGTGTCCATACTTAAGAAAGGACATACTTGCTCTCGAGTCAGTACAAAGAAGGTTCGCTCGGTTAATCCCGGGGATGAGGGGATGGACATATGAGGAGTGGTTGAGTAGATTGGGACTCTACTCATTGGAGTTCAGAAGAATGAGAGGCGATCTTATTGAAACATATAAGATTGTGAAGGGGTTGGATCGGGTGGATGCGGGAAAGATGTTCCCGATGATGGGTGAAACTAGAACTAGGGGGCATAGTCTTAGAATAAGGGGCTGCTCTTTCAAAACTGAGATGAGGAGGAACTACTTCACTCAGAGGGTGGTAGGTCCATGGAATATGCTGCCCCAAAAAGCTGTAGAAGCTACATCATTACATAAATTTAAAACAGAAATAGACAGTTTCCTAGAAGTAAAGGGAATTAAGGGTTACGGGGAGCGGGCAGGAATTTGGACATGAGTCTAGGTTCGGATAGGTCATGGCCCTGTGGGTAGCGGAGCGGGCCCAGGGGCCGTGTAGCCTGATCCTGCTCCTATTTCGTGTGTCTAATTCTGTTAGATTCAGGAGATGGTTCTGTGATAGTGGATTGGCGGTTAGGATCAGATCAGCCATGATCTTATTGAATGGCGGAGCAGGCTCGAGGGGCCGATTGGCCTACTCCTGCTCCTATTTCTTATGTTCTTATGTTCTTATTAGATGCAGTATAACGTGGATAAATGTGAAGTTATCCACTTCGGCAGGAAAAACAGAAAGGCAGAGTATTATTTAAATAGTGATAGATTGGGAAATGTTGATATACAAAGGGACCTGAGTGTCCTTGTACACCAGTCACTGAAAGCAAACATGCAGGTGCAGCAGTTAGGAAGGCAAATGGTATGTTGGCCTTCATTGCAAGAGGATTTGAGTACAGGAGCAAGGATGTCTTACTACAGTTATACAGGGCCTTGGTGAGACCACACCTGGGGTACTGTGTGTAGTTGTGGTCTCCTTACCTAAGAAAGGATATACTTGCCATAGAGGCAGTGCAGCGAAGGTTCACCAGACTGATTCCTGGGATGGCAGGACTGTCATATGAGAAGAAATTGAGTCGACTAGGCCTGTATTCACTAGAGTTTAGAAGAATGAGAGGGGAATCTCATTGAAACGTATAAAATTCTGACAGGGCTAGTCAGACTGGATGCAGGGAGGATGTTTCCCCTGGCTGGGGGGTCTAGAACGAGGTGTCACACTCTCAGGATACTGGGTAGGACATTTAGGACTGAGATGAGGAGAAATTTCTTCACTCAGAGGGTGGTGAACCTGTGGAATTCTCTACCACAGAAGGCTGTGGAGGCCAAGTCACTGAATATATTTAAGAAGGAGTTCGATAGATCTCTAGATACAAAAGGCATCAAGTGGTATGGGGAGAGAGGGGGAATATGGTACTGAGATAGAGGATCAGCCATGATCATATTGAATGGCGGAGCAGGCTCGAAAGGCCAAATGGCATGCTCCTGCACCTATTTTTCTATGTTTCTATGTACACTTGCTTTCTCTCTGTACACTGGTCTCTCTCTCTGTACAGTGGTCTCTGTCTCTGTACACTGGCCTCTCTCTCTGTACACTGGGCTCTCTCTCTGTACAGTGGTCTCTGTCTCTGTACACTGGCCTCTCTCTCTGTACACTGGGCTCTCTCTCTGTACAGTGGCCTCTCTCTCTCTCTGTACAGTGGCCTCTCTCTCTCTCTGTACACTGGGCTCTCTCTCTGTACACTGGCCTCTCTCTCTGTACAGTGGCCTCTCTCTCTGTACACTGGGTTCTCTCTCAGTACACTGGCCTCTCTCTCAGTACACTGGGCTTTCTCTCTGGACACTGGGCTCTCTCTCTGTACACTGGCCTCTCTCTCTGTACACTGTGTGATGAAATATTCCATTCATCACTCATCAGTATTTCTCTGCCTGTGACTGTGGTTGGTTTCAGTTTCATTTCCATTGTATTGTACTGTGTGTAGGGCTCCGCCCATACCTGGCTCCTATGTAAGCTGGCCCAGCCTGCAGCACATCCAGTACGGCAGACCTCTGGATGGAAGATACATTCTCCTCTGTGTGTTACCTTCTAAGTCAATAACAGCCTTGCTTTGTTTCGCTAACATCGAGTCTCGGATTTATTGAGGCACATCACACTGGCCTCTCTGTCTCTGTACACTGGCCTCTCTCTCTGTACAGTGGCCTCTCTCTCTGTACACTGGCCTCTCATAGATACATAGAAGATAGGAGCAGGAGTAGGCCATTCGGCCCTTCGAGCCTGCTCCACCATTCAATGAGATCATGGCTGATCATCGAAATTCATTACGCTGTCCCTGCCTTCTCCCCCTATCCCTTGATCCCTTTAGCCTTAAGAAATATATCCAACTCTTTCTTGAATATATTTAGTGAACTGGCCTCCACCGCCCTCTGTGGCAGAGAATTCCACAGGTTCACCACTCTCTGGGTGAAGAAATTCCTCCTCATTTCAGTCCTAAATGGCTTACCCCTTATCCTTAGACTATGACCCCTGGTTCTGGACTCCCCAACCATCAGAAATATCCTTCCTGCATCTAGTCTGTCCAGGCCTGACAGAATTTTATAGGTTTCGATGAGATCCCCTCTCAATCTTCTAAACTCCAGTGAGTATAAGCCCAATCGACACAATCTTTCCTCATACGTCATTCCTGCCATCCCAGGTATCAGCCTGGTGAATCTTCGCTGCACTTCTTCCATGGCAAGAACGTCCTTCCTCGGGTAAGGTGACCAAAACTGCACACAATACTCAAGGTGCAGTCTCACCAAGGCCCTGTACAACTGTAGCAAGACATCCTTGTTCCTGTACTCGAACCCTCTCGCTACGAAGGCCAACATACCATTTGCCTTCTTAACCGCCTGCTGCACCTGCATGCTTACCTTCAGCAACTGGTGCACAAGGACACCCAGGTCTCGTTGCACTTCCCCTTCTCCCAATCTATTGCCATTCAGATAATAATCTGCCTTCCTGTTTTTGCCACCAAAGTGGATAACCTCACATTTATCCACAGCATAGTGCATTTGCCATGTTTCTGCCCAATCACCCAACCTGTCCAAATCGTACTGGAGTTTCACAACATCCTCCTCACAGCATACCCTCCCACCCAGCTTTGTGTCGTCTGAAAATTTGGAGATATTACATCCAATTCCCTCGTCCAGATCATTACTATATATTGTGAAAAGCTGGGGTCCTAGGACCGATCCTTGCGGTACCCCACTAGTCACTGCCTGCCCCTCAGAAAACGACCCGTTGATTCCAACTCTTTGCTTTCTGTCCGCCAACCAGTTCTCTATCCAAGTCAATACCTTGCCCCCAATCCCATGTGCCTTAATTTTGCACGCTAATCTCTTATGCGGGACCTTATCAAAAGCCTTCTGAAAGTCCAAATACACCACATCCACTGGTTCTCCCTTATCTATTTTACCAGTTACATCCTCAAAAAATTCCAGTAGATTAGTCAAGCATGATTTACCTTTTGTAAATCCATGTTGACTTCGTCCGATCCTGTCACTGCTTTCCAAGTGCTCTGCTATTACATCTTTTATAATGGACTCTAGCATTTTCCCCACTACCGATGTCAGGCTTACCGGTCTATAATTCCCCGCTTTTTCTCTACCACCTTTTTTGAATAGTGGGGTAACATTAGCTACCCTCCAATCCATGGGTACTGTTCCAGAGTCTATCGAGTTCTGGAAGATGACCAGCAATGCATCTACTATTTCTCGGGCCACTTCCTTAAATACCCTGGGATGTAGATTATCAGGCCCTGGGGATTTATTGGCCTTCAGTCCCATCAATTTCCTAACACGATTTCCCTACAAATACTGATTTCTTTCAGTTCCACCCTTTCATCAGACTCTATGTTCCCCGGCATCTCTGGGAGGTTATTTATGTCCTCCTTTGTGAAGACAGAACCAAAATATGTATTTAATTGGTCTGCCATGTCTTTGTTCCCCATTATAAATTCCCCAGATTCTGACTGCAAAGGACCTATGCTTGACTTCACCAATCTTTTTCTCTTCACATATCTGTAAAAGCTTTTACAGTCAGTTTTTATGTTCTCTGCAAGCTTACTCTCATATTCTATTTTCCCTTTCTTAATTAATCCCTTTGTCCTCCTTTGTTGAATCCTAAACTGCTCCCAATCCTCAGGATTATTGCTTTTTCTGGCCAATTTATATGTCCTCTGCTTGGATCTTATGCTATCCCTAATTTCCCTTGTTAGCCACGGTAGAGTCACCTTTTTTGTTTTATTTTTATGCCAAACTGGGATCTCTCTCTACACTGGCCTCTCTCTCTGTACCCTGGGCTCTCTCTCTGTACACTGGGCTCTCTCTCTGTACCCTGGCCTCTCTCTCTGTACCCTGGCCTCTCTCTCTGTACCCTGGGCGCTCTCTCTGTACAGTGGCCTCTCTCTCTGTACCCTGGCCTCTCTCTCTGTACACTGGCCTCTCTCTCTGTACACTGGCCTCTCTCTCTGTACACTGGCCTCTCTCTCTGTACCCTGGCCTCTCTCTCTGTACACTGGCCTCTCTCTCTGTACACTGGCCTCTCTCTCTGTACCCTGGCCTCTCTCTCTGTACCCTGGCCTCTCTCTCTGTACACTGGCCTCTCTCTCTGTACCCTGGCCTCTCTCTCTGTACACTGGCCTCTCTCTCTGTACCCTGGCCTCTCTCTCTGTACCCTGGCCTCTCTCTCTGTACCCTGGCTTCTCTCTCTGTACACTGGCCTCTCTCTCTGTACCCTGGCCTCTCTCTCTGTACCCTGGCCTCTCTCTCTGTACACTGGCCTCTCTCTCTGTACCCTGGCCTCTCTCTCTGTACACTGGCCTCTCTCTCTGTACACTGGCCTCTCTCTCTGTACACTGGCCTCTCTCTCTGTACAGTGGACTCTTTCTCTGTACACTGGGCTCTCTCTCTGTACAGCGGGCCCCAATCATTCAACAGGGCTTCTAAGTAAATATGAAAGTGTATTTCTGCATCTGCCATGAAGCAGAGAGAGACCAGACTCGATCACAACTTCCTCCTCTGTCAATGATAATTCAACATTCACCTCAGACTGAATCGCCTCACTCTCTGCACCAGAGAGTGCTGAGGGACTGTCCGCAGTCCCGGTGTAAATGTGTTTGTCTGGACCTTCTCTGTTTTTTTTAAAGACGATTTAATCTCACACCAGACAGAGCCTTCACATGACCAGCCTGAATACAGAACGCAGCACTGCTCCACACCAATCGCTGATCAACGTAGGCATATGAGACTCACTGAATACACAAGCTCTCCGACCATCCCATTCCAGGCTTTGCTCTCTGGGTCTCTGGCTCCGTATTTTCCATCTGCCACGATTGCGAGCTTGTACTTGAAGCCCACGTGTTTGGCGATCTCTGCCGCCAGCTCCACACAGTAACCCTCGTACTTATCGTTACCCTCTAGCTGATCGTGATTCTTCTTCAGCATCACGTAAGGGTGTTCCTGCAGACACAAAATGCTCAGTCAACAGGGCAGCACCCTCGTCATTCATTCATTCCCAGTTCAACCATCCCGTCCTCTGGAGGCCCTCACACATGCTAAGCTGCTCACCCAAGTGGCCAGTATTGCCGTGTGAGCCTAGACTCTGAGTGTTGCCTGGCTATTCCACCACAGGGGCATTGCAGGACCCAGCAGGTTTCCTGGAGTGAAGTGCCCCAACTCAGAGTAACTAGGTCCGGGATCAAACCTGCTCCATGTGGACTGGGCCTCGGCATTCACCCACTGTGGCTCTGCCAGAAACCAATCAGTTATTTTAAGATGAGTGGGACAGTAAGCTCTGAGGAGGATGCAAAGAGGCTGCAAAGGGACATAGACCGGTTAAGTGAGTGGGCAAGAACATGGCAGGTGGAGTATAATGTGGAGAAGCATGAAATTGTTCACTTTGGTAGGAAGAATGGAAAAGCAGAATATTTTTTAAATGGTGAGAAACTATTAAATGTTGGTGTCCAGAGAGATTTAGGGGTCCTCGTACAGGAAACACAGAAAGCTAGAGTGCAGGTACAGCAAGCAATAAGGAAGGCAAATGGCATGTTGGCCTTTATTGCAAGGGGTTGGAGTATAAGGGAAGGAAGTCTTGCTACAATTGTACAGGGCCTTGGTGAGACCACACCTGGAGCACTGTGCACAGTTATGGTCTCCTTATCTAAGGAAGGATACACTTGCCTTGGAGGCGGTGCAACGAAGGTTCACTAGATTGATCCCTGGGCTGAGAGGGCTGTCCTATGGTGAGAGATTGTGTAGAATAGGCCTCGACTCTCTGGAGTTTAGAAGAATGAGAGGTGATCTCATTGAAATGTATAAAATTCTTGGAGGGCTTGACAAGGTAGATGCTGAGAGGCTGTTTCCCCTGGCTGGAGTGTCTAGAATTCTCATAGTCTCAGGGGTCATAGTCTCAGGAAAAGATGTCGGCCATTTAGGACTGAGATGAAGAGAAATTTCTTCACTCAGAGGGTTGTTAATCTTTGGAATTCTCTACTGGTGGGTTCCGACACATCTGTGGCTACAGAGATACAAGGAAACACCAGGCTAACCATCCTCGCCCCCAGGGGTTGTGAGACTGGGTCTGAGGTCATGACCCCCGGGGGTTGTGAGACTGGGTCTGAGGTCATGACCCCCGGGGGTTGTTACAACACACCCGAGATCCCCACCCTATAAACTCTTTGTCTTGGTCTCAGGCCTGTGCAGGCCCCGCAGGCCTGAGTTATATTGCCAGGTGCTGAATTGGATTTTTTCAGGGACGGTGCAGTAAGTCATTCCTTCTCCCGTGGATAGACAGAGTCCAACTCACGGCTTCCAACACGGGTGATTACATTTTGATGTTAGGAGGGACCTGAAAGGATTGTTTGTTCTATCCTAACACGGGAGACACGAACTGAAGTCGTAGATTTTCTGGTTATTCACTGACGTGATCTTTTCAAACTGGTTACACACTGGACTGCAATTATACAGCATCAGAGGTGAATCTCAACGATAACAACAACTCGTATTTACATCGTGCTCTAACACAGTAAAATGTCCCAAGGTGCTGCACAGGAGTGTTAGCAACGACAATTTGACACCGAGCCACATAAGGAGATATTAGGGCAGGTTAATCACAGAGGTAGGTTTTAAGGAGCGTCTTAAAGGAGGAGCGAGAGGTAGAGAGGGGGAGAGGTTTAGGGAGGGAATTCCAGAGCTTAGGGCCTCAGTAGCTGAAGGCACGGCCACCAATGGTGGAGCGATGGAAATCGGGGATGTGCAAGAGGTCAGAATTGGAGGAGCGCAGAGAGGGTTGTGGGCCTGGAGAAGGTTACAGAGATAGGCAGGGGCAAGGCCATGGAGGAATTTGAAAAACAAGAATGAGAATGCTAAAATCGAGGCGTTGCCGGACTGGGAGCCAATGTAGGTCAGCGAGTGCAGGGCTGATGGGTGAACGGGACTGGGTGCGAGTTAGGACACGGGGCAGTGAGCACAGGGGGCGATGGGTGAACGGGACTGGGAGCGAGTTAGGACACGGGGCAGTGAGCACAGGGGGTGATGAGTGAACGGGACTGGGTGTGAGTTAGGACACGGGGCAGTGAGCACAGGCGGTGATGGGTGAACGGGGCTGGGTGCGAGTTAGGACACGGGGCAGTGAGCACAGGGGTGATGGGTGAACGGGACTTGGTGAGAGTTAGGACACGGGGCAGTGAGCACAGGGGTGATGGGTGAACGGGACTTGGTGAGAGTTAGGACACGGGGCAGTGAGCACAGGGGTGATGGTTGAACGGGACTTGGTGAGAGTTAGGACACGGGGCAGGGGGTGATGGGTGAACGGGACTGGGTGCGAGTTAGGACACGGGGCAGTGAGCACAGGGGGTGATGGGTGAACGGGACTGGGTGCGAGTTAGGACACGGGGCAGTGAGCACAGGGGTGATGCGTGAACGGGACTGGGTGTGAGTTAGGACACGGGGCAGTGAGCACAGGGGTGATGGGTGAACGGGACTGGGTGCGAGTTAGGACACGGGGCAGTGAGCACAGGGGTGATGGGTGAACGGGACTTGGTGAGAGTTAGGACACGGGGCAGTGAGCACAGGGGGTGATGGGTGAACGGGACTGGGTGAGAGTTAGGACACGGGGCAGTGAGCACAGGGGTGATGGGTGAACGGGACTGGGTGAGAGTTAGGACACGGGGCAGTGAGCACAGGGGGTGATGGGTGAACGGGACTGGGTGCGAGTTAGGACACGGGGCAGTGAGCACAGGGGGTGATGGGTGAACGGGACTGGGTATGAGTTAGGACACGGGGCAGTGAGCACAGGGGTGATGCGTGAACGGGACTGGGTGCGAGTTAGGACACGGGGCAGTGAGCACAGGGGTGATGGGTGAACGGGACTGGGTGCGAGTTAGGACACGGGGCAGTGAGCACAGGGGTGATGGGTGAACGGGACTTGGTGAGAGTTAGGACACGGGGCAGTGAGCACAGGGGGTGATGGGTGAACGGGACTGGGTGAGAGTTAGGACACGGGGCAGTGAGCACAGGGGTGATGGGTGAACGGGACTGGGTGAGAGTTAGGACACGGGGCAGTGAGCACAGTGGGTGATGGGTGAACGGGACTTGGTGAGAGTTAGGACACGGGGCAGTGAGCACAGGGGGTGATGGGTGAACGGGACTGGGTGTGAGTTAGGACACGGGGCAGTGAGCACAGTGGGTGATGGGTGAACGGGACTTGGTGAGAGTTAGGACAGGGGGCAGTGAGCACAGGGGGTGATGGGTGAATGGGACTTGGTGAGAGTTGGGACACGGGGCAGTGAGCACAGTGGGTGATGGGTGAACGGGACTTGGTGAGAGTTAGGACAGGGGGCAGTGAGCACAGGGGGAGATGGGTGAAAGGGACTGGGTGCGAGTTAGGACACGGGGCAGTGAGCACAGGGGGTGATGGTTGAGCGGGACTTGGTGAGAGTTAGGACACGGGGCAGTGAACACAGGGGTGATGGGTGAACGGGACTAGGTGCGAGTTAGGACACGGGGCAGTGAGCACAGGGGTGATGGGTGAACGGGACTCGGTGTGAGTTAGGACGCGGGGCAGTGAGCACAGGGGGTGATGGGTGAACGGGACTTGGTGAGAGTTAGGACACGGGGCAGTGAGCACAGGGGGTGATGGGCGAACGGGACTTGGTGAGAGTTAGGACACGGGGCAGTGAGCACAGGGGTGATGGGTGAACGGGACTGGGTGTGAGTTAGGACACGGGGCAGTGAGCACAGTGGGTGATGGGCGAACGGGACTGGGTGTGAGTTAGGACACGGGGCAGTGAGCACAGCGGGTGATGGGTGAACGGGACTGGGTGAGAGTTAGGACACGGGGCAGTGAGCACAGGGGGTGATGGGTGAACGGGACTCGGTGTGAGTTAGGACGCGGGGCAGTGAGCACAGGGGTGATGGGTGAACGGGACTCGGTGTGAGTTAGGACGCGGGGCAGTGAGCACAGGGGTGATGGGTGAACGGGACTTGGTGAGAGTTAGGACACGGGGCAGTGAGCACAGGGGTGATGGGTGAACGGGACTGGGTGTGAGTTAGGACACGGGGCAGTGAGCACAGTGGGTGATGGGTGAACGTGACTGGATGTGAGTTAGGACACGGGGCAGTGAGCACAGGGGGTGATGGGTAAACGGGACTTGGTGAGAGTTAGGACACGGGGCAGTGAGCACAGGGGTGATGGGTGAACGGGACTGGGTGCGAGTTAGGACACGGGGCAGTGAGCACAGGGGTGATGGGTGAACGGGACTTGGTGAGAGTTGGGACACGGGGCAGTGAGCACAGGGGGTGATGGGTGAACGGGACTGGGTGCGAGTTAGGACACGGGGCAGTGAGCACAGGGGGTGATGGGTGAACGGGACTGGGTATGAGTTAGGACACGGGGCAGTGAGCACAGGGGTGATGCGTGAACGGGACTGGGTGCGAGTTAGGACATGGGGCAGTGAGCACAGGGGTGATGGGTGAACGGGACTGGGTGCGAGTTAGGACACGGGGCAGTGAGCACAGGGGTGATGGGTGAACGGGACTTGGTGAGAGTTAGGACATGGGGCAGTGAGCACAGGGGGTGATGGGTGAACGGGACTGGGTGAGAGTTAGGACACGGGGCAGTGAGCACAGGGGTGATGGGTGAACGGGACTGGGTGAGAGTTAGGACACGGGGCAGTGAGCACAGTGGGTGATGGGTGAACGGGACTTGGTGAGAGTTAGGACACGGGGCAGTGAGCACAGGGGGTGATGGGTGAACGGGACTGGGTGTGAGTTAGGACACGGGGCAGTGAGCACAGTGGGTGATGGGTGAACGGGACTTGGTGAGAGTTAGGACGGGGCAGTGAGCACAGGGGTGATGGGTGAATGGGACTTGGTGAGAGTTGGGACACGGGGCAGTGAGCACAGGGGGTGATGGGTGAACGGGACTGGGTGTGAGTTAGGACACGGGGCAGTGAGCACAGGGGGTGATGGGTGAAAGGGACTGGGTGAGAGTTAGGACACGGGGCAGTGAGCACAGGGGGTGATGGGTGAACGGGACTGGGTGTGAGTTAGGACACGGGGCAGTGAGCACAGTGGGTGATGGGTGAACGGGACTTGGTGAGAGTTAGGACGGGGCAGTGAGCACAGGGGTGATGGGTGAATGGGACTTGGTGAGAGTTGGGACACGGGGCGGTGAGCACAGGGGTGATGGGTGAACGGGACTTGGTGAGAGTTAGGACACGGGCAGCAGAGGTTTGGATGAGCTGAAGATTACGGACGGTGCAAAGTGGTTGGATCTCAAGGGTCGGAGCCGAGCTCATGGGGTAACACTTCCACCCGAGATGTATCTCAAGCGGTCGAGAATCCTCCCTGAGCCTCCTTCACTCCTCTCACCTGTAGTGCAGTCTGCAGTCAGGTGGCCCACCTCAGTCCTGAGCTATAGCGGCAGCTTGATGTTGAGGTGTCTCTGGTTTTAGCACATGTCAGAGTCAAGTGGTTTTAAATTAAGAATTTTAATTGATTAAAGGAGTTGATAGTTTCTCTCTATCGACCCTATTTCCTCTGGTGGGGGGAGTCCAGAACAAAGGGGCAGAACATTAAAATTAGAGCCAGGCCGTTCAGGGGTGATGTCAGGAAGCACTTCTTCACACAAAGGGTGGTGGAAATCTGGAACTCTCGCCCCCAAAAAAGGCTGTTGAGGCTGGGGGTCAATTGAAAATTTCAAAACTGAGATTGATAGATTTTTGTTGGCTAAGGGTATTGTGGGATAAGGAACCAAGGTGGGTAGATGGAGTTAAGATACAGATCAGCCATAATCTCATTGAATGGCGGAACAGGCTCGAGGGGCTGAATGACCTCCTCCTATTCCTTGAAACTTTTGGGACCTCTCTCTCCTACAGGGAACTGGTATCGTGTATTGGACTGATGTAAATATCACAGTCAGACACCAGAAGGACTGGAGGAGGCCATTCAGCCACTCGAGCCTGTTCCGCCATTCAATGAGATCGTAGCTGATCTGTATCTCAACTCCATTCACCCGCCTGGGTTCCATATATAGAAATGCGGGCTGCTGTTGTTTGAATGTTGAGGCCACCCTGGAGCCCACTGGTTACTAACGCTCAGTGCTGTAACACTTACTAAGATTGTGGTTACGATGTAGGTCCGATTCTGGATGCCACTGGTGTCGTTGCCAATGTGAGGATCACCTGTTGTTGCAACAAACTTGTCGTCTTCATTCCAGTAACCGATCTGTAAAATACAGCATTAATAGCAAGACTAATGATGTGGCGTGTGTGATTTGGGACAGGTAGAGCATCATTCTGTGACAAACAACACGAACCTTACATTGGAACAATACAGGAACAGGTAAAGATCACCACATTCAACAAACCTGTCACTTCATGACAGAACACCACCGACCCATGTGGTGGTACTGACGAGGTGTGGGTGCCACCAACAATGTGGGGGTACGGGGGGTCTGGGTGTACTGGGGGTCTGGGTGTACGGGGGGTCTGGGGTACGGGGGGGTCTGGGGGTACGGATGTACGGGCGGTCTGGGGGTACGGGGGGTCTGGGGGTAAGGGCGGTCTGGGGTACGGGGGTCTGGGGGTACGGGCGGGTCTGGGGGTATGGGGGGTCTGGGGGTACGGGCGGTCTGGTGGTACGGGGGTTCTGGATTGTACAAGGGGTCGGGGGGTCTGGGGGTACGGGGGTCTGGGGGTACGGGGGGTCTGGGGGTATGGGGGGTCTGGAGGTACGGGGGTCTGGGGGTACGGGCGGTCTGGGGGTACGGGGGGTCTTGGGGTATGGGCGGTCTGGGTGTACGGGCGATGTTGGGGGTACTGGGGGTATGGGGTTCTGGGGGTGTGGGGGGTCTGGGGGTGCGGGCGGTCTGGGGGTGCGGGCGGTCTGGGGGTACGGGCGGTCTGGGGGTACGGGGGGTACTGGGGGTACGGGGGTCTGGGTACGGGCGGTCTGGGGGTATGGCGATGTTGGGGGTACGGGGGTCTGGAGGTACGGGGGTCTGGAGGTGCAGGGGGTCTGGGGGTACGGGCGGTCTGGTGGTGCGGGCAGTCTGGGGGTACGGGGGGTCTGGGGTTCTGGGGGTACGGGCGGTCTGGGGGTACGGGCGGTCTGGTGGTACGGGGGTTCCGGGTTGTACAGGGGGTCTGGGGGTACGGGCGGTCTGGGGGTACGGGCGGTCTGGGGGTACGGCGATCTGGGGGTACGGGGGTTCCGGGTTGTACAGGGGGTCTGGGGGTACGGGCGGTCTGGGGGTACGGGGGGTCTGGGGATACGGGCGGTCTGGGTGTATGGGCGATTACGGGGTTCTGGGGGTGCGGGGGTTCTGGAGGTGCGGGCGGTCTGGGGGTACAGGCGGTCTCGGGGTGCGGGCGGTCTGGGGCTACAGGCAGTCTGGGGGTACTGGGAGTACGGGGGTCTGGGTACGGGCGGTCTGGGTGTATGGCGATGTTGGGGGTACGGGGGTCTGGAGGTACGGGGGTCTGGAGTTGCGGGGGGTCTGGAGGTGCGGGGGGTCTGGGGGTGTGGGGGGTCTGGGGGTACGGGCGGTCTGGGGGTGCGGGCGGCCTGGGGGGTACGGGCGGTCTGGGGCTACAGGGGGTCTGGATACGGGCGGTCTGGGTGTATGGGGAGTCTGGGGGTACGGGCCATGTTGGGGGTGCGGGGGGTCTGGGGGTGCGGGCGGTGTGGTGGTGCAGGTGGTCTGGGGGTATGGGGGGGTCTGGGGCTACGGGCGGTCTGGGGGTACGAGGGGTATGGGGGGGTACCGAGGGTACGGGGGGGCCTGGGGGTATGGGCGGTCCGGGGGTCCTGGGGGTCTGGGGTACGGAGGGTGTGGGGGTACAGACGGTGTGGGTGTGCAGATGGCCTGGGGGTACGGGCGGCCTGGGGGGTACAGGCGGCCTGGGGGGTACCGGCGGCGTGGGGGTGCGGACGGCGTGGGGGTGCGGACGGCGTGGGGGTGCGGGCGGCCTGGGGGTACGGGCAGCCTGGGGGTTCTGGGGGTACGGCCGGTCCGGGTGTACCGGCGGTACCGGCGGCCCGGGGGTGCGGACGGCGTGGGGGTACGGGCGGGGGGTACGGGCGGCCTGGGGGTACGGGCGGCCTGGGGGTACGGGCGGTCTGGGGGTACCGGTGGCCTGGGGTACGGGGGGTCTGAGTGTACAGACGGTCTGGGGGTGTGGACGGTCTGGGGGTGTGGACGGTCTGGGGGTGCGGGCGGTCTGGGGGTACGGACGGTGTGGGGGTGTGGGCGGCCGGGGGTGCGGGCGGCCGGGGGTGCGGGTGGTCTGGGGGTGCGGACGGTCTGGGGGTGCGGACGGCTTGGGGGTGCGGGGGGGTCTGGGGGTGCGGGCAGTCTGGGGGTACGGACGGTGTGGGGGTACCGGCGGTCTGGGGGTGCGGGCGGTCTGGGGGTACGGACGGTCTGGGTGTGCGGACGGTGTGGGGGTACAGACGGTGTGGGGGTGCGGACGGTGTGGGGGTACAGACGGTGTGGGGGTACAGACGGTACCTTTCTAATTCCGTCGCTCTTCATCTCCATCACATTGACAGTGTAGTTGGTCCGATGTCCGTATTCATTAAATTGAATGTTCCCAGTCAGCCCGTCGCTGCGAACCTGGAGTGGAGCCAAACACAAACAACCCTTATCTCACTGACTCCGGATTTCCAAACATTTGGGAATTTTATTGCTTGGTCCACATGGGTTTCACCTCTTTCTGGGCTGGAGTATAGAGGGAGCTTTACTCTGTATCTAACCTGTGCTCTACCTGCCCTGGGAGTGTTTGATGGGACAGTGTAGAGGGAGCTTTACTCTGTATCTAACCCGTGCTGCACCTGCCCTGGGAGTGTTTGATGGGACAGTGCAGAGGGAGCTTTACTCTGTATCTAACCCCGTGCTGTACCTGCCCTGGGCGTGTTTGATGGAACAGTGTAGAGGGAGCTTTACTCTGTATCTAACCCGTGCTGCACCTGCCCTGGGAGTGTTTGATGGGACAGTGTAGAGGGAGCTTTACTCTGTATCTAACCCGTGCTGTACCTGCCCTGGGAGTGTTTGATGGGACAGTGTAGAGGGAGCTTTACTCTGTATCTAACCCGTGCTGCACCTGCCCTGGGAGTGTTTGATGGGACAGTGTAGAGGGAGCTTTACTCTGTATCTAACCCGTGCTGTACCTGCCCTGGGAGTGTTTGATGGGACAGTGTAGAGGGAGCTTTACTCTGTATCTAACCCGTGCTGTACCTGCCCTGGGAGTGTTTTATGGGACAGTGTAGAGGGATCCTCAGAAGGTGCAGTACCTGCTGTAAGGCTCGCTGAATGTCTATTCCTTGACCCCAAGGAACGGCCGGGTTTGCCAAACAGTCTCCCGCGTTGCCTCTCCGCGAGATGTCGATTCGTGTCTTGCGCAGATACTTGAAGGCTTCAGACAGCACGAGAACTCCATCAAAGGTCATGGCTGATGTGTACTGTAGGAGGAGGAGGGGAATCAAAATCAAATCAATCAATCAATCAAAATCAAATCAAATCAACTTTTATTGTCATTGTTAGTGCACAAGTGCAGTCTAACGAAATGTAGGCTGTGAGTGTGAGTGAGGTCCTGACTGAGAACTGGGACCCGAGAACCCTGAGGCTGACCTCATGGGACCTCACAGTGCGAGCGACTGGCTGACGCGGGGTGAACGGTGAGCTGCTGAAAGCTTCAAGCATCCAAAAGGTTCGCTCCATCTTTCCCATCATTAAGAGTAAATTCTGACAGTGTAACATGGTGCCGGGGTCTCGGACCCTCCCCACACACCAGGGGTCCGGGCAGCCCCTGGCACTGGGCAGGACGCACTGAGCTATGAACCTGCTCAGTGATGAGGACTCACTGTGGACCCAGAAATGTGTTGAATCAAAGAGCACTTTGGACTTCTCTACCCCAGAGGGCTGTGGATGCTCAGTCGTTGAGTATATTCAAGGCTGAGATCGATAGATTCTTGTACTCCAGGGGAATTAAAGGATATGGGGATCAGGCAAAAAAGTGGTGCACGAAAGACTGATACTTGGATGTTTTTAGTAATAACATGTATAAGTGTGAGTGTAGAATAGTGAGCTTCACATTAACCAAATATCCATATTCTGTATGACCTGTAATGACTTGTGCATAAATTGCTAAGCCTTGCTCAAAATGTAACTGCAAAGACAGTCAGGACTAGTCAAGACTAGTTCTAACAACGGACAGTCACACAGCCTACGCAGGTTACGAGGCCTTGTACTGCTTGCACCAGGGAAGCTAGAATGAGAGAGATAAGGTAAATTCCAATGGGGTGAAGAACTATAAACAATATAATGATGAACAGGGTAAAGTTGTAGGAAAATTACTGAGCCAGGAGGGGCCAAGGTTCTAACCTTAGACTGAGTAGCCTACTCCTGCTCCTAATTCGTATGTTCGTATGTAACATACCCTGGGCATGTTTGATGGGTCAGTGTAGAGTTTAACCATGGCAGATGCAGTATAATATGGATAAATGCGAGATCATCCACTTTGGTGGCAAAAACAGGAAGGCAGATTATTATCTGAACGGCAATAGATTGGGAGAAGGGGAAGTGCAATGAGATCTGGGTGTCCTTGTGCACCAGTCGCTGAAGGTAAGCATGCAGGTGCAGCAGGCGGTTAAGAAGGCAAATTGTATGTTGGCCTTCATAGCGAGAGGATTTGAGTACAAGAACAAGGATGTCTTGCTGCAGTGTACAGGGCCTTGGTGAGACCACACCTTGAGTATTGTGTGCAGTTTTGGTCGCCTTATCTGAGGAAGGACGTTCTTGCCATGGAGGGAGTGCAGTGAAGATTCACCAGACTGATACCTGGGATGGCAGGAATGACGTATGAGGAGAGATTGGGTCGATTGGGCTTATATTCGCTGGAGTTCAGAAGAATGAGAGGGGATCTCATTGAAACTTATAAAATTCTAACAGGACTGGACAGACTAGATGCAGGAAGGATGTTCCCGATGGCGCGGGAGTCCAGAACCAGGGGTCACAGTCTAAAGATAAGGGGTAAGCCATTTAGGACAGAGATGAGGAGGAATTTCTTCACCCAGAGAGTGGTGAACCTGTGGAATTCTCTACCACAGAAGGCAGTGGAGGCCAATTCATTAAATATATTCAAGAAAGAGTTAGATATATTTCTTAAGTCTAAAGGGGTCAAGGGATATGGGGAGAAGGCAGGGACAGGGTACTGAATTTGGATGATCAGCCATGATCTCATTAAATGGCGGAGCAGGCTCGAGGGGCCGAATGGCCGACTCCTGCTCCTATCTTCTATGTTTCTATGTGTGACAATGGTATTTTGACCATTAGAACCAATTAAAGAAGGTGATTTTGTTAAAGACTATGGCCTAGAAATTCACTTGGGCGCGGGCAGCTCGCTCGCGCCCAAAAGTTAGCGCTGGGCGGGGAGGCATTAGCGCACGCCGTATATTCGTCTTCTGCGCCCCAATTCGGAAGCGGGCGCTATACCAGGGTGTGCCCGCCTCCGTTTGGGGCGCTGCAACTGAATATCGGCGCGCTAGTTGCCGCAGTGCCACCCGATGCGGTGCGGCAGGCTGCGGTACTGCAGGCCTCCCCCTTCTCTTAAGGGGGAGGTGCCTGCAACGGCCGAAGCCCCGATCGCGAGTGCCGGCAAAAGAGCCCGGCACAACGGAGAAGTGCCGGGCTCCACGGAAACCAGCCGGCAATGCCACGGGGGGGGGTGGAGGAGGCCGGGGAAGGAGGTGCGGGCAGGCGGCCGCCGAAAAAGCGGCCGGCCGCACCTTCAGCTTTAAAGCGCCCCACTATGGCAGCAGGACGGCCCCATTTTCTGTTCGCTGTTTGCGCCCGCTTCGGAGGAGGCGGGCGCAAATAAATATGGGGATCGGCGCGGTTTCGGGGCGTTACGGGCCACCGCGCACACCGATGACGTCATCGGTCCCGGCGCAGCGCTAACGGCTACCGCCGCCAATACCGCTGCACTCAATTTCAGCGCTACCACCCCGCCAGCGCAAAAGACCTCTTTAGGCGCTAAGTGGGTGCAAGGCCCACTGAATTTCTAGGCCTATGTATGGATACTGGCCAAACCAACTTTTGATAAGAAATGGGTTAAAACCTTGATACTCAAAGAATAACTTTACGCAGACTTACTGCGACGACAAAGGAAGAGACTGAAGACGATGTCATCTGTGTCTGAGAGGTTCCAGAGACCAAGAGCTGCGAGCTACTTGTTAAATTATCGCCTGTTGTTAAGTATATTACGCTTAATAAATCTTGATTTATTGCTCAAACATACTGGCTGCTGCCTATTGGTGTCTTCTCCAAGAAATCTGAGGAATCATTATTGATTACAGTGGAGTTACATACGAACATACGAATTAGGAGCAGGAGTCGGCCACTCGGCCTCTCGAGCCTGCTCCGCCATTCAATAAGATCATGGCTGATCCGATTACTCCACATTCCCACCTACCCCCGATAACCTTTCACCCCCTTGCTTATCAAGAATCGATCTACCTCTGCTTAAAAATATTCAAAGACTCTGCTTCCACTGCCCTCTGAGGAAGAGAGTTCCAAAGACTCACCACCCTCTGTGAGAAAAATTTTCTCCTCATTTCTGTTTTAAATGGGCGACCCCTTATTTTTAAACAGTGACCCCTAGTTCTAGATTCTTCCACAAGAGGAAACATCTCTCCACATTCACCCTGTCCAGACCCCTCATCATCTTATATGTTTCAATCAAGTCACCTCTTACTCTTCTAAACTCCAGCGGATACAAGCCTAGCCTGTCCAACCTTTCCTCAAAAGACAACCCGCCCATTCCAGCTATTAGTCTAGTAAACCTTCTCTGAACTGCTTCCAACGCATTTACATCCTTCCTTAAATAAGGAGACCAATACTGTACACAGTACTCCAGATGTGGTCCCACCAATGCCCTGTATAACTGAAGCATATCCTCCCTACTTTTGTATTCAATTCCCCTCGCAATAAACTGTAACATTCTATTAGCTTTCCTAATTACTTGCTGTACCTGCATACTAACCATTTGCGATTCATGCACTAAGACACCCAGATCCCTCTACATCTCAGAGCTCTGCAATCTCTCACCATTTAGATAATATGCTTCTTTTTTATTCTTCCTGCCAAAATGGACAATTTCACATTTTCCCACATTATACTCCATTTGCCAGAGTTGAGGTCAAAGATCAGCCATGATCTTATTGAATGGCGGAGCAGGCTCGAGGGGCCGAATGGCCGACTCCTGCTCCTATTATATTCTTATTATTATCGGTCCCTGTGAGCCACAATCACATTATTGGCTGCACTGAGCCACGGTGACTCGCTGGCTCTATGTTTATAAGGAGGGGAGAATGAATGAATGACAGAGTGAGCTGAAACCTCCTACCTTCAGTTTATGCCCCTCCACTCCCTGATACTCTTTAGCATCCAGTTTCCTCCAACGCTGAAGGAATTTTGTAACTTGAACACTGTCAGGCCGTACGATCTGAAACCCTGTCACGTTTGCCCCTGCGTACTGGAATTTACCCAGATCCATGTCTAGGAACCCCTGCGATACAAATCGAGACAGAAAGAAGCAGGTTATCATTATGTGACAGAGGGGAGGGGGGCCTGGGTCTGTACAATACGTAATTCACGGGCAACTTAGTTGGGATTCAGGGCTGGTTCCACACTGACTGAGCTTGGATTCAGGGCCGGTTCCTCACTGACTGAGCTGGGATTCAGGGCCGGTTCCACACTGACTGAGCTGGGATTCAGGGCCGGTTCCACACTGACTGAGCTGGGATTCAGGGCCGGTCCCTCACTGACTGAGCTGGGATTCAAGGCTGGTCCCCCACTGACTGAACTGGGATTCAGTGCTGGTCACCCACTGACTGAGCTGGGATCCAGGGCTGGTCACTCACTGACTGTGCTGGGATCCAGTGCTGGTTCCACACTGACTGAGCTGGGATTCAGTGCTGGTCACTCACTGACTGAGCTGGGATCCAGTGCTGGTTCCACACTGACTGAGCTGGGATTCAGGGCTGGTCCCTCACTGACTGAGCTGGGATTCAGGGCTGGTCCCTCACTGACTGAGCTGGGATTCAGGGCTGGTCCCTCACTGACTGAGCTGGGATTCTGGGCTGGTTCCACACTGACTGAGCTGGGGTTCAGTGCTGGTCCCTCACTGACTGAGCTGGGATTCTGTGCTGGTCCCTCACTGACTGAGCTGGGATTCAGGGCTGGTCCCTCACTGACTGAGCTGGGATTCAGGGCTGGTCCCTCACTGACTGAGCTGGGATTCAGGGCTGGTCCCTCACTGACTGAGCTGGGATTCAGTGCTGGTCCCTCACTGACTGAGCTGGGATTCAGGGCTGGTCCCTCACTGACTGAGCTGGGATTCAGGGCTGGTCCCTCACTGACTGACCTGGGATTCAGGGCTGGTCCCTCACTGACTGAGCTGTGATCCAGTGCTGGTCCCTCACTGACTGAGCTGGGAATCAGGGCTGGTCCCTCACTGACTGCGCTGGGATTCAGTGCTGGTTCCACACTGACTGAGCTGGGATTCAGGGCTGGTCCGTCACTGACTGAGCTGGGATTCAGGGCTGGTCACTCACTGACTGAGCTGTGATTGAGGACTGGTCCCTCACTGACTGAGCTGGGATCCAGTGCTGGTTCCACACTGACTGAGCTGGGATCCAGTGCTGGTTCCACACTGACTGAGCTGGGATCCAGTGCTGGTTCCACACTGACTGAGCTGGGATTCTGGGCTGGTTCCACACTGACTGAGCTGGGATTCAGGGCTGGTTCCTCACTGACTGAGCTGGGATTCAGGGCTTGTCTCTCCCCTTTTCGTGCTTTCCGACAATAGATGGCTTGTAAATGTTATTCTGGTGCAGGGTTATTGCAGCTCCCACACCGTGAGTGGTCAACCTCACTAATATCGAATATTTCGTTGGAGTATTGGACTTGCCCTTTTCTCTCTCTGTAGGGAAGTGAACAGACTGCGCTCAACATCTGCCTGCAATGGCACGGCAGGAATGAAGAGCTCAGTATTTGGGTGAATTACAGGTCCAGACCCGCGTGCCATCCCTGCGAGAATCCCTGTGAGGGACATTCCTGGACTGAAATTATAAAGAAAACATTTAACATGAAATCTCAGGGGCGGAGTTTTGTTGGGTACCTACCAGGCTCGCGAAGATGTACTGATATCCGCGGATGTGCTTTCCAATGTTAACAATCTGTAAAATACAGAGAACACAGCTTCTGTTACCACTGTGGAGACCAGCTCGAGGTTTGTCATGTATGATGGGCGAGAAAATATTAATATTCTACGGCAGGGCTGTGACTGAGAGAGCAAGCTCCTTAAACCCAAGGTCCTGAGTGAGACCAGTCCAGTCCAGGCTCAGGATACAGGAGCTTTGCTCCATCTCCGTGGACTCTGTAACCTGTAGAGAAGCAAGGGAGCGATTCTGAGGAAATCTTCCACAAAATTAGAGATCAGCTTTAAGAACGGCGCAAACTGAGGCCGAATGAAATGGTTAGTCGAGTCTCGAGGTGATAAAGGCATGGGTGAGGGTTTCAGCAGCAGATAAGTAAAGGTAAGGACAGAGACGGGCGATATTACAAAGTGGAAATGGGCGGTGATGTAAGAAAACTACTCGGCACTTGGTCTCAGTATTAAACAAGGCTTTAATCAACTGTTTTTCAACATGGAGATCTAGTTGTGTCCTTCACTAGTTCCTGTTAAAGAATGTCCTGAGCAAGCTGGGCCCCTGCCCGAGTATTTATACTCTCCCTGGACAGCGCCACCAGCAGGCTGCCCAGTATTATTTCATACGTCATTTCCACGTGAATGACAAAATTCATGTCAGGCGGTCTTAATGAGAGGACGGATGAGGTAGGAAACTCAATTAGTGATCAAATATGGCTCCAAGGTGGCGAACAGACTTGGTCAGCCTCAGACAGTTGCCGGGGAGAGAGATTGAATCAGTGGAAAGGGAATGGAGTTTGTAGCTTGAACTGAAGACAGTGGCTTCAGTCTGCCTGATATTTAATTGGAGGAAATTTTTACTCATCCAATGCTGGAGTCAGACACGCAGTCTGACAGTATAGAGGCAGTGGAGGGTTTGAGAGAGGAGGAGGAGAGATAGAGCTGGGTATCATCAGCATACATGTGAAACTCACATTGTGTTGCTGGGTGATGTCACCGAGGTGCAGCATGTAGATGAGGAAGTGAAGGGATTATTACAAGTCCTAGTCCCTTTAGGGCTACCCCGGATCAGAAGTATTCCCCAGACGTTCACTTTCAACTAAAGTCTGAGGTAGCCGAATCCCAAAGACGTTTAATTGGGTCTAAAGGTCCGGACTATCTCTCCCTAAAGGAAAGGAACAACCTGAAAATGTTACCGTCCTCGAGATGACACTTTTAATAAGTTTAGCTAGACTGTAACGTTCCGGATATTATGGGGGTCCGGAAAACTCCCCCAGAATTCTGCAACTCCTCACCAAAGAGTGTTCAGAAATTGAGTTCGCGAGTTTGATACAGAAGTCTTATGTGAGACAATTCTAAAAATATATAGATTTATTAAAGAACCAACATGTAATTTACAGTTGGTGAGTCAATCGCAACATTAACAGTTGCAAAAAGGGAAAACTTACAATCTTATTATCGAGAACTTTACTCTCAAATCTTAACTTCACTACAGTTTTACAGCTCTTAAAGTTCTATTCAGGATATCCACCAAAATCAAATACCTTTGATCCCCGAGGTACAAAGAGTTGGCGACTTACAGAGCTGCCTCTGAAGCCGAGAATCGTTTTGCCCCTTTAAAGTGAGTCTACAATCCCATTTGAGAGTTCAATATTTATACCCTTTTCCAGTGGTATTTCCTTTAAGGTTTTCTGCTGATGTAAGCTAATTATCTCTAGTCATTTTTCTGCTGACCTCTGCAATTCTTACTGCCAGGTCAGCTGGTAGCATTACAGAATTATATCTCCTCTCTAGGTCTTCCAAGTTTACCATAAAAGATGGTGTAACGGCAGGTGTTTTTTACTTGATGTCATTTTTACGAAGGCAGATGTTTCTTACTTTTATGTGCTTCTTTACGAAGTGTAAATTAGAACACCTTATCCAGGGTGAACTATTGTTTCATTCCCAAAGGTCAGCCTGTTGGAGCCTTTAACCTTCTGTTTCAATAAGGTTATTGATTCAGTGTCAACAACTATCATCTCAATAGCCAGAATGCTTTCACAGCTTTTTCATCGTTAGGTTTCTAGATTTCCAAGCCCAGTTTGTCATGTTGTAAAAAGGCCAGAATTATTTCATAGAATGGTGTCTTTTTCTGAATAGGTTCTTTGGCTTATTCCTTCACAGAAGAGGAGGGGCCAAGGGTAGATCCTTGGGGGACACCGGAGGTAATGGTGCGGGATCGGGAAGAGAAGCCGTTGAAGATGATTCTAAGGTTACGGCTGGAAAGATAAGAATGGAACCAGGTGAGTGCAGTTCCGTCGAGCTGGATGAGCTGATGGAGCAGAACTTTGTGGTCAACCGTATCAAAGACTGCAGGCAGGTCCAGAAAGACGAGAAGGGATAGATTACCTTTGTCGCAGTCAACTGGGAGGACTTTACAATATACTTACTCCTCCCGGCTCCACGTTCAAACCATCGGCTGTTGCCAGCCACGGCTCAGCCCTACCACCGATCGCACCCCTCCCATCGCCACCTCCACCCACTCACCCGATCCTCCACCCACTCACCCCCCATCGCCACCTCCACCCACTCACCCGATCGCACCACAGCACCCCTCCCATCGCCACCTCCACCCACTCACCCGATCCTCCACCCACTCACCCCCCATCGCCACCTCCACCGACTCACCCGATCCTCCACCCACTCACCCCCCATCGCCACCTCCACCCACTCACCCGATCGCACCTCAGCACCCCTCCTATCGCCACCTCCACCCACTCACCCGATCCTCCACCCACTCTCCCCTCCCATCGCCACCTCCACCTCCACCCACTCACCCGATCGCACCACAGCACCCCTCCCATCGCCACCTCCACCTCCACCCACTCACCCGATCGCACCTCAGCACCCCTCCCATCGCCACCTCCACCCACTCACCCGATCCTCCACCCACTCACCCCCCATCGCCACCTCCACCCACTCACCCGATCCTCCACCCACTCTCCCCTCCCATTGCCACCTCCACCTCCACCCACTCACCCGATCGCACCACAGCACCCCTCCCATCGCCACCTCCACCCACTCACCCGATCCTCCACCCACTCTCCCCTCCCATCGCCACCTCCACCTCCACCCACTCACCCGATCGCACCACAGCACCCCTCCCATCGCCACCTCCACCGACTCACCCGATCCTCCACCCACTCACCCCCCATCGCCACCTCCACCCACTCACCCGATCCTCCACCCACTCTCCCCTCCCATCGCCACCTCCACCTCCACCTCCACCCACTCACCCGATCGCACCACAGCACCCCTCCCATCGCCACCTCAACCCACTCATCCGATCGCACCACAGCACCCCTCCCATCGCCACCTTCATCCACTCACCCGATCCTCCACCCACTCTCCCCTCCCATCGCCACCTCCACCTCCACCCACTCACCCGATCGCACCACAGCACCCCTCCCATCGCCACCTCCACCAACTCACCCGATCCTCCACCCACTCTCCCCTCCCATCGCCACCTCCACCCACTCACCCGATCGCACCACAGCACCCCTCCCATCGCCACCTCCACCGACTCACCCGATCCTCCACCCACTCTCCCCTCCCATCGCCACCTCCACCTCCACCCACTCACCCGATCGCACCACAGCACCCCTCCCATCGCCACCTCCACCGACTCACCCGATCCTCCACCCACTCACCCCCCATCGCCACCTCCACCCACTCACCCGATCGCACCACAGCACCCCTCCCATCGCCACCTCCACCGACTCACCCGATCGCACCTAAGCACCCCTCCTATTGCCACCTCCACCCACTCACCCGATCGCACCACAGCATCCGTCCCATCGCCACCTCCACCCACTCACCCGATCGCACCTCAGCACCCCTCCTATCACCACCTCCACCCACTCACCCGATCGCACCTCAGCGCCCCTCCCATCGCCACCTCCACACACTCACCCGATCGCAGCTCATCACCCCTCCCATCGCCACCTCCACCCACTCACCCGATCCTCCACCCACTCACCCCTCCCATCGCCACCTCCACCCACTCACCCGATCCTCCACCCACTCACCCCTCCCATCGCCACCTCCACCCACTCACCCGATCGCACCTCAGCACCCCTCCCATCGCCACCTCCACCCACTCACCCGATCCTCCACCTACTCACCCCTCCCATCGCCACCTCCACCCACTCACCCGATCGCACCTCAGCACCCCTCCCATTGCCACCTCCACCCACTCACCCGATCGCACCAAAGCACCACTCCCATCGCCACCTCCACCCACTCACCCGATCGCACCTCAGCACCCCTCCCATCGCCACCTCCACCCACTCACCCGATCGCACCTCAGCACCCCTCCCATTGCCACCTCCACCCACTCACCTGATCGCACCAAAGCACCACTCCCATCGCCACCTCCACCCACTCACCAGATCGCACCTCAGCACCCCTCCCATCGCCACCTCCACCCACTCACCCGATCGCACCTCAGCATAACTCCCATTGCCACCTCCACCCACTCACCCGATCCTCCACCTTCTCACCCCTCCCATTGCCACCTCCACCCACTCACCCGATCGCACCAAAGCACCACTCCCATTGCCACCTCCACCCACTCACCCGATCGCACAAAAGCACCACTCCCATCGCCACCTCCACCCACTCACCCGATCGCACCTCAGCAACCCTCCTATCGCTGCCTCCCCCCTCTCTCCCGATCACACCCCCTCTCTCCCGATCACCCCCCTGTCTCCCGATCACACCCCCTCTCTCCCGAACACAGCCCCTCTCTCCCGATCACCCCCCTGTCTCCCGATCACACCCCCTCTCTCCCGATCACCCCCTCTCTCTTTCCCGATTGCACCTCCTTCCCAATTCCTCCTCTCTCTCTCCCGATCCCCCTCTCTCGGTCGCCAGGTGTCTGCACGGTGTCTGCCGGTGTTACCTGGTTCATGATAGTGCTAAGTTTATCGGACTCGCAGTCGATGATGACCTGACGTTCCTTTCTCTTGTCCAGATCTTTGAATAGCATCCGATAACCGTCTTCAGTGGTGGTCTCAACGCTGACCGCTGTCACCTGCCAGTTCTTCTCGGCAGCCGTGTCCAGCACCTTCTGTAACACGGACAGTCCTGGACAGGATCAGAAACACATCAATGCTCAACATGGTCTTGCTCGTCAGCATAAGGAGTGTTCGACTGATCCCAATACTCTCCCCTCCATCAAATCTCTGCCCAAAATTCTCCCCTCATCACATCTCTCCCCAACACTCTCCCTCCGTCACATCTCTCCCCAACACTCTCCCTCCATCACATCTCTCCCCAACACTCTCCCTCCATCACATCTCTCCCCAACACTCTCCCTCCGTCACATCTCTCCCCAACACTCTCCCTCCATCACATCTCTCCCCAAAACTCTCCCTCCGTCACATCTCTCCCTCCATCACATCTCTCCCCAACACTCTCCCTCCATCACATCTCTCCCCAACACTCTCCCCAACACTCTCCCTCCATCACATCTCTCCCCAACAATCTCCCTCCGTCACATCTCTCCCCAACACTCTCCCTCCATCACATCTCTCCCCAACACTCTCCCTCCGTCACATCTCTCCCTCCGTCACATCTCTCCCCAACACTCTCCCTCCGTCACATCTCTCCCTCCGTCACATCTCTCCCCAACACTCTCCCTCCGTCACATCTCTCCCCAACACTCTCCCTCCGTCACATCTCTCCCTCCGTCACATCTCTCCCCAACACTCTCCCTCCGTCACATCTCTCCCTCCGTCACATCTCTCCCCAACACTCGCCCTCCATCACATCTCTCCCCAACACTCTCCCTCCGTCACATCTCTCCCTCCGTCACATCTCTCCCCAACACTCTCCCTCCGTCACATCTCTCCCCAACACTCTCCCTCCGTCACATCTCTCCCCAACACTCTCCCTCTGTCACATTTCTCCCCAACACTCTCCCTCCATCACATCTCTCCCCAACACTCTCCCTCCATCACATCTCCCCAACACTCTCCCTCCGTCACATCTCCCCAACACTCTCCCTCCGTCACATCTCTCCCCAAAACTCTCCCTCCGTCACATCTCTCCGCAATACTCTCCGTCACATCTCTCCCCAACACTCTCCCGCCGTCACATCTCTCCCCAACACTCTCCCTCCGTCACATCTCTCCCCAACACTCTCCCTCCATCACATCTCTCCCCAACACTCTCCGTCACATCCCTCCCCAACACTCTCCCTCCGTCACATCTCTCCCCAACACTCTCCGTCACATCTCTCCCCAACACTCTCCGTCACATCCCTCCCCAACACTCTCCCTCCGTCACATTTCTCCCCAACACTCTCCCCAACACTCTCCCTCCGTCACATCTCTCCCCAACACTCTCCCTCCGTCACATCTCCCCAACACTCTCCCTCCATCACATCTCTCCCCAACACTCTCCCTCCGTCACATCTCTCCCCAACACTCTCCCTCCGTCACATCTCTCCCCAACACTCTCCCTCCGTCACATCTCTCCCCAACACTCTCCCTCCGTCACATCTCCCCAACACTCTCCCTCCGTCACATCTCCCCAACACTCTCCCTCCGTCACATCTCCCCAACACTCTCCCTCCGTCACATCTCCCCAACACTCTCCCTCCATCACATCTCTCCCCAACACTCTCCCTCCGTCACATCTCTCCCCAATACTCTCCCTCCATCACATCTCCCCAACACTCTCCCCTCGTCACATCTCTCCCCAACACTCTCCCTCCATCACATCTCTCCCCAACACTCTCCCTCCGTCACATCTCTCCCCAACACTCTCCCTCCGTCACATCTCTCCCCAACACTCTCCCTCTGTCACATCTCTCCCCAACACTCTCCCCTCCGTCACATCTCTCCCCAACACTCTCCCTCCGTCACATCTCCCCCAACACTCTCCCTCTGTCACATCTCTCCCCAACACTCACCCTCTGTCACATCTCTCCCCAACACTCTCCCTCCGTCGCATCTCTCCCCCACACTCTCCCTTCATCACATCACTCCCCAACACTCTCCCTCCGTCACATCTCTCCCCAACACTCTCCCTCCGTCACATCTCTCCCCAATACTCTCCCTCCATCACATCTCCCCAACACTCTCCCCTCGTCACATCTCTCCCCAACACTCTCCCTCCGTCACATCTCTCCCCAACACACTCCCTCCGTCACATCTCTCCCAACACTCTCCCTCCGTCACATCTCTCCCCAACACTCTCCCTCCGTCACATCTCTCCCCAACACTCTCCCTCCGTCACATCTCTCCCAACACTCTCCCTCCGTCACATCTCTCCCCAACACTCTCCCTCCATCACATCTCCCCAACACTCTCCCTCCGTCACATCTCTCCCCAACACTCTCCCTCCGTCACATTTCTCCCCAACACTCTCCCTCCGTCACATCTCTCCCCAACACTCTCCCTCCGTCACATCTCTCCCCAACACTCTCCCTCCGTCACATCTCCCCAACACTCTCCCTCCGTCACATCTCTCCCCAACACTCTCCGTCCGTCACAGCTCTCCCCAACACTCTCCCTCCGTCACATCTCCCCAACACTCTCCCTCCGTCACATCTCTCCCCAACACTCTCCCTCCGGCTCATCTCTCCCCAACACTCTCCCTCCGTCACATCTCTCCCAACACTCTCCCTCCGTCACATCTCTCCCCAACACTCTCCCTCCGTCACATCTCTCCCCAACACTCTCCCTCCGTCACATCTCCCCAACACTCTCCCTCCGTCACATCTCTCCCCAACACTCTCCCTCCGTCACATCTCTCCCCAACACTCTCCCTCCGTCACAGCTCTCCCCAACACTCTCCCTCCGTCACATCTCTCCCCAACACTCTCCCTCTGTCACATCTCTCCCCAACACTCTCCCTCCGTCACATCTCTCCCCAACACTCTCCCTCCGTCACATCTCTCCCCAACACTCTCCCTCCGTCACATCTCCCCAACACTCTCCCTCCGTCACATCTCTCCCCAACACTCTCCCTCCGGCTCATCTCTCCCCAACACTCTCCCTCCGTCACAGCTCTCCCCAACACTCTCCCTCCGTCACATCTCCCCAACACTCTCCCTCCGGCTCATCTCTCCCCAACACTCTCCCTCCGTCACATCTCTCCCAACACTCTCCCCTCCATCACATCTCTCCCCAACACTCTCCCTCCGTCACATCTCCCCAGCACTCTCCCTCCGTCACATCTCTCCCCAACACTCTCCCTCCGTCACATCCCTCCCCAACACTCTCCCTCCGTCACATCTCCCCAACACTCTCCCGCCGTCACAGCTCTCCCCAACACTCTCCCTCCGTCACATCTCTCCCCAACACTCTCCCTCCGTCACATCTCTCCCCAACACTCTCCCTCCGTCACATCTCCCCAACACTCTCCCTCCGTCACACCTCCCCAACACTCTCCCTCCGTCACATCTCTCCCCAACACTCTCCCTCCGTCACATCTCTCCCCAACACTCTCCCTCCGTCACATCTCTCCCCAACACTCTCCCTCCGTCACATCTCCCCAACACTCTCCCTCCGTCACATCTCTCCCCAACACTCTCCCTCCGGCTCATCTCTCCCCAACACTCTCCCTCCGTCACATCTCTCCCAACACTCTCCCTCCGTCACATCTCTCCCCAACACTCTCCCTCCGTTACATCTCTCCCCAACACTCTCCCTCCGTCACATCTCCCCAACACTCTCCCTCTGTCACATCTCTCCCCAACACTCTCCCTCCGTCACATCTCTCCCCAACACTCTCCCTCCGTCACATCTCCCCAACACTCTCCCTCCGTCACATCTCTCCCCAACACTCTCCCTCCGGCTCATCTCTCCCCAACACTCTCCCTCCGTCACAGCTCTCCCCAACACTCTCCCTCCGTCACATCTCCCCAACACTCTCCCTCCGGCTCATCTCTCCCCAACACTCTCCCTCCGTCACATCTCTCCCAACACTCTCCCCTCCATCACATCTCTCCCCAACACTCTCCCTCCGTCACATCTCCCCAGCACTCTCCCTCCGTCACATCTCTCCCCAACACACTCCCTCCGTCACATCTCTCCCCAACACTCTCCCTCCGTCACATCTCCCCAACACTCTCCCGCCGTCACAGCTCTCCCCAACACTCTCCCTCCGTCACACCTCCCCAACACTCTCCCTCCGTCACATCTCTCCCCAACACTCTCCCTCCGTCACATCTCCCCAACACTCTCCCTCCGTCACACCTCCCCAACACTCTCCCTCCGTCACATCTCTCCCCAACACTCTCCCTCCATCACATCTCTCCCCAACACTCTCCCTCCGTCACATCTCTCCCCAACACTCTCCCTCCGTCACATCTCTCCCCAACACTCTCCCTCCGTCACATCTCTCCCCAACACTCTCCCTCCGTCACATCTCTCCCAACACTCTCCCCTCCATCACATCTCTCCCCAACACTCTCCCTCCGTCACATCTCCCCAGCACTCTCCCTCCGTCACATTTCTCCCCAACACTCTCACTCCGTCACATTTCTCCCCAACACTCTCCCTCTGTCACATCTCTCCCCAGCACTCTCCCTCCGTCACATTTCTCCCCAACACTCTCCCGCCATCACATCTCCCCAACACTCTCCCTCCATCACATCTCTCCACAACACTCTCCCTCCGTCACATCTCTCCCCAACACTCTCCCTCCGTCACATCTCTCCCCAATACTCTCCCTCTGTCACATCTCTCCCCAACACTCTCCCTCCATCACATCTCTCCCCAACACTCTCCCTCCATCACATCTCTCCCCAACACTCTCCCTCTGTCACATCTCTCCCCAACACTCTCCCTCCATCACATCTCTCCCCAACACTCTCCCTCTGTCACATCTCTCCCCAACACTCTCCCTCCAGCACATCTCTCCCCAACACTCTCCCCTCCGTCACATCTCTCCCCAACACTCTCCCTCCGTCACATCTCCCCAACACTCTCCCTCCGTCACATCTCTCCCCAACACTCTCCCTCCGTCACATCTCTCCCCAACACTCTCCCTCCGTCACATCTCTCCCCAACACTCTCCCTCCGTCACATCTCTCCCCAACACTCACCCTCTGTCACATCTCTCCCCAACACTCTCCCTCCGTCACATCTCTCCCCAACACTCTCCCTCCGTCACATCTCTCCCCAACACTCTCCCTCCGTCACATCTCTCCCCAACACTCTCCCTCCATCACATCTCTCCCCAACACTCACCCTCTGTCACATCTCTCCCCAACACTCTCCCTCCATCACATCTCTCCCCAACACTCTCCCTCCATCACATCTCTCCCCAACACTCTCCCTCCGTCACATCTCTCCCCAACACTCTCCCTCCGTCACATCTCTCCCCAACACTCTCCCTCCGTCACATCTCCCCAACACTCTCCCTCCGTCACATCTCTCCCCAACACTCTCCCTCCGGCTCATCTCTCCCCAACACTCTCCCTCCGTCACAGCTCTCCCCAACACTCTCCCTCCGTCACATCTCCCCAACACTCTCCCTCCGGCTCATCTCTCCCCAACACTCTCCCTCCGTCACATCTCTCCCAACACTCTCCCCTCCATCACATCTCTCCCCAACACTCTCCCTCCGTCACATCTCCCCAGCACTCTCCCTCCGTCACATCTCTCCCCAACACTCTCCCTCCGTCACATCCCTCCCCAACACTCTCCCTCCGTCACATCTCCCCAACACTCTCCCGCCATCACAGCTCTCCCCAACACTCTCCCTCCGTCACATCTCTCCCCAACACTCTCCCTCCGTCACATCTCTCCCCAACACTCTCCCTCCGTCACATCTCCCCAACACTCTCCCTCCGTCACACCTCCCCAACACTCTCCCTCCGTCACATCTCTCCCCAACACTCTCCCTCCGTCACATCTCTCCCCAACACTCTCCCTCCGTCACATCTCTCCCCAACACTCTCCCTCCGTCACATCTCCCCAACACTCTCCCTCCGTCACATCTCTCCCCAACACTCTCCCTCCGGCTCATCTCTCCCCAACACTCTCCCTCCGTCACATCTCTCCCAACACTCTCCCTCCGTCACATCTCTCCCCAACACTCTCCCTCCGTTACATCTCTCCCCAACACTCTCCCTCCGTCACATCTCCCCAACACTCTCCCTCTGTCACATCTCTCCCCAACACTCTCCCTCCGTCACATCTCTCCCCAACACTCTCCCTCCGTCACATCTCCCCAACACTCTCCCTCCGTCACATCTCTCCCCAACACTCTCCCTCCGGCTCATCTCTCCCCAACACTCTCCCTCCGTCACAGCTCTCCCCAACACTCTCCCTCCGTCACATCTCCCCAACACTCTCCCTCCGGCTCATCTCTCCCCAACACTCTCCCTCCGTCACATCTCTCCCAACACTCTCCCCTCCATCACATCTCTCCCCAACACTCTCCCTCCGTCACATCTCCCCAGCACTCTCCCTCCGTCACATCTCTCCCCAACACACTCCCTCCGTCACATCTCTCCCCAACACTCTCCCTCCGTCACATCTCCCCAACACTCTCCCGCCGTCACAGCTCTCCCCAACACTCTCCCTCCGTCACACCTCCCCAACACTCTCCCTCCGTCACATCTCTCCCCAACACTCTCCCTCCGTCACATCTCCCCAACACTCTCCCTCCGTCACACCTCCCCAACACTCTCCCTCCGTCACATCTCTCCCCAACACTCTCCCTCCATCACATCTCTCCCCAACACTCTCCCTCCGTCACATCTCTCCCCAACACTCTCCCTCCGTCACATCTCTCCCCAACACTCTCCCTCCGTCACATCTCTCCCCAACACTCTCCCTCCGTCACATCTCTCCCAACACTCTCCCCTCCATCACATCTCTCCCCAACACTCTCCCTCCGTCACATCTCCCCAGCACTCTCCCTCCGTCACATTTCTCCCCAACACTCTCACTCCGTCACATTTCTCCCCAACACTCTCCCTCTGTCACATCTCTCCCCAGCACTCTCCCTCCGTCACATTTCTCCCCAACACTCTCCCGCCATCACATCTCCCCAACACTCTCCCTCCATCACATCTCTCCACAACACTCTCCCTCCGTCACATCTCTCCCCAACACTCTCCCTCCGTCACATCTCTCCCCAATACTCTCCCTCTGTCACATCTCTCCCCAACACTCTCCCTCCATCACATCTCTCCCCAACACTCTCCCTCCATCACATCTCTCCCCAACACTCTCCCTCTGTCACATCTCTCCCCAACACTCTCCCTCCATCACATCTCTCCCCAACACTCTCCCTCTGTCACATCTCTCCCCAACACTCTCCCTCCAGCACATCTCTCCCCAACACTCTCCCCTCCGTCACATCTCTCCCCAACACTCTCCCTCCGTCACATCTCCCCAACACTCTCCCTCCGTCACATCTCTCCCCAACACTCTCCCTCCGTCACATCTCTCCCCAACACTCTCCCTCCGTCACATCTCTCCCCAACACTCTCCCTCCGTCACATCTCTCCCCAACACTCACCCTCTGTCACATCTCTCCCCAACACTCTCCCTCCGTCACATCTCTCCCCAACACTCTCCCTCCGTCACATCTCTCCCCAACACTCTCCCTCCGTCACATCTCTCCCCAACACTCTCCCTCCATCACATCTCTCCCCAACACTCACCCTCTGTCACATCTCTCCCCAACACTCTCCCTCCGTCACATCTCTCCCCAGCACTCTCCCTCCGTCACATCTCCCCAACACTCTCCCTCCGTCACATCTTTCCCCAACACTCTCCCTCCGTCACATCTCTCCCCAACACTGTCCCTCCATCACATCTCTCCCCAACACTCTCCCTCCGTCACATCTCTCCCCAACACTCTCCCTCCGTCACATCTCTCCCCAACACTCTCCCTCCATCACATTTCTCCCCAACACTCTCCCTCCATCACATCTCTCCCCAACACTCTCCCTCCGTCACATCTCTCCCCAACACTCTCCCTCCGTCACATCTCTCCCCAGCACTCTCCCTCCGTCACATCTCTCCCCAACACTCTCCCTCCATCACATCTCCCCAACACTCTCCCTCCGTCACATTTCTCCCCAACACTCTCCCTCTGTCACATCTCTCCCCAGCACTCTCCCTCCGTCACATTTCTCCCCAACACTCTCCCGCCATCACATCTCCCCAACACTCTCCCTCCGTCACATCTCTCCCCAGCACTCTCCCTCCGTCACATCTCTCCCCAACACTCTCCCTCCGTCACATCTCCCCAACACTCTCCCTCCATCACATCTCTCCCCAACACTCTCCCTCCATCACATCTCCCCAACACTCTCCCTCCATCACATCTCTCCCCAACACTCTCCCTCCGTCACATCTCTCCCCAACACTCTCCCTCCGTCACATCTCTCCCAACACTCTCCCTCCGTCACATCTCTCCCCAGCACTCTCCCTCCGTCACATCTCTCCCCAACACTCTCCCTCCGTCACATCTCTCCCCAACACTCTCCCTCCGTCACATCTCTCCCCAACACTCTCCCTCCGTCACATCTCTCCCCAACACTCTCCCTCCGTCACATCTCTCCCCAACACTCTCCCCTCATCACATCTCTCCCCAACACTCTCCCTCCGTCACATCTCTCCCCAGCACTCTCCCTCCGTCACATCTCCCCAACACTCTCCCTCCATCACATCTCTCCCCAACACTCTCCCTCCGTCACAGCTCTCCCCAACACTCTCCCTCCGTCACATCTCCCCAACACTCTCCCTCCGTCACATCTCCCCAACACTCTCCCTCCATCACATCTCTCCCCAACACTCTCCCTCCGTCACATCTCCCCAACACTCTCCCTCCGTCACATCTCCCCAACTCTCTCCCTCCATCACATCTCTCCCCAACACTCTCCCTCCGTCACATCTCCCCAACACTCTCCCTCCGTCACATCTCTCCCAACTCTCTCCCTCCATCACATCTCTCCCCAACACTCTCCCTCCGTCACAGCTCTCCCCAACACTCTCCCTCCGTCACATCTCCCCAACACTCTCCCTCCGTCACATCTCCCCAACACTCTCCCTCCATCACATCTCTCCCCAACACTCTCCCTCCATCACATCTCTCCCCAACACTCTCCCTCCGTCACAGCTCTCCCCAACACTCTCCCTCCGTCACATCTCCCCAACACTCTCCCTCCGTCACATCTCTCCCAACTCTCTCCCTCCGTCACATCTCTCCCCAGCACTCTCCCTTCGTCACATCTCTCCCCAACACTCTCCCTCCGTCACATCTCTCCCCAACACTCTCCCTCCGTCACATCTCTCCCCAACACTCTCCCTCCGTCACATCTCCCCAACACTCTCCCTCCGTCACATCTCTCCCCAACACTCTCCCTCCGTCACATCTCTCCCCAACACTCTCCCTCCGTCACATCTCTCCCCAACACTCTCCCTCCGTCACATCTCTCCCCAACACTCTCCCACCGTCACATCTCTCCCCAACACTCTCCCTCCGTCACATCTCTCCCCAACACTCTCCTGCCGTCACATCTCCCCAACACTCTCCCTCCATCACATTTCTCCCCAACACTCTCCCTCCGTCACATCTCTCCCAACACTCTCCCCTCCATCACATCTCTCCCCAACACTCTCCCTCCGTCACATCTCTCCCAACACTCTCCCCTCCATCACATCTCTCCCCAACACTCTCCCTCCGTCACATCTCCCCAACACTCTCCCCTCCGTCACATCTCTCCCAACACTCTCCCTCCGTCACATCTCTAATACTTTAAGATGTCTGTTAAAGTTCAAAGCTCTTCCCTTTCACATCAGTTGTGTTCTCCCCTGAGCACAAGTGAGAAATTTAATACTGAGATAAAATGATTTGTCACTTGTCACATCAGTTGCAGGGAAAATGCTAGAATCTATTATTAGGGACGTGGTAACAGGGCACTTAGAAAATCAAAATATGATTCGGCAGAGTCAACGTGGTTTTATGAAAGGGAATTCGTGTTTGACAAATCTGTTCGAGTTTTTTAAGATGTAACTGGTAAGATTGATGAGGGGGAACTGGTGGATGTGGTGCATTTGGATTTTCAAAAACCATTCGATAAGGTGCCACACAAGAGGTTATTACACAAAATTAGGACTCCTGGGATTGGGGGTAATATTCTAGCATGGATTGAGGATTGGTTAATGGACAGAAAACAGAGAGTAGGAATAAACGGGACTTTTTTGGGTTGGCAGGCTGTAACTGTGGGGTACCGCAAGGATCAGTGTTGGGGCCTCAGCTATTCACAATCTATATTAATGACTTAGATGAAGGGACTGAGTGTAATGTATCCCAGTTTAATGATGATACAACGTTAGGTGGGAAAGTAAGCTGTGAGGAGGACACAGAGAGGCTGCAGAGAGATATAGACAGGTGGACTGAGTGGGAAAGAACATGGCAAATGGGATACAATGTGGGGAAGGGTGAAGTTATCCACTTTGGTAGGAAAAACAAAAAAGCAGAATATTTTTTGAATGGTGAGAGACTGGGAAATGCTTACATTCAGAGGGACCTGGGTGTCCTTGTACACGAATCACAGAACGTTAACATGTAGGTACAGCAAGCAACTGGCATGTTAGCTTTTGTAACAAAGGGATTAGAGTATAAGAGTAAAGAAGTCTTACTACAATTATACAGGGCATTGGTGAGGCCACACCTGGAGTACTGTGCACAGTCTTGGTCTCCTTACCTAAGGAAAGACATACTTGCCTTAGAGGGAGTGCAACGAAGATGAGGGGATTGTCCTATGAGGAGAGATTGAGTAGGCTAGGCCTATATTCTCTAGAGTTTAGAAGAATGAGAGGTGATCTCATTGAAACATATAAAATTCTTAAGGGGCTTGACAGGGTTTATGCTGAGAAAATGTTTCCCCTGACTGGCGAGTCTAGAACCAGGGGTCACAATCACAGAATAAGGGATCGGCCATTTAGGACTGAGATGAGAAGGGTTGTGAATCTTTGTAATTCTCTACCCCAGAGAGCCGTGGATGCTCCGTCATTGAGTATATTCAAGACAGAGGTCGATAAATTTTTGGGAACTAAGGGAATCAAGGGATATGGGGATTGGGCGGGAAGGTGGAGTTGAGGTAGAAGATCAGCCATGGTCTTGTTGAATGGCGGAGCAGGCTCGAAGGGCCAAATGACCGACTCCTGCTCCTAATTCTTATGCTCTTATGGAAGATCATGGGGTAATAAAGATGTTAAAGGCAAATCGTGTCAGAGTAACTTGATCGAGTTCTTTGAGGAAGTAGTGGCGAGGATTGATCAGGGCAGTGCGGTTGATGTTGTGTATTTGGACTTTCAAAAGGCGTTTGACACAGAACCACATAATATACTTGTAAACACAATTAAATCCCATGGGATTAAAGGGGCAGTGGCGGCATGGATACAAAATTGACTAAGGGACAGGAAGCAGGGAGTGGTGGTGAACGGTTGTTTTTCAGACTGGAGGAAAGTGTACAGTGGTGTTCCCCAGGGATCGGTATTAGGACCACTGCTCTTTTTAATATATATCAATGACCTGGACTTGGGTACACAGGGCACAAGTTCAAAGTTTGAAGGTGACACGAAACTCAGAAATGCAGTAAACAATGAGGAGGACACAGACAGACTGGTGAAATGGGCAGACACATGGCAGATGGAATTTAATGCAGAGAAGTGATACATTTTGGTAGGAAGAATGAGGAGAGGCAATATAAACTAAAGTGCACAATTTTAAAAGGGGGTGCAGGAACAGAGTGACCTGGGGGTGTACGTACACAAATCCTTGAAGGTGGCAGGGCAGGTTGAGAAGGCTGTTAAAAAGTTCAACTAGATTAGTTATAAAATCATAGAATCTTAGAATCACACAGCACAGAAGGAGGCTGTTCGTCCCATCGAGTCTGTGCCGGCTCTTTGAAAGAGCAATTCAATTAGTCCCACTCCCCCTGCTCTTTCCTCATAGCCCTGAACATTTCTCCTATTTAGTCAGACATGTCGCACCTTTACCAAACCCACACTAACACTCCCTGCTCAGCTGATCATTATTCAAGTTCCCAGACACTCTGTCCCTAATAACAGAGTCTAGTACTTCCCCATAACTCATCTTAGACTGGTGGGCTTCCATCTCCCACCCTTCTGATATTAGCAAGTTTCCAATCTCATGGCACAATGCCCAAATTGAGAAAGCCTTGAAAGATTCTGAAATATTAATGAGCGAGGACTGATATTTACTGAGAGAGTTGTAATATTTTGTGAGATTACAGTAATAGTTACTGCGTGGGCTGTCAAATGATTCTATACAGGATAGGATGAAAGTTTATTTACCGCGATCAGCATCGTAAATATAGACAAACTTCTGCCATTTGTAATGTTCGATGAGGCTGAGCAGAGCGTTCTGTAGGTCAGGTCTCATCTGGATGACAAACTGGTTGGAGGTATCGACGGGGAAGCTGGGTGTGATGAAGGAGAGGTGCAGGGCTCCACAAAATGAAGTGAGTGTGTTCACCGTCTTCCTGTCGTAAAATCCAAAGATTGCATAGACCCCTCGAGCAAACAGCGAGCAGACTGAAAAACAGCAACAACAAGCGACACGCTGTCAGTCACACGGAAATTCAGAGACTTCCTTTGAAAAAGCACAAATTTATTTGGAAACAAAAAGGTGTTAGAAATCTACAGTGAAAACAGCAAGATCTGTCAGCACCTGAGAGATAAACATTTCAGCGCTAGCCTTGTCAAAGCAATCTGGGTCCAACAAGCGAACTCTAATGACTGAGCCATGAGTGAATCTTTGCTGCTGTGAACTGCCAATTCATTCTCGCGATGTGGGTGTCACTGGCAAGAAAACGATGTGTCAAGTTCTGAGGGGCCTGGATAGAGTGGAGAGGAAGGACCTATTTCCCTTAGCAGAGCAGTCGATAAACAGGGGAGTTGAGGAGAACTTTTTTCACCCAGAGGGTGGTGGGGGTCTGGAACTCACTGCCTGAAAGGGTGGTAGAGGCAGAAACCCTCATCACATTTAAACAGTACTCGGATATACACTTGAAGTGCCGAAACCTACAGCAGCTGGAAAGTGGGATTAGGCTGGATAACTCTTTTTCGGCTGGCATGGACACGATGGGCCGAATGGCCTCTTTCTGTGCCGTAAATTTCTATGGTTCTATGAAGACCGACATTTATTGCCCTGAGAAGGTGGTGGTGTGCCTTCTTCTTGAACCGATGCGCTCCGGGTGGTGACACAGTGGAGCAGATTCTACTCCCTCGTGTTCCACTCAACTTGACCTGACCCCACCAGTACTTCTGGGTTCAGGTCGTTCATCTTTAAGGTGAGACATTAAACCGAGGCCCTGTCTGCTCTCTCAGGTGGACAGGAAAGATCTCATGATGCTATATCGAAGAAGAGCAGGGGCGTTCTCCCCGGTGTCCTGGGCCAATATTTATCCCTCAATCAGCATCATTAAAACAGATTGGGGGAGAAATTCGGTTGGCTGCGCCACCCGTTAGCACCTTAAGAGGGCGCTAAGTGGGTCGCAAGCCAACTGGCGCCCGGGCGCGGCACAGCCCACGCCTCCCGCTAAATTCCACGGGACGCTAGTGGTGGTACTAGCCGTTAGCGCTGCGCCGCTACCGATGACGTCATTGGTGTGCGCAGCGCCCCGCTGACGCCCCGGCAGTGATATTTGGAAGCGCCCCCTGATTTACCGCCGGACGCTATGTCCGACCGGTGCAGGGGGGCCTACCTGCGGCCGGGGAGGCGCAAATTAAAGGAGAGGTGCGGGGCGGCCATTTTTGTTGTTGGCCGCCTATCAGCACCTGCCTGCGCTCCTGTCCCCGGCCTCCTGAACACCCCCCCCCACCCCCCCGCGGAGTGCTGGCTGCGTTCCAAAAGCCCGGCACTTCTCCTCGGTGCTGGGCTCTTTTGCCAGCACTCCTGATCCTCGGGGGCCCAGCTGGGCCCCAGATCGCGCTGCACAAGGCCCCTCCCCTTTAAGAAGGGGAAGAAGGCCTGCAATACCGCAGCGCGACGTACCGCAGCGTGTGGAGCTGCGGCACGTTGCATCACGATATTCAGTCGCAGCGCCCCAAGAGGGATGCGGGGCGCCTCCAGTAGCGCTGTGCTTCCCTTTGGGGCGCTACCACTCAATATCCGGCGGGCGGCCGTGAATGCTTCCGGGGCGCTACTTTTAGCGCCCTGGCGAGGCTGGTGCCCCAAACGGGGCTATGCTCAATTTCTCCCCCATTATCTGATCACGATCACATTGCTGTTTGTGGGATCTTGTTGTGCGCAAATTGGCTGCTGCGTTTCCTACATTACAACAGTGACTACGCTTCAAAAAGTACTCCATTGGCTGTAAAACACTTTGGGACATCCTCAGGTCGTGAAAAGCGCTGTAGAGATGCAAGTCTTTCTTTCTATTTCATTAGTACCGCTCCCCGCCCCCCCCCCACTCCGGAACAGGACCCCCTGGGGTGAGGTTCTGCCCCCTTGTTCTGGACTCCCCCGACCAGGGCAAATAGTTTCTCTCGATCGACCCGATCACCTCCTTTAATCGTCTTCAACACCTCGATTAGATCACCCCTTAATCTTCTAAACTCGAGGGAATACAAGGCTACTTTATGGAACCTGTCCTCATAATTTAACCCTTTTAGCCCCGGTATCATTCTAATGAATCTGCGCTGCTCCCCTCCCGAGGACAATATATCCTTCCTGAGGGGCGGAGGCCGGAATTGAACACAATGTCCCAGATGGGGTCTGACGAGAGCTCTGTACCACTGAAGCATCACTTCCTGCCCTTTGTATTCTAACTCTCGAGGCTACACAAGAGCGAAACGGGGATGAATTAACAGAGACAAAGTTCTTGGATATGTCACACAGATCACAGAATCCCCACAGTGCAGATAGAGGCCACTTCGGCCCATCGAGCCTGCACCGACACATATCCCACCCTATCCCCGTAACCCCACGCATTTAATCCCCTAACACTAAGGGTCAATTTATCATAGCCAAATCAACCTAACCCGCACATCTTTGGACTGTGGGAGGAAACCGGAGCACCCGGAGGAAACCCACGCAGACACAGGGAGAATGTGCAAACTCCACACAGACAGTCACCCGAGGCCGGATTTGAACCCAGGTCCCTGGTGTTGTGAGGCAACAGTGCTAACCACTATGCCACCGTGCCCCCCTGTCCGTGACCCACCGTGTCCTTGAAGTGTTGTAACCTACAGGGCTACGGACCAAGAGCTGGAAACTGGGATTAGGTTGGACAGCTCTTTGTCGACCGGCGCAGACACGATGGGCCAAATGGCCTCCCTCTGTGCTGTAGATTTATATGATTCTATGAAATGTGATCCAGCTTCCACCTGTCACTCAGATTCCCTCCCGAGGACAGATTCTGAGCCTTTGTTCTAATACCAGACATTTAAACTGATGTCGTCTGACCCGCTGCCCGTTAACTGGACGAGCTTCAGCCAGTAGACACCAAACAACTGGGTGATGAACTGAGATCAGTGTAAACTGAACACAGCCGAGACTGAAACACGTCCCACCAAGTTGAATCCACCTGTTGTATTATCACAAACTCGTAAGTGATCTATTAACTATTCAGATTTTATTCATGTGTGAAAGGAATGAAGAAAGGTGTGTTAGCGATTCGAGTCTGTGTGTGATTGTTGACTTGAACTCTGGTCAAACCAAGTACAAAATGGTTTCCAACCAATACTTCACTCAGACTATGGGCACAACATCTGCCCAACTGATCTTATTCCAGCTGGTTTAATGTTGGCATCAAACTCTAGCCATGAAAGGGTGAAGGCATGAATACCTCCTCTCGTATTCGCAGTCACAGTGCACCAACATCTTCCAACTAATTGCCCCATACCTTTGTGACGCTCGGGATTCAGACAGGGACTTGATCCAGGTTCAGCTCATTAATCATTCCTGCCGGCCCACGGCAAGTCCAATTAAATCAGTTGTTTCACAACTCACTTCCAGTAAAATGTTAACGTTTTTGTTATATCACGAAACTGACCCTAACCATGTCCCACAGCACAAGAGGGCTGCTCGAACCAAACGCAGATTGGGTGATCGATTTGCGGAACATCTCCATTCAGTTCTCAAGCGTGACACTGAGATTCTGGTCGCCTGTCATTATAATTCTCCGCTCCATTCCCACTCAGACCTCACCATCCTCGGCCTCTTACATTGTTCCAGTGAAGCTCAACGTAAGCTCGAGGAACAACACCTCATCGTTCGATTGGGCACTTTACAGCCTTCCAGACACAACGTCGAGTTCAACAATTTCAGACCATAACCTCGGCTGCCAATTTTTGGGCAGCAGGTGTAGGGAATGATTCTGCTGCTCATTTAATCTCTCCTGCCTCCCACCCTATCACAGGAGACCCGGAGAACTCCCTCAGTACTGCCCCTCCGACAGTGCCGCGCTCCCTCAGTACTGCCCCTCCGACAGTGCGGCTCTCCCTCAGTACTGCCCCTCCGACAGTGCGGCTCTCCCTCAGTACTGCCCCTCCGACAGTGCAGCGCTCCCTCAGTACTGCCCCTCCGACAGTGCAGCGCTCCCTCAGTACTGCCCCTCCGACAGTCCGGCGCTCCCTCAGTACTGCCCCTCTGACAGTGCAGCGCTCCCTCAGTACTGCCCCTCCGACAGTGCAGCGCTCCCTCAGTACTGCCCCTCTGACAGTGCAGCGCTCCCTCAGTATTGCCCCTCCGACAGTGCAGCTCTCCCTCAGTACTGCCCCTTCAACAGTGCAGCTCTCCCTCAGTACTGCCCCTCTGACAGGGCGGCGCTCCCTCAGTACTGCCCCTCCGACAGTCCGGCGCCCCCTCAGTACTGCCCCTCCGACAGGGCGGCGCTCCCTCAGTACTGCCCCTCCGACAGTGCGGCACTCCCTCAGTATTGCCCCTCCGACAGTGCAGCTCTCCCTCAGTACTGCCCCTCCGACAGTCCGGCGCTCCCTCAGTACTGCCCCTCCGACAGTGCATCGTTCCTTCAGTACTGCCCCTCCGACAGTGCAGCGCTCCCTCAGTACTGCCCCTCCGACAGTCCAGCGCTCCCTCAGTTCTGCCCCTCCGACAGTCCAGCGCTCCCTCAGTACCGCCCCTCCGACAGTGCAGCTCTCCCTCAGTACTGCCCCTCCGACAGTGCGGCGCTCCCTCAGTACTGCCCCTCCGACAGTGCGGCGCTCCCTCAGTACTGCCCCTCCGACAGTGCAGCTCTCCCTCAGTACTGCCCCTCCGACAGTGCGGCGCTCCCTCAGTACTGCCCCTCCGACAGTGCGGCTCTCCCTCAGTACTGCCCCTCCGACAGTGCGGCGCTCCCTCAGTACTGCCCCTCCGACAGTGCGGCTCTCCCTCAGTACTGCCCCTCCGACAGTGCAGCACTCCCTCAGACTGCACTGGGAGTGTCGGCCAGAGTTTTGTGCTCAAGTCTTTGGAGTGTGGTGGCTTGAACCCACGAACTTCAGACTCAGAGGCGAGAGAGGGAGAGATGGTGCTGCCCACTGAGGGTGGCCGACACCCGGCCGTGAGTGGGTGGCCCCATGAATACAAATAGACGCAGAGATACAGAAAGCACTGGTTTCTCCAACTGGAAGCTGTGTCCCGTTCAGTCCCATGGGTGCGACATCGACAGCAGATTGAGTGCTGAGGCCCGATTCCTGGACCTGACCAGTTAGCTTTGTCTGAATCACTGTGACTAAACCCCCAGCAACCAACTCTACGTTTATCATTCGTCTCACGCCTGGGTCTCACGCTCTGTTCCTGCGTCCTGAGCCCTGAAAGCTGGGAATGTGATCTGTTTTGAATCTTTGATTCAGTGTCTCACTCTCTGCCTCTGCTCTTTAATATGCAGCAGTCACCATCCTCTTCTTGCCGAGCTTCACAATCACTGGCTTCTTCAGCTCACTCAGTCGGGAACATTGAGTGTTGATCATAGTTTATCAAAGTCGGGTTGTGACCAGATATGGATCGGAATTCTGATCCTGGAGTCTGGTTTTTCAACCTTGCAATCAAATCAGCATTAGAGATAGTGGTACAATGTAACGTAACCTTAGCTAACAGCACCCCTGCTTCAGGTACAGTATAACCTTACAGGGGTTACACAGGGCTCAGTGGGCAGCGCTCTCGCCTCTGAGCCAGAAGGGCCGTGAGTTCAAAGTCCCACTCCAGAGACTTGAGCACAATAATCCCAGCTGGCACTCGCTGTAGTCGCCCCTTCTAACATCCCTGTCTCTGGCTCGGTGTCAACTTATGTCAGATCACATTCCTGTGAAGCATCTTGGGACAATTTACAGAATGATACAGCAGAGAAGGAGGCCATTCGGCCCATCGTGCCTGTGCCGGCTCTTTGAACGAGCTCTCCAATTAGTCCCACTCCCCTGCTCTTTCCCCACAGCCCTGCAAATTTTTCCTTTTCAAGTATTTCTCCAATTCCCTTTTGAAAGTTACTATTGAATCTGCTTCCGCCGCCCTTTCAGGCAGCGCATTCCAGATCACAACAACTCGCTGCATAAAAAAAAATTCTCCTCATCTCCCCTCTGGTTCTTTTGCCTGCAAAATGTCACTATAGAAATGCAAGTTGTTGTTACATTTGGAAGGATGTGTATATTTTGAACTCACTGATATTTCTATTCATACCTTTTTATTTTTCTTTCAAATCCCTCTATGCTGCGACTCGCGTTAAACTTTAATTCAGTGATTCACGAGGGGCAGGCTCTTTCTCCCCTGTTCTTTCAGAATATCAATGGCTTCATTCATACCCAACCCTATCCATCCATTTGCTGGTGATCCCACTCTACATTCATCCACTACCTCGATATCGTCCTCAGTAAAAAGCCTCCAGTCCATCCACAATACAATGGTTCAATCATCCCATCCTGACCTCGTCCCTCCAACGTGGCAATGAAAATCCTCATTCTTTCAGTTCCTCTGACCTTTTGTCGTGGCCCCTGCTCCTCCCAGTCATTCTTTGTCTCTCGACTTTCTTGGCAGCAAGAGCAGGTCAGAGGCTGGGTATTCTGCGGCGAGTGTCTCACCTCCTGACTCCCCAAAACCTCTCCACCATCTACAAGGCACATGTAAGGAGTGTGATGGAATACTCTCCACTTGCCTGGATGAGTTCAGCTCCAACAACACTCAAGAAGCTCAACACCATCCAGGACAAAGCAGCCCGCTTGATCGACACCCCATCCACCACCTTAAACATTCACTCCCTCCACCACCAGCGTACCGTGGCTGCAGTGTGTACCATCTACAAGATGCACTGCAGCAACTCGCCAAGGCTTCTTCGGCAGCACCTCCCAAACCCGCGACCTCTTCCACCTAGAAGGACAAGGGCAGCAGGTGCATGGGAACACCACCACCTCCAAGTTCCCCTCCAAGTCACACACCATCCTGAGTTGGAAATATATCGCCGATCCTTCATCGTCGCTGGGTCAAAATCCTGGAACTCCCTCCCTAACAGCGCTGTGGGAGCACCTTCACCACACGGACTGCAGCGGTTCAAGAAGGCTGTTCACCACCACCTTCTCAAGGGCAACTAGGGATGGGCAATAAATGCTGGTCTTGCCAGCGACGCCCACATCCCATAAATGATTAAAAAAAAGTTAGCTGTGTCCTGTCCTGCGGTAAATTTAAAGATCTCATCTTCTTGTGGTTTGTGCATTTGATGATTATTTCTGTGATCATTAAATTCATTAGCACGGAAATAGCTCCTTATTATTTGAAGTTATCCACCCACACTGCACATGGTATGTGTGATAAAAATGCTAACTTCCGGGAAGTTATGTCATCACTTCCTGTGAACTGTGAACTATGAACTATGAACTGTGTACATACCTCACTTCCTGTAAATGTCACTTCCTGTTGGACTGGTATAAATACTGGTCTGTTCAGTATTGTAAGAGGCTTCTACCAGAGGCATGGTAAAGACCTCTCTTGTATATAGTGTGTTTATAAGTTACTTAAAGCTTACTTTAAAGTTACTTGATGGTCAGTCTCCTTTTCTTACATCAATTTAAGTAACTTAGTATTTACACTGACAAATACTAGACCTTCAGACAAACTCGGAAGTTAAGGATCCAGGGAACCACCCATCATGGATAAAATCCTTAGACCTATTCGTCTGGACTTGGACCCGAATACACCAGCAGCTGGCAGGGTATGGAAGCATTGGTATCGTACTTTTGAGAATTTTCTGGATGAATGTAAAGTGGATGCTCCTGCTAAATTGAAGATACTTGTCAATTATGTGACCCCAAAAGTGTTCGAATATGTTGATGAATGGGATAATTACGAAGAGGTGATTCGGGCACTTAAGAAACTGTATGCGAAGACCCCAAATGAGGTCTATGCTAGACATCTACTGGCCACAGCCCGACAAGGGCCAGGGGAATCAATTGACGAATTCCTGCAAGAACTTCGCAGGCTCAGCGTAGATTGTAACTTTCAGGCAGCCTCAGCTGAGCTGTACCGCCAAGAAATGATTCGTGATGCTTTCATCTGCGGGATTGCCTCTCCATTTATACGCCAGCGTCTACTAGAAAGTAAAACACTTGAGCTACAAAAAGCTTTTGACCTAGCTTGTTCACTGGATTTGGCAAAGAGAAATGCAGACCTCTATCAGCTGCCCAGATCTCGATCTGCTGCTGTAGCTGCAACCAGACAATTCAAGCGGTCTCAGGTGAACCCTATCATGGGGGAATCTAATTCTGATAATTCTGATGAAGAAGAGGAGGACGACCCCACTTTAGCAGCCTCTTGGCAATCTAGGAAGGAATGCTTCTTTTGTGGAGATGCTTTTCACCCTAGGAAAACCTGCCCTGCTCGCAATGCAATCTGCAGTTATTGCGGGAAAAAAGGACACTTTGCTAAAGTTTGCCTATCAAGGGCCTCTACGAGGGCCAATCCAGCTAAGGCCTACCGAGCTGCCCCAATTAGGGCCTATCAAGATGCTCCAGCTAGGACCTATCAAGCTTCCTCTCGAGCTCTCTCCCGAAGAAGCACACCGAGAGTTTTAGCCACTCTCTGTGCAACGACACCAATTACAGCTGCTTGCCCACAGAACCTGTCTCAGGCAGCCACAAAAATTTCAATTAAAGGGCATACCTTAGATGCCTTAATTGACTCAGGAAGTACTGATAGTTTCATTAAGGAACAGATTGTTGCGAAATTGAAACTACATGTCTTCCCATCGGACCAGGCAATTGCGATGGCCCAGTCATCACTTAATACCAGAATCTCCGGCTTTTGTGTTGTTGATATGACACTTCATGGTCGTATGTATCCCTCCACCTGACTTTCAGTGCTCAAAGACTTATGTAGTGATCTCCTCTTAGGGCTGGACTTCCAAAAACAGCATAAGAAACTCACCATTGAGTTTGGTGGATCCAAACCCGGACTTACTATTTCTAATATACCATCTAAATTACCATTTTGTGCATTATCAGCAGCTTCACTTGATGAACCCTCATTATTTGCCAGTATTCCGCCTCAATGCCAACCGATAATAACGAAATCGCGGCGCTTTAATCAGGGAGACCAATCTTTTATTGCGGCTGAAATCTCTCGACTTCTAGCAGAGGATATCATTGAACCATGTTCGTCGCCCTGGCGGGCTCAAGTCGTCATTGTCAAGAACCCTCTAAAACCTCACAAACAGCGACTATGCATCGATTATTCGCAAACCATCAATCAATATACCGACTTGGACGCCTACCCATTGCCACGCATTGATGATATGGTTAATAAACTGGCCGAATACAAAGTGTTCTCAACTTACGATTTAAAAAGTGCCTATCATCAGTTACCCTTGAAGGTCTCAGATAAGCAGTACACAGCCTTTGAGGCTAATGGACGGCTGTACCAATTTCGTCGCCTCCCATTCGGGGTTACTAATGGAGTGGCTGTCTTTCAACGGGCAATGGATGGCCTGGTTAAGCAGGAAAACCTAAGGGACACTTTTCCCTATCTTGATAACATTACCATTGCAGGTCACGATCAACAGGAACACGACTCCAACCTCCAAAAATTTCGGGATGCCCTCCATCGCCGTAATTTGACCCTGAATGAATCCAAATCTGTTGAGTCGCAACCGACCATCAACATCCTTGGCTACTGCGTAGGCAATAGTATCATTAAGCCAGACCCAGAAAGACTTCGCCCGCTCCAAGAGCTCCCGTCACCTAAGAATCCGGCTTCTTTACGTCGGGCTCTCGGTCTGTTTGCATACTACGCTAAATGGATTCCTCATTTTTCGGACAAAATCCAACCCTTGCTGCATGCTAGATCATTTCCACTGGGAACAGCGGCTGTTGCAGCCTTTAACCTTCTCAAAAAACAGTTGGAGAAAGCGGCTCTTCACTCCATCGATGAGAATCTCCCTTTCGTGGTTGAATGTGATGCCTCGGAGGTGGCGATCTCGGCTACTCTGAATCAGGAAGGTCGTCCTGTAGCATTTATGTCCAGGACCTTACAAGGTGCCGAGCTACATTATCCTCCGGTTGAGAAAGAAGCCACAGCCATCATAGAGGCAGTACGGAAGTGGAACCATTTTCTAGCTCGCCAGCACTTTACATTGATCACGGACCAACGATCAGTCGCCTTCATGCTCGATAATCGAAAACGAACCAAAATTAAGAATAATAAAATACAACTTTGGAGGATGGAACTGGCCTCTTTTGGTTATACCATTCTCTATCGGCCTGGCAAGGAGAATGTGGCCCCGGACACCCTCACACGGGCATTCTGCTCCACTATGTCATCCTCCACTCTCATGGATGTCCACAATGGTTTGTGTCATCCTGGCGTTACGCGCATGCTACATTTCGTACGATCACGGAATCTCCCTTTTTCCACTGGAGATGTAAAGAAAATATGCTCAGAATGCCGGCTTTGTGCGGAATTAAAACCTCAGTTCTTCCGCCCCTCAGATGGTATACTCATACATGCAACCCAACCGATGCAACGACTTAGCATCGATTTTAAGGGCCCAGTGCCCTCTTCAACTCGGAACACATATTTGCTCACCATGATCGACGAATATTCACGTTTTCCGTTTGCCTTCCCCTGCTCCAATATGCTGGCGTCCACAGTAATCTGCTGCCTTGAGCAGGTATTTTCTCTCTGTGGCATGCCGGCTTATATTCACTCAGACCGGGGTCCATCCTTTATGTCAAGGGAACTCAAGGACTACCTCTCAGAACGGGGAATTGCTGCAAGCAAAACAACACCATACCATCCCATCGGAAATGGGCAGGTAGAGAGGTATAACGGTATCATCTGGAATTCCGTACGTCTCGCTTTAAGATCTCGGGGCCTACCAGACCAGCAATGGGAAACAGTGCTTCCGGATGCATTGCACTCTATACGGTCCCTGCTTTCTACAGCCACAAATACTACACCTCATGAGCGGTTCTTTGGATTCCAGCGTCGCTCATCTCATGGAACATCACTCCCGTCATGGCTAACTACTCCTGGACCTGTATTACTCCGAAGATACGTTCGGACGTCTAAAAATGACCCTCTTGTAGACGAGGTCGAACTAACCGATGCCAACCCCACCTATGCAAACATACGATATTCCGACGGCCGAGAATCTACCGTATCATTACGGGATCTGGCTCCCTGCCCACCAGGACCTAGTGGGACATCGGGTGATGGCATTTCACCAGGAAACTCTTGGGACCTATCGGGTACCCCTCTCCAGGATCCTGATCGGACACCAACTAGCTTGGTGCCGGCAGAACCCCGTGCTCAAGGTTGCGACCCTCCCAGTACCGTGCATGAAAGTACTGATCCGCCACAGACCAGCTCTGCACCTCCCTCTGAACAGAGGCAGTCCGACTTTGAACCTATTGGGGCTCGCACTCGAAGCCATGATCTCCCCGACCCTTCACAGGGCAATCCAGGCCACACAGACTCTGACCAATGGCCAACCGCATGTAAGCGGACCAGCGACCCTCTACGACGGGAATCCAAACGGGTACAACTCTTCCTTGTTCGGCGGCTGCGGACCAAAAGGTAGACCACAGCCTCCTAATCCTGCAGGAGGGAAGAATGTGATAAAAATGCTAACTTCCGGGAAGTTATGTCATCACTTCCTGTGAACTGTGAACTATGAACTATGAACTGTGTACATACCTCACTTCCTGTAAATGTCACTTCCTGTTGGACTGGTATAAATACTGGTCTGTTCAGTATTGTAAGAGGCTTCTACCAGAGGCATGGTAAAGACCTCTCTTGTATATAGTGTGTTTATAAGTTACTTAAAGCTTACTTTAAAGTTACTTGATGGTCAGTCTCCTTTTCTTACATCAGTATGTCATTCAGCTCTTCCGCTTCCAGATCATATTTTATACAGTGCGACGCAACACCAGACTTTTAGGCTTAAAGGTCATCAGCGTCTAGTCCAAGGTTTCTGCTTTAGTCTTTCTATCCTGGGGGTATGTCAGCAGAGAGCGGGGGATCAGTACACTTGTTGGAGGCCACCTGAATTCACTGCCCTGTTACTGGGGGTCAGGGGTCGGAGGCGGCCTGAATGAACTTCTCTGTTACTGGGGGTCAGGTGTCGGAGGCGACAGGCCAGGGTTGAACATTGGAGATTTGAGGGTTGATGTTATTCTGAGGTTTTACATTCAGGATCAGGGAGTGTTAATGCAGAAGTGTATGATCATGTAGAGTGTACACGGGCTGTGGGAGGAGATTAAATGGGTGGGACAGAGACTTGACCACATAACCTAGGCTGACACTCCCACTGCCATACTGAGGGAGCACTGCACTGTCGGAGGGGCAGTACTGAGGGAGCGCTGCACTGTCGGAGGGGCAGTGCTGAGGGAGGGCCGCACTGTCTGAGGGACAGTACTGAGGGAGATCTGCACTGATGGAGGGGCAGTACTGAGGGAGGGCCGCACTGTCTGAGGGGCAGTACTGAGGGAGATCTGCACTGTTGGAGGGGCAGTACTGAGGGAGTGCCACTCTGTTGGAGGGGCAGTACTGAGGGAGCACTGCATTGTCGGAGGGGCAGTACTGAGGGAGTGCTGCACTCTCAGCGGGGCAGTACTCATTGAAACATATAAAATTCTGAGGGGGATTCACACGGTAGATGCTGAGAGGTTGTTTCCCCTGGCTGGAGAGTGTAGAACTAGTCTCAGGATAAGGGGTCGGCCATTTAGGACTGAGATGAGGAGAAATTTCTTCACTCAGGGTGGTGAATCTTTGGAATTCTCTGCCCCAGAGGGCTGTGGGGGCTCAGTCGTTGAGTATATTCAAGACAGAGATCGATAGATTTTTGGATATTAAGGGAATCGAGGGATATGGGGATCGGGCGGGAAAGTGGAGTTGAGGTTGAGGATCAGCCATGTTCTCAATGACTGGCGGAGCAGACTCGAGGGGCCGAATGGCCGACTCCTGTTCCTAATTCTTATTTTTTATTACGTTTATTAAACATTTGGTAGAAAAAAGAAATCACTGAAGTGTGAGAGTAAAGAGGTCAAGAGCTGGAAGGATTCAGTTCAACTCTGCAAGTGATTGGATCACCAGAGACCGTTACACCAATCCTTCGCTCCAATATTCTCACGACGTCCAGCGGTGTGGAGGCAGCAGTTGCCACGTTCCGCAGTCCGTTCGGGAGAGGAGGGAGGGAGGTTCGTGACTGAGACTGCGGCCCACAACTTCACTCCATGGGAGATGTCAGTAGCCAAGATGCCCAGCTGCCAGCACTAATGAGGGTCGTGCAGAGAAAAGGTAGCACACCAATTTAATGAAATACCATGTATACATTATTAATTAAAACTAACAGTGCCCAAAACGGCACAACACAGCAGGAGGGGCCGCTCGCGGTTTAATGGCAGCTCCTGATGCACTGAAACCCCTCGCTAATCTCACTGACATCCTGTCTCTTTCTGTCACGCATTTCCTACACTTGCTCTTCCATTGTTTTTGTCTGTGGATGTGATTTTAACGTCAGTGTTGGCCTCTGACTTGTATCGGCTTCATTCCCTCAGCTGATTTTTGCTGTTCCCTTTCATTGCTCCTCTAACGAGTCTGAGCCGTGACTCAGTGCGCAGCACTCTCGCCTCTGAGTCAGGAAGGTCAAAGAACAGAACATAAGAACATAAGAATAAAGAGCAGACGTCGGCCATTCGGCCCCTCGAGGCTGCTCCGCCATTCAATGAGAACATGGCTGATCATCGACCTCAACTCCACTTTCCCGCACTATCCCCATACCCCTTGATTCCCTTAATATCCAAAAATCTCGTGGGTTCGAGTCACACTCCAGAGACTTGAGCCCATAATCCAGGCTGACACTCCAGAGCAGTACTGAGGGAGTGCTGCACTGTCGGAGGGTCAGTACTGAGGGAGCCCTGCACTGTCAGAGGGACAGTACTGAGGAAGTGCTGCACTGTCGGAGGGTCAGTACTGAGGGAGCGCTGCACTGTTAGAGGGTCAGCACTGAGGGAGCGCTGCACTGTCAGAGGGTCAGTACTGAGGGAGCGCTGCACTGTCGGAGGGTCAGTACTGAGGGAGCGCTGCACTGTCTGAGGGGCAGTACTGAGGGAGTGCCACACTGTCTGAGGGGCAGTACTGAGGGAGTGCCACACTGTCGGAGGGGCAGTACTGAGGGAGCGCCGCACTGTCAGAGGGGCAGTACTGAGGGAGCGCCGCACTGTCGGTTGGCCAGTACTGAGGGAGCGCCGCACTGTCGGAGGGTCAGTACTGAGGGAGCGCTGCATTGTCAGAGGGGCAGTACTGAGGGAGCGCCGCACTGTCGGAGGGGCAGTACTGAGGGAGCGCTGCACTGTCGGAGGGGCAGTACTGAGGGAGTGCCGCACTGTCTGAGGGGCAGTACTGAGGGAGTGCCAGACTGTCCGAGGGGCAGTACTGAGGGTGCGCTGCACTGTCGGAGGGGCAGTACTGAGGGAGCGCCGCACTATCGGTTGGTCAGTACTGAGGGAGCGCTGCACTGTCGGAGGGTCAGTACTGAGGGAGCGCTGCACTGTCGGAGGGGCAGTACTGAGGGAGTGCCGCACTGTCGGAGGGGCAGTACTGAGGGTGCGCTGCACTGTTAGAGGGTCAGCACTGAGGGAGCGCTGCACTGTCGGAGGGTCAGTACTGAGGGAACGCTGCACTATCGGTTGGTCAGTACTGAGGGAGCGCTGCACTGTCGGAGGGGCAGTACTGAGGGAGCGCTGCACTGTCGGAGGGTCAGTACTGAGGGAGCGCTGCACTGTCGGATGTGCCGTAGTTTGGATAAGATGTTAAACAAGGCCCCGTCTGCCCCTCAGGTGGATGTAAACGATCCCACTGCCACTATTGGAAGAAGAGCAGGGGAGTTCTCCCCGGTGTCCCGGGGCCAATCTTTTTCCCTCAACCATAATCACTAAAACAGATTGGCCTAGAAGTTCGGTGGTTGGGGTGCCAAGCTTGCCTGGGCAGCAGAATTACCGCTCCAGATGGAGCCGCTTGCGCCAGCCGGAAATTCAGTTTCAGCCCACCAAACGGAAGCGGGGCGCTGCTCGAGGTGCCCCGCATCCCTCTTGGGGCGCTGCAACTGAATATCGCAGCGCAACGTGCCGCAGTGCCACACGCTGCGGCATCACACGCTGCGGCACGGCGCGCTGCGGTACTGCAGGCCTTCCTCCCCTTCTTAAAGGGGAGGGGCCTGCACCAGCGTGATCGGAGATCGCGAGTGCCGGCAAAAGAGCCCGGCACTGAGGAGAAGTGCCGGGCTCTTGGGACATAGCCGGCACTGCCCGGGGGGGGGGCTCAGGAGGCCGTGGACGGCAGCGCGAGGAGGTGCTGGCCGGCGGGCAGCAAAAAAAATGGCCGCCCTGCACGTCCCCTTTAATTAGCGCCACTACCGCCGCAGGTAGGCCACCCTGAACAGGTCGCAAATTGCGACCAGCGTTACAGCGGGGGGGCGCGACCAAATTTGGCGATCGGGGCGGTTGCGGGGCGCTGCGCACACCGATGACATCATCGGTGGTGGCGCAGCGCTACAGGCTAACGCTGCCATTAGCGCCCCGCTAAATTTCGCGGGAGGCGTGGCCAGTGGCGCTAAACCCACTAAGTGCCCTCTTTGGGTGCTAACTGGTGGCACATCCCACCGAATTTCTAGGCCCTTATCTGGTTTATTATCACATTGCTGTTTGTGGGATCTTGCTGTGCCCAAATTGGCTGCTGCGTTTCCCACATTCCAACAGTGACTACACTTCAAAAATACTTCATTGGCTGTAAAGCGCTTTGGGACGTCCTGAGGCCGTGAAAAGCGCTGTAGAGATGCACGTTCTTTTTAAATTTTGACACGTCCCCAAACAAACTGATTTAAGAAAACTTGGGCTAAAAATTTGGGTGTTTACTGATACCCGTTACCTGCATATATTGGCGAAAAAACAGCGGCCACCGCTCTTCCGCCAACTGGTGGCGGGTCCCGCGGCGTCCGCCATTTTGCCAGGACCGGCAGCGCTGCTGGTAAAAGTGCAGGGCCTGGAAATGTAAATGGAGAGAGGATGACCTAAGTCAGCGTACAACACCAATTTAAGGTCACCTCAGCAAACTTGCACCGTGAAAACCCAGCATGCTGCAGACTGACAGCGCCTCTTAAAGGGCCACACACATCTTTCAGGTAAGTTTGCATTTAAGCTTTTGGACCTTTTTTTATTTTATTGAAATAATGGCTTGCTGCAATACATGTTAAACATTTTTGAAGTGTGTAGGGAGTGCTACTGGATACTTGCAAGGCCTTGGATGGTAAAGGAAGGCCTCTGAGAAGATAGAAAATACTGTAAATACTCAGCAGGTCAGGCAACATCCGTGGAGAGAGAAACAGAGTTAACAAGTCAGGTTGAAATGTTGCCTGAGCTGCTGAATATTTCCAGCATTTTATGTTTTTATTTCAGATTTACAGCATCCGCTCACAGAGGGAAGAGCAAGACACCGAAGAGGAGGAAGCAGAAGGAAGGATGTAATCCAGGCAGCCCCTTTCTGGCCGGGATATCCGGAATCGAATCATCCGCCTGCGGTCCCAGTGACCACAACCCCAATTCCCCTTTCAACATTCGTCCCACACCTTACCTTCCCTCTGTTACTGACCACCACAGGGTCCTCTTGGCCATGATGCTGAAATAAAAGCCACCACAAAGCAAACTTTCCAATCCACCTACATACATCTATCCATCCAATATGACATCAAGAAATCAACTCATCACTCTTGTGCATTCCCTTAGTGACTGTCCTGTCTGTGCCTTTGCCTGTCCTACTGATGTCTTTCTGGCGGGCCTCCTGGCCCCTGTGGGTAGAGGGCCGCTCTTCCAGTGTTGACCCCCTGCACAAAGCTGGAGTGCTGCATGCGAGACCCTGGGTGCCCCTTCCCTGGCCAACTGAGCCACTTGTGTCGGTGCTCAAGCACTTTTCCCATTTTTTTAGGTGCGGAAGGGAATTCAGCTTTAAGAGCTGAAGACTCCCATTTGGGAATTCTTTTCAAGGTTAATTTTTTTTCAGAAGGCGGTTGAGCTGTAAGGGCTGGAAACTGCCTATTTTTACATTGTTTTTATTTTTATTATTTCAGAAGGCTTTTAACATCCCACAATGTTTTGCCAAATCGCTGCCTCGCTTTCAGGGGCTGTTTGAAGCTACAATGCCTCTTGGGCACGCCACATTGGGGCCTGAAGCCAGGACCAACAACACCAGGAGGGCGTTACCCGTTGAGTTTAGCGCTGGGTTAATTTTTCTGTCCTACCAGCCCAAACATATTCGGCCACCGTTAACCCGCGGCCGCGGTGGCACCGGCAACATTCGTATCGCACTCGAATTTTTAGCCCAATGTTCTCTATTTCCAATCCCTTCATGGCCTTTGCAAGCTTCTCCTCCAGCCCTACCTCCCTGCTCACATCCTTCACTGGCCTAGTGTATAATCCCATCGCCCTGCTCCACCGTCACACCACCCACCCTCTGCAAATCTCTCCCAAAACCTCCCCGCTTGTTTCCTCTCTCTTCACCTTCAATAATCCACCTCTCACTGTCCCTTCAATCACCGGCACTAACTTTCCTAACTCTTGGGAAACTGGGTCTCCTCGTGTGCAGACATGTTCGAGCTGTGAGATACATCGCACTCATTGTTGATCAAAGCCCGTGAATCATTTTTGCTCCTAGTTATTTAAACTAAATTTAGCAATTTGTCGGCATTTCTGGCACTGAATAAATTATTAGTGAACTCAAGGTGGGAGTGAACACCTCAGGGCTGCAAAGAATATCTTTAATACTTGTTTAATGTCAACAAAGATAAACAAAAACAAACAGGAGGTTACACAGTGTGTGGCTACTGTTTACGCTGGGAATTGTGGTAAAGATTGTCCTCCAACCAACAGCAAGGCCAGCTCCCACATAACTTAACAAAGGCTGGGAGCAGCACCTCCATCACCCTCCTGACAGGCGGACCACACCAGCCTCTCTCAATAACAAACCAACTAACAGAATTATCCGTTCTGATGATGATTACTGGCCACACAGATTGAATAGATCGAATTATGGAAAAGTACCTGCGCTTTGTAAAAGGGTAAACTGGACTCGCAGTGGTGCTCACATTCATCAGGGTGCACCCCAGTTCTCAGGGCGAACCCCAGTTCTCAGGGTGAACCCCAGTTCTCAGGGTGCACCCCAGTTCTCAGGGCGAACCCCAGATCTCAGGGTGAACCCCAGTTCTCAGGGTGCACCCCAGTTCTCAGGGTGAACCCCAGTTCTCAGGGTGAACCCCAGCTTTCAGGGTGCACCCCAGTTCTCAGGGCGAACCCCAGTTCTCAGGGTGAACCCCAGTTCTCAGGGTGAACCCCAGTTCTCAGGGTGCACCCCAGTTCTCAGGGCAAACCCCAGTTCTCAGGGTGTACCCCAGTTCTCAGGGTGTACCCCATTTCTCAGGGCGTACCCCAGTTCTCAGGGCAAACCCCAGTTCTCAGGGTGTACCCCAGTTCTCAGGGTGTACCCCAGTTCTCAGGGCGAACCCCAGTTCTCAGGGCGTACCCCAGTTCTCAGGGCGAACCCCAGTTCTCAGGGCAAACCCCAGTTCTCAGGGTGAACCCCAGTTCTCAGGGCGTATCCCAGTTCTCAGGGCGAACCCCAGTTCTCAGGGCAAACCCCAGTTCTCAGGGTGTACCCCAGTTCTCAGGGTGTACCCCATTTCTCAGGGCGTACCCCAGTTCTCAGGGCGAACCCCAGTTCTCAGGGTGTACCCCAGTTCTCAGGGTGTACCCCAGTTCTCAGGGCGAACCCCAGTTCTCAGGGTGCACCCCAGTTCTCAGGGTGAACCCCAGCTCTCAGGGTGTACCCCATTTCTCAGGGTGAACCCCAGCTCTCAGGGTGTACCCCATTTCTCAGGGTGATCCCCAGTTCTCAGGGTGAACCCCAGTTCTCAGGGTGAACCCCAGTTCTCAGGGTGCACCCCAGTTCTCAGGGTGCACCCCAGCTCTCAGGGCAAACCCCAGTTCTCAGGGTGTACCCCAGTTCTCAGGGTGTACCCCATTTCTCAGGGCGTACCCCAGTTCTCAGGGCGAACCCCAGTTCTCAGGGTGTACCCCATTTCTCAGGGTGATCCCCAGTTCTCAGGGTGAACCCCAGTTCTCAGGGTGAACCCCAGTTCTCAGGGTGCACCCCAGTTCTCAGGGTGAACCCCAGCTCTCAGGGTGTACCCCATTTCTCAGGGTGATCCCCAGTTCTCAGGGTGATCCCCAGTTCTCAGGGTGGACCCCAGTTCTCAGGGTGAACCCCAGTTCTCAGGGTGCACCCCAGTTCTCAGGGTGAACCCCAGTTCTCAGGGTGAACCCCAGCTCTCAGGGTGTACCAAAGTTCTCAGGTTGATCCCCAGTTCTCAGGGTGTACCCCAGTTCTCAAGGTGAACCCCAGCTCTCAGGGTGTGCTGCAGCTCTCAGGGTGAACCCCAGTTCTCAGGTTGATCCCCAGTTCTCAGGGTGAACCCCAGCTCTCAGGGTGTGTCCCAGTTCTCAGGGTGAACCCCAGTTCTCAGGGTGTACCCCAGTTCTCAGGGTGAACCCCAGTGCTCAGGATGTACCCCAGTTCTCAGGGTGAACACCAGTTCTCAGGGTGAACCCCAGTACTCAGGGTGAACACCAGTTCTCAGGGTGTACCCCAGTTCTCAGGGTGAAACAAGTTCTCAGGGGATACCCCAGTTCTCAGGGTGAACCCCAGTTCTCAGGGTGATCCCCAGTTCTCAGGGTGATCCCCAGTTCTCAGGGTGAACCCCAGTTCTCAGGGTGTACCCCAGTTCTCAGGGTGTACCTCAGATCTCAGGGTGTACCCCAGTTCTCAGGGTGTACCTCAGTTCTCAGGGTGCACCCCAGTTCTCAGGATGTACCTCCGTTCTCAGGATGTACCTCAGTTCTCAGGGTGCACCCCAGTTCTCAGGATGTACCTCAGTTCTCAGGGTGCACCCCAGTTCTCAGGGTGTACCTCAGTTCTCAGGGCGTACCCCAGTTCTCAGGGCGAACCCCAGTTCTCAGGGTGCACCCCAGTTCTCAGGGTGCACCCCAGTTCTCAGGGTGTACCCCAGTTCTCAGGGCGAACCCCAGTTCTCAGGGTGAACCCCAGTTCTCAGGGTGTACCCCAGTTCTCAGGGTGTACCCCATTTCTCAGGGTGTACCCCAGTTCTCAGGGCGAACTCCAGTTCTCAGGGTGCACCCCAGTTCTCAGGGTGAACCCCAGCTCTCAGGGTGTACCCCATTTCTCAGGGTGAACCCCAGCTCTCGGGGTGTACCCCATTTCTCAGGGTGATCCCCAGTTCTCAGGGGGAACCCCAGTTCTCAGGGTGAACCCCAGTTCTCAGGGTGCACCCCAGTTCTCAGGGTGAACCCCAGCTCTCAGGGTGCACCCCAGTTCTCAGGGTGTACCCCAGTTCTCAGGGTGAACCCCAGTGCTCAGGATGTACCCCAGTTCTCAGGTTGATCCCCAGTTCTCAAGGTGAACCCCAGCTCTCAGGGTGTGCTGCAGCTCTCAGGGTGAACCCCAGTTCTCAGGTTGATCCCCAGTTCTCAGGGTGAACCCCAGCTCTCAGGGTGTGCCCCAGTTCTCAGGGTGAACCCCAGTTCTCAGGGTGTACCCCAGTTCTCAGGGTGAACCCCAGTGCTCAGGATGTACCCCAGTTCTCAGGGTGTACCTCAGATATCAGGGTGTACCCCAGTTCTCAGGGTGTACCTCAGTTCTCAGGGTGTACCCCAGTTCTCAGGATGTACCTCCGTTCTCAGGATGTACCTCAGTTCTCAGGGTGCACCCCAGTTCTCAGGGTGTACCTCAGTCCTCAGGGTGTACCCCAGTTCTCAGGATGTACCTCCGTTCTCAGGATGTACCTCAGTTCTCAGGGTGAACCCCAGTTCTCAAGGAGAACCCCAGTTCTCAGGGTGTACCCCAGTTCTCAGGGTGATCCTCAGTTCTCAGGGTGAACCCCAGCTCTCAGGGTGTACCTCAGTTCTAAGAATGAACCCTAGTTCTCAGGGTATACCCCAGTTCTCAGTGTAAGCCCCAGTTCTCAGGGCGTACCCCAGTTCTCAGGGTGATCCCCAGTTCTCAGGGTGTACCCCAGTTCTCAGGGTGAACACCAGTTCTCAGTGTGAACCCCAGTTCTCAGGGTGATCCCCAGTTCTCAGGGTGAACCCCAGTACTCAGGGTTTACCTCCATTCTCAGGGTGTACCCCAGTTCTCTGGATGAGCCCCAGCTCTCAGTGTGAACCCGTTATCAGGGTGATCCCCCGTTCTCAGGGTGTACCTCATTTTTCAGTTTGTACCACACTTCTCAGGGTGTACCTCAGTTCTCAGGGTGTACCCCAGTTCTCAGTGTGAACCCCAGTACTCAGTGTGAACCCCAATTCTCAGGGTGACCCCCAGTTCTCAGGGTGATCCCCAGTTCTCAGGGCGAACCCCAGTTCACAGGGTGTACCCCAGTTCTCATGGTGAATCCCAATTCTCAGGGTGTACCCCAGATCTCAGGATAATCTCCAGTTCTCAGGGTGAACCCCAGTCCCCAGGGTGAACCCCAGTTTTCAGGATGTACCCCAGTTCTCAGCATGAACCCCAGTTCACAAGGTTAACCCCAGTTCTCAGCATGAACCCCAGTTCTCAGGGTAATCCCCAGTTCTCAGGGTGATTCCCAGTTCTCAGGGTGCACCCCAGTTCTCAGGGTGCACCCCAGTTCTCAGGATGCACCTCAGTTCTCAGTGTGTACCCCAGTTCTCAGTGTGAACCCCAGTACTCAGTGTGAACCCCAGTTTACAGGGTGTACCCCAGTTCTCAGGTTGAACCCCAGTTTACAGGGTGTACCCCAGTTCTCAGGTTGAACCCCAGTTCTCCGGGTGTGCCCCAGTTCTCAGTGTGAACCCCAGTACTCAGTGTGAACCCCCGTTTACAGGGTGTACCCCAGTTCTCAGGTTGAACCCCAGTTCTCAGGGCGAACCCCAGTTCTCAGGGTGAACCCCAGTTCTCAAGGAGAACCCGAGTTCTCAGGGTGTACCTCTGTTCTCAGGGCGAACCCCAGTTCTCAAGGTGAACCCCAGTTCTCAGGGTGTACCTCTGTTCTCAGGGTGAACCCCAGTTCTCAGGGTGTACCTCTGTTCTCAGGGTGTACCCCAGTTCTCAGGTTGAACCCCAGTTCTCAGGGCGAACCCCAGTTCTCAGGGCGAACCCCAGTTCTCAGGGTGAACCCCAGTTCTCAAGGAGAACCCGAGTTCTCAGGGTGTACCTCTGTTCTCAGGGTGAACCCCAGTTCTCAAGGTGAACCCCAGTTCTCAGGGTGTACCTCTGTTCTCAGGGTGAACCCCAGTTCTCAGGGTGTACCCCAGTTCTCAGAATAATCCCCAGTTCACAGGGCATACCCCAGTTCTCAGGGTGATCCCCAGTTCTCAGGGTGAACCCTAGTTTTCAGGGTGCACCCCAGTTCTCAGTGTGAACCCCAGTTTTCAAGGTGAACCCCAGTTCTCAGGGTGAACCCCAGTTCTCAGGGTGTACCCCAGTTCTCAGGGTGTACCCCAGTTCTCAGGGTAATCCCCAGTTCTCAGGGTGATTCCCAGCTCTCAGGTTGAACCCCAGTTCTCAGGGTGTACCCCAGTTCTGAGGGCGAACCCCAATTCTCAGGATGTACCTCAGTTCTCAGGGTGAACCCCAGTTCTCAGGGTGATCCCCAGTTCTCAGGGTGAACCCCAGTATTCAGGGTGCACCCCAGTTCTCAGGGTGTACCCCTGTTCTCAGGGTGAACCCAGTTCTCAGTGTGAACCCCAGTTCTCAGGGTGAACCACAGTTCTCAGGGTGAACCCCAGTTCTCAGTATCCCCAGTTCTCAGGGTGAACCCCAGTTCTCAGAGTGTACCCCAGTTCTCGGGGTGAACCCCAGTTCTCAGGGTGTACCCCAGTTCTCAGGGTGAACCCCAGTTCTCAGGGTGTACCCCAGTTCTCAGGGTGAACCACAGTTCTCAGGGTGAACCCCAGTTCTCAGTATCCCCAGTTCTCAGGGTGAACCCCAGTTCTCAGAGTGTACCCCAGTTCTCGGGGTGAACCCCAGTTCTCAGGGTGTACCCCAGTTATCAGGGTGAACTCCAGTTCTCAGGTTGACCCCCTGTTCTGAGGGTGTAACCCTCTTCTCAGGGTGTGCCTCGGTTCTCAGGGTGTACTCCTGTTTTCAGGGTGTACCCCTGTTCTCAGGGTGAAGCCCAGTTCTCAGGGTGTACCCCTGTTCTCAGGGTGAACCCCAGTTCTCAGGGTGAACCCCTGTTTTCAGGGTAATCCCCAGTTCTCAGGGTGTACCTCATTTCTCAGGGTGAACCCCAGTTCTCAGGGTGAACCCCAGTTCTCAGGGTGCACCTCGGTTCTCAGGGTGAACCCCAGTTCTCAGGGTGTACCCCTGTACTCAGGGTGAATCCCAGTTCTCAGGGTGAACCCTAGTTCTCAGGGCGTACCTCTGTTCTCAGTGTGAACCCCAGTACTCAGTGTGAACCCCCGTTTACAGGGTGTACCCCAGTTCTCAGGTTGAACCCCAGTTCTCAGGGCGAACCCCAGTTCTCAGGGTGAACCCCAGTTCTCAAGGAGAACCCGAGTTCTCAGGGTGTACCTCTGTTCTCAGGGCGAACCCCAGTTCTCAAGGTGAACCCCAGTTCTCAGGGTGTACCCCAGTTCTCAGAATAATCCCCAGTTCACAGGGCATACCCCAGTTCTCAGGGTGATCCCCAGTTCTCAGGGTGAACCCTAGTTTTCAGGGTGCACCCCAGTTCTCAGTGTGAACCCCAGTTTTCAAGGTGAACCCCAGTTCTCAGGGTGTACCCCAGTTCTCAGGGTGTACCCCAGTTCTCAGGGTAATCCCCAGTTCTCAGGGTGTACCCCAGTTCTCAAGGTGAACCCCAGTTCTCAGGGTGTACCTCTGTTCTCAGGGTGAACCCCAGTTCTCAGGGTGTACCCCAGTTCTCGGAATAATCCCCAGTTCACAGGGCATACCCCAGTTCTCAGGGTGATCCCCAGTTCTCAGGGTGAACCCTAGTTTTCAGGGTGCACCCCAGTTCTCAGTGTGAACCCCAGTTTTCAAGGTGAACCCCAGTTCTCAGGGTGTACCCCAGTTCTCAGGGTGTACCCCAGTTCTCAGGGTAATCCCCAGTTCTCAGGGCGTACCCCAGTTCTCAGGGTGATTCCCAGCTCTCAGGTTGAACCCCAGTTCTCAGGGTGTACCCCAGTTCTGAGGGCGAACCCCAATTCTCAGGATGTACCTCAGTTCTCAGGGTGAACCCCAGTTCTCAGGGTGATCCCCAGTTCTCAGGGTGAACCCCAGTATTCAGGGTGCACCCCAGTTCTCAGGGTGTACCCCTGTTCTCAGGGTGAACCCAGTTCTCAGTGTGAACCCCAGTTCTCAGGGTGAACCACAGTTCTCAGGGTGAACCCCAGTTCTCAGTATCCCCAGTTCTCAGGGTGAACCCCAGTTCTCAGAGTGTACCCCAGTTCTCGGGGTGAACCCCAGTTCTCAGGGTGTACCCCAGTTCTCAGGGTGAACCCCAGTTCTCAGGGTGTACCCCAGTTATCAGGGTGAACTCCAGTTCTCAGGTTGAGCCCCTGTTCTGAGGGTGTAACCCTCTTCTCAGGGTGTGCCTCGGTTCTCAGGGTGTACTCCTGTTTTCAGGGTGTACCCCTGTTCTCAGGGTGAAGCCCAGTTCTCAGGGTGTACCCCTGTTCTCAGGGTGAACCCCAGTTCTCAGGGTGAACCCCTGTTTTCAGGGTAATCCCCAGTTCTCAGGGTGTACCTCATTTCTCAGGGTGAACCCCAGTTCTCAGGGTGAACCCCAGTTCTCAGGGTGCACCTCGGTTCTCAGGGTGAACCCCAGTTCTCAGGGTGTACCCCTGTACTCAGGGTGAACCCCAGTTCTCAGGGCGTACCTCAGTTCTCAGGGTGAATCCCAGTTCTCAGGGTGAACCCTAGTTCTCAGGGCGTACCTCAGTTCTCAGGGTGAACCCCAGTTCTCAGTGTAACCGCTGTTACTCAGGTTCACCTACATTAAATCTCCCTTTAACTGTCTCTGCTCCAAGGAGAACAATCCCAGCTTCTCATGTCTCTCCACAGAACTGAACATTTGTTCTCGTGTTTTAATATTCCTGAGGAACAGACTGTTGGCACAGCCAGTGTTACAATCACACCAACAATGCATGGGCACATTGCCTCGCCTCCACCACACGCCAGCACAGGAGCTCACACCCAGGGGGAGGTAGTGAGCTTCAGGAGGTGACACTGGGTGAGTCACGGACACAGCGAGAGAGAGAGCGTTAATAGCCTGCGATTCCGATGCATTTCACAGCTGACTGCTCTTAACCCTCTTTCTCCAATAGGTCAAATTCCAGGTTGCACTGAAAGCAGTCCCCAGTCATAGAATTGTACAGCTCAGAAGGAGGCCATTTGGCCCATCGTGCCTGTGCCGGCTCTTTGAACGAGCTCCCCAATTAGTCCCACTGCCCCTGCTCTTCCCCCGTAGCCCTGCAAATTTTTTCCCTTCAAGTATTTCTCCAATTCCCTTTTGAAAGTTGGGGGAACTGCAGTTACCTTCTGAATCCCACCCTGTGAGGACCTACCTTTCACCTCTGCCATCCTCTTGCTATGGGCTTATGATGTGAGCAGATTGGAACTTGAGGAGTTTCCCCTTTAATCATCAATAACTTTTCTGTAACAAGCACCGTAAGGGCCGCTGCAGGACTGGAGCACAATATCACTCAGATATCTGACGATTCCTGCAGCAGTTTCAGGACATAGAAACCCGGCCGATAGAAGACAACTGTCGGGTATAACATATTTGGAAAAGACAGAGAGAAGAAAAGAGGAGGTGGAGCACTTGTACTTATTAGGGATAACATAATGGAGTTGCTACAATGTCTACAAGACTCCTTTCTAACCCAATATGTAAAAAGCCCAACAAGGGAGGAGTCGATATTGGATCTAGTAATGGGGAATGAACCAGAGCAGATAAGAGAAGTAAAAGTAGGGGAACATCTAGGCAATAGTGACCATAATATAATACGCTTTAAGATGATAATTGAGAAGGACATAAGTATGACGAAAACCAGGGTAATATATTGGAGAAAAGCTGATTTTGAGGGGCTGAGAAGAGAACTGGGGAAAATAAAATGGGCAACAGTATTGGCAAACAACGATGTAGAACAGCAATGGGAAACATTTAAAACGGTGTTCAAGAGAGTGCAGGAAAAATATATTCTGCTAAAAGGAAAGAACAAACTAAACACTAATGAGACTCCAGGGATGAATAAAGCCATAAGGGGACAATTCAGGTTAAGGAAAGAGGCAAACATTAAGTACACAGACAGCAGGGGAGTACATGATAAGGGAGAATATGAAGAAATTAGGAGAGAAGTCAAAAAAACAATTAGGAATGCAAAGAGGAACTGTGAAATTAAATTATCAAGTAACATAAAACAAAATAGTAAAATATTTTATAGGCACATCAATAAAAGAAGGAAGGTTGGGATGGGAATAGGGCCATTAAGGGATAGACAGGAAAATACCACAGGTAACGATAGAGAGATGGCAGAAATATTAAATAATTACTTTGCTTCAGTATTTACCAGGGAGATAGAACAGGTGGACATGACATGGGATGATGAGATTAGTAATGAGGTAAGTGCATTTAAAATAAAAAGAGGGGCTATATTAAATAAACTAATCAAACTCAAAGAGGATAAAACCCCTGGTCCGGATGGATTGCATCCACACATTTAAAAAGAATCTAGGGAAGAGATAGCAGAGGCATCACTACACATATTTAATAATTCATCAGAAAAAGGTGTAGTGCCAGAGGACTGGCAGATAGCTAACGTAATAAGGGGGATTGAACATGTCCAGGGAATTACAGACCAGTCAGGTGGTAGGAAAAATAATGGAATCCCTACTAAAGGAGAAAATAGAAGAACATCTAGAAACCAAAAATATAACAAATGAATAGTCAACACGGATTTCAAAAGGGTAAGTCTTGCTCGACCAAACTCATTGAATTTTTTGAAGAGCTAACAGAGAGTAGACAATGGTAATGCAGTAGGTGTCATTTATCTGGATTTTCAAAAGGCCTTTGATAAGGTACCCCATAATAGGCTAATGAATAAGGTCAGAGAATGTGGAGTCAGGGGACAAGTAGCAGAATGGATTGCTGGCTGGCTTCAGGACAGAAAGCAGAGAGTGGGAGTAAAGGGTCGCTATTCCCAGTGGCAGAAGGTGGGTAGTGGTGTTCCACAAGGGTCAGTGCTGGGACCACTGCTGTTCACAATTTACATTAACCATTTAGACTTTGGAATCAAAAACACAATTTCTAAATTTACGGATGACTCCAAATTAAGGGGGATAGTCAATACTGAGGAGGACTGCAACAAATTTCAGGAGGACATTAATAAACTTGCAGAATGGGCATATAATTGGCAAATGAAGTTCAACACAGATAAATGTGAGGTGTTACATTTTGGTAGGAAGAATAGGGAGGTCACATCACTTGGAAGGTGCGAGTCTGGGTGGGGTAGAGGAACAAAGGGATCTCGGAGTACAAATACACAAATCACTAAAAGTTGCGACACAGGTTAACAAGGCCATAAAAAAAGCAAACCAAGCACTAGGGTTTATTTCTAGAGGGATAGAATTGAAAAGTAGGGAAGTTATGCTAAACCTGTATCGAACCTTGGTTAGACCACACTGGGAGCACTGTGAACAGTTCTGGTCGCCATATTATATAAAGGATATAGAGGCACTGGAGAGGGAGCAGAGAAGATTTACAAGGATGATACCAGAAATGCGAGGGTATACATATCAGGAAAGGATGAACAGGCTGGGTCTCTTTTCTCTTGAAATAAGAAGGCTGAGGGGTGACCTAATAGAGGTCTTTAAAATTATGAAACATTTTGATAGAGTGGATACAGAGAGAGAATGTTTCCACTTGTGGGGAAGAGCAGAACTAGAGGCCATCAATATAAGATAGTCACCAAGAAATCCAATAGGGAATTCAGGAGAAACTTCTTTACCCAGAGAGTGGTGAGAATGTGGAACTCGCTACCACAGGGAGTGGTTGAAGCAAATAGTATCGATGTATTTAAGGGGAGGCTGGACAAGCACGTGAGGGAGAAGGGAATAGAGGGTTAGGCTGATAGTTAGATGAGGAAAGACGGGAGGAGGCTCGAGTGGAGCATAAATACCGGCATGGACTGGTTGGGCCAATTGGCCTCTTTCTGTGCCGTATATCCTGTGTAATCCGATGTAATCACAACCTAGATAAACCGATCAATCACAAATCAGACAAGCTGGATAAACTAGATAACTGATACAAACCAGATTGTTCTGCTCTTGGGTTTGATGTTACAAATTCCACTCCTGTGAGTGGACCCCATGTCCCCTATGGTTCAGCGTGACCCCTTCCCTGACCAATATCTAGGTAAACAAGGGCATGGACTGAGATCCCCCGCCACTGTACACCAGCCCCTTGAAAATACCAAGTGATTCCTCGCTCTTTGATAAATGGATTGCGTAAATACTCTATTCGACTAAACCACAGCCTTATTTAAATAAAGCATTGTATTCCATGCCAATGAATAGTTATAAAAGTAACTATCCTACTTGGAATATCAAAGCAATAAGGGTGCTTCTCACTGAACTACATCGCTCTGTAGAAACTTGCAAAGAGTTGCTCAGTTTTTACTTGTCTCAACAGACCCAGAGTTTTCCTAACTCCGAGGTTCTGCCCGGGAAATGAAGGTCGACTTCTGAGGTGAGCTACAGAAATCATTCAAATCTGGCCCTGCCTACACTGGGAGCTCTGGCCCTGCCAACACTGGGAGCTCTGGCCCTGCCAACACTGGGAGCTCTGGCCCTGCCTACACTGGGAGCTCTGGCCCTGCCTACACTGGGAGCACTGGCCCTGCCTACACTGGGAGCACTGGCCCTGCCTACACTGGGAGCTCTGGCCCTGCCAACACTGGGAGCTCTGGCCCTGCCTACACTGGGAGCTCTGGCCCTGCCAACACTGGGAGCTCTGGCCCTGCCAACACTGGGATCTCTGGCCCTGCCAACACTGGGAGCTCTGGCCCTGCCAACACTGGGATCTCTGGCCCTGCCAACACTGGGAGCTCTGGCCCTGCCAACACTGGGAGCGCTGGCCCTGCCTACACTGGGAGCTCTGGCCCTGCCAACACTGGGATCTCTGGCCCTGCCTACACTGGGAGCTCTGGCCCTGCCAACACTGGGAGCTCTGGCCCTGCCTACACTGGGAGCACTGGCCCTGCCAACACTGGGAGCTCTGGCCCTGCCTACACTGGGAGCACTGGCCCTGCCAACACTGGGAGCTCTGGCCCTGCCAACACTGGGAGCTCTGGCCCTGCCTACACTGGGAGCTCTGGCCCTGCCAACACTGGGAGCTCTGGCCCTGCCTACACTGGGAGCTCTGGCCCTGCCAACACTGGGAGCTCTGGCCCTGCCAACACTGGGATCTCTGGCCCTGCCAACACTGGGAGCGCTGGTCCTGCCTACACTGGGAGCTCTGGCCCTGCCAACACTGGGAGCTCGGGCCCTGCCAACACTGGGAGCGCTGGCCCTGCCTACACTGGGAGCTCTGGCCCTGCCTACACTGGGATCTCTGGCCCTGCCAACACTGGGATCTCTGGCCCTGCCAACACTGGGATCTCTGGCCCTGCCAACACTGGGAGCTCTGGCCCTGCCAACACTGGGAGCGCTGGCCCTGCCTACACTGGGAGCTCTGGCCCTGCCTACACTGGGAGCGCTGGCCCTGCCTACACTGGGAGCTCTGGCCCTGCCTACACTGGGAGCTCTGGCCCTGCCTACACTGGGAGCTCTGGCCCTGCCTACACTGGGAGCTCTGGCCCTGCCTACACTGGGTGCTCTGGCCCTGCCTACACTGGGAGCTCTGGCCCTGCCTACACTGGGAGCTCTGGCCCTGCCTACACTGGGAGCTCTGGCCCTGCCAACACTGGGATCTCTGGCCCTGCCTACACTGGGTGCTCTGGCCCTGCCTACACTGGGAGCTCTGGCCCTGCCTACACTGGGTGCTCTGGCCCTGCCAACACTGGGATCTCTGGCCCTGCCTACACTGGGTGCTCTGGCCCTGCCTACACTGGGAGCTCTGGCCCTGCCTACACTGGGAGCTCTGGCCCTGCCTACACTGGGATCTCTGGCCCTGCCTACACTGGGAGCTCTGGCCCTGCCTACACTGGGAGCACTGGCCCTGCCTACACTGGGTGCTCTGGCCCTGCCTACACTGGGTGCTCTGGCCCTGCCTACACTGGGATCTCTGGCCCTGCCTACACTGGAAGCTCTGGCCCTGCCTACACTGGGAGCTCTGGCCCTGCCTACACTGGGAGCGCTGGCCCTGCCTACACTGGGAGCTCTGGTCCTGCCTATACTGGGAGCACTGGCCCTGCCAACACTGGGAGCTCTGGCACTGCTTACGCCGCCCCCAGGGACAGCCAGGGCAATTCCGTATGGAAGAGAATCTGTTTTGGCCTCTGTGTAACCAACACAAGAACATTACTGAACAGGCCCTGAGAACAGATTCCCTGTCAGCTGGAGAATGCAGGGAAAGGACCAGAAACACAACATAAGGTATGAGCAGGATGTCCATCTGATCGCAGAGAGTTCCCTGCGAGACTATCCTGCCTTCTGATTAACATAAAAGCATTCATTAATCTGTTGCTGACAGGACTGATAAACAACCACAATACCGCAGTGAAGGGAATAGAATCAGCATAAAGAGTGACTGAAACACACTGAGAGACTCACACCACACGATGGTGCTGTTAAAGCAGGAAAAGGAGATGGAGGATTAAACTGTGCAGAATATCCACCCAATACCGGTCCACGCCACACTCTGCAGAATATCCAACCAATACCGGCCCACGCCACACTCTGCAGAATATCCACCCAATACCGGTCCACGCCACACTCTGCAGAATATCCAACCAATACCGGCCCACGCCACACTCTGCAGAATATCCACCCAATACCGGCCCACGCCACTCCCCGCAGAATATCCACCCAATACCGGTCCACGCCACACTCCGCAGAATATCCACCCAATACCGGTCCACGCCACACTCCGCAGAATATCCACCCAATACCGGTCCACGCCACTCCCCGCAGAATATCCACCCAATACCGGTCCACGCCACACTCTGCAGAATATCCAACCAATACCGGTCCACGCCACACTCTGCAGAATATCCACCCAATACCGGTCCACGCCACACTCCGCAGAATATCCACCCAATACCGGTCCACGCCACACTCCGCAGAATATCCACCCAATACCGGTCCACGCCACACTCCGCAGAATATCCACCCAATACCGGTCCACGCCACTCCCCGCAGAATATCCACCCAATACCGGTCCACGCCACACTCCGCAGAATATCCACCCAATACCGGTCCACGCCACACTCCGCAGAATATCCACCCAATACCGGTCCACGCCACACTCCGCAGAATATCCAACCAATACCGGTCCACGCCACTCCCCGCAGAATATCCAACCAATACCGGCCCACGCCACTCCCCGCAGAATATCCAACCAATACCGGCCCACGCCACACTCTGCAGAATATCCAACCAATACCGGCCCACGCCACACTCCGCAGAATATCCACCCAATACCGGTCCACGCCACACTCCACAGAATATCCAACCAATACCGGTCCACGCCACACTCCGCAGAATATCCACCCAATACCGGCCCACGCCACTCCCCGCAGAATATCCAACCAATACCGGCCCACGCCACACTCTGCAGAATATCCACCCAATAACGGCCCACGCCACACTCCACAGAATATCCAACCAATACCGGCCCACGCCACACTCCACAGAATATCCAACCAATACCGGCCCACGCCATTCTCCGCAGGATATTCTGTGCAGGAATATGGTGTCTGCACAGAATGCATTTAAGTGGAGTGTTGAACTTGGGAATTTGGAGAGAGTGGGAATTCGGAGCAGAGGGGAACGAGCTGCTGCTTTTTGCCTCCAATACTTGGAGTGCTTTGTGTAATAGGCAAATGTTTAATTTCATCTACCTAGAACTTAAACTAGATCTAGTAAATAGTTTAAAAACTAAACTGTAAGCTACATAAACTTTAATTAACTAAATAATTAAAACAAGGTTATATAGGGGTGGCAGTGCAGGTGGTGTGCCGCAACTGCAGCATGTGGGAGTTTGTGGAGAGCATTGTGATCCCGGACAACCACGTCTGCAGCAATTGTCTGCAACTCGAGGAACTTCAGCTCAGAGTTTCTGAGCTGGAGTCTGAGGTGCAGACATTGCGGGGCAGCAGGGATGGGGAGAGTTCCTTGGACACTTTGATCCAGGAGGCAGTCACTTCCCTTTCATTAGGTAGTGGTACAGGTCTGGTTAGTGGTCAGGGACAGGAGGGTGTGACTGCAACTCAGGCAGGTAAGGGGACCCCAGGTGCAGTGCTGGAGGAGCCTCAGCCTTTGCCCTTGTCCAACAGGTATGAGGTTCTTGCTGCCTGTGTGGATGAGGGAAAAGCCTGCAGGATGGATGAGCAAGCAAACCATGGCACCATGGTACAGGAGGCCATTCAAGTGGGGGGAGTGAAAGGGAATGTAGTTGTGGTTGGGGACAGTATAGTCAGGGAGATAGATACTGTTCTCTGTAGCCGCAATCAGGAGTTCTGAAGGTTGTGTTGCCGGCCCGGTGCCAGGGTTAAAGACATCTCCTCGCGGCTGGAGATGAACTTGGAGTGGGAGGGAGAGGATCCAGTTGTCGTGGTCCACGTAGGAACCAACGATATAGGTAGAACTAGGAATGAGGTTCTGCTGAGATTGTTTAAGGAGCTAGGATCCAAATTAAAAAGCAGAACCTCAAAGGTAATAATCTCTGGATTGTTACCTGAGCCACGCGCTAATTGCCATTGGGACAAGCAGATCAGAGGCTCAGAGAGTGATGTGGGAGGAAGGGGTTTCAATTCATGGGGCACTGGCACCAGTACTGGGGAAAGAGGGAGCTGTTCTGTTGGGACGGGCTCCACTTAAACCAGGCTGGGACAAGTGTCCTGATGAATTTAATAAATAGGACTGTAGACAGGGCTTTAAACTAAAAAGAGGGGGGGCGGAGGGGTCAGTTGAGGGGAAATTTAGAAATCTAAAGAGAAAAATTCAAGGCAATAGAGCAGTGTAGCGATTTGGGTAAAATAAGCAGAGTGTGACATGAAGGGACAGAGGCCTAAAAATTCAGTTGCCCTGCGCCTCCCGTTACCGCCCTAAGAGTGCGCAAAGCAACTCGTGCCCGGGCGTGGCGCCGACAAAACCTCCCGCAAAATTCAGCAGGAGGTTAGCGGCGGTGGTAACCGTTAGCGCCCCGTGGCGCTGCACCGCCGGCGATGAGGTCACGCCATGTGCAGCGCCTGGCTCGCGCCCCGGCCGCGATCTACGGTAGCGCCCCCTGACTTACCGCCGGACGCTATGTCTGACAGGGTCAAGGGGGCCTCCCTGCTGCCGGGGCGGTGCTATTTAAAGGCGAGCTGCCGGGCGGCCATTTTTGTTGCTGGCCGCCTGCCAGCACCTGCCCCCGTTGCCGTTCCCGGACCCCGTGAAGCCCCCCCGCGGAGTGCCAGCTGCGCTCCGTGAGCCCGGCACTTCTCTTGAGTGCCGGGCTCTTTTGCCCGCACTCCAATCCCTGGTGGCCCAGCTGGGCCCTGGGTCGCGCTGCGCTCAGCCACTCCCCTTTAAGAAGGGGAGGAAGGCCTGCAGTACCGCGGCGCGATGTGCTGCAGTGCCACGATATTCACTCACAGCGCCCCAAGAGGGAGGCGGGTCGCTCCCAGTAGCACCCCGCCTCCCTCTTAGGGCGCTACTGGTGAATTTTGGCTGCGGGGGTGCTAATCTTTTCAGGGGTACTACTGGGGCACGACACAATCTTTCCCCCAGGGAGTTTAAAGGTAGCAGTGCAGCAGAGAACAAGGTCAAAGCAGGGAATAATGGTAAAAAATTTAAATTAAAGCCTCTTTATCTGAATGCACAAAGCATTCGTAACAAGATAGACGAACTAGTGGCACAAATCGAGATAAATGGTCTCCTCTACATTGGGGAGACCAAACGCAGATTGGGTGACCGCTTTGCGGAACACCTCCGTTCAGTCCGTAAGGGTGACCCCGAGCTTCCGGTCACCTGTCATTTTAATTCACCGCTCCATTCCCACTCGGACCTCACTGTCCTTGGCCTCTTGCATTGTTCCACGGAAGCTCAACGTAAACTCGAGGAACAGCACCTCATCTTCCGATTAGGCATGTTGCAGCCTTCCGGACTCAATATCGAGTTCAACAACTTCAGATCATAACCTCGGCCCCTATTACATTTTTACTTATATTTTTTTTCCACCCCTTTGATTTGGGTCTTCCCTTCCCCCCCTTTCCTTTTTTCTCTCCCACATGGCAGCTATCTGTTATCCTGCCAGTACACTTCACACCTAACCTGAGCCGTCTTTTGTCTCCACTGGCCTATTACCATCTCGTCTGGTTTTGAATACCTCTTAATGTCTCTTTACTTCTTTTGTTCGATCGCAGCCCTGCCTTCGATCTATTTCATTTCCTTTCCAGTTTTGAAAAAGGGTTTCGACCCGAAACGTCGACTCTAATTTCTCTCCATGGATGTTGCCTGGCCTGCTGAGTTTTTCCAGCATTTTCTGTTGTTATTAGAGATAAATGGGTTTGATCTAATGGCCATTACAGAGACATAGTAGCATGGTGACCAGGGTTGGGAAATAATGTTCCAGGATACTTAACTTACCAAAAGGACAGGCAGACTGGAACAGGAGGGGGAGTAGCCCTGATAATTAAGGATGATATAAGGACAGTAGTGAGAAAGGATCTTGGCTCAGAAGATCAGGAAGTAGAATCAATATTGGTGCAGATAAGAAATAACAAATGGCAGAAAACACTGGTAGGAGTAGTATATAGTCCCCCTAACAGTAGCTAAACCATTGGACAGAATATTAATCAAGAAATAGTTGGAGCTTATAACAAAGGTAATATAATCATGGGGGACTTTAATCTGCTTATAGATTGGCAAATCAAATTGGCAAAGGTAGTCTGGAGGACGAGTTCATGGAATGCATTCGAGACAGTTTCCTAGAACAATATGTCATGGAACCAACCAGGGAACAGGCTATTTTCAATCTTGTTTTGTGTAATGAGACAGGGTTAATTAGTAATTATAGTAAAGGATCCCCTGGGGCAGAGTGACCATAATATGATAGAATTTCACATTGAGTTTGAAAATTACATTCTTCAGTCTGACACTGGAGTCTTAAACTTAAACAAAGCCAATTACGTAGGTAGGAGGGGCGAGTAGGCTAAGGTAGATTGGGAAATTAGATTAAAAGGTATGATGACAGATAAGCAGCGGCTAGCATTTACATAGAAACAGAGGGCAGTTGAGGCCAATTCATTAAATATATTCAAGAAGGAGTTAGATATATTTCTTGAGGCTGAAGGGATCAAGGGGTACGGGGAGAAGGCAGGGACAGGGTACTGAGTTTGGATGATCAGCCATGATCTCATTGAATGGCGGAACAGGCTCGAGGGGCCGAATGGCCTACTCCTGCTCCTATCTTCTATGTTTCTATGCCTCTATGGAACAAGAAAATAGCAGAGACTTTTAACCAATATTTTGTATCTGTCTTCACAGTAGAAGACACAAAGGCCTAAAAATTCAGTTGCTTAAGGCTGTTAAAGGGGCACAAAGCAACTCGTGCCCGGGCGCGGTGCCGCCAGCACCTCCTGCGAAATTCAACGGTAGGTTATCGGCGGCGGTAACCGTAAGCGCCCCTGGCGATGATGTCATCGCCGTGCGCAGTGAACCGCTCGAGCCCCGGCCGTGATCTTCGGTAGCGCCCTCTGACTTACCACTGGACGCTATGTCCGACGGGGTCAGAGGAGCCTACCTGCGGCCGGGGCGGCGCTAGTTAAAGGCGAGATGCCGGGCGGCCATTTTTGTTGCTGGCTGCCTGCCAGCACCTGCCCCCGTTGCCGTCCCCGGCCTCCTGTGCAGCCCCCCCGCGGAGTGCCGGCTGCGCTCCGTGAGCCCGGCACTTCTCTTGAGTGCCGGGCTCTTTTGCTGGCACTCCGATACCTGGTGGCCCAGCTGGGCAGCACCGCGGCACGACATGCTAAAAATATGGGGAACCAAGGGGCTGTTGAGAGCTAGGAGCTTAAAGTAATTAATATCAGTGGAGAAAAAGTACTTGAGAAACGAATGGGACTAAAAGCCGACAAATCCCCTGTACCTGACAGCCTACATCCTAGGGTTCTAAAAGAGGTGGTTGAAGAGGTAGTGGATGCATTGGTTGCGATCTTCCAAAATTCCCTAGATTCTAGAACGGTCCCAATGGATTGGAAGGTAGCAAATGTAACACCGCTATTCAAGAAAGGAGGGAGAGGGAGAGAGAAAACAGGGAACTGTAGGTCAATTAGCCTGACATCAGTCATCGGGAAAATGCTGGAATCCATTGTTAAGGAAGAGGTAACAGGGCACTTAGAAAATCATCACATGATTCGGCAGAGTCAACATGGTTTTATGAAAGGGAAAATCATGTATGGCAAATTTATTAGAGTTTTTTGAGGATGTAATTGGCAGGGTAGATAAAGGGGAACCAGTGGATGTAGTATATTTGGACTGCCAAAAGGCATTTGATATGGCGCTATATAAAGGCATTTGATGTGGCGCTATATAAAGGCATTTGATATGGTGCTATATAAAGGCATTTGATATGGCGCTATATAAAGGCATTTGATATGGCGCTATATAAAGGCATTTGATATGGCACTATATAAAGGCATTTGATATGGCGCTATATAAAAGATTGTTAAACAAGCCACGGCACATGGGGTTGGGGCTAATGGATCAGCACGGATCGAGGATTGGTTAACGGACAGGGATAAACTGGTCATTTTCAGATTGGCAGGCTGTAACTAGTGGGGTGCCGCAAGAATCAGTGTTGGGGCCTCAGCTATTTACAATCTATATTAATGACCTAGATGAAGGGACCGATGTAATGTATCCACGTTTTCTGACGATACAAAGCTAGGTGGTAAAATAAGGTGTGAGGAAGTCGCAAAGAGCCTGCAAAGGGACATAGACAGGTTAAGTGAATGGGCAATAAGGTGGCAGATGGAGTATAATGTGGGAAAATGTGAGGTTATCCACTTTGGTAGGAAGAATAGAAAAACAGAATATTTTTTAAATGGTGAGAAACTTACATATTGGTGTTCAGAGAGAGCTAGGTGCCCTAGTACAAGAAACACAGAGGGCTAAAAATTAATTATAGACCAGGAATGGGCAGTATCATTAGTAAAGTTTGAGAATTAGCGTCAAGCGCTAATGCTTAGACTGCACTCGAAGTACAGCCTGTGCGCAGTGTGACCACATCAACAACAAACCCACTCACATCAAATTCCTGGTCTGCTGTTTTACCAGAGGTCTTTGTTTGTTTATTCAAATTGGGAAATACCGTAGGTATATTGAATTAAAGCTCGGTATTCACAGTGACTTGCAGGCTTGCCTTGACACAAGGTGGTTGGGTTTTGATAGAGTAAATAAGGAGAAACCGTCAGAAATATAAAAGAGGTAGCCATGGAAATAGTGGATGCATTGGTTGTCATCTTCCAAAATTCTATAGATTATGGAACAGTTCCTGCAGATTGGAGGGTGCAAATGTAACCCCACTATTTAAAAAAGGGGGGAGAGAAAACAGGGAACTACAGGCCGGTTAGCCTAATATCAGTAGTAGGGAATATGTTAGAGTCTATTATAAAAATGTGATAACAGGACACTTAGAAAATATCAACGGGATTAGACAAAGTCAACATGGATTTATGAAAGGGAAATCGTGTTTGACAAACCTACTGGAGTTTGTTGAGGGTGTAACTGGTAGAATAGATAAGGGAGAACCAGTGGATGTGGTGTATGTGGATTTTCAGAAGGCCTTTGATAAAGTCCCACATAAGAGGTTAGTGTGCAAAATTAAAGCACGTGGGATTGCGGGTAATATACTGGCATGGATTGAAAATTGGTTAACAGACAGGAAACAGAGAGTAGGAATAAATGTTTCTTTTTCGGGATGGCAGGCGGTGACTAGTGGGGTACTGTAAGGATCAGTGTTTGGGCCCCAGCTATTCACAATATATATCAATCATTTGGATGAAGGAACCAAATGTAATATTTCCAAGCTTGCTGATGACACGAAACTAGGTGGGATTGTGAGTTGTGAGGAGGATGCAAAGAGGCTTCAAGGCGATTTAGACAAGTTCAGTGAGTGGGCAAATACATGGCAGATGCAGAATAACGTGGATAAATGTGAAGTTATCCACTTCGGTAGGAAAAACAGAAAGGCAGAGTATTATTTAAATGGTGATCGATTGGGAAATGTTGATGTACAAAGGGACCTGGGTGTCCTTGTACACCAGTCACTGAAAGCAAACATGCAGGTGCAGCAAGCAGTTAGGAAGGCAAATGGCATGTTGGCCTTCATTGCAAGAGGATTTGAGTACAGGAGCAAGGGTGTCTTGCTACAGTTATACAGGGCCTTGGTGAGACCGCACCTGGAGTACTGTGGCAGATTTTGTCTTCTTACCTAAGAAAGGATATATTGTGCTTACCATAGAGGGAGTGCAGCAAAGGTTCAGCAGACTGATTCCTGAGATGGCAGGACCTTCGAATGAGGAGAGATTGAGTCGACTAGGCCTGTATTCACTAGAGTTTAGAAGAATGAGAGGGGATCTCATGGAAACGTATAAAATTCTGACAGGACTAGACAGACTGGATGCAGGGAGGATGTTTCCCCTGGCTGGGTGGTCTAGAACAAGGGGTCACAATCTCAGGACATAAGAACATAAGAAGTAGGAGCAGGAGTAGGCCATACGGCCCCTCGGGCCTGCTGCGCCATTCAATAGGATCATGGCTGATCCGAATCTAGACTCACGTCCACTTCCCTGCCCTCTCCCCGTAACCCCTAATTCCCTTATCTGCTAGGAAACTGTCTATCTCTGATTTAAATTTATTTAATGTTGCAGCTTCCGCAGCTCTCTGGGGTAGCAAATTCCATATATTTACTACCCTCTGAGTGAAGAAGTGTCTCCTCATCTCAGTTTTGAAAGGGCAGCCCCTTATTCTAAGATTATGCCCCCTAGTTCTAGTCTCACCCATCAGTGGAAACATCCTCACCGCATCCACCCGATCAAGCCCCCTCACAATCTTATATGTTTCGATAAGATCACCTCTCATTCTTCTGAACTCCAATGAGTAGAGGCCCAACCTACTCAACCTTTCCTCATACGTCAACCCCCTCATCTCCGGAATCAATCGAGTGAACCTTCTCTGAACCGCCTCGAGAGCAAGTATATCTTTTCTTAAATATGGAAACCAAAACTGCACGCAGTATTCCAGGTGTGGCCTCACCAATACCTTGTATAACTGCAGCAAGACTTCCCTGTTTTTATACTCCATCCCCCTTGCAATAAAAGCCAAGATTCCAGTGGCCTTCCTGATCACCTGCTGCACCTGCATACTAACTTTTTGTGTTTCATGCACCAGGACCCCCAGATCCCTTTGTACTGTAGCACTTTGCAGTTTCTCTCCATTTAGATAATAACTTGCTCTTTGATTTTTTCTGCCAAAATGCACAACCTCACACTTTCCAATATTATATTTCATCTGCCAAATCTCTGCCCACTCACTTAGCCTGTCTATGTCCTTTTGCATGTTTTTTATGTCCTCCTCACTCACTGCTTTCCCTCCCATCTTTGTATCATCGGCAAACTTGGATATGTTGCACTCGGTCCCTTCCTCCAAATCGTTAATATAGATTGTAAAGAGTTGGGAGCACTGACCCCTGTGGAACACCGCTAGTTACTGATTGCCAGCCCGAGAACGAACCATTTATCCCAACTCTTTGTTTTCTGTTAGATAGCCAATCTTCCACCCATGCCAGTATATTACCCCCAATCCCGTGATTTTTTATCTTGATCAGTAATCTTTTGTGTGGAACCTTGTCAAATGCCTTTTGGAAGTCCAAATACACTATATCCACTGGTTCCCCTTTATCCACCCTGTATGTTACGTCCTCGAATAATTCGAGCAAATTTGTCAAACATGACTTCCCCTTCGTAAAACCATGCTGACTCTGTCCTATTAAATTATGTTTATCCAAATGCTCTGTTACTGTTTCCTTAATAATGGACTCCAACATTTTGCCAACCACAGATGTTAGGCTAACTGGTCTATAGTTTCCAGCTTTTTGTCTACTTCCCTTCTTAAATAAGGGTGTTACATTAGCAGTTTTCCAATCTGCCGGGACCTTTCCTGAGTCCAGGGAGTTTTGGAAAATAATCACCAATGCATCCACAATCCCTACCGCCACTTCTCTCAAGACCCTAGGATGTAGGCCATCAGGTCCGGGGGATTTATCCGCCTTAAGTCCCATTATTTTACCGAGAACCATCTCCTTAGTGAGACTGAGATGAGGAGAAATTTCTTCACTCAGAGGGTGGTGAACCTGTGGAATTCTCTACCACAGAAGGCTGTGGAGGCAAAGTCACTGAATATATTTAAGAAGGAGTTCGATTGATTTCTAGACACAAAAGGTATCAAGGGGTATGGGAAGAGAGCGGGAATATGGTACAGGTATTGAGATAGAGGTTCAGCCATCATCATATTGAATGGTGGAGCAGGCTTGAAGGGCCGAATGGCCTACTCCTGTTTCTATTTTTCTATGTTTTCTATGTTTCCAGTGGCATGAGGGTCGGTAACCAGAGGACGCAGATTTAAGGTGATTGGCAAAAGAACCAGAGGGGAGATGAGGAGAATTTTTTTTACGCAGCGAGTTGTTTTGATCTGGAATGCACTGCCTGAAAGGGCAGTGGAAGCAGATTCAATAATAACTTTCAAAAGGGAATTGAATAAATACTTGCAGGGGAATAATGTTCAGGGCTATGGGGAAAGAGCAGGGGAGTGGGGCTAATTGGAGAGCTCTTTCAAAGAGCCGGCACAGGCACGATGGGCTGAATGGCCTCCTGCTGTGCTGTACAATGCTCTGATTCTATGTATGATTCATAGCTGCCTGTACAGTTAAGATGGGTGCAGGGTATAAGCAGATTTACTTAGCTGTAAGGCCTCTGATGTTTGTTGCTGACTGGCATTTAGCACGAAGTGTTACAAACACTCCGTTAAGGAGCAGAGAAAGGGATGTGACTTTCATGTGTTCAACCACAAAGAATAGCGGGAATTATACTTCCGAGGCTCAATCCTCACAGTGCCAGATCCTGATTCAGATTGTACATGCTGTGCCTTATGATAACATCAACTCCAGAAGATTAACCATCCCTCATCATTGCTATATTCAGAGCTTAACTATTGGGCTAATATCGCAGCTAGCGAGCTGAGAGTGACTATCACTTCTGTCCAGGCAGCCACTCATTTACACAGGTTCCAATGGGAATATTACTGCCTCAGAACTTATCTCATCGAAACTTATAAAATTCTGACAGGACTGGACAGACTAGATGCAGGAAGGATGTTCCCGATGGTCGGGGAGTCCAGAACCAGGGGTCACAGTCTAAGGATAAGGGTTAAGCCATTTAGGACAGAGATGAGGAGGAATTTCTTCACCCAGAGAGTGGTGAACCTGTGGAATTCTATACCACAGAAGGCAGTTGAGGCCAATTCATTAAATATGTTCAAGAAGGAGTTGGATATATTTCTTAAGGCTAAAGGGATCAAGGGATATGGGGAGAAGGCAGGGACAGGGTACTTAATTTGGATGATCAGCCATTGTAATGATCAAAAACATGTCATTCTATAGTGGACACTAGGTGGAGCCGTGGAGCTGTGTAGAGCTGTATATAGCTGTATGTATAAGACTACACTACCCAGCTGTATATATATTAAGACTACATTACCCATGAGGCTAGGCTACCCACAAGGCAGCAGTCAAGATGGAAGCCTCCACAGATACTGTACCTAGTCCACATGTGCTCAATAAAGTAACTAGCAAAAGCTAGCTGTGTTCATAATAAGAATGTCTATTTATTAATGAACATAAGATGGTACCAGGGTGGTGAAGATCTGCTGAAAATTGTGAAAAGCGACATGGAGAATTTGAAGCCACCAGAGCGTTTGAATCTCACAGAAAAAATCGACTACAATTGGCAGACTTTTAGCAGCAATTCGAACTCTACATTGCAGCCATCGGATTCGGTACGAAGCCAGACGCAAGGAAGATAGCGTTGCTGCTCACGGTTGCAGGCCCACAGGCGATAGAGGTATTTAATACATTTGTATTTAATCCAGAGGAGAACAGAGAAAAATTAGAAGATGTGCTAAAAAAATTTGATGCACATTGCTCTCCCAAAAAGAATGAGACGTATGAAAGATACATCTTCCGTTCTCGGACACAGCAACAAAATGAGACTTTTGATAGCTTTATAACTGATCTGAAACTGAAAGCACAGACATGTAATTTCTCTGAGCTGAAATCATCCATGATTCGTGACCAGATTGTGTTTGGTATTCATGATAAAAAAGTCAGGGAACGTCTGTTGAGAGAAACCGAACTAAATTTGGAAAATGCGGTGAAAATATGCCAAGCCAGCGAGCTAGCGCGAAAGCATGCGCAGACTTTCAGTGAAATCAATAATGATGTGAATGTAATGAGTGATAATGCTGCTGTCGGTGCTGTGTCCTACAAGGGGACGAAACGTGAGCAGAACAGAAATGAAAAGTGAAGCCGAAGGAAGAAAAGCACAAAGAGGAAAAACACAAGGAGAAAAAGTCCAAAGATATAACCGCAGCAGATGTTGTTAAGCAGTGGAAAAAGAAAAAGAAAAAGAAGAAGCCTGCACCAGAGCAGGAAGCAGTTCCGGTGGATACTCCTTCTTCCCTCAGGCCAATCTTTGGTGTTCCATTAGCCGAGGCTGCTGAGAGGACTATGCTGTATGATGGGATCCAGCTGCCAGCAGTTTTTCGAGAGTGCATTGACTACATTGAGAGTTATGGCATGAAGAGTGAAGGAAACACTGAAACCCTCTCCAAGCAAAGATCGCAAGGAGACCTCGATCTATACAAGAGCAGATTGATGACAATGCCGCAACTGCATCTTGTCATTCACCGCCAGAACAATCTCATGAAGACACATCAGACTTACCCGTGTTGAGAAGATCCACACGTGAAGTAAAAAAGCCTGATAGACTTAATCTTTGAGTACAATGTAAAGCTTTGAAAATGTGTTGACTGTTTTGAAAATGTTTATGTTTATAGAGCACTAACAAAAGTGTTACTGATATTATCTTTATTGTTTTCTTGAAAGTTGATTGATTATAATTTTGTTTAACCTCAAAGAAAGGGGGATGTAACGATCAAAAACATGTCATTCTATAGTGGACACTAGGTGGAGCCGTAGAGCTGTGTAGAGCTGTATATAGCTGTATGTATAACACTACACTACCCAGCTGTATATATATTAAGACTACATTACCCATGAGGCTAGGCTACCCACAAGGCAGCAGTCAAGATGGAAGCCTCTACAGATACTGTACCGGTCCACATGTGCTCAATAAAGTAACTAGCAAAAGCTAGCTGTGTTCATAATAAGAATGTCTAGGTATTAATGAACATAACAGCCATGATCTCATTGAATGGCAGAGCAGGCTCGAGGGGCCGAATGGCCTACTCCTACTCCTATCTTCTATGTTTCTATGTTTGGAGAGGCCTCTGCACTAACGTGCGGAGTGCCTGTGGAAAACTCTCTATATTGACTTCCAGAAGGCATTTAATGAGGTTACACACAAGAGATTATTAGCAATCATTAGAGCGCAGGGAATTGATGGTCATCTTGTGACGTGGGTTTGTAATTGGTTTGGAGACAGGAGACAGAGCGTGGGGTTAAAGGGCATGTACTCTGATTGGCGGGATGTGACCTCTGGTGTTCTCCAGGGATCTGATCTGGGGTCTCAGCTTTTCACCATATTTATCAATGACTTGGATGAAGGAATCGAGGGCCGTAGATCCACGTTTACAGATTCACCAAGTTAGGAGGTTCAGTAAGTTTTGTGAATGGGAGCAGGGAGTTCCAAAGGGACATTGACAGACTAAGTGAACCGTCAAAACTGTGGCACATGGAGTTCAATACAGGGAAAGGCAAAATCATCCACTTGGAATTCACGAAAGATAATTGTAATAATTTCTTAATTGTGGGAATCGAGGAACTGTGGAGGAGCATAGAGATTTAGGGGGGAAGATGCACACATCACTAAAGGCTAGCGAACAGGTAGAAATAGTCATCAGAAAGGCCCCTGGAATGTTGGCTTTTATCACAACAACAACAGCTTGTATTTATAAAGCGCCTTCAACATAGTAAAATGTCCCAAAGCACTTCACAAAATTTGACACATAAGGTAAGATATTTGGACAAATGTCCAAATGATTGGTCAAAGAGATAGATTTTAAGGAGCATCTTAAAGGAGGAGAGAGAGGTCGCGAGGCGGAGAGGTTTAGGGAGGGAATTCCAGAGCTCAGGGCCCAGGCAGCTGAAGGCACGGCTGCCAATGGTGGAGCGTTTCAAATCGGGGGATGCGCAAGAGGCCAGAATTGGAGGATTGTAGAGATCTCGGGGGGGTTGTGGGGCTGAAGGAAATTACAGAGATAAGGAGGGGCGAAGCCATGGAGGGATTTGAAAGCAAGGGTGAGAATTTTAAAATTGAGGTGTTGCTGGGCCGGGAGTCAATGAAGGTCAGCGAGCACAGGGGGTGATGGGTAAACGGGACTTGGTGCGAGTTAGGACACGGGCAGCAGAGTTTTGGATGACATCAAGTTTACGTAGGGTGGAATGTGGGAGGCCAGCCAGGAGTGTGTTGGAATAGTCAAGTCTAGAGGTAACAAAGGCATGGATGAGGGTTTCAGCAGCAGAGGAGCTGAGGCAAGGGCAGAGACAGGCGATGTTACGGAGGTGGAAATGGCGCGGATATGTGGTCGGAAGCACATCTCAGGGTCAAATATGACACCAAGGTTGCGAACAGTGTGGTCCAGCCTCAGACAGATGTTAGGGAGAGGGATGGAGTCGGTGTCTAGGGAACGGAGTTTGTGGCGGGGACCGAAAACAATGGCTTCGGTCTTCCCAATATTTAATTGGAGAAAATTTCTGCTCATCCAGAACTGGATGTCGGACAAGCAGTCTGACAATTTAGAGACCGCGGAGGGGTCGAGAGAAGTGGTAGTGAGGTAGAGCTGGGTGTCGTCAGCGTACATGTAGAAACTGACACTGTGTTTTCGGATGATGTCGCCAAGGGGCAACATGTAGATGAGAAATAGGAGGGGGCCAGGGGAGGAAGTGATGGTTCAGTTGTACAGATCCCATCTGGGGTAAGTTCTGGGCCCCGCCCCTCAGGACTCGGAGGGGGAGCAGCGCAGATTCACCAGAATGATACCCGGGGCTAAAAGGGTTACATTACGAGGACAGGTTGCACAAACTGGGCTTGTATTCCCTCGAGTTTAGAAGATTAAGGGGTGATCTAATTGAGGTGTTTTAAAGGAAAAAAGGAGTTGTTAGGGTAGCTAGAGAGAAACTATTTCCTCTGGTGGGGGGAGTCCAGAACAAGGGGGCAGAACCTTAAAATGAGAGCCCGGCCGTTCAGGGGTGATGTCCGGAAGCACTTTCTTCCCCAAAGGCTGTGGATGCTGGGGGTCAAGTGAAGGTTTCAAGACTGAGATCGGCAGATTTTTGTTGAGCGAGGGTATTCAGGGTTACGGAAACAAGGCGGGTAAATGGAGTTAACATACAGATCAGGCATGATCTAACTGAATGGCGGAACAGGCTCGAGGGGCGGGCTGCGCGGAGATAGACAACCAATGGCAGGAGCGCAAGGCGGGGCGACGAGAGGATGGTCGACCAATGGCGGGAGCGCAGGGCGGGGCGACGAGAGGATGGTTGACCAATGGCGGGAGTGAGGGGCGGGGCATCGAGAGGATGGTCGACCAATGGCGGGAGTGAGGGGCGGGGCACCGAGAGGATGGTCAACCAATGGCGGGAGGGCGGGGCGCCGAGAAGATGCTCGACCAATGGCGGGAGTGAGGGGCGGGGCACCGAGGGGATGGTCGACCAATGGCGGGAGCGCGGGGCGGGGCACCGAGGGGATGGTCGACCAATGGCAGGAGTGAGGGGCGGGGCGCCGAGAGGATGGTCGACCAATGGCGGGAGTGAGGGGCGGGGCAGCGAGGGGATGGTCGACCAATGGCGGGAGCGCGAGTCAGGGTGCCATAAAATGTGCAGGTGACCAATGGCTGGGCGGGACTGTCGAAGGTGCGAGGTCAGAAAAACACCCACCAGAGCTGGCGTCTCGAGCTGTGCCTGGGACCAGCCACATTTCCTAAAGCTTAAAAGCGACTCTGGGTGAGTTTGAAAAGTGTTTGTGAACTCCAAACAGCCCAGAGCTCAGTTTTAAAACAGCTCTGTTACTGCAGTGAAGTCACTTTCCATAGGATTTCAAACCCTTTCCAGCGATGCGATCACTGCAGAATAAAGGGCCCTCGCTGACACTTCCTGCACTGTTTACTGTAACAGGATAAGCTGTTAATCAAATCACCTTGCCAATAAACTCCCTGCGGCTACAAATCAAACCTCCTCAGCAGACCTAAACCACTATAAATCGGCCATCTCCGACTCTTCCCTTCCCTTCCTTGACTTCTCTGTCTCCATTTCTGGGGATAGATTATCAACCAATATCCATTATAAGCCCACTGACTCCCACAGCTACCTGGACTACACTTCCTCCCACCCCGCCTCCTGTAAGGACTCTATTCCATTCTCCCAGTTTCTCTGTCTCCGCCGCATCTGTTCTGACGATGCCACCTTCCATACCAGTGCTTCCGACATGTCTTCCTTTTTCCTCATCGAGGATTCCCCTCTACTGTGGTTGACACGGCCCTCGACCGTGTCCGTTCTATTTCCCGCACTTCTGCTCTCACCCCTTCCCCTCCCTCCCAGAACCACGATAGGGTTCCCCTTGTCCTCACCTTTCACCCCACCAGCCTCCACATTCAACAGATCATCCTCCGCCATTTCCGCCACCTCCAACGTGATCCCACCACCAAACACATCTTCCCCCTCACCTCCCCTTTCAGCATTCCGAAGGGACTGCTCCCTCCGCGACACCCTGGTCCACTCCTCAATCACCCCCAACAACCCTTCCCCTTTGCCCGGCACCTTCCCGTGCAAGCGCAGGAGATGCAACACATGAACTTTTACCTCCCCCCTTCCCACTGTCCAGGGTCCCAAACACCCCTTCCAGGTGAAACAGCGATTTACTTGTACTTCTTGCAATCTAGTATACTGTATTCGCTGCTCACGATGCGGTCTCCTCTACATTGGGGAGACCAAACGCAGATTGGGCGACCGCTTTGCGGAACACCTCCGTTCAGTCCGTAAGGGTGACCCTGAGCTTCCGGTCACCTGTCACTTTATTTCACTGCTTCACTCCCACCCTGATCTCTCTGTCCTCGGCCTATTACATTGTTCCAATGTAGCTCAGTGTAAGCTCGAGGAACAGCACCTCATCTTCGATTAGGCACTTTACAGTCTGCCGGACTCAACATTGAGTTCAACAATTTCAGACAATAACCTCGGCCCCTATTTTGTTTTTCTTTTTCCTTTTTTCAATCTCTCACATGGCAGCTGTTGATGTTTCTGCCATTGCCATTTGCACCTCATCGAGAGCCATCTTTTGTTTCTTAACTTGCCCGTTACCATCTCCTTTTATCTTTTAACCTCTCCTGCCTTTCACCCTATCACAGACCTTTCCTTTTGTTCTTTCCTCCCCTCCCCCTTTCCCTGCCCCTATATTTGCTTAAAAACCTGCTCCATCTTCAACCTTTCCCAGTTCTGACGAAAGGTCATTGACCTGAACCGTTAACTCTGTTTCTCTCTCCACAGATGCTGCCTGTTTTGATTTCACTATAAATCTTTGGTAATCTTCCAGCAACACAATCCCCTTATTTCCAGTTTCTGTCTTTCATCAAAATAATGAGGCTGTAAAAATTGGTGAAGATAAAATTTGTTTGTTTCAAACACATGGAAGGAAATGAAACGGCAGTCACGTGTTATTTATGGGGCAAATTCATCTACTTTCCTCTCAAACTCATGAATTCTGTCAGCAAAAGGTCTATCAATTCGCATTTGTGGCACATCCAACCTCTCTCTCACTTCTGAAGGCGCTGACTCTTGTGTGACTATTGGTTCTACAGCCCTCTGGCTGGTTCAGCCCCACAGGCACCGACACCCCCCCTCCCCAAATTCCGTCCGGACTCTCACAGGATTCAGTCCCTCAGTCTCCAACCCTCTCCTGTCCGGACTCTCTCTGGGGTCCAGTCCCTCAGTCTCCACCCCTCTCCTGTCCGGACTCTCTCTGGGATCCAGTCCCTCAGTCTCCAACCCTCTCCTGTCCGGACTCTCTCTGGGGTTCAGTCCCTCAGTCTCCAGCCCTCTCCTGTCCGGACTCTCACAGGATTCAGTCCCTCAGTCTCCAGCCCTCTCCTGTCCAGACTCTCTCTGGGATCCAGTCCCTCATTCTCCACCCCTCTCCTGTCCGGACTCTCTCTGAGTTCAGTCCCTCAGTCTCCACCCCTCTCCTGTCCAGACGCTCTCTGGGATGCAGTCCCTCAGTCTCCTCTCCCTCTCCTGTCCAGACTCTCTCTGGGGTCCAGTCCCTCAGTCTCCTCTCCTCTCCTGTCCGGACTCTCTCTGGGGTTCAGTCCCTCAGTCTTCGCCCCTCAGTCTCCGCCCCTCTCCTGTCCGGACTCTTTCTGGGGTTCAGTCTCTCAGTCTCCACCCCTCTCCTGTCCGGACTCTCACTGGGGTTCAGTCCCTCAGTCTCCGCCCCTCTCCTGTCCGGACTCATTCTGGGGTCCAGTCCCTCAATCTCCATCCCTCTCCTGTCCAGACTCTCTCTGGGTTCAGTCCCTCAGTCTCCGGCCCTCTCCTGTCCGGACTCTCTCTGGGCTCCAGTCCCTCAGTCCCCTCTCCCTCTCCTGTCCGGACTCTCTCTGGGGTCCTGTCCTTTAGCCTCCAGCCCTCTCCTGTCCAGACTCTCTCTGGGGTTCAGTCCCTCAGTCTTCTCCCCTCTCCTGTCCGGACTCTCTCTGGGGTTCAGTCCCTCAGTCTCCACCCCTCTCCTGTCCGGACTCTCTCTGGGATCCAGTCCCTCAGTCTCCTCCCCTCTCCTGTCCGGACTCTCTCTGGGGTCCAGTCCCTCAGTCTCCTCTCCAGTCCGGACTCTCTCTGGGGTCCAGTCCCTCAGTCTCCACCCCTCTCCTGTCTGGACTCTCTCTGGGGTTCAGGCCCTCAGTCTCCTCTCCCTCTCCTGTCCGGTCTCTCTCTGGGATCCAGTCCCTCAGTCTCTGCCCCTCTCCTGTCCGGACTCTCTCTGGGGTCCAGTCCTTTAGTCTCCAACCCTCTACTGTCAGGACTCTCTCTGGGGTTCAGTCCCTCAGTCTCCACCCCTCTCCTGTGCAGACTCTCTCTGGGTTCAGTCCCTCAGTGTCCCCCCCTCTCCTGTCCGGGCTCTCCCTGGGGTTCAGTCACTCAGTCTCCCCCAATCTCCTGTCTGGACTCTCTCTGGGGTTCAGTCCCTCAGTCTCCGGCCCTCTCCTTTCCGGACTCTCTCTGAGTTCAGTCCCTCAGTCTCCACTCCTCTCCTGTCCAGACTCTCTCTGGGGTTCAGTCCTTCAGTCTCCAACCCTCTCCAGTCCGGACTCTCTCTGGGTTCAGTCCCTCAGTCTCCTCTCCTCTCCTGTCCGAACTCTCTCTGGGCTCCAGTCCCTCAGGCGCCAGCCCATCCTCCATTCTTTCACTGAGTAACCATTCCAAAGAGTGAATCACAGAAACCATTTGAATCATATCAGAGACAAACCCTACAAGAAAGGAATAACTCACATTTCGACAGCGCCTTGCACAATATTAGGATGTCCCAAAGCACTTCACAAACGAAGAAATACTGGGGTGAGTGGGAAACAGAGAAGTCCGAAATTGTCCATGTTGGTTTCGGGCTGAGTGGGGTACAGAGAGGCTGATGTTAGTTTGGGGTGAGTGGGGTACAGAGAGGCTGATGTTAGTTTGGGGTGTTTGGGGTACAGAGAGGCTGATGTTAGTTTGGGGTGAGTGGGGTACAGAGAGGCTGATGTTAGTTTGGGGTGAGTGGGGTACAGAGAGGCTGATGTTAGTTTGGGGTGAGTGGGGTACAGAGAGGCTGATGTTAGTTTGGGGTGTTTGGGGTACAGAGAGGCTGATGTTAGTTTGGGGTGAGTGGGGTACAGAGAGGCTGATGTTAGTTTGGGGTGTTTGGGGTACGGAGAGGCTGATGTTAGTTTGGGGTGAGTGGGGTACAGAGAGGCTGATGTTAGTTTGGGGTGAGTGGGGTACAGAGAGGCTGATGTTAGTTTGGGGTGAGTGGGGTACAGAGAGGCTGATGTTAGTTTGGGGTGTTTGGGGTACAGAGAGGCTGATGTTAGTTTGGGGTGAGTGGGGTACAGAGAGGCTGATGTTAGTTTGGGGTGAGTGGGGTACAGAGAGGCTGATGTTAGTTTGGGGTGAGTGGGGTACAGAGAGGCTGATGTTAGTTTGGGGTGTTTGGGGTACAGAGAGGCTGATGTTAGTTTGGGGTGTTTGGGGTACAGAGACGCTGATGTTAGTTTGGGTCGTTTGGGGTACAGAGAGGCTGATGTTAGTTTGGGGTGTTTGGGGTACAGAGCGGCTGATGTTAGTTTGGGGTGTTTGGGGTACAGAGAGGCTGATGTTAGTTTGGGGTGTTTGGGGTACAGAGAGGCTGATGTTAGTTTGGGGTGTTTGGGGAACAGAGAGGCTGATGTTAGTTTGGGGTGAGTGGGGTACAGAGAGGCTGATGTGAGTTTGGGGTGTTTGGGGTACAGAGAGGCTGATGTTAGTTTGGGGTGAGTGGGGTACAGAGAGGCTGATGTGAGTTTGGGGTGCTTGGGGTACAGAGAGGCTGATGTAAGTTTGGGGGGAGTGGGGTACAGAGAGGCTGATGTAAGTTTGGGGGGAGTGGGGTACAGAGAGGCTGATGTTAGTTTGGGGTGAGTGGGGTACAGAGAGGCTGATGTTAGTTTGGGGTGAGTGGGGTACAGAGAGGCTGATGTTAGTTTGGGGTGAGTGGGGTACAGAGAGGCTGATGTTAGTTTGGGGTGAGTGGGGTACAGAGAGGCTGATGTGAGTTTGGGGTGTTTGGGGTACAGAGAGTGTGATGTTTGTTTGGGGTGAGTGGGGTACAGAGAGGCTGATGTTAGTTTGGGGTGTTTGGGGTACGGAGAGGCTGATGTTAGTTTGGGGTGAGTGGGTACAGAGAGGCTGATGTTAGTTTGGGGTGAGTGGGGTACAGAGAGGCTGATGTTAGTTTGGGGTGAGTGGGGTACAGAGAGGCTGATGTTAGTTTGGGGTGTTTGGGGTACAGAGAGGCTGATGTTAGTTTGGGGTGAGTGGGGTACAGAGAGGCTGATGTTAGTTTGGGGTGAGTGGGGTACAGAGAGGCTGATGTTAGTTTGGGGTGAGTGGGGTACAGAGAGGCTGATGTTAGTTTGGGGTGTTTGGGGTACAGAGAGGCTGATGTTAGTTTGGGGTGTTTGGGGTACAGAGACGCTGATGTTAGTTTGGGTTGTTTGGGGTACAGAGAGGCTGATGTTAGTTTGGGGTGTTTGGGGTACAGAGCGGCTGATGTTAGTTTGGGGTGTTTGGGGTACAGAGAGGCTGATGTTAGTTTGGGGTGTTTGGGGTACAGAGAGGCTGATGTTAGTTTGGGGTGTTTGGGGAACAGAGAGGCTGATGTTAGTTTGGGGTGAGTGGGGTACAGAGAGGCTGATGTGAGTTTGGGGTGTTTGGGGTACAGAGAGGCTGATGTTAGTTTGGGGTGAGTGGGGTACAGAGAGGCTGATGTGAGTTTGGGGTGCTTGGGGTACAGAGAGGCTGATGTAAGTTTGGGGGGAGTGGGGTACAGAGAGGCTGATGTAAGTTTGGGGGGAGTGGGGTACAGAGAGGCTGATGTTAGTTTGGGGTGAGTGGGGTACAGAGAGGCTGATGTTAGTTTGGGGTGAGTGGGGTACAGAGAGGCTGATGTTAGTTTGGGGTGAGTGGGGTACAGAGAGGCTGATGTTAGTTTGGGGTGAGTGGGGTACAGAGAGGCTGATGTGAGTTTGGGGTGTTTGGGGTACAGAGAGTGTGATGTTTGTTTGGGGTGAGTGGGGTACAGAGAGGCTGATGTTAGTTTGGGGTGCTTGGGGTACAGAGAGGCTGATGTTAGTTTGGGGTGTTTGGGGTACAGAGAGGCTGATGTTAGTTTAGGGTGAGTGGGGTACAGAGAGGCTGATGTTAGTTTGGGGTGTTTGGGGTACAGAGAGGCTGATGTTACTTTGGGGTGAGTGGGGTACAGAGAGGCTGATGTTAGTTTGGGGTGAGTGGGGTACAGAGAGGCTGATGTTAGTTTGGGGTGAGTGGGGTACAGAGAGGCTGATGTTAGTTTGGGGTGTTTGGGGTACAGAGAGGCTGATGTTAGTTTGGGGTGAGTGGGGTACAGAGAGGCTGATGTTAGTTTGGGGTGAGTGGGGTACAGAGAGGCTGATGTTAGTTTGGGGTGTTTGGGGTACAGAGAGGCTGATGTTAGTTTGGGGTGAGTGGGGTACAGAGAGGCTGAAGTTAGTTTGGGGTGTTTGGGGTACAGAGAGACTGATGTGAGTTTGGGGTGAGTGGGGTACAGAGAGGCTGATGTTAGTTTGGGGTGAGTGGTGTACAGAGAGGCTGATGTTAGTTTGGGGTGAGTGGGGTACAGAGAGGCTGATGTGAGTTTGGGGTGAGTGGTGTACAGAGAGGCTGATGTTAGTTTGGGGTGAGTGGGGTACAGAGAGGCTGATGTTAGTTTGGGGTGAGTGGGGTACAGAGAGGCTGATGTTAGTTTGGGGTGAGTGGGGTACAGAGAGGCTGATGTTGGTTTGGGGTGTTTGGGGTACAGAGAGGCTGATGTTAGTTTGGGGTGAGTGGGGTACAGAGAGGCTGATGTGAGTTTGGGGTGTTTGGGGTACAGAGAGGCTGATGTTAGTTTGGGGTGTTTGGGGTACAGAGAGGCTGATGTTAGTTTGGGGTGAGTGGGGTACAGAGAGGCTGATGTTAGTTTGGGGGGAGTGGGGTACAGAGAGGCTGATGTTAGTTTGGGGTGTTTGGGGTACAGAGAGGCTGATGTGAGTTTGGGGTGTTTGGGGTACAGAGAGGCTGATGTTAGTTTGGGGTGAGTGGGGTACAGAGAGGTTGATGTTAGTTTGGGGTGTTTGGGGTACAGAGAGGCTGATGTTAGTTTGGGGTGTTTGGGGTACAGAGAGGCTGATGTTAGTTTGGGGTGTTTGGGGTACAGAGAGGCTGATGTTAGTTTGGGGTGTTTGGGGTACAGAGAGGCTGATGTTAGTTTGGGGTGAGTGGGGTACAGAGAGGCTGATGTTAGTTTGGGGTGAGTGGGGTACAGAGAGGCTGATGTTAGTTTGGGGTGAGTGGGGTACAGAGAGGCTGATGTGAGTTTGGGGTGAGGGGGTACAGAGAGGCTGATGTTAGTTTGGGGTGAGTGGGGTACAGAGAGGCTGATGTTAGTTTGGGGTGAGTGGGGTACAGAGAGGCTGATGTTAGTTTGGGGTGAGTGGGGTACAGAGAGGCTGATGTTAGTTTGGGGTGAGTGGGGTACAGAGAGGCTGATGTTAGTTTGGGGTGAGTGGGGTACAGAGAGGCTGATGTTAGTTTGGGGTGAGTGGGGTACAGAGAGGCTGATGTTAGTTTGGGGTGAGTGGGGTACAGAGAGGCTGATGTTAGTTTGGGGTGAGTCTGGTACAGAGAGGCTGATATTAGTTTGGGGTGAGTGGGGTACAGAGAGGCTGATGTTAGTTTGGGGTGAGTGGGGTACAGAGAGGCTGATGTTAGTTTGGGGTGAGTGGGGTACAGAGAGGCTGATGTTAGTTTGGGTTGAGTGGGGTACAGAGAGGCTGATGTTAGTTTGGGGTGACTGGGGTACAGAGAGGCTGATGTTAGTTTGGGTTGAGTGGGGTACAGAGAGGCTGATGTTAGTTTGGGGTGTTTGGGGTACAGAGAGGCTGATGTTAGTTTGGGGTGAGTGGGGTACAGAGAGGCTGAAGTTAGTTTGGGGTGTTTGGGGTACAGAGAGACTGATGTGAGTTTGGGGTGAGTGGGGTACAGAGAGGCCGATGTTAGTTTGGGGTGAGTGGGGTACAGAGAGGCTGATGTTAGTTGATGTTAGTTTGGGGTGTTTGGGTTACAGAGAGGCTGATGTTGGTTTGGGGTGTTTGGGGTACATAGATACATAGATACATAGAAGATAGGAGCAGGAGTAGGCCATTCGGCCCTTCGTGCCTGCTCCGCCATTCGATGAGATCATGGCTGATCCTTTAATTCAGTATCCCGTCCCCGCCTTCTCTCCGTAACCCTTAACCCCTTTTGCCCGTAGAAATATATCTAATTCCCTCTTAAATATATTTAATGAGCTGGCGTACACTGCCCTCTGTGGCAATGAGTTCCACAGGTTCACCACTCTCTGAGTGAAGAAATTCCCCCTCATCTCTGTCCTAAATGGTTTAGCCCTTATCCTTAAATTATGTCCTCTAGTTCTGTTCTCACCCGCCAAGGGAAACATTCCTTCTGCATCCAGTCTGTCTAGACCTGTCAGAATTTTATACACTTCTATGAGGTCCCCTCTCAATCTTCTAAACTCCAGTGTGTACATCCCTAAACTACATAGTCTCTCCTCATAGGTCATTCCCGCCATTCCTGGTATCAGCCTGGTGAATCGCCGCTGCACCCCCTCCATGGCAAGAACATCCTTCCTCAGATGAGGCGACCAAAACTGTACACAGTACTCGAGGTGTGGTCTCACCAGTGCCCTGTACAGCTGCAGCAAGGTATCCCTGTTCCTGTATTCTAACCCTTTTGCTATGAAGGCCAGCATACCGTTTGCCTTCTTGACCGCCTGTTGCACCTGCATGCTCGCCTTCAGTGACTGGTGTACAAGAACACCCAGGTCTCTCTGTACTTCCCCCTCTCCCAATCTATTGCCATTTAAATAATAATTTGCCCTCCCGTTCCTGCACCCAAGGTGGATAACTTCGCACTTGTCCACATTATAGTGCATCTGCCATTTATCCGCCCAATCGCCCAGTCTGTCCAAATCGCTCTGGAGCTTCCTGGTCTCTTCCTCTGAGCCCACCCCCCCTCCTAGTTTAGTGTCGTCTGCAAATTTGGAAATGCTGCATCCGACTCCCTGATCCAGGTCATTAATGTAAATTGTGAACAGCTGGGGGCCCAGGACAGATCCCTGTGGTACCCCACTTGTTACTGCCTGCCATTCAGAAAATGAGCCGTTTATTCCAACTCTCTGTTTTCTATCTGACAGCCAGTTCCCTATCCACGCCAAAACTTTCCCCTTTATCCCATGAGCCTCAATTTTCCATGCTAATCTTTTATGTGGGACCTTATCGAAGGCCTTTTGGAAGTCCAGGTACACCACATCTACTGGCTCTCCCCCATCTATTCTACCAGTTACTCCCTCAAAAAATTCCAATAGATTAGTCAAGCACGATTTACCCTTTGTAAATCCATGTTGACTCTGTCCTATCCTGTCCCCATTTGCTAAGTGCTCCGCTATTTCATCCTTAATGATGGACTCCAGCATTTTGCCCACAACTGATGTAAGGCTTACAGGTCTGTAATTACCTGCTTTTTCCCTACCCCCCTTTTTGAATAGTGGGGTAACGTTAGCTACCCTCCAATCCATCGGCACTGTTCCCGAGTCTAATGAATTCTGAAAAATCATCCTTAGTGCATCCGCTATCTCTAGGGCCACCTCCTTCAGTACCCTAGGATGCATGTTATCAGGCCCTGGGGATTTGTCCACCTTCAATCCCTTTAGCTTCCTTAACACCATATCCTTAGAGATATTGATTTGCGTCAGTTCCTCCTTTGCCAATGTCCCTATTTTTCCCGATATCCCAGGGAGGTTTTTTGTGTCTTCCTTCGTAAAGACTGACCCAAAGTATGCATTTAGTTGATCTGCCATTTCCTTATTTCCCATTATATATTCCCCCGTATCTGACTGCAATGGACCAACTTTGGTTTTCACCAGTCTTTTCCTTTTGATATATTTATAAAAGCTTTTGGAGTTAGTTTTTATATTTTCCGCCAGCTTGTTTTCATAAGCTATTTTGCCCCTCTTGATCATGCCCTTTGCCCTCCTTTGCTCTATCTTAAACTGTTCCCAATCTTCCGCTCTGGCGCTTTTTTTGGCTATTTTATACGCCCTATCTTTGGATTTTATGCTGTCTCTAATTTCCCCTGTTATCCACGGTTGAGTCACCTTTTTAGATTTCCTTTTATGCCAGATTGGTATAAACAATTTTTGCAATTTTGTCATTCTATCTTTAAATGTTTGCCATTGTTTATCTACCTCCAGTCCTCCCAGGAACGTTGTCCAATCAGACCTACTCAGTTCCCGTCTCATGGCATCATAATTCCCCTTGTTTAAATTCATGACCTTAGTCTCTGAGTCAATTTCTTCGCTCTCCATTTCGAGTGAGAAATCGATCATGTTATGATCGCTCTGACCCAAGGGTCCCCGTACAACAAGATTACTGATTAGTCCCTTCTCATTGCACAGTACCCAGTCCAATATAGCCTGTTCCCGAGTTGGTTCCTCGACATATTGATCCAGATAACCATCCCTTAAACACTCAAGGAATTCCTCCTCCTCATTATTTTTACTGATTAGGCTAGTCCAATCTATATGTAAGTTAAAGTCACCTATGATGACAGCTGTGCTCTTATTGCACGCTTCTCTAATTTCCCTCGTGATGCCCTCCCTAACCTCTATTTTACTATTTGTACAGAGAGGCTGATGTGAGTTTGGGGTGTTTGGGGTACAGAGAGGCTGATGTGAGTTTGGGGTGAGTGGGGTACAGAGAGGCTGATGTTAGTTTGGGGTGTTTGGGGTACAGAGAGGCTGATGTTAGTTTGGGGTGAGTGGGGTACAGAGAGGCTGATGTCAGTTTGGGGTGTTTGGGGTACAGAGAGGCTGATGTTAGTTTGGGGTGAGTGGGGTACAGAGAGGCTGATGTTAGTTTGGGGTGTTTGGGGTACAGAGAGGCTGATGTTAGTTTGGGGTGAGTCGGGTACAGAGAGGCTGATGTTAGTTTGGGGTGAGTGGGGTACAGAGAGGCTGATGTTAGTTTGGGGTGTTTGGGGTACAGAGAGGCTGATGTTAGTTTGGGGTGAGTCGGGTACAGAGAGGCTGATGTTAGTTTGGGGTGAGTGGGGTACAGAGAGGCTGATGTGAGATTGGGGTGAGTGGGGTACAGAGAGGCTGATGTTAGTTTGGGGTGTTTGGGGTACAGAGAGGCTGATGTTAGTTTGGGGTGAGTGGGGTACAGAGAGGCTGATGTGAGTTTGGGGTGTTTGGGGTACAGGGAGACTGATGTTAGTTTGGGGTGTTTGGGTTACAGAGAGGCTGATGATAGTTTGGGGTGAGTGGGGTACAGAGAGGCTGATGTTAGTTTGGGGTGAGTGAGGTACAGAGAGGCTGATGTTAGTTTGGGGTGTTTGGGGTACAGAGAGGCTGATGTTAGTTTAGGGTGTTTGGGGTACAGAGAGGCTGATGTTAGTTTGGGGTGTTTGGGGTACAGGGAGACTGATGTTAGTTTGGGGTGTTTGGGTTACAGAGAGGCTGATGTTAGTTTGGGGTGAGTGGGGTACAGGGAGGCTGATGTTAGTTTGGGGTGTTTGGGGTACAGAGAGGCTGATGTTAATTTGGGGTTAGTGGGGTACAGAGAGGCTCATGTTAGTTTGGGGTGAGTGGGGTACAGAGAGGCTGATGTTAGTTTGGGGTGTTTGGGGTACAGAGAGGCTGATGTTAGTTTGGGGTGTTTGGGGTACAGAGAGGCTGATGTTAGTTTGGGGTGATTGGGGTACAGAGAGGCTGATGTTAGTTTGGGGTGTTTGGGGTACAGAGAGGCTGATGTTAGTTTGGGGTGTTTGGGGTACAGAGAGGCTGATGTTAGTTTGGGGTGAGTGGGGTACAGAGAGGCTGATGTTAGTTTGGGGTGTTTGGAGTACAGAGAGGCTGATGTTAGTTTGGGGTGAGGGGTACAGAGAGGCTGATGATAGTTTGGGGTGTTTTGGGTACAGAGAGGCTGATGTTAGATGGGTTGTTTGTGGTACAGAGAGGCTGATGTTAGTTTGGGGTGAGTGGGGTACAGAGAGGCTGATGTTGGTTTGGGGTGTTTGGGGTACAGAGAGGCTGATGTTAGTTTGGGGTGTTTGGGGTACAGAGAGGCTGATGTGAGTTTGGGGTGAGTCGGGTACAGAGAGGCTGATGTTTGTTTGGGGTGTTTGTGGTACAGAGAGGCTGATGTTAGTTTGGGGTGAGAGGGGTACAGAGAGGCTGATGTTAGTTTGGGGTGAGTGGGGTACAGAGAGGCTGATGTTAGTTTGGGGTGAGTGGGGTACAGAGAGGCTGATGTTAGTTTGGGGTGAGTGGGGTACAGAGAGGCTGATGTTAGTTTGGGGTGAGTGGGGTACAGAGAGGCTGATGTTAGTTTGGGGTGTTTGGGGTGCAGAGAGGCTGATGTTAGTATGGGGTGTTTGGGGTACAGAGAGGCTGATGTTAGTTTGGGGTGAGTGGGGTACAGAGAGGCTGATGTTAGTTTGGGGTGTTTGGGGTAGAGAGAGGCTGATGTTAGTTTCGGGTGTTTGGGGTAGAGAGAGGCTGATGTTAGTTTTCGGTAAGTGGGGTACAGAGAGGCTGATGTTAGTTTGGGGTGAGTGGGGTACAGAGAGGCTGATGTAAGTTTGGGGTGAGTGGGGTACAGAGAGGCTGATGTTAGTTTGGGGTGAGTGGGGTACAGAGAGGCTGATGTTAGTTTGGGGTGTTTGGGGTACAGAGAGGCTGATGTTAATTTGGGGTGTTTGGGGTACAGAGAGGCTGATGTGCTTTGGGGTGAGTGGGGTACAGAGAGGCTGATGTTAGTTTGGGGTGAGTGGGGTACAGAGAGGCTGATGTTAGTTTGGGGTGTTTGGGGTACAGAGAGGCTGATGTTGGTTTGGGGTGTTTGGGGTACAGAGAGGCTGATGTTAGTTTGGGGTGTTTGGGGTGCAGAGAGGCTGATGTTAGTTTGGGGTGTTTGGGGTACAGAGAGGCTGATGTGAGTTTGGGGTGTTTGGGGTACAGAGAGGCTGATGTTAGTTTGGGGTACAGAGAGGCTGATGTGAGTTTGGGGTGAGTGGAGTACAGAGAGGCTGATGTTAGTTTGGGGTGTTTGGGGTACAGAGAGTCTGATGTTAGTTTGGGGTGAGTGGCGCACAGAGAGGCTGATGTTAGTTTGGGGTGTTTGGGGTACAGAGAGGCTGATGTTAGTTTGGGGTGTTTGGGGTACAGAGAGGCTGATGTTAGTTTGGGGTGTTTGGGGTACAGGGAGACTGATGTTAGTTTGGGGTGTTTGGGTTACAGAGAGGCTGATGTTAGTTTGGGGTGACTGGGGTACAGAGAGGCTGATGTTAGTTTGGGGTGAGTGGGGTACAGAGAGGCTGATGTTAGTTTGGGGTGTTTGGGGTACAGAGAGGCTGATGTTAGTTTGGGGTGAGTGGGGTACAGAGAGGCTGATGTTAGTTTGTTGTGAGTGGGGTACAGAGAGGCTGATGTTAGTTTGGTGTGTTTGTGTTACAGAGAGGCTGATGTTAGTTTGGGGTGAGTGGGGTACAGAGAGGCTGATGTTAGTTTGGGGTGAGTGGGGTACAGAGAGGCTGATGTTAGTTTGGGGTGAGTGGGGTACAGAGAGGCTGATGTTAGTTTGGGGTGATTGGGGTACAGAGAGGCTGATGTTAGTTTGGGGTGAGTGGGGTACAGAGAGGCTGATGTTAGTTTGGGGTGTTTGGGGTACAGAGAGGCTGATGTTAGTTTGGGGTGTTTGGGGTACAGAGCGGCTGATGTTAGTTTGGGGTGAGTGGGGTACAGAGAGGCTGATGTTAGTTTGGGGTGAGTTGGGTACAGAGAGGCTGATGTTAGTTTGGGGTGAGTGGGGTACAGAGAGGCTGATGTTAGTTTGGGGTGAGTGGGGTACAGAGAGGCTGATGTTAGTTTGGGGTGAGTGGGGTACAGAGAGGCTGAAGTTAGTTTGGGGTGTTTGGGTTACAGAGAGGCTGATGTTAGTTTGGGGTGTTTGGGTTACAGAGAGGCTGATGTTAGTTTGGGGTGAGAGGTGTACAGAGAGGCTGATGTTAGTTTGGGTTGAGTGGGGTACAGAGAGGCTGATGTTAGTTTGGGGTGTTTGGGGTACAGAGAGGCTGATGTTAGTTTGGGGTGAGAGGGGTACAGAGAGGCTGATGTTAGTTTGGGGTGTTTGGGGTACAGAGAGGCTGATGTTAGTTTGGGGTGAGTGGGGTACAGAGAGGCTGATGTTAGTTTGGGGTGTTTGGGGTAGAGAGATGCTGATGTTAGTTTGGGGTGAGTGGGGTACAGAGAGGCTGATGTTAGTTTGGGGTGAGTGGGGTACAGAGAGGCTGATGTTAGTTTGGGGTGTTTGGGGTACAGAGAGGCTGATGTTAGTTTGGGGTGAGTGGGGTACAGAGAGGCTGATGTTAGTTTGGGGTGAGTGGGGTACAGAGAGGCTGATGTAAGTTTGGGGGGAGTGGGGTACAGAGAGGCTGATGTTAGTTTGGGGGGAGTGGGGTACAGAGAGGCTGATGTTAGTTTGGGGTGAGTGGGGTACAGAGAGGCTGATGTTAGTTTGGGGTGAGTGGGGTACAGAGAGGCTGATGTTAGTTTGGGGTGAGTGGGGTACAGAGAGGCTGATGTTAGTTTGGGGTGAGTGGGGTACAGAGAGGCTGATGTTAGTTTGGGGTGAGTGGGGTACAGAGAGGCTGATGTTAGTTTGGGGTGAGTGGGGTACAGAGAGGCTGATGTTAGTTTGGGGTGAGTGGGGTACAGAGAGGCTGATGTTAGTTTGGGGTGAGTGGGGTACAGAGAGGCTGATGTTAGTTTGGGGTGTTTGGGGTACAGAGAGGCTGATGTTAGTTTGGGGTGAGTGGGGTACAGAGAGGCTGATGTTAGTTTGGGGTGAGTGGGGTACAGAGAGGCTGATGTAAGTTTGGGGGGAGTGGGGTACAGAGAGGCTGATGTTAGTTTGGGGGGAGTGGGGTACAGAGAGGCTGATGTTAGTTTGGGGTGAGTGGGGTACAGAGAGGCTGATGTTAGTTTGGGGTGAGTGGGGTACAGAGAGGCTGATGTTAGTTTGGGGTGAGTGGGGTACAGAGAGGCTGATGTTAGTTTGGGGTGAGTGGGGTACAGAGAGGCTGATGTTAGTTTGGGGTGAGTGGGGTACAGAGAGGCTGATGTTAGTTTGGGGTGAGTGGGGTACAGAGAGGCTGATGTTAGTTTGGGGTGAGTGGGGTACAGAGAGGCTGATGTTAGTTTGGGGTGAGTGGGGTACAGAGAGGCTGATGTTAGTTTGGGGTGTTTGGGGTGCAGAGAGGCTGATGTTAGTTTGGGGTGTTTGGGGTACAGAGAGGCTGATGTTAGTTTGGGGTGTTTGGGGTACAGAGAGGCTGATGTTGGTTTGGGGTGTTTGGGGTACAGAGAGGCTGATGTTAGTTTGGGGTGTTTGGGGTGCAGAGAGGCTGATGTTAGTTTGGGGTGTTTGGGGTACAGAGAGGCTGATGTGAGTTTGGGGTGTTTGGGGTACAGAGAGGCTGATGTGAGTTTGGGGTGAGTGGGGTACAGAGAGGCTGAAGTTAGTTTGGGGTGTTTGGGTTACAGAGAGGCTGATGTTAGTTTGGGGTGTTTGGGTTACAGAGAGGCTGATGTTAGTTTGGGGTGAGAGGTGTACAGAGAGGCTGATGTTAGTTTGGGTTGAGTGGGGTACAGAGAGGCTGATGTTAGTTTGGGGTGTTTGGGGTACAGAGAGGCTGATGTTAGTTTGGGGTGAGAGGGGTACAGAGAGGCTGATGTTAGTTTGGGGTGTTTGGGGTACAGAGAGGCTGATGTTAGTTTGGGGTGAGTGGGGTACAGAGAGGCTGATGTTAGTTTGGGGTGTTTGGGGTAGAGAGATGCTGATGTTAGTTTGGGGTGAGTGGGGTACAGAGAGGCTGATGTTAGTTTGGGGTGAGTGGGGTACAGAGAGGCTGATGTTAGTTTGGGGTGTTTGGGGTACAGAGAGGCTGATGTTAGTTTGGGGTGAGTGGGGTACAGAGAGGCTGATGTTAGTTTGGGGTGAGTGGGGTACAGAGAGGCTGATGTAAGTTTGGGGGGAGTGGGGTACAGAGAGGCTGATGTTAGTTTGGGGGGAGTGGGGTACAGAGAGGCTGATGTTAGTTTGGGGTGAGTGGGGTACAGAGAGGCTGATGTTAGTTTGGGGTGAGTGGGGTACAGAGAGGCTGATGTTAGTTTGGGGTGAGTGGGGTACAGAGAGGCTGATGTTAGTTTGGGGTGAGTGGGGTACAGAGAGGCTGATGTTAGTTTGGGGTGAGTGGGGTACAGAGAGGCTGATGTTAGTTTGGGGTGAGTGGGGTACAGAGAGGCTGATGTTAGTTTGGGGTGAGTGGGGTACAGAGAGGCTGATGTTAGTTTGGGGTGAGTGGGGTACAGAGAGGCTGATGTTAGTTTGGGGTGTTTGGGGTACAGAGAGGCTGATGTTAGTTTGGGGTGAGTGGGGTACAGAGAGGCTGATGTTAGTTTGGGGTGAGTGGGGTACAGAGAGGCTGATGTAAGTTTGGGGGGAGTGGGGTACAGAGAGGCTGATGTTAGTTTGGGGGGAGTGGGGTACAGAGAGGCTGATGTTAGTTTGGGGTGAGTGGGGTACAGAGAGGCTGATGTTAGTTTGGGGTGAGTGGGGTACAGAGAGGCTGATGTTAGTTTGGGGTGAGTGGGGTACAGAGAGGCTGATGTTAGTTTGGGGTGAGTGGGGTACAGAGAGGCTGATGTTAGTTTGGGGTGAGTGGGGTACAGAGAGGCTGATGTTAGTTTGGGGTGAGTGGGGTACAGAGAGGCTGATGTTAGTTTGGGGTGAGTGGGGTACAGAGAGGCTGATGTTAGTTTGGGGTGAGTGGGGTACAGAGAGTCTGATGTGAGTTTGGGGTGAGTGGGGTACAGAGAGGCTGATGTTAGTTTGGGGTGAGTGGGGTACAGAGAGGCTGATGTTAGTTTGGGGTGAGTGGAGTACAGAGAGGCTGATGTTAGTTTGGGGTGAGTGGGGTACAGAGAGGCTGATGTTAGTTTGGGGTGAGTGGGGTACAGAAAGGCTGATGTTAGTTTGGGGTGAGTGGGGTACAGAGAGGCTGATGTTAGTTTGGGGTGTTTGGGGTACAGAGAGGCTGATGTTAGTTTGGGGTGTTTGGGGTACAGAGAGGCTGATGTTAGTTTGGGGTGTTTGGGGTACAGACAGGCTGATGTTAGTTTGGGGTGTTTGGGGTACAGAGAGGCTGATGTTAGTTTGGGGTGTTTGGGGTACAGAGAGGCTGATGTTAGTTTGGGGTGAGTGGGGTACAGAGAGGCTGATGTTAATTTGGGGTGTTTGTGGTCCAGAGAGGCTGATGTGAGTTTGGGGTGAGTGGGGTACAGAGAGGCTGATGTTGGTTTGGGGTGAGTGGGGTACAGAGAGGCTGATGTTAGTTTGGGGTGTTTGGGGTACAGAGAGGCTGATGTTAGTTTGGGGTGTTTGGGGTACAGAGAGGCTGATGATAGTTTGGGGTGTTTGGGGTACAGAGAGGCTGATGTTAGTTTGGGGTGTTTGGGGTACAGAGAGGCTGATGTTAGTTTGGGGTGAGTGGGGTACAGAGAGGCTGATGTTGGTTTGGGGTGAGTGGGGTACAGAGAGGCTGATGTTAGTTTGGGGTGTTTGGGGTACAGAGAGGCTGATGTTAGTTTGGGGTGAGTGGGGTACAGAGAGGCTGATGTTGGTTTGGGGTGTTTGGGGTACAGAGAGGCTGATGTTAGTTGGGGTGTTTGGGGTGCAGAGAGGCTGATGTTAGTTTGGGGTGTTTGGGGTACAGAGAGGCTGATGTTAGTTTGGGGTGTTTGGGGTGCAGAGAGGCTGATGTTGGTTTGGGGTGTTTGGGGTACAGAGAGGCTGATGTTAGTTTGGGGTGTTTGGGGTGCAGAGAGGCTGATGTTAGTTTGGGGTGTTTGGGGTACAGAGAGGCTGATGTTAGTTTGGGGTGTTTGGGGTACAGAGAGGCTGATGTTGGTTTGGGGTGTTTGGGGTACAGAGAGGCTGATGTTAGTTTGGGGTGTTTGGGGTGCAGAGAGGCTGATGTTAGTTTGGGGTGTTTGGGGTACAGAGAGGCTGATGTGAGTTTGGGGTGTTTGGGGTACAGAGAGGCTGATGTGAGTTTGGGGTGAGTGGGGTACAGAGAGGCTGATGTTAGTTTGGGGTGTTTGGGGTACATAGAAACATAGAGATAGGAACAGGAGTAGGCCATTCGGCCCTTCGAGCCTGCTCCGCCATTCAATGAGATCATGGCTGATCTTCATCTGAGATCTTAGCTGATCTTACCAGTTCAGTACCCCGTCCCCGCCTTTTCTCCGTAACCCTTAATCCCCTTAGCCTTCAGAAATATATCCAATTCTCTCTTGAAAATATTTATTGAATTAGCCTTCACAGCCGTCTGTGGCAGGGAATTCCACAGGCTCACCACTCTTTGAGTGAAGAAATTCTTCCTCATCTCTGTTTTAAATGATTTGCCCGCTATTTTTAGACTGTGGCCCCTGGTTCTGTGCTCCCCTGCCATTGGAAACATTCTCTCTGAATTCAGCCTGTCCAGGCCTGCCATAATTTTATATGTTTCGATGAGATCCCCTCTCAATCTTCTAAACTCCAGTGAGTACAAGCCCAAACTATTCAATCTCTCCTCGTAGGTCATTCCCGCCATTCCAGGTATCAGCCTGGTGAATCGCCGCTGCACTCTTTCCATGGCAAGAACATCCTTCCGCAGATGTGGCGACCAAAACTGTACACAATACTCCAGATGCGGTCTCACCAGCACCTTGTACAGCTGTAGTAAGGTATCCCTATTCCTATACTCGAACCCCCTTGATATGAAGGCCAACATACCATTTGCCTTCTTAATCGCCTGTTGCACCTGCATGCTCTCCTTCAGTGACTGGTGCACAAGAACACCCAGGTCCCTCTGCACTTCCCCATCTCCCAATCTATTGCCATTTAGATAATAATCTACCCTCCTGTTTTTACCCCCAAAGTGGATAACCTCGCATTTATCCACATTATAGTGCATCTGCCACGTATCCGCCCATTCCCCCAACCTGTCCAAATCGCACTGTAGCCTCCTGACATCCTCATCAGAGCCCACCCCTCCTCCTAGTTTAGTGTCGTCAGCGAATTTGGAAATATTGCATCCAATTCCCTGATCCAGAGAGGCTGATGTTTGTTTGGGGTGTTTGGGGTACAGAGAGGCTGATGTTAGTTTGGGGTGTTTGGGGTACAGAGAGGCTGATGTTAGTTTGGGGTGAGTGGGGTACAGAGAGGCTGATGTTAGTTTGGGGTGTTTGGGGTACAGAGAGGCTGATGTTGGTTTGGGGTGTTTGGGGTACAGAGAGGCTGATGTTAGTTTGGGGTGTTTGGGGTACAGAGAGGCTGATGTGTGTTTGGGGTGTTTGGGGTACAGAGAAGCTGATGTGAGTTTGGGGTGAGTGGGGTACAGAGAGGCAGATGTTAGTTTGGGGTGTTTGGGGTACAGAGAGGCTGATGTTAGTTTGGGGTGAGTGGGGTACAGAGAGGCTGATGTTAGTTTGGGGTGTTTGGGGTACAGAGAGGCTGATGTTAGTTTGGGGTGAGTGGGGTACAGAGAGGCTGATGTTAGTTTGGGGTGTTTGGGGTACAGAGAGGCTGATGTTAGTTTGGGGTGTTTGGGGTACAGAGAGGCTGATGTTAGTTTGGGGTGTTTGGGGCGCAGAGAGGCTGATGTTAGTTTGGGGTGTTTGGGGTACAGAGAGGCTGGTGTTAGTTTGGGGTGAGTGGGGTACAGAGAGGCTGATGTTAGTTTGGGGTGAGTGGGGTACAGAGAGGCTGATGTTAGTTTGGGGTGTTTGGGGTGCAGAGAGGCTGATGTAAGTTTGGGGTGTTTGGGGTACAGAGAGGCTGATGTGAGTTTGGGGTGTTTGGGGTACAGAGAGGCTGATGTGAGTTTGGGGTGAGTGGGGTACAGAGAGGCTGATATTAGTTTGGGGTGTTTGGGGTACAGAGAGGCTGATGTTAGTTTGGGGTGAGTGGGGTACAGAGAGGCTGATGTTAGTTTGGGGTGTTTGGGGTACAGAGAGGCTGATGTTAGTATGGGGTGAGTGGGGTACAGAGAGGCTGATGTTTGTTTGGGGTGTTTGGGGTACAGAGAGGCTGATGTTAGTTTGGGGTACAGAGAGGCTGATGTGAGTTTGGGGTGAGTGGAGTACAGAGAGGCTGATGTTAGTTTGGGGTGTTTGGGGTACAGAGAGTCTGATGTTAGTTTGGGGTGAGTGGCGCACAGAGAGGCTGATGTTAGTTTGGGGTGTTTGGGGTACAGAGAGGCTGATGTTAGTTTGGGGTGTTTGGGGTACAGAGAGGCTGATGTTAGTTTGGGGTGTTTGGGGTACAGGGAGACTGATGTTAGTTTGGGGTGTTTGGGTTACAGAGAGGCTGATGTTAGTTTGGGGTGACTGGGGTACAGAGAGGCTGATGTTAGTTTGGGGTGAGTGGGGTACAGAGAGGCTGATGTTAGTTTGGGGTGTTTGGGGTACAGAGAGGCTGATGTTAGTTTGGGGTGAGTGGGGTACAGAGAGGCTGATGTTAGTTTGTTGTGAGTGGGGTACAGAGAGGCTGATGTTAGTTTGGTGTGTTTGTGTTACAGAGAGGCTGATGTTAGTTTGGGGTGAGTGGGGTACAGAGAGGCTGATGTTAGTTTGGGGTGAGTGGGGTACAGAGAGGCTGATGTTAGTTTGGGGTGAGTGGGGTACAGAGAGGCTGATGTTAGTTTGGGGTGATTGGGGTACAGAGAGGCTGATGTTAGTTTGGGGTGAGTGGGGTACAGAGAGGCTGATGTTAGTTTGGGGTGTTTGGGGTACAGAGAGGCTGATGTTAGTTTGGGGTGTTTGGGGTACAGAGAGGCTGATGTTAGTTTGGGGTGAGTGGGGTACAGAGAGGCTGATGTTAGTTTGGGGTGAGTGGGGTACAGAGAGGCTGATGTTAGTTTGGGGTGAGTGGGGTACAGAGAGGCTGATGTTAGTTTGGGGTGAGTGGGGTACAGAGAGGCTGATGTTAGTTTGGGGTGAGTGGGGTACAGAGAGGCTGAAGTTAGTTTGGGGTGTTTGGGTTACAGAGAGGCTGATGTTAGTTTGGGGTGTTTGGGTTACAGAGAGGCTGATGTTAGTTTGGGGTGAGAGGTGTACAGAGAGGCTGATGTTAGTTTGGGTTGAGTGGGGTACAGAGAGGCTGATGTTAGTTTGGGGTGTTTGGGGTACAGAGAGGCTGATGTTAGTTTGGGGTGAGTGGGGTACAGAGAGGCTGATGTTAGTTTGGGGTGAGTGGGGTACAGAGAGGCTGATGTTAGTTTGGGGTGAGTGGGGTACAGAGAGGCTGATGTTAGTTTGGGATGTTTGGGGTACAGAGAGGCTGATGTTAGTTTGGGGTGTTTGGGGTACAGAGAGGCTGATGTGAGTTTGGGGTGTTTGGGGTACAGAGAGGCTGATGTTAGTTTGGGGTGTTTGGGGTACAGAGAGGCTGATGTTAGTTTGGGGTGTTTGGGGTACAGAGAGGCTGATGTGAGTTTGGGGTGTTTGGGGTACAGAGAGGCTGATGTTAGTTTGGGGTGACTGGGGTACAGAGAGGCTGATGTTAGTTTGGGGTGAGTGGGGTACAGAGAGGCTGATGTTAGTTTGGGGTGTTTGGGGTACAGAGAGGCTGATGTTAGTTTGGGGTGAGTGGGGTACAGAGAGGCTGATGTTAGTTTGTTGTGAGTGGGGTACAGAGAGGCTGATGTTAGTTTGGTGTGTTTGTGTTACAGAGAGGCTGATGTTAGTTTGGGGTGAGTGGGGTACAGAGAGGCTGATGTTAGTTTGGGGTGAGTGGGGTACAGAGAGGCTGATGTTAGTTTGGGGTGAGTGGGGTACAGAGAGGCTGATGTTAGTTTGGGGTGATTGGGGTACAGAGAGGCTGATGTTAGTTTGGGGTGAGTGGGGTACAGAGAGGCTGATGTTAGTTTGGGGTGTTTGGGGTACAGAGAGGCTGATGTTAGTTTGGGGTGTTTGGGGTACAGAGAGGCTGATGTTAGTTTGGGGTGAGTGGGGTACAGAGAGGCTGATGTTAGTTTGGGGTGAGTGGGGTACAGAGAGGCTGATGTTAGTTTGGGGTGAGTGGGGTACAGAGAGGCTGATCTTAGTTTGGGGTGAGTGGGGTACAGAGAGGCTGAAGTTAGTTTGGGGTGTTTGGGTTACAGAGAGGCTGATGTTAGTTTGGGGTGTTTGGGTTACAGAGAGGCTGATGTTAGTTTGGGGTGAGAGGTGTACAGAGAGGCTGATGTTAGTTTGGGTTGAGTGGGGTACAGAGAGGCTGATGTTAGTTTGGGGTGTTTGGGGTACAGAGAGGCTGATGTTAGTTTGGGGTGAGTGGGGTACAGAGAGGCTGATGTTAGTTTGGGGTGAGTGGGGTACAGAGAGGCTGATGTTAGTTTGGGGTGTTTGGGGTACAGAGAGGCTGATGTTAGTTTGGGGTGAGTGGGGTACAGAGAGGCTGATGTTAGTTTGGGGTGTTTGGGGTAGAGAGAGGCTGATGTTAGTTTGGGGTGAGTGGGGTACAGAGAGGCTGATGTTAGTTTGGGGTGAGTGGGGTACAGAGAGGCTGATGTTAGTTTGGGGTGTTTGGGGTACAGAGAGGCTGATGTTAGTTTGGGGTGAGTGGGGTACAGAGAGGCTGATGTTAGTTTGGGGTGAGTGGGGTACAGAGAGGCTGATGTAAGTTTGGGGGGAGTGGGGTACAGAGAGGCTGATGTTAGTTTGGGGGGAGTGGGGTACAGAGAGGCTGATGTTAGTTTGGGGTGAGTGGGGTACAGAGAGGCTGATGTTAGTTTGGGGTGAGTGGGGTACAGAGAGGCTGATGTTAGTTTGGGGTGAGTGGGGTACAGAGAGGCTGATGTTAGTTTGGGGTGAGTGGGGTACAGAGAGGCTGATGTTAGTTTGGGGTGAGTGGGGTACAGAGAGGCTGATGTTAGTTTGGGGTGAGTGGGGTACAGAGAGGCTGATGTTAGTTTGGGGTGAGTGGGGTACAGAGAGGCTGATGTTAGTTTGGGGTGAGTGGGGTACAGAGAGGCTGATGTTAGTTTGGGGTGTTTGGGGTACAGAGAGGCTGATGTTAGTTTGGGGTGTTTGGGGTACAGACAGGCTGATGTTAGTTTGGGGTGTTTGGGGTACAGAGAGGCTGATGTTAATTTGGGGTGTTTGTGGTCCAGAGAGGCTGATGTGAGTTTGGGGTGAGTGGGGTACAGAGAGGCTGATGTTGGTTTGGGGTGAGTGGGGTACAGAGAGGCTGATGTTAGTTTGGGGTGTTTGGGGTACAGAGAGGCTGATGTTAGTTTGGGGTGTTTGGGGTACAGAGAGGCTGATGTTAGTTTGGGGTGTTTGGGGTACAGAGAGGCTGATGTTAGTTTGGGGTGTTTGGGGTACAGAGAGGCTGATGTTAGTTTGGGGTGAGTGGGGTACAGAGAGGCTGATGTTGGTTTGGGGTGAGTGGGGTACAGAGAGGCTGATGTTAGTTTGGGGTGTTTGGGGTACAGAGAGGCTGATGTTAGTTTGGGGTGAGTGGGGTACAGAGAGGCTGATGTTGGTTTGGGGTGTTTGGGGTACAGAGAGGCTGATGTTAGTTGGGGTGTTTGGGGTGCAGAGAGGCTGATGTTAGTTTGGGGTGTTTGGGGTACAGAGAGGCTGATGTTAGTTTGGGGTGTTTGGGGTGCAGAGAGGCTGATGTTGGTTTGGGGTGTTTGGGGTACAGAGAGGCTGATGTTAGTTTGGGGTGTTTGGGGTGCAGAGAGGCTGATGTTAGTTTGGGGTGTTTGGGGTACAGAGAGGCTGATGTTAGTTTGGGGTGTTTGGGGTACAGAGAGGCTGATGTTGGTTTGGGGTGTTTGGGGTACAGAGAGGCTGATGTTAGTTTGGGGTGTTTGGGGTGCAGAGAGGCTGATGTTAGTTTGGGGTGTTTGGGGTACAGAGAGGCTGATGTGAGTTTGGGGTGTTTGGGGTACAGAGAGGCTGATGTGAGTTTGGGGTGAGTGGGGTACAGAGAGGCTGATGTTAGTTTGGGGTGTTTGGGGTACATAGAAACATAGAGATAGGAACAGGAGTAGGCCATTCGGCCCTTCGAGCCTGCTCCGCCATTCAATGAGATCATGGCTGATCTTCATCTGAGATCTTAGCTGATCTTACCAGTTCAGTACCCCGTCCCCGCCTTTTCTCCGTAACCCTTAATCCCCTTAGCCTTCAGAAATATATCCAATTCTCTCTTGAAAATATTTATTGAATTAGCCTTCACAGCCCTCTGTGGCAGGGAATTCCACAGGCTCACCACTCTTTGAGTGAAGAAATTCTTCCTCATCTCTGTTTTAAATGATTTGCCCGCTATTTTTAGACTGTGGCCCCTGGTTCTGTGCTCCCCTGCCATTGGAAACATTCTCTCTGAATTCAGCCTGTCCAGGCCTGCCATAATTTGATATGTTTCGATGAGATCCCCTCTCAATCTTCTAAACTCCAGTGAGTACAAGCCCAAACTATTCAATCTCTCCTCGTAGGTCATTCCCGCCATTCCAGGTATCAGCCTGGTGAATCGCCGCTGCACTCTTTCCATGGCAAGAACATCCTTCCGCAGATGGGGCGACCAAAACTGTACACAATACTCCAGATGCGGTCTCACCAGCACCTTGTACAGCTGTAGTAAGGTATCCCTATTCCTATACTCGAACCCCCTTGATATGAAGGCCAACATACCATTTGCCTTCTTAATCGCCTGTTGCACCTGCATGCTCTCCTTCAGTGACTGGTGCACAAGAACACCCAGGTCCCTCTGCACTTCCCCATCTCCCAATCTATTGCCATTTAGATAATAATCTACCCTCCTGTTTTTACCCCCAAAGTGGATAACCTCGCATTTATCCACATTATAGTGCATCTGCCACGTATCCACCCATTCCCCCAACCTGTCCAAATCGCACTGTAGCCTCCTGACATCCTCATCAGAGCCCACCCCTCCTCCTAGTTTAGTGTCGTCAGCGAATTTGGAAATATTGCATCCAATTCCCTGATCCAGAGAGGCTGATGTTTGTTTGGGGTGTTTGGGGTACAGAGAGGCTGATGTTAGTTTGGGGTGTTTGGGGTACAGAGAGGCTGATGTTAGTTTGGGGTGAGTGGGGTACAGAGAGGCTGATGTTAGTTTGGGGTGTTTGGGGTACAGAGAGGCTGATGTTGGTTTGGGGTGTTTGGGGTACAGAGAGGCTGATGTTAGTTTGGGGTGTTTGGGGTACAGAGAGGCTGATGTGTGTTTGGGGTGTTTGGGGCACAGAGAAGATGATGTGAGTTTGGGGTGAGTGGGGTACAGAGAGGCAGATGTTAGTTTGGGGTGTTTGGGGTACAGAGAGGCTGATGTTAGTTTGGGGTGAGTGGGGTACAGAGAGGCTGATGTTAGTTTGGGGTGTTTGGGGTACAGAGAGGCTGATGTTAGTTTGGGGTGAGTGGGGTACAGAGAGGCTGATGTTAGTTTGGGGTGTTTGGGGTACAGAGAGGCTGATGTTAGTTTGGGGTGTTTGGGGTACAGAGAGGCTGATGTTAGTTTGGGGTGTTTGGGGCGCAGAGAGGCTGATGTTAGTTTGGGGTGTTTGGGGTACAGAGAGGCTGGTGTTAGTTTGGGGTGAGTGGGGTACAGAGAGGCTGATGTTAGTTTGGGGTGAGTGGGGTACAGAGAGGCTGATGTTAGTTTGGGGTGTTTAGGGTGCAGAGAGGCTGATGTTAGTTTGGGGTGTTTGGGGTACAGAGAGGCTGATGTGAGTTTGGGGTGTTTGGGGTACAGAGAGGCTGATGTGAGTTTGGGGTGAGTGGGGTACAGAGAGGCTGATATTAGTTTGGGGTGTTTGGGGTACAGAGAGGCTGATGTTAGTTTGGGGTGAGTGGGGTACAGAGAGGCTGATGTTAGTTTGGGGTGTTTGGGGTACAGAGAGGCTGATGTTAGTATGGGGTGAGTGGGGTACAGAGAGGCTGATGTTTGTTTGGGGTGTTTGGGGTACAGAGAGGCTGCTGTTAGTATGGGGTGATTGGGGTACAGAGAGGCTGATGTTTGTTTGGGGTGTTTGGGGTACAGAGAGGCTGATGTTAGTATGGGGTGAGTGGGGTACAGAGAGGCTGATGTTAGTTTGGGGTGTTTGGGGTACAGAGAGGCTGATGTTAGTTTGGGGTGAGTGGGGTACAGAGAGGCTGATGTTAGTTTGGGGTGACTGGGGTACAGAGAGGCTGATGTTAGTTTGGGGTGAGTGGGGTACAGAGAGGCTGATGTTAGTTTGGGGTGTGTGGGGTACAGAGAGGCTGATGTTAGTTTGGGATGAGTGGGGTACAGAGAGGCTGATATTAGTTTGGGGTACAGAGAGGCTGATGTTAGTTTGGGGTGAGTGGGGTACAGAGAGGCTGATGTTAGTTTGGGGTGAGTGGGGTGCAGAGAGGCTGATATTAGTTTGGGGTACAGAGAGGCTGATGTTAGTTTGGGGTGAGTGGGGTACAGAGAGGCTGATGTTAGTTTGGGGTGTTTGGGGTACAGAGAGGCTGATGTTAGTTTGGGGTGAGTGGGGTACAGAGAGGCTGGTGTTAGTTTGGGGTGTTTGGGGTAGAGAGAGGCTGATGTTAGTTTGGGGTGAGTGGGGTACAGAGAGGCTGATGTAAGTTTGGGGGGAGTGGGGTACAGAGAGGCTGATGTTAGTTTGGGGTGTTTGAAGTACAGAGAGGCTGATGTTAATTTGGGGTGTTTGTGGTACAGAGAGGCTGATGTGAGTTTGGGGTGAGTGGGGTACAGAGAGGCTGATGTTAGTTTGGGGTGTTTGGGGTACAGAGAGGCTGATGTTGGTTTGGAGTGTTTGGGGTACAGAGAGGCTGATGTTAGTTTGGGGTGTTTGGGGTACAGAGAGGCTGATGTTAGTTTGGGGTGAGTGGGGTACAGAGAGGCTGATGTGAGTTTGAGGTGAGTGGGGTACAGAGAGGCTGATGTTAGTTTGGGGTGTTTGGGGTACAGAGAGGCTGATGTTAGTTTGGGGTGAGTGGGGTACAGAGAGGCTGATGTTAGTTTGGGGCGTTTGGGGTACAGAGAGGCTGATGTTAGTTTGGGGTGTTTGGGGTACAGAGAGGCTGATGTTAGTTTGGGGTGAGTGGGGTACAGAGAGGCTGATGTTAGTTTGGGGTGTTTGGGGTACAGAGAGGCTGACGTTAGTTTGGGGTGAGTGGGGTACAGAGAGGCTGATGTTAGTTTGGGGTGTTTGGGGTACAGAGAGGCTGATGTTAGTTTGGGGCGTTTGGGGTACAGAGAGGCTGATGTTAGTTTGGGGTGTTTGGGGTACAGAGAGGCTGATGTTAGTTTGGGGTGAGTGGGGTACAGAGAGGCTGATGTTAGTTTGGGGTGTTTGGGGTACAGCGAGGCTGATGTTGGTTTGGGGTGTTTGGGGTACAGCGAGGCTGATGTTAGTTTGGGGCGTTTGGGGTACAGAGAGGCTGATGTTAGTTTGGGGTGTTTGGGGTACAGAGAGGCTGATGTGAGTTTGGGGTGTTTGGGGTACAGAGAGGCTGATGTGAGTTTGGGGTGAGTGGGGTACAGAGAGGCTGATGTTAGTTTGGGGTGTTTGGGGTACATAGAAACATAGAGATAGGAACAGGAGTAGGCCATTCGGCCCTTCGAGCCTGCTCCGCCATTCAATGAGATCATGGCTGATCTTCATCTGAGATCTTAGCTGATCTTACCAGTTCAGTACCCCGTCCCCGCCTTTTCTCCGTAACCCTTAATCCCCTTAGCCTTCAGAAATATATCCAATTCTCTCTTGAAAATATTTATTGAATTAGCCTTCACAGCCCTCTGTGGCAGGGAATTCCACAGGCTCACCACTCTTTGAGTGAAGAAATTCTTCCTCATCTCTGTTTTAAATGATTTGCCCGCTATTTTTAGACTGTGGCCCCTGGTTCTGTGCTCCCCTGCCATTGGAAACATTCTCTCTGAATTCAGCCTGTCCAGGCCTGCCATAATTTGATATGTTTCGATGAGATCCCCTCTCAATCTTCTAAACTCCAGTGAGTACAAGCCCAAACTATTCAATCTCTCCTCGTAGGTCATTCCCGCCATTCCAGGTATCAGCCTGGTGAATCGCCGCTGCACTCTTTCCATGGCAAGAACATCCTTCCGCAGATGGGGCGACCAAAACTGTACACAATACTCCAGATGCGGTCTCACCAGCACCTTGTACAGCTGTAGTAAGGTATCCCTATTCCTATACTCGAACCCCCTTGATATGAAGGCCAACATACCATTTGCCTTCTTAATCGCCTGTTGCACCTGCATGCTCTCCTTCAGTGACTGGTGCACAAGAACACCCAGGTCCCTCTGCACTTCCCCATCTCCCAATCTATTGCCATTTAGATAATAATCTACCCTCCTGTTTTTACCCCCAAAGTGGATAACCTCGCATTTATCCACATTATAGTGCATCTGCCACGTATCCACCCATTCCCCCAACCTGTCCAAATCGCACTGTAGCCTCCTGACATCCTCATCAGAGCCCACCCCTCCTCCTAGTTTAGTGTCGTCAGCGAATTTGGAAATATTGCATCCAATTCCCTGATCCAGAGAGGCTGATGTTTGTTTGGGGTGTTTGGGGTACAGAGAGGCTGATGTTAGTTTGGGGTGTTTGGGGTACAGAGAGGCTGATGTTAGTTTGGGGTGAGTGGGGTACAGAGAGGCTGATGTTAGTTTGGGGTGTTTGGGGTACAGAGAGGCTGATGTTGGTTTGGGGTGTTTGGGGTACAGAGAGGCTGATGTTAGTTTGGGGTGTTTGGGGTACAGAGAGGCTGATGTGTGTTTGGGGTGTTTGGGGCACAGAGAAGATGATGTGAGTTTGGGGTGAGTGGGGTACAGAGAGGCAGATGTTAGTTTGGGGTGTTTGGGGTACAGAGAGGCTGATGTTAGTTTGGGGTGAGTGGGGTACAGAGAGGCTGATGTTAGTTTGGGGTGTTTGGGGTACAGAGAGGCTGATGTTAGTTTGGGGTGAGTGGGGTACAGAGAGGCTGATGTTAGTTTGGGGTGTTTGGGGTACAGAGAGGCTGATGTTAGTTTGGGGTGTTTGGGGTACAGAGAGGCTGATGTTAGTTTGGGGTGTTTGGGGCGCAGAGAGGCTGATGTTAGTTTGGGGTGTTTGGGGTACAGAGAGGCTGGTGTTAGTTTGGGGTGAGTGGGGTACAGAGAGGCTGATGTTAGTTTGGGGTGAGTGGGGTACAGAGAGGCTGATGTTAGTTTGGGGTGTTTAGGGTGCAGAGAGGCTGATGTTAGTTTGGGGTGTTTGGGGTACAGAGAGGCTGATGTGAGTTTGGGGTGTTTGGGGTACAGAGAGGCTGATGTGAGTTTGGGGTGAGTGGGGTACAGAGAGGCTGATATTAGTTTGGGGTGTTTGGGGTACAGAGAGGCTGATGTTAGTTTGGGGTGAGTGGGGTACAGAGAGGCTGATGTTAGTTTGGGGTGTTTGGGGTACAGAGAGGCTGATGTTAGTATGGGGTGAGTGGGGTACAGAGAGGCTGATGTTTGTTTGGGGTGTTTGGGGTACAGAGAGGCTGCTGTTAGTATGGGGTGATTGGGGTACAGAGAGGCTGATGTTTGTTTGGGGTGTTTGGGGTACAGAGAGGCTGATGTTAGTATGGGGTGAGTGGGGTACAGAGAGGCTGATGTTAGTTTGGGGTGTTTGGGGTACAGAGAGGCTGATGTTAGTTTGGGGTGAGTGGGGTACAGAGAGGCTGATGTTAGTTTGGGGTGACTGGGGTACAGAGAGGCTGATGTTAGTTTGGGGTGAGTGGGGTACAGAGAGGCTGATGTTAGTTTGGGGTGTGTGGGGTACAGAGAGGCTGATGTTAGTTTGGGATGAGTGGGGTACAGAGAGGCTGATATTAGTTTGGGGTACAGAGAGGCTGATGTTAGTTTGGGGTGAGTGGGGTACAGAGAGGCTGATGTTAGTTTGGGGTGAGTGGGGTGCAGAGAGGCTGATATTAGTTTGGGGTACAGAGAGGCTGATGTTAGTTTGGGGTGAGTGGGGTACAGAGAGGCTGATGTTAGTTTGGGGTGTTTGGGGTACAGAGAGGCTGATGTTAGTTTGGGGTGAGTGGGGTACAGAGAGGCTGGTGTTAGTTTGGGGTGTTTGGGGTAGAGAGAGGCTGATGTTAGTTTGGGGTGAGTGGGGTACAGAGAGGCTGATGTAAGTTTGGGGGGAGTGGGGTACAGAGAGGCTGATGTTAGTTTGGGGTGTTTGAAGTACAGAGAGGCTGATGTTAATTTGGGGTGTTTGTGGTACAGAGAGGCTGATGTGAGTTTGGGGTGAGTGGGGTACAGAGAGGCTGATGTTAGTTTGGGGTGTTTGGGGTACAGAGAGGCTGATGTTGGTTTGGAGTGTTTGGGGTACAGAGAGGCTGATGTTAGTTTGGGGTGTTTGGGGTACAGAGAGGCTGATGTTAGTTTGGGGTGAGTGGGGTACAGAGAGGCTGATGTGAGTTTGAGGTGAGTGGGGTACAGAGAGGCTGATGTTAGTTTGGGGTGTTTGGGGTACAGAGAGGCTGATGTTAGTTTGGGGTGAGTGGGGTACAGAGAGGCTGATGTTAGTTTGGGGCGTTTGGGGTACAGAGAGGCTGATGTTAGTTTGGGGTGTTTGGGGTACAGAGAGGCTGATGTTAGTTTGGGGTGAGTGGGGTACAGAGAGGCTGATGTTAGTTTGGGGTGTTTGGGGTACAGAGAGGCTGACGTTAGTTTGGGGTGAGTGGGGTACAGAGAGGCTGATGTTAGTTTGGGGTGTTTGGGGTACAGAGAGGCTGATGTTAGTTTGGGGCGTTTGGGGTACAGAGAGGCTGATGTTAGTTTGGGGTGTTTGGGGTACAGAGAGGCTGATGTTAGTTTGGGGTGAGTGGGGTACAGAGAGGCTGATGTTAGTTTGGGGTGTTTGGGGTACAGCGAGGCTGATGTTGGTTTGGGGTGTTTGGGGTACAGCGAGGCTGATGTTAGTTTGGGGCGTTTGGGGTACAGAGAGGCTGATGTTAGTTTGGGGTGTTTGGGGTACAGAGAGGCTGATGTTAGTTTGAGGTGTTTGGGGTACAGAGAAGCTGATGTGAGTTTGGGGTGAGTGGGGTACAGAGAGGCTGATGTTAGTTTGGGGTGTTTGGGGTACAGAGAGGCTGATGTTAGTTTGGGGTGAGTGGGGTACAGAGAGGCTGATGTTAGTTTGGGGTGTTTGGGGTACAGAGAAGCTGATGTGAGTTTGGGGTGAGTGGGGTACAGAGAGGCTGATGTTAGTTTGGGGTGTTTGGGGTACAGAGAGGCTGATGTTAGTTTGGGGTGAGTGGGGTACAGAGAGGCTGATGTTAGTTTGGGGTGTTTGGGGTACAGAAAGGCTGATGTTAGTTTGGGATGTTTGGGGTACAGAGAGTCTGATGTTAGTATGGGGTGAGTGGGGTACAGAGAGGCTGATGTTAGTTTGGGGTGAGTGGGGTACAGAGAGGCTGATGTTAGTTTGGCGTGTTTGGGGTACAGAGAGGCTGATGTGAGTTTGGGGTGAGTGGGGTACAGAGAGGCTGATGTTAGTTTGGGGTGTTTGGGGTACAGAGAGGCTGATGTTAGTTTTGGAGTGAGTGGGGTACAGAGAGGCTCATGTTAGTTTGGGGTGAGTGGGGTACAGAGAGGCTGAGGTTAGTTTGGGGTGTTTGGGGTACAGAGAGGCTGATGTTCGTTTGGGGTGAGTGGGGTACAGAGAGGCTGATGTTAGTTTGGGGTGTTTGGGGTACAGAGAGGCTGATGTTAGTTTGGGGTGAGTGAGGTACAGAGAGGCTGATGTTAGTTTGGGGTATTTGGGGTACAGAGAGGCTGATGTTAGTTTGGGGTGAGTGGGGTACAGAGAGGCTGATGTGAGTTTGGGGTGAGTGGGGTACAGAGAGGCTGATGTTAGTTTGGGGTGAGTGGGGTACAGAGAGGCTGATGTTAGTTTGGGGTGTTTGGGGTACAGAGAGGCTGATGTTAGTTTGGGATGAGTGGGGTACAGAGAGGCTGATGTTAGTTTGGGGTGTTTTGGGTACAGAGAGGCTGATGTTAGTTTGGGGTGTTTGGGGTACAGAGAGGCTGATGTTAGTTTGGGGTGAGTGGGGTACAGAGAGGCTGATGTTAGTTTGGGGTGTTTCGGGTACAGAGAGGCTGATGTTGTTTTGGGGTGTTTGGGGTACAGAGAGGCTGATGTTAGTTTGGGGTGTTTGGGGTACGGAGAGGCTGATGTTAGTTTGGGGTGTTTGGGGTACAGAGAGGCTGATGTTAGTTTGGGGTGTTTGGGGTACAGAGAGGCTGATGTTAGTTTGGGGTGTTTTGGGTACAGAGAGGCTGATGTTAGTTTGGGGTGTTTGGGGTACAGAGAGGCTGATGTTAGTTTGGGGTGAGTGGGGTACAGAGAGGCTGATGTTAGTTTGGGGTGAGTGGGGTACAGAGAGGCTGATGTTAGTTTGGGGTGTTTGGGGTACAGAGAGGCTGATGTGAGTTTGGGGTGAGTGGGGTACAGAGAGGCTGATGTTAGTTTGGGGTGTTTGGGGTACAGAGAGGCTGATGTTAGTTTGGGGTGAGTGGGGTACAGAGAGGCTGATGTTAGTTTGGGGTGTTTGGGGTACAGAGAGGCTGATGTTAGTTTGGGGTGTTTGGGGTACAGAGAGGCTGATGTTAGTTTAGGGTGAGTGGTGTACAGAGGGGCAGATGTTAGTTTGGGGTGTTTGGGGTACAGAGAGGCTGATGTTAGTTTGGGGTGAGTGGGGTACAGAGAGGCTGATGTTAGTTTGGGGTGAGTGGGGTACAGAGAGGCTGATGTTAGTTTGGGGTGTTTGGGGTACAGAGAGGCTGATGTTAGTTTGGGGTACAGAGAGGCTGATGTTAGTTTGGGGTGAGTGGGGTACAGAGAGGCTGATGTTTGTTTGGGGTGTTTGGGGTACAGAGAGGCTGATGTTAGTTTGAGGTACAGAGAGGCTGATGTTAGTTTGGGGTGAGTGGGGTACAGAGAGGCTGATGTTAGTTTGGGGTGTTTGGGGTACAGAGAGGCTGATGTTAGTTTGGGGTACAGAGAAGCTGATGTGAGTTTGGGGTGAGTGGGGTACAGAGAGGCTGATGTTAGTTTGGGGTGTTTGGGGTACAGAGAGGCTGATGTTAGTTTGGGGTGAGTGGGGTACAGAGAGGCTGATGTTAGTTTGGGGTGTTTGGGGTACAGAAAGGCTGATGTTAGTTTGGGATGTTTGGGGTACAGAGAGTCTGATGTTAGTATGGGGTGAGTGGGGTACAGAGAGGCTGATGTTAGTTTGGGGTGAGTGGGGTACAGAGAGGCTGATGTTAGTTTGGCGTGTTTGTGGTACAGAGAGGCTGATGTGAGTTTGGGGTGAGTGGGGTACAGAGAGGCTGATGTTAGTTTGGGGTGTTTGGGGTACAGAGAGGCTGATGTTAGTTTTGGAGTGAGTGGGGTACAGAGAGGCTCATGTTAGTTTGGGGTGAGTGGGGTACAGAGAGGCTGAGGTTAGTTTGGGGTGTTTAGGGTACAGAGAGGCTGATGTTCGTTTGGGGTGAGTGGGGTACAGAGAGGCTGATGTTAGTTTGGGGTGTTTGGGGTACAGAGAGGCTGATGTTAGTTTGGGGTGAGTGGGGTACAGAGAGGCTGATGTTAGTTTGGGGTATTTGGGGTAAAGAGAGGCTGATGTTAGTTTGGGGTGAGTGGGGTACAGAGAGGCTGATGTGAGTTTGGGGTGAGTGGGGTACAGAGAGGCTGATGTTAGTTTGGGGTGAGTGGGGTACAGAGAGGCTGATGTTAGTTTGGGGTGTTTGGGGTACAGAGAGGCTGATGTTAGTTTGGGGTGAGTGGGGTACAGAGAGGCTGATGTTAGTTTGGGTTGTTTTGGGTACAGAGAGGCTGATGTTAGTTTGGGGTGTTTGGGGTACAGAGAGGCTGATGTTAGTTTGGGGTGAGTGGGGTACAGAGAGGCTGATGTTAGTTTGGGGTGTTTCGGGTACAGAGAGGCTGATGTTGTTTTGGGGTGTTTGGGGTACAGAGAGGCTGATGTTAGTTTGGGGTGTTTGGGGTACGGAGAGGCTGATGTTAGTTTGGGGTGTTTGGGGTACAGAGAGGCTGATGTTAGTTTGGGGTGTTTGGGGTACAGAGAGGCTGATGTTAGTTTGGGGTGTTTTGGGTACAGAGAGGCTGATGTTAGTTTGGGGTGTTTGGGGTACAGAGAGGCTGATGTTAGTTTGGGGTGTTTGGCGTACAGAGAGGCTGATGTTAGTTTGGGGTGTTTGGGGTACAGAGAGGCTGATGTTAGTTTGGGGTGAGTGGGGTACAGAGAGGCTGATGTTAGTTTGGGGTGAGTGGGGTACAGAGAGGCTGATGTTAGTTTGGGGTGTTTGGGGTACAGAGAGGCTGATGTGAGTTTGGGGTGAGTGGGGTACAGAGAGGCTGATGTTAGTTTGGGGTGTTTGGGGTACAGAGAGGCTGATGTTAGTTTGGGGTGAGTGGGGTACAGAGAGGCTGATGTTAGTTTGGGGTGTTTGGGGTACAGAGAGGCTGATGTTAGTTTGGGGTGTTTGGGGTACAGAGAGGCTGATGTTAGTTTAGGGTGAGTGGTGTACAGAGGGGCAGATGTTAGTTTGGGGTGTTTGGGGTACAGAGAGGCTGATGTTAGTTTGGGGTGAGTGGGGTACAGAGAGGCTGATGTTAGTTTGGGGTGAGTGGGGTACAGAGAGGCTGATGTTAGTTTGGGGTGTTTGGGGTACAGAGAGGCTGATGTTAGTTTGGGGTACAGAGAGGCTGATGTTAGTTTGGGGTGAGTGGGGTACAGAGAGGCTGATGTTTGTTTGGGGTGTTTGGGGTACAGAGAGGCTGATGTTAGTTTGGGGTACAGAGAGGCTGATGTTAGTTTGGGGTGAGTGGGGTACAGAGAGGCTGATGTTAGTTTGGGGTACAGAGAGGCTGATGTTAGTTTGGGGTGAATGGGGTACAGAGAGGCTGATGTTAGTTTGGGGTACAGAGAGGCTGATGTTAGTTTGGGGTGAGTGGGGTACAGAGAGGCTGATGTTAGTTTGGGGTGAGTGGGGTACAGAGAGGCTGATGTTAGTTTGGGGTGTTTGGGGTACAGAGAGGCTGATGTTAGTTTGGGGTGAGTGGGATACAGAGAGGCTGATGTGAGTTTGGGGTGAGTGGGGTACAGAGAGGCTGATGTTAGTTTGGGGTGTTTGGGGTACAGAGAGGCTGATGTTAGTTTGGGGTGAGTGGGGTACAGAGAGGCTGATGTTAGTTTGGGGTGTTTGGGGTACAGAGAGGCTGATGTTAGTTTGGGGTACAGAGAGGCTGATGTTAGTTTGGGGTGAGTGGGGTACAGAGAGGCTGATGTTAGTTTGGGGTGAGTGGGGTACAGAGAGGCTGATGTTAGTTTGGGGTGAGTGGGGTACAGAGAGGCTGATGTTAGTTTGGGGTGTTTTGGGTACAGAGAGGCTGATGTGAGTTTGGGGTGAGTGGGGTACAGAGAGGCTGATGTGAGTTTGGGGTGAGTGGGGTACAGAGAGGCTGATGTTAGTTTGGGGTGTTTGGGGTACAGAGAGGCTGATGTGAGTTTGGGGTGAGTGGGGTACAGAGAGGCTGATGTGAGTTTGGGGTGTTTGGGGTACAGAGAGGCTGATGTGAGTTTGGGGTGAGTGGGGTACAGAGAGGCTGATGTTAGTTTGGGGTGAGTGGGGTACAGAGAGGCTGATGTTAGTTTGGGGTGAGTGGGGTACAGAGTGGCTGATGTTAGTTTGGGATGAGTGGGGTACAGAGAGGCTGATGTTAGTTTGGGGTGAGTCGGGTACAGAGAGGCTGATGTTAATTTGGGGTGAGTCGGGTACAGAGAGGCTGATGTTTGTTTGTGGTGAGTCGGGTACAGAGAGGCTGATGTTAGTTTGGGGTGAGTCGGGTACAGAGAGGCTGATGTTAGTTTGGGGTGTTTGGGGTACAGAGAGGCTGATGTTAGTTTGGGGTGTTTGGGGTACAGAGAGGCTGATGTTAGTTTGGGGTGAGTGGGGTACAGAGAGGCTGATGTTAGTTTGGGGTGAGTGGGGTACAGAGAGGCTGATGTTAGTTTGGGGTGTTTGGGGTACAGAGAGGCTGATGTTAGTTTGGGGTGAGTCGGGTACAGAGAGGCTGATGTTAGTTTGGGGTGAGTGGGGTACAGAGAGGCTGATGTTAGTTTGGGGTGAGTGGGGTTCAGAGAGGCTGATGTTAGTTTGGGGTGTTTGGGGTACAGAGAGGCTGATGTTAGTTTGGGGTGTTTGGGGTACAGAGAGGCTGATGTTATTTTGGGGTGTTTGGGGTACAGAGAGGCTGATGTTAGTTTGGGGTGAGTGGGGTACAGAGAGGCTGATGTGAGTTTGGGGTGTTTGGGGTACAGAGAGGCTGATGTTAGTTTGGGGTGTTTGGGGTACAGAGAGGCTGATGTTAGTTTGGGGTGAGTGGGGTACAGAGAGGCTGATGTTAGTTTGGGGTGAGTGGGATACAGAGAGGCTGATGTTAGTTTGGGGTGTGTGGGGTACAGAGAGGCTGATGTTAGTTTGGGGTGAGTGGGGTACAGAGAGGCTGATGTTAGTTTGGGGTCTTTGCGGTACTTTTCTGAATCTGTCTGTATGTCCCAGCATGACTGGAATCCCTTGAAGTGAGCCTGGGCTTTGAGATAATTCTCAAAATTTCTCCAGGATTTTATTTTTCATTGTTAGCACCTAAGGCGAACCGAACTTGAACCTATCGCTCACTGACAGCTCAAATTACTGAGCAATTTAATTGAAGGAAATTGGAGCACTGCAAAGCTTTTAATCTATCAGATACCAGATGTCATAATCAGCTCATAAAATTTATTTCAAATTATTTCTGTATTATCTGCGCGTTTCTGCTGCTGTAAAATTGTTGAATCTAATTATTTAAGTGAATGCCTGAGGTGACATCGGAGCCGAACAATTTGTCAGCAGAACCAGAGCCAGTGAAATAGTAACTAGTGTCGGAGCCGGTGAATCAGCAACCAGTGTCAGAGCCGGTGAATCAGTAACCAGTGTCGGAGCCGGTGAATCAGTAACCAGTGTCAGAGCCGGTGAATCAGTAACCAGTGTCGGAGCCGGTGAATCAGTAACCAGTGTCGGAGCTGGTGAATCAGTAAACGGTGTCGGAGCCGGTGATTCAGTAACCATTGTCGCAGCTGGTGAATCAGTAACCAGTGTCGGAGCCGGTGAAGCAATAAACAGTGCCAGAGCCGGTGAATCAGTAACCAGTGCCTGTAGTGTCCGTGTGTTGATAGAGACACTGAAGACAGGAGTTGGTTCATAGGTGTTTACTAATCAAAGTCTGGAGGGGTACTAACGGATATAACACAATATACAGGCTTATATAGCCCGAGTGGCTGTTACCGGCATTACAGCTCATATGGGGCTCTTAAAGGCACATACACTACAATTCCTCCCCTTTTAGCTAACCAGTACATCATATTTTAAGTAATTATTAATTACATGTTATAAGAAAAATAATATACACATTGCTGTAGTTAATTAATTATAAGTCAGTCTCTCTGGAGGCTCCCTGACTCGGTCCGGATAACGCCTCGGTGGTGTAGTAGTTTCTGGTGGTGTAGTAGGTTCTTTTGGCAAGGCTGATTCGGCTTGAATGCCAGTGTCGGGTTCATCAGGTTCCAGTATCACCGGATCGGAGGTAGATACTATGGGTATCTCTACTTCATCGTTCGGCGTATAGAGTTGTGGTGTAGGTTGTCCCTTTTTGGATGACTCTATGATTTGGTCAGCATGGCGCCTTATTATGCTTTCTCCGATGTCCACGGTATACATCAGTGGTGCTAGTCGTGTGCAGATAGTTCCAGGCTGCCATTTCTAGGTACGGTAGTCCCGGGCCAAAACTTTTTGACCTATCTGGAAGGTTCTAGTTGGCCTTTCATTCATGCCTTGAAACTGCTGGTTCTCCACGTCCCTTCTGATGTTGGGCTTGACCAAATCCAGCCGGCATCTTAGGTTTCTATTGAAGAACATCATGGCGGGAGTTTGGTTGGTAACCATATGTGTTGCATTCCTGTATGCGAACAAGAAGTTATCCACCTTGTGCTGAAGTTTTATGTCTTCATTACCCATGGCCTTTATGGCCTTCTTGAAGGTCTGGACAAACCTTTCAGCCAATCCATTGGTGGCGGGATGGTATGGGGCGGACGTGTAGTGCTTAACCCCATTGTTTTTTAAGAACTTCCTGAATTCTTCGGACACAAATTGCGGTCCATTATCAGAACAGATCTGTTCCGGCAGCCCATTCCTGGCAAATATGGTCCTTAATACTGTGATGTTTTTTTCCGTGGTGGTGGAGGACATCTTTATTACCTCCGGCCGCTTGGAGTGTGCATCAACCACGATTAAGAACATTGAGTCCATAAATGGACCAGCAAAGTCGATGTGTACCCTTTGCCATGGAGATGAGGGCCACTCCCATGGATGTAGAGGGGCTTGTGGTGGAGCGTTTTGGACCTTCTGGCATCCTAGGCAGCTCTTGGTCATTTCTTCGATGTCTCCATCGATACCTGGCCACCATACAAATGCCCTGGCTAGGTTGTTCATTTTCACTCCACCCAGATGCCTCTCGTGAAGCTACTTTAGCACTTTATCCTGGAGTTTGTGTGGAATCACCACTCTGGATCCACACATCAAGGTTCCTCGGCACACTGACAGCTGTTCTCTTCTTTGCGAGAATGCTGGCAACAATGGTTCGCCATGTGCTGGCCATCCCTTCACTGTTAAATCGTAGACCCGTGAGAGAGTCGGGTCATTTCTCGTTTCCCTTTCAATGGCAGAATTTGTTACTGGTAGACACTCCACTATGGTAGAGTGGAACATCTCCACTGGGTCTACTGTAGGTGCCTCTTCTACCGTTGGCAACGGTAGGCGCGATAAACCGTCAGCATTCCCATGCTGTTTTGATCCTTTGTATTCTATGGTGTATTGGTGTGCCCCTAGAAAAAGGGACCACCTTTGCGCTGTCATAATGGGAACACCCTTTTTAGGGTTGAATATGGAGATGAGGGGTTGATGGTCAGTCAACAAGGTAAATTTTGGTCCGTGTAGGTAATGGTTGAATTTCTTCACTCCCCATACCAGGCTGAGTGCTTCCCTGTCGATTTGGGCATAGTTACGCTCAGCTGAGTTCAATGAGCGTGACGCAAAAGCTATCGGCCGTTCTGAGCCATCAGGGAATTTATGCGATAATACTGCTCCTATGCCGTAAGGGGATGCATCACACGCCAGTCTGATTGGCAGTGATGGGTTGTAATGAGCCAAAACTTCTTTGGATGTGATTAAATCTTTGCATTTATGGAAGGCACTTTTGCAGTCTTCGTTCCATTTCCAAATTACTCTTGTTTGTAGCAGTTCATTAAGAGGGTGTAGAAGAGTTGATAAATTCGGTAAAAATTTATGATAGTAATTTATTAATCCCAGGAACGACCTTAATTGTGAAACATTTTCAGGTGCTGGGGCTTTTATGACCGCTTCAATTTTTTCAGGTGACTTATGCAACCCTTCCTTATTTATTATGTGGCCACAATATGATATTTGATTTCGGAAAAATTCGCACTTGGGGCGATTTGCTCGTAGGCCCCGTTCTCTCAGCCTAGTGAGCACCTGCTCTAAATTGGCAAGGTGCTCGTTGTCATTTTCTCCTGTTACATGGATGTCGTCTAGGTAGCATTGAGTCCCCGGAATCCCTTGGAGGACTTGCTCCATAGCTCTTTGCCAGATAGCTGGAGCTGATGCTACTCCGAAAACCAGTCGATTGTACTGGTACAGACCTTTGTGTGTATTTATCGTGAGATATTTTTTAGAGGCCTCTTCAACCTCCATCTGTAGATATGCCTGTGCCAAGTCAATTTTGGTGAAGCGTTTCCCTCCGGATAGTGAGGCAAAAATATCTTCTATCCTCGGAAGAGGATACTGTACCGTGTGAAGGACCGGGTTTACAGTCACCTTGAAGTCTCCACAGATGCAAATTTTTCTCTGTGCTTCAGATTTATCATTCTTCAATGCTTTCTTCATGACTGGGACGATGGATGTTGCCCACTCGCTCCAATCTATTTTAGATAATACGCCTGCCTTTTCCAAATTCTCCAGCTCTGCCTCGACTGCTGGACGAATTACGTATGGCACCGGTCTTGCCTTAAAAAACTTGGGAATTGCTGCATCTTCCACTTTTATTGAGGCGGTGATGCCTTTCAAGGTTCCTAGTTTCTCTTGAAACACTTCCTTGGCGTTGGCCAAGATGTCTTTTAATCGTTCAGGTATGACGTCATCATCATTTTTTTCCTTACTGTTCACCGTCAGTGCCTGAATGGAGTGCCAGTCTAAACGTATTTTCCTGATCCATTCACGTCCCAACAGTGGTGGACCACCATCTTGTAGAACGTATAAATACAACTTCTGTATTTCCTTGCCGTTGTATACAACAGGCACCCTTATTTTTCCTTTGGGGTATACTTTCTGCCTCGTATATGTTTTCAAGATAATGGATGTGTCTTTTAAAGGTATATGCGGAAATAGCCGCTCGTAATCCCGTCGATTTATGACAGTCAGAGCTGATCCTGTATCTAGCTCCATTTTAACTGGGGACCCTGCTATTGTGAGGGTAACCCAAATGGTCTGGTAATCTTCTTTGGCAATTACATTATGTAATTTGAGAGAGCTTAGTCTCTTGTTCCCGGAGTCGCTATTGCTCTTCTGGTCTTCGGAGCTACTGTCCGTCATCATTTGTACCTTTCTGTGCTTTTCCTTATTGATTCTTTTCCTGTTAGTGGACTTTTTGTTTCCAGATTGGCACACCCGTGTAATGTGTCCCATCTTTCTGCATTGCCTGCATGCTTTGTCCTTGAACCAGCAGTCCCTCTGGTCATGGGTGGATCTGCCGCAGCGATAACATCTCTTGTAACCCCGTGTCATTTCATGGGTGCCGAAGTCCTGTGGCCTTTGCTGTATCTCTGCAGCTCCTATTGCACTGAAAGCCTTGTCCAGTGTTAAATCTTTCTCAGAAAATAGCCTTTTTTGTGTTTCTACACTTAGGGGACCGCAGACGAATTTGTCTCGCAGAGAATCTGCCAGTCCTGCCTCGAATTGGCGGTGGAGGGTATCAACAATCTCCTTAAAATTCTTGTCCATCGGTTCGGCTGGAGTGATTATGTTTCGTAACAGCTTGTCTGTCTTTGCGCCCATTAGATCCAGAAGTACTGAAGCTTTTTTCTCATCTTCTATTCCATTTGCGGTGCAATATACCTCCACTCTTTCCACATATGTGGTCCAATCCTCTATCTCGTTATCAAAAGCATCAATATTGCCAGAATTAGGCATCTTAGAAAAGATATGGCGCTTCCCGCGCTTTCCTTTCTTTTCTGCAGAAAAGATATGGCGCTTCCCGCGCTTTCCTGCCGCTGCTGCCGATGACAACGCTGTTTCCCGCGGTTTCCGTTCTTTATTTATTTATTTATTTATTTACAGTTGGAGACTCGTTCCCGCCGGACTCTCTCTGTAGGTCTGAACGCCGACCTGCTTGCAGCCACGGCCGTCTCCCGAGTGCTCCCTACCCGTCTGTTACTGCTTGCCTCCGCTTTCGCTGCTTGGCCCAGCTTTAGAGCCAGCCGCTGGAGCCCCAGCCTGACGCCCAGGAAGGATTACCGCAGTACCTGCCACCAGCTTGGCCAGCTGGTGAAACAACAGCTTCTTTCACTTCTTGATTCTTCTGGACGCCAGAGGAATCGATGTCCTTGAGGTGCTGCCGAATTGTAGGTAAGTCCGTTTCCACTTCGTCGCCACTGTAGTGTCCGTGTGTTGATAGAGACACTGAAGACAGGAGTTGGTTCATAGGTGTTTACTAAGCAAAGTCTGGAGGGGTACTAACGGATACAACACAATATACAGGCTTATATAGCCCGAGTGGCCATTACCGGCATTACAGCACATATGGGGCTCTTAAAGGCACATACACTACAGTGCCGGAGCTGGTGAATCAGTAACCAGTGTTGGAGCCGGTGAATCAGTAAACGCTGTCGGAGCCGGTGAATCAGTAACCAGTGTTGGAGCCGGTGAATCAGTTACCAGTGTCGGAGCCGGTGAATCAGTAATCAGTGTCGGAGCCGGTGAATCAGTAACCAGTGTCGGAGTCGGTGAATCAGTAACCAGTGTCGGAGCTGGTGAATCAGTAACCAGTGTCGGAGCCGGTGAATCAGTAACCAGTGTCGGAGCCGGTGAATCTGTAACCAGTGTCGGATTCGGTGAATCTGTAACCAGTGTCGGAGCCGGTGAATCAGTAACCAGTGTCGGAGCCCATGAATCAGTAACCAGTGCCGGAGCCGGTGAATCAGTAAACAGTGTCGGAGCCGGTGAATCTGTAAACAGTGTCGGAGCCGGTGAATCAGTATCCAGTGCTGGAGCCAGTGAATCTGTAACCAGTGTCAGAGCCGGTGAATCAGTAAACAGTGCCGGAGCCGGTGAATCAGTAACCAGTGCTGGAGCCAGTGAATCAGTAAATGGTGTCGGACCCGGTGAATCAGTAAACGGTGCTGGAGCCGGTGAATCAGTAACCAGTGTCAGAGCCGGTGAATCAGTAACCAGTGTTGGAGCCGGTGAATCAGTAACCAGTTTCGGAGCCGGTGAATCAGTAACCAGTGTCGGAGCCGGTGAATCAGTAACCAGTTTCGGAGCCGGTGAATCAGTAACCAGTGTCGGAGCCGGTGAATCAGTAACCAGTGTCGGAGCCGGTGAATCAGTAACCAGTGTCGGAGCCGGTGAATCAGTAACCAGTTTCGGAGCTGGTGAATCAGTAACCAGTGTCGGAGCCGGTGAATCAGTAACCAGTTTCGGAGCCCGTGAATCAGTAACCAGTTTCGGAGCCGGTGAATCAGTAACCAGTGTCAGAGCCGGTGAATCAGTAACCAGTTTCGGAGCTGGTGGATCTGTTACTGGTGAATGAGCCGGTGAATCTGTTTCCAATATCAACCTTTTCTCTGTAGTGATTTGTTAATAAGAGACTGGTTCTGTTTCTATTACAGGGCATGCTGGTAGTCACATTACTAATCACATCCATGTCCACTTGAATCCAGACCACAGGAGCTCGAGATAGATGTGGTGTAACAATCTGCTTTTCCTTGCTTGGCCACACTAGACCCTGCTGCAGCCCAGTCCAGCTGTAGTTCCTGCTGTGCCCTGGATCCAGCCCTTCAGACATGGCTCCGCTGTATCCCCTGCACTCAGGGTTCGTCGTCTCCCAGCTCTCCATAGATCGAGAGTTATTCTGCTACTCACCCAGTCGTATACAGTCCCAATGGGAAGGTCTCCTGATCCAGATGTGAAGGTCTCACAGTCCAGATTAATAGGTCTTGTGGCCCAGATGTGAAGGACTACTGTGCAGATGGGATCATAGTCCGGATGTAGAGTTCCTGCAGTCCAGATGTGAAGATCTTGTGGTCCAAATGTGGCCCCATGGTCCGGGTGTGAGGGTCTCGTAGTCCAGATGTGAGGGTCTCATGGTCCAGACGTGAGGGTCTCATGGTCCAGATGTGAGGGTCTCATGGTCTGGGTGTGAGGGTCTCGTAGTCCAGATGTGAGGGTCTCATGGTCCAGATGTGAGGGTCTCATGGTCCAGATGTGAGGGTCTTATGGTCAAGATGTGAGGGTCTTATGGTCCAGATGTGAGAGTCTCATGGTCCAGATGTGAGGGTCTCATGGTCCAGATGTGAGGGTCTCATGGTCCAGATGTGAGAGTCTCATGGTCCAGATGTGAGGGTCTCATGGTCCAGATGTGAGAGTCTCATGGTCCAGATGTGATGGCCTCATGGTCCAGATTATAGGGTCTCATGGTCCAGATGTGAGGGTCTCATGGTCCGGGTGTGAGAGTCTCATGGTCCAGATGTGAGGGTCTCATGGTCCAGATTCGAGGGTCTCATGGTCCAGATGTGAGGGTCTCATGGTCCGGATGTGATGGCCCCATGGTCCGGGTGTGAGGGTCTCATGGTCCAGATTCAAGGGTCTCATGGTCCAGATGTGAAGGTCTCATGGTCCAGATGTGAGGTTCTCATGGTCCGGATGTGAGGGTCTCATGGTCCAGATGTGAGGGTCTCATGGTCCGGGTGTGAGGGTCTCATGGTCCAGATGTGAGGGTCTCATGGTCCGGGTGTGAGGGTCTCATGGTCCAGATATGAGGGTCTCATGGTCCGGGTGTGAGGGTCTCATGGTCCAGATTATAGGGTCTCATGGTCCAGATGTGAGGGTCTTATGGTCAAGATGTGAGGGTCTTATGGTCCAGATGTGAGAGTCTCATGGTCCAGATGTGAGGGTCTCATGGTCCAGATGTGAGGGTCTCATGGTCCAGATGTGAGAGTCTCATGGTCCAGATGTGAGGGTCTCATGGTCCAGATGTGAGAGTCTCATGGTCCAGATGTGATGGCCTCATGGTCCAGATTATAGGGTCTCATGGTCCAGATGTGAGGGTCTCATGGTCCGGGTGTGAGAGTCTCATGGTCCAGATGTGAGGGTCTCATGGTCCAGATTCGAGGGTCTCATGGTCCAGATGTGAGGGTCTCATGGTCCGGATGTGATGGCCCCATGGTCCGGGTGTGAGGGTCTCATGGTCCAGATTCAAGGGTCTCATGGTCCAGATGTGAAGGTCTCATGGTCCAGATGTGAGGTTCTCATGGTCCGGATGTGAGGGTCTCATGGTCCAGATGTGAGGGTCTCATGGTCCGGGTGTGAGGGTCTCATGGTCCAGATGTGAGGGTCTCATGGTCCGGGTGTGAGGGTCTCATGGTCCAGATATGAGGGTCTCATGGTCCGGGTGTGAGGGTCTCATGGTCCAGATTATAGGGTCTCATGGTCCAGATGTGAGGGTCTCATGGTCCGGGTGTGAGAGTCTCATGGTCCAGATGTGAGTGTCTCATGGTCCAGATGTGAGGTTCCCATGGTCCAGATGTGAGGGTCTCATGGTCCAGATGTGAGGGTCTCATGGTCCAGATGTGAGGGTCTCATGGTCCAGATTTGAGGGTCTCATGGTCCAGATGTGAAGATGTCACAGACCAGTTGTGAAGGTTTCACAGCCGTAAACACAAGTATGGGTTGGAAATACTCCACCCCCGACTGTGTGCAGCAGTTTAGTGTTTAAGGTCCTGGTCTTGAACCCAGAGTTTGTGAGTTGAAGTCCCACCACAAGCAGTGTGAACGTGGAATCAATAAATCTGGTAAGTTCTGAGCTGGCACTGGATCCGGACAGAAGTCTGTCACTGAGTACCCTGTCATCGAAAGAATGGATTCACCTTTATTGGCTTACCTTGAATCTTTTGTGGCGTTTCTGTTCTGGTTTATTTTGCCGTGCGCTAGCGACACTGGTCACAGAATTCCAAGCATGGGTTCACCAACTCCTCACAAAGGAGCAATAGCATTTCTGTAGCGAGGCAAATCTCCTTGTTGGATCAGCTAACAGCTGCCCCAGGTATTGGAGCAGGATTTGGGAGGGCCCATGAGCAGCCCTGAACCTCATGTGATGCAAGCATGAGTCTGAAATGCCCGTCTCTGTACAGTAGCCCACTGGTCACGGTACTGGGCTACTAACGCAGAGATAATGAGAGCAAACCCCGCCCTGGCAAGTTGAGGGATTGAATTCAATGGTAGTCTGCAGCTGGCCCCAGACGAGTGACCATGAAAGCTGCTGGATTGTCACTAATATCCTTCAGGGAAGTGAACCCGCTCTCCTTATCCAGTCTGGCCTACACGTGACTCCTAACCGTCAGGGCAACTGGGGATGGATACTGCCCTCACCTCCCCACCGCTCCCCCCACCCCCCATGTTTCTGTCTAGTGAGGCTCCCCATCAGCAGTGAAGGCCCCACCTACACTATTGAGTCTTAGAACAGAGGCACCTTGTGCACAGATCATAGAATCATAGAAATTTACAGCACAGAAGGAGGCCATTCGGCCCATCGTGTCTGTGCCGGCCGACAAAGAGCTCTCCAGCCTAATCCCACTTTCCAGCTCTTGGTCCGTAGCCCTGTAGGTTCCGGCACTCCAAGTGCATATCCAAGTACTTTTTCAATGTGATGAGGGTTTCTGCCTCTACCACCCTTTCAGGCAGTGAGTTCCAGACCCCCACCGCCCTCTGGGTGAAAAATATTCTCCTCAACTCCCCTCTAATCCTTCTACCAATTACTTTAAATCTATACCCCCTGGTTATTGACCTCTCTGCTAAGGGAAATCGGTCCTTCCTATCCACTCTTAGCTCCTCATAATTGTATACACCTCAATTATATCTCCCTTCAGCCTCCTCTGTTCCAAAGAAAACAACCCCGGCCGATCCAATCTTTCCTCAAAACTAAAATTCTCCAGTCCTGGCAACATCCTCGTAAATCTCCTCTGCACCCCCTCTAGTGCAATCACATCCTTCCTATAATACTGATACTGGTGCCTCCATAAGGGTACAGCACTAGTTAGGATGAACATGGAACCAGGACCTCTGGGATATAAAGAAGCAGAGAGCTAAATGATTTCCTGCGCTTCTCTCCTCTCCAAACTACATAAGAACAAAAGAAATAGGAGCAGGAATAGGCCACTTGGCCCCTCGAGCCTGCTCCGCCATTCAATAAGATCATGGCTGATCTTGGGCTCAAAGCCACTTCCCCGCCCGCTCCCCATAACCCTTCACTCCCTTATCTTGTAAAAATCTGTCGCTCTCCACCTTAAATGTATTTAATGAGCCAGCCTCCACAGCTCTCTGGCTACATTACATTCGGTCCCTTCATGCAAGTCATTAATGCAGATTGTAAATAGTTGTGGCCCCAGCACGGATCGCTGTGGCACCCCACTCTCTCTCCATCACTATTAACCGCTCTCTATTTTATCCAATCAGGACTCTCCTCTCTTGTCCCTCCCAATCCCCTCGTCCTACACATGCTTCCTCCTCCCTGCATTCGCACCGTGTTGGAATCAAGACTCACTGACCCGCTTCCTGCTCTAACTCATTCTTTCCCGGGATCCCGACATTGTGGGACTCCTTGCCTCCCTCAGCAAACCCCTCCTCCAATGATCCACAGGCTTGGTGTCACCTAAAGCTTTACTCCATTCATTTCCCCCGACTCTTTATCTTCTTCCGCCTCACTCCTTCACCGAGATTTTTCCTTCAGCTGTTTTCTCAAAAAAATCAATCCATTTGCAGCTGTTGCCCAGCACTACGCAGCCTCTTCCAGTGTGTTCTCACCTATTAACCCCACATCTTTTTACTAACTCATAGGAGCAGGAGAAGGACATTCAGCCCCTTGAGCCTGCTCCGCCATTCAATCACATAAGGGCTGATCAGAACGAGTGTCTCACCTCCCGACTCTCCAAACTCTTTCCACCATCTACAAGGCACAAGTCAGGAGTGTGATGGAATACTTTCCACTTGCCTGGATGAGTGCAACTCCAACAACACTCAAGAAGCTCGACACCATCCAGGACAAAGCAGCCCGCTTGATTGGCACCCCATCCAATTTCAATTCAATTTCAATTCAAATCGCTTTATTGGCATGACAAGTTACATCTTATGTTGCCAAAGCATTGGAAAACATTCATGTTTGTTCACAAAAATACAGATCTATCCATACAGTGTATAAACAGATATATCCCTGAGTGTATAAATATACTTTCATATAATTTATGTATACTCTTTTCTTATCTTTAGTGGTTGTCCCTCTGTTTATGGCAAGCTGTAACATAGTGTGCCGCTAGTGTTACGCAATTTCTCTCTTCCCCTAGTAGGTATGGGAGTTTTTGGTCGTCATTCAAATTTCTGAATTCCGGACATATTTTTGTGAATTTTGGGTAGAAATTCTCTCTTATGCCCTGATATTTTCTACAAGCTGTGAGGAAGTGCATCTCTGTCTCCACCATTCCCTGACTGCAGTGAGAGCATATCCTGTCCTCTCTTGGTAGCCGGGTCTGCCTGTGTCTACCTTTTTCGATCGCCAGGCTATGTTCACTAAGTCTGTATATTGTCAAGATTTTTCTCAGTTTGCTGTCCTTTACCATGGTCAGGTAATCAGCTATGTTGTATTGTCTGTTTAGGGCCAAGTAGCAATTGAGTTTGCTTTGGGTTTTTGTTGTTTCTGCCCAATATGTCAGATATTTTTCCTTTTGCTTAGCGACGATTGTGTTGGGTCGAATTCTTTGTGTTACGCTGTCACTGTCCTGGGGCTGGTTATTGTTAGTAGTGTTAGTAGTTACTTCACTGAGTCCCAGGACTAGTTGACTGAGGGTATTCTTCTTTATGGTCATCTCTTGGCATTTCAGGGCGTCGTAGTGATAGCATTGGGGGTTGCTCATTTCTAGGTGTTTCCAAAATTTGGTGGCTCTTTTTTGGATAGTGATTATTAATGGATATTGACCTAGTTCTGCCCTGCATGCATTGTTTACTGTTTCCCTTTGAGTCCGGAGGATACTTTTTCAGAATTCTGCATGTAGGATCTCAATTGGGTGTTTGTCCCATTTTGCAAATTCTTGTTGTGTTAGCGGTCCCCACACCTCACTGCCATAGAGTGCAATTGGTTCAATTACTGATTTGAAAATTTTGAGCCAAATGCTAATTGGGATTTCTATTTGGATTGATTTTTTAATGGCATAGAAAGCCCTTCTTGCTTTCTCTTTCAGTTCATTCACAGCCAGTTTGAAGTTTCCTGTAGAACTGATTTTTAAGCCCAAGTATGTGTAGTTAGTGGTTTGTTCAATTTTGGTTGCTCCTATTGTGAAATTTATTTTGGGTCCCTGATGTCTGGATCTTTGCTGGAACACAAGGACCTTGGTTTTTTGGGGATTTATTGTCAGGGCCCAAATCTGGCAGTACGATTCCAGCAGGTCCAGGTTCTGCTGTAGACCCTCCTTAGTTGGTGACAGCAGAACCAGGTCATCTGCATAGAGGAGGAATTTAACCTTGGATTCATATAGGGTGAGGCCGGGTGCTGTAGATTGTTCAAGTAGTTTTGCCAATTCATTTATGTAAATATTAAAGAGTGTCGGTGAGATTGGCGAGCCCTGCGTCACCCCCCGCCCCTGTGGGAAGTATTTTGTTTGTTTGTCTCCAATTTTAACTGCACATTTGTTGTTTGTATACATTGATTTAATTACATCATATGTTTTTCCCCCTACCCCGCTTTCGATAAGTTTCAGGAATAAACCGTCATGCCAGATGGAGTCGAAAGCCTTCTGGAAATCTATAAAGCATGCGTAGATTTTGCTTTCGTTATGGTGAACGTGTTTGTCAATTAGGGTCTGTAGGGTGAAGATATGATCTGATGTTCTATAGTTTGCAGGAATCCAATTTGGCTTTTATTCAAGACATTGTGCTCCTCAAGGAAGTTTATAAGTCTTTTGTTTATGATGCTACAGAATACCTTCCCCACCTTAAACATTCACTCCCTCCACCACCGGCGTACCGTGGCTGCAGTGGGTACCATCTACAAGATGCACTACAGCAACTCGCCAAGGCTTCTGCGGCAGCACCTCCCAAACCCGCGACCTCTTCCACCTAGAATGACAAGGGCAGCAGGCGCATGGGAACACCACCACCTCCAAGTTCCCCTCCAAGTCACACACCATCCTGACTTAGAAGTATATCGGCCGTTCCTTCATCGTCGCTGGGTCAAAATCCTGGAACTCCCTCCCTAACAGCACTGTGGGAGCACCTTCACCACACGGACTGCAGCGGTTCAAGAAAATGGTTCACCACCGCCATCTCAAGGGCAACTAGGGATAGGCAATAAACGCTGGCCTTGCCAGCGACGCCCAGATCCCATGAACGAATTAAAAAAAAATCTGAACCTCAATTCCATTTACCTGCCACACCGAATAAAAAGCTCAGTCTTCATTCTGCAATCATATTTTGCTACATTAATACCAAATATGGATTAACTTACATTTCTCAATATCAAGTTCTATAAACCGTGTTGTCATTTTAAATGAACTTGCCACATGAATTGATATCATCTGCACACTTAGAGGGAGGAAGAGCTTGTGTCTTAGCACTTTGTCATGTTTTCTTAAAATGTTCACACCAATGAATTATATCGGAAATGTTGTCACTGTTGTAATGCAGGAAATGCGGCAGCCAATGTATGCACAGCAAGATCCCACAAACCGCAATGTGACGATGAGCAGACGATCTGTTTTAGTGATGTTGGTTGCGGGATAAAGATTGTCCCCAGGACACCGGGGAGAACTCTCCTGCTCCTCTTCCAATAGTGGCCACGTGATCTTTTCCGTCCACCTGAGAGAGCAGACGGGGCCTCGGTTTAAAGTCTCCCCCAAAAGACGGCAACCCCGAGAATAGAGAATATCTTCGGTTCTACACTGTAGTGGCGTCTAGATTACGCACTCATTCCCCTCGTCAGACTTAATCCCAGAACATTGTGACTCAGAGGTGAGAACGCTACCAACTGAGCCAAGCTGTTACTTAAACTGAGACAGAAGGTCGTGGGTTCAAGTCCCGCTCCAGAGACCTGAGCATATTACCTAGGCTGACACTCCCAGTGCAGTGCTGAGGGAGCGCTCCACTGTCGGAGGGGCAGTGCTGAGGGAGCGCTCCACTGTCGGAGGGGCAGTACTGAGGGAGCGCCGCACTGTTGGAGGAGCTGTACTGAGGGAGCGCCGCACTGTCGGAGAGGCAGTACTGAGTGTGATGAAATATGTCATTCATCAGACTCTGTAGTTAACTACATATATTGTATTGCCTGCTCCGGAGCTTTACCTTGTATTGTGTATAGTGGACCGCCCCCTTTGTGTGTCAGCTCCGCCCATACCTGGCCCTACTTAAGACAAGCCCAGGCTTGTCTTGCAGCAAAACAGCAGCATGCTAGGTGAAGCCACAGGCATCTTTTCTTTGCTAATAAAAGCCTTGTTTTATTCAGTTAACTTTGAGTCTTGAAGTCATTGAGGCGCATCAATTTTATTAGCAAACTTTAACGATGGATCAGCTTTTGAAACCGGAACGCTTGGATTTGGACCCGTATGCTTCGGATGCATCGGCACGGTTTGGACACTGGTTCCAGTGCTTGGAATTCTTTATGGCCAACTCCGAAGCCGTCACAGCCTCTAAAGCCACCGGAGATGTGAAACTCGGGATCCTGCAGAATCGGGTAAGCCACCGGGTTTTTCCACTCATCCAAGACGCCGCCACCTACCTGGATGCCTGCAACATTCTAAAGGCCCACTATCAGCGGCCTACCAACGAGGTGTATGCCAGGCACCTGCTTGCTACCTGCACACAGCGACCCGGCGAGTCGCTAGAGGAGTTTCTAGTCACCCTAAAAGTGCTTGGCAAAGACTGCAAATGCAAAGACGTGAAAGCCACGGTATACACAGATGAGCTTATTCGGGATGCCTTTATCGCAGGCCTTAGCTCTAATTACATCCGGCAGAGACTGCTAGAGAAAACGGGCCTAGATCTGACACAGGCTGTGGACACAGCGCGATCGCTGGATGTGGCTCAGAAGAACTCTGACTCCTACTCATCAGGCCGCGCGGCCCACGCCGCATCTGCTTCCCCGCCCGGTAGCCCAACACCGTCGGGGCCCTGCTCTCCCCCCAGAAGCCCTACGACTACCGCGACGCATCGGGGCCCCAAATGCTACTTCTGCGGGCAGCCGAGGCACACCAGGAACCTGTGCCCGGCGAAAGGCACCACCTGCTGTAAGTGCAGTAAGAAGGGGCACTTTGGGAAGGTGTGCAGAGGGAACCCCACAGGCAAAACCGCCACCGCCGCGTGCGCGCCGTGGGAGCGGCCATCTTGGACGCCATCTTGTCCGACCTCGTGGGGTCCGCCATCTCGCGAGCAGACAGCGTGGACGCCATCTTACCCGGCCTCGTGTGGCCCACCATCTTGTCCCGATCAGGGCCCTACAGTGGCGTCGATCACAGTGGACCAGTCCAGACCGCACCCACTATCCAAATCGATGGTGGACATCGAGGTAAACGGGTGCAAGGTTAAATGTTTAATTGACAGCGGGAGCACGGAGAGCTTCATTCACCCTGATCTGGTACAACGGCTCTCTCTAACTATAGTCCCTACTCAGGGCAGGATCTCTATGGCCGACAAAACCCAGATATCGACTATTGCGGGTTACTGCGCGGTACGATTGTCCGTTAAAGGCACTGTATATAATAATTTTAAACTGTTAATTATGAAGGATTTATGTGTGAGCGTGATCTTGGGCCTGGATTTTCAGTGCCACCACCAAAGCATCACGCTCAATTTCGGTGGGACCCAGCCGCCCCTCACAGTGTGCGGTCTGGCTACCCTGAAGGTAAAGCCGCCTTCGCTATTCGCGAACCTTACCCCTAACTGCCGGCCAATAGCGACCAAAAGCAGGAGGTACAGCTGGGAGGACAGGCGGTTTATCGCGACCGAGGTAGACAGGCTCCTGAGGGAGTGCATTATTGAACGCAGCAACAGCCCGTGGCGCGCCCAAGTGGTGGTGGTGAGGGGTAGCGAGAAGAAGCGGATGGTGATTGACTATAGTCAAACAGTCAACATCTATACCCAACTAGACGCCTACCCGCTACCCCGCATATTCGAGATGGTGAACCAAATCGCCCAATACCGGGTGTTCTCCACCATCGACCTCAAGTCAGCGTATCACCAGCTCCCTATCAGACCAGAGGACCGTTCGTACACCACCTTCGAGGCAAACGGACACCTCTACCAGTTCCTCAGAGTCCCCTTTGGGGTGACGAATGGGGTCTCGGTCTTTCAGAGGGAGATGGACCGCATGGTTGATGAACACCACTTGCAGGCAATCTTCCCCTATCTCGACAACGTCACCATCTGCGGCCACAACCAACAGGACCACGACTCAAACCTCGCGAGGTTTCTGAAAACCGCACAAAATCTCAACCTCACCTACAACGAGGACAAGTGCGTTTTCAACACCACGCGCCTCTGCATACTAGGCAGCGTGGTGGAGAATGGGGAAATCGGACCAGACCCCGACCGATTGCGCCCCATACAGGAGCTGCCCCTGCCCAACACTCCCAAAGCCCTGAAAAGGTGCCTGGGGTTATTCTCGTATTATGCCCAATGGGTCCCTAACTACTCCGATAAAGCCCGCCCCCTCTTGAAAGCATCCTCTTTCCCGCTCTCTGCTGAGGCCCATGCTGCCTTCAAAAGCATTAAGCAGGATATTGAGTGGGCCACGCTACAGGCAGTGGACGAGAACACTCCGTTTCAAGTGGAAAGTGATGCGTCTGACTTTGCCCTGGCGGCCACCCTCAAGCAGCGGGGCGGCCCGTAGCTTTCTTCTCGAGGACCCTCCAGGGGCCCGAGATCAGACACTCCTCCGTGGAAAAGGAGGCCCAAGCCATCGTGGAGGCAGTGCGCCACTGGCGGCACTACCTAGCCGGCAAACGCTTCACCCTACTTACCGACCAGCGGTCGGTAGCGTTTATGTTCAATAATAAACAGAGGGGGAAGATTAAAAATGATAAGATTCTTAGGTGGCGGATCGAGCTCTCCACCTTCGAGTACGACATCATATACCGGCCGGGGGCCTTTAATGAATCCCCCGACGCCCTCTCATGAGGGATGTGTGCCAGCGCCACCGAGGATCGGCTACAGACCCTCCACAACGACCCCTGCCACCCAGGGGTCACACGGCTGTTCCACTTCATAAAGTCCCGCAACTTACCCTACTCGATTGAGGAAGTTCGGTCCCTGACCAGGAACTGCCGCACTTGCGCTGAGTGCAAGCCTCGGTTCTACCGCCCTGATAGAGCCCACTTAATCAAAGCTACACGGCCCTTCGAGCGGCTTAGCTTAGATTTCAAGGGCCCCCTCCCATCCGTCGACCGCAATGTTTACTTCCTGAACATTGTGGACGAATACTCCCGTTTCCCATTCGCCTTCCCCTGCCCAGACATGACCAGCGCCACGGTCATTAAATGCCTCAACAGCCTGTTCTGCCTGTTCGGGATGCCAAGCTATATCCACATAGATAGGGGGCCGTCCTTCATGAGTGAATAGCTACGCCAGTACATGCTGACCAAGGGGATTGCCACGAGCCGTACCACCAGCTACAACCCCCGGGGTAACGGTCAGATGGAGCGAGAGAACGGGACAGTATGGAGGGCAGTCACCCTACTCTAAGGACCAAGGGCCTCCCTATCTCCCGCTGGCAGGAAGTCCTCCCAGATGTGCTCCACTCAATACGGTCACTATTGTGTACCGCCACTAACGCCATGCCTCATGAGCTAATGTTTGTGTTTCCCCAGAAATCCACCTCAGGCGTATCCATACCATCATGGCTCTCCACCCCAGGTCCGGTACTTTTGCGGAAGCATGTGAGGGGCCACAAGACGGACCCTCTCGTGGAGCCAGTGCACCTGCTCCACGCCAACCCACAATATGCGTATGTCCGGCACGCCGACGGACGGGAGGACACTGTGTCCATAAAAGATCTCGCCCCAGCCGGTAACAACAGCAACAATGACAACGACTACAACAACAACAACAACAACCACAACAACTATTACCCACCCACTCCACCCACTAATTTTTCATCACCCCCGGAAGAACACCAGCCAACGGTACCCCCACCACCTACTCCTTCAACAACCCCGGTGGCGCCCCCGGCAGAGACCCAGGAGACCACCCGGGACACCCAGCCGGCACCCGCGACACCGCAACCGTTACGTCAGTCACAGAGGACTATCACACCCCCGGACAGACTAAATCTGTAGAAGGGGTGAATGTGATGAAATATGTCATTCATCAGACTCTGTCGTTAACTACATATATTGTATTGCCTGCTCCGGTGCTTTACCTTCTATTGTGTATAGTGGACCGCTCCCTTTGTGTGTCGGCTCCGCCCATACCTGGCCCTACTTAAGACAAGCCCAGGCTTGTCTTGCAGCAGAACAGCAGCATGATAGGTGAAGCCACAGGCATCTATTCTTTGCTAATAAAAGCCTTGTTTTATTCAGTTAACTTTGAGTCTTGAAGTCATTGAGGCGCATCACTGAGGGAGCGCTGCACTGTCGGAGGGGCAGTACTGAGGGAGCGCCGCACTGTCGGAGGGGCTGTACTGAGGGAGCGCTGCACTGTCGGAGGGGCAGTACTGAGGGAGTGCTGCCCTGTCGGAGGGTCAGTACTGAGGGAGCGCTGCACTGTTGGAGGGGCTGTACTGAGGGAGCGCCATACTGTCGGAGAGGCAGTGCTGATGGAGCACTGCACTGTCGGAGGGGCAGTACTGAGGGAGCGCCGCACTGTCGGAGTGGCAGTACTGAGGGAGTGCTGCACTGTCGGAGAGGCAGTACTGAGGGAGCGCTACACTGTCAGAGGGGCAGTACTCAGGGAGCGCCGCACTGTCGGAGGGGCAGTACTGAGGGAGCGCCGCATTGTCGGAGTGGCAGTACTGAGGGAGTGCTGCACTGTCGGAGAGGCAGTACTGAGGGGGCGCTGCACTGTCGGAGGGGATGTACTGAGGGAGTGCTGCACTGTTGGAGAGGCAGTACTGAGGGAGCGCTGCACTGTCGGAGGGACAGTGCTGAGGGAGCACTGCACTGCTGGAGGGACAGTACTGAGGGTGTGCTGCACTGTCAGAGGGGCAGTACTGAGGCAGTGCTGCACTGTTGGAGGGGCGGTACTGAGGGAGCGCCGCACTGTCGGAGAGGCAGTACTGAGGGAGCGCTGCACTTTCAGAGGGGCACTACTGAGGGAGCACCGCACTGTTGGAGAGGCAGTACTGAGGGTGTGCTGCACTGTCAGGCGGGCAATACCAAGGGAGTGCTGCACTGTCAGAGAGGCAGTACAGAGGGAGCACCGCACAGTCGGAATGGCAGTACTGAGGGAGCGCTGCACTGTTGGAGGGGCAGTAATGAGGGAGCGCTGCCTGCCGGAGGGGCAGTACTGAGGGAGCGCTGCACTGTTGGAGGGGAAGTACAGAGGGACTACTGCACTGTCGGAGGGACAGTACTGAGGGAGTGCTGCACTGTTGGAGGTGCAGTACTGAGGGAGTGATGCACTGTCGGAGGGGCAGTACTGAGGGAGTGCTGCACTATCGGAGGGGCCGTACTGAGGGCGAGCTGCACTGTCGGAGGGGCAGTGCTGAGGGAGCGCTGCAATGTCAGAGGGGCCGTACTGAGGGTGAGCTGCACTGTCGGAGGGGCAGTGCTGAGGGAGAGCTGCACTGTTGGAGGGGCAGTACTGAGGGAGCGCTGCACTGTCGGAGGGCCAGTACTGCGGGAGCGCCGCACTGTCAGAGGGGCAGTACTGAGGGAGCGCTGCACTGTCGGAGCGGCTGTACTGAGGGAGCGCCGCACTGTCGGAGAGGCAGTACTGAGGGAGCGCTGCACTGTCGGAGGGGCAGTACTGAGGGAGCGCCGCACTGTCGGAGTGGCAGTACTGAGGGAGTGCTGCACTGTCGGAGAGGCAGTACTGAGGGAGCGCTGCACTGTCGGAGGAGCAGTACTGAGGGAGCGCCGCACTGTCGGAGGGGCAGTACTGAGGGAGCGCTGCACTTTCGGAGTGACAGTACTGAGGAAGCACCGCACTGTCGGAGGGGAAGGACTGAGGGAGTGCTGCACTGTTGGAGGGGCAGTACTGAGGGAGCACTGCACTGTCAGAGGGACAGTACTGAGGGAGCACTGCACTGCTGGAGGGACAGTACTGAGGGAGTGCTGCACTGTCAGAGGGGCAGTACTGAGGCAGAGCTGCACTGTTGGAGGGGCGGTACTGAGGGAGTGCTGCACTGTCGGAGAGGCATACTGAGGGAGCGCTGCACTGTCGGAGGGGCAGTACTGAGGGAGCGCCGCACTGTCGGAGGGCCAGTACTGAGGGAGCGCTGCACTGTCGGAGTGACAGTACTGAGGAAGCACCGCACTGTCGGAGGGGAAGGACTGAGGGAGTGCTGCACTGTTGGAGGGGCAGTACTGAGGGAGCGCTGCACTGTCGGAGGGTCAGTACCGAGGGAGCACTGCACTGCTGGAGGGACAGTACTGAGGGAGTGCTGCACTGTCAGAGGGGCAGTACTGAGGCAGTGCTGCACTGTTGGAGGGACGGTACTGTGGGAGTGCTGCACTGTCAGAGGGACGGTACTGAGGGAGCGCCGCACTTTCAGAGGGGCAGTACTGAGGGAGTGCTGCACTGTCGGAGGGACAGTACTTAGTGAGCGCTGCAGTGTCGGAGGGGCAGTACTGAGGGAGCGCGGCACTGTCGGAGGGGCAGTACTGAGGATGTGCTGCACTGTCAGACGGGCAATACCAAGGGAGTGCTGCACTTTCAGAGGGGCAGTACAGAGGGAGCACCGCACTGTCGGAATGGCAGTACTGAGGGAGTGCTGCACTGTCGGAGGGGCAGTACGGAGGCAGCGCTGCACTATTGGAGGGGCAGTACTGAGGGAGCACTGCACTCTTGGAGGCGAAGTACTGAGGGAGTACTGCACTGTCAGAGGGACAGTACTGAGGGAGCGCTGCACTGTCAGAGGGACAGTACTGAGGGAGTGCTGCACTGTCGGAGGGGCAGTGCTGAGGGAGTGCTGCACTGTCGGAGGGGCAGTACTGAGGGAGTGCAACACTGTCAGAGGGGCAGTACTGAGGGAGCACTGCACTGTTGGAGGGTCAGTACTGAGGAAGCGCCGCAGTGTCGGAGGGACAGTACTGAGGGAGTGCTGCACGGTTAGAGGGGCAGTACTGAGGGAGCGCTGCACTGTCGGAGGGACAGTACTGAGGGAGCACTGCACTGCTGGAGGGACAGTACTGAGGGAGTGCTGCACTGTCAGAGAGGCAGTACTGAGGCAGTGCTGCACTGTTGGAGGGGCAGTACTGAGGGAGTGCTGCACTGTCGGAGGGACGGTACTGAGGGAGTGCTGCCATTTCAGAGGGGCAGTACTGAGGGAGTGCTGCACTGTTGGAGGGACAGTACTGAGGGAGCGCAGCACTGTCGGAGGGGCAGTACTGAGGGAGCACCGCACTGTCGGAGGGGCAGTACTGAAGGTGTGCTGCACTGTCGGGAGTGCTGCACTGTGGGCGGGGCAGTACAGAGGGAGCACCGCACAATCGGAAAGACAGTACTGAGGGAGTACTGCACTGTCAGAGGGACAGTACTGAGGGAGCGCTGCACTGTCAGAGGGACAGTACTGAGGGAGTGCTGCACTGTCGGAGGGGCAGTGCTGAGGTAGTGCTGCACTGTCGGAGGGGCAGTACTGAGGGAGTGCAGCACTGTCAGAGGGGCAGTACTGAGGGAGCGCTGCACTGTCGGAGGGGCGGTACTGAGGGCGAGCTGCACTGTCGGAGGGGCAGTGCTGAGGGAGAGCTCCACTGTTGGAGAGGCAGTACTGAGGGAGCGCTGCACTGTCGGAGGGTCAGTACTGAGGGAGCGCCGCACTGTCAGAGGGGCAGTACAGAGGGAGCATGGCCCTGTCGGAGGGGCAATACTGAGGGAGCGCCGCACTGTTGGAGGGTCAGCACTGAGGAAGCGCCGCACTGTTGGAGGGGCAGTACTGAGGGAGCGCTGCGCTGTCAGAGGGTCAGTACTGAGGGAGTGCTGCACTGTTGGAGGGTCAGTACTGAGGAAGCGCTGCACTGTTGGAGGGTCAGTACTGAGGAAGCGCCGCAGTGTCAGAGGGGCAGTACTGAGGGAGGGCGGCCCTGTCGGAGCGGCAGTGCTGAGGGATCGCTGCACTGTTGGAGGGTCAGCACTGAGGAAGCGCCGCACTGTCGGAGAGGCAGTACTGAGGGAGCGCTGCGCTTTCAGAGGGTCACTACTGAGGAAGCGCTGCACTGTTGGAGGGTCAGTACTGAGGAAGCGCCGCAGTGTCGGAGGGACAGTACTGAGGGAGCACTGCACTGTTGGAGGGGCAGTACTGAGGGAGCGCTGCACTGTTGGAGGGTCAGTACTGAGGGAGCGCCGCACTGTCAGAGGGGCAGTACTGAGGGAGCGCTGCGCTTTCAGAGGGTCACTACTGAGGGAGTGCTGCACTGTTGTAGGGTCAGTACTGAGGAAGCGCTGCACTGTTGGAGGGTCAGTACTGAGGAAGCGCCGCACTGTCAGAGGGGCAGTACTGAGGGAGCGCTGCACTGTCGGAGGGACAGTACTGAGGGAGCACTGCACTGTTGGAGGGGCAGTACTGAGGGAGCGCTGCACTGTTGGAGGGTCAGTACTGAGGGAGCGCCGCACTGTCAGAGGGGCAGTACTGAGGGAGCGCGGCCCTGTCGGAGGGGCAGTACTGAGCGAGCGCTGCACTGTTGGAGGGTCAGCACTAAGGAAGCGCTGCACTGTCGGAGGGGCAGTACTGAGGGAGCGCTGCGCTGTCAGAGGGTCAGTACTGAGGGAGTGCTGCACTGTTGGTGGGTCAGTACTGAGGAAGAGCTGCACTGTTGGAGGGTCAGTGCTGAGGAAGCGCCGCAGTGTCGGAGGGGCAGTACAGAGGGAGCGCGGCCCTGTCGGAGGGGCAGTGCTGAGGGAGCGCTGCACTGTTGGAGAGTCAGCACAGAGGAAGCGCCGCACTGTCGGAGGGGCAGTACTGAAGGAGCGCTGCTCTTTCAGAGGGTCAGTACTGAGGAAGTGCTGCACTGTTGGAGGGTCAGTACTGAGGAAGCGCCGCAGTGTCGGAGGGGAAGTACTGAGGGAGTGCTGCACGGTTAGAGGGGCAGTACTGAGGGAGCGCTGCACTGTCGGAGGGACAGTACTGAGGGAGCACTGCACTGCTGGAGGGACAGTACTGAGGGAGTGCTGCACTGTCAGAGGGGCAGTACTGAGGGAGCGCTGCACTGTCGGAGGGGCGGTACTGAGGGCGAGCTGCACTGTCGGAGGGGCAGTGCTGAGGGAGAGCTCCACTGTTGGAGAGGCAGTACTGAGGGAGCGCTGCACTGTCGGAGGGTCAGTACTGAGGGAGCGCCGCACTGTCAGAGGGGCAGTACAGAGGGAGCATGGCCCTGTCGGAGGGGCAATACTGAGGGAGCGCCGCACTGTTGGAGGGTCAGCACTGAGGAAGCGCCGCACTGTTGGAGGGGCAGTACTGAGGGAGCGCTGCGCTGTCAGAGGGTCAGTACTGAGGGAGTGCTGCACTGTTGGAGGGTCAGTACTGAGGAAGCGCTGCACTGTTGGAGGGTCAGTACTGAGGAAGCGCCGCAGTGTCAGAGGGGCAGTACTGAGGGAGGGCGGCCCTGTCGGAGCGGCAGTGCTGAGGGATCGCTGCACTGTTGGAGGGTCAGCACTGAGGAAGCGCCGCACTGTCGGAGGGGCAGTACTGAGGGAGCGCTGCGCTTTCAGAGGGTCACTACTGAGGGAGTGCTGCACTGTTGTAGGGTCAGTACTGAGGAAGCGCTGCACTGTTGGAGGGTCAGTACTGAGGAAGCGCCGCAGTGTCGGAGGGACAGTACTGAGGGAGCACTGCACTGTTGGAGGGGCAGTACTGAGGGAGCGCTGCACTGTTGGAGGGTCAGTACTGAGGGAGCGCCGCACTGTCAGAGGGGCAGTACTGAGGGAGCGCTGCGCTTTCAGAGGGTCACTACTGAGGGAGTGCTGCACTGTTGTAGGGTCAGTACTGAGGAAGCGCTGCACTGTTGGAGGGTCAGTACTGAGGAAGCGCCGCACTGTCAGAGGGGCAGTACTGAGGGAGCGCTGCACTGTCGGAGGGACAGTACTGAGGGAGCACTGCACTGTTGGAGGGGCAGTACTGAGGGAGCGCTGCACTGTTGGAGGGTCAGTACTGAGGGAGCGCCGCACTGTCAGAGGGGCAGTACTGAGGGAGCGCGGCCCTGTCGGAGGGGCAGTACTGAGCGAGCGCTGCACTGTTGGAGGGTCAGCACTAAGGAAGCGCTGCACTGTTGGAGGGTCAGTACTGAGGGAGCGCCGCACTGTCAGAGGGGCAGTACTGAGGGAGCGCGGCCCTGTCGGAGGGGCAGTACTGAGCGAGCGCTGCACTGTTGGAGGGTCAGCACTAAGGAAGCGCCGCACTGTCGGAGGGGCAGTACTGAAGGAGCGCTGCTCTTTCAGAGGGTCAGTACTGAGGAAGTGCTGCACTGTTGGAGGGTCAGTACTGAGGAAGCGCCGCAGTGTCGGAGGGGAAGTACTGAGGGAGTGCTGCACGGTTAGAGGGGCAGTACTGAGGGAGCGCTGCACTGTCGGAGGGACAGTACTGAGGGAGCACTGCACTGCTGGAGGGACAGTACTGAGGGAGTGCTGCACTGTCAGAGGGGCAGTACTGAGGCAGTGCTGCACTGTTGGAGGGGCGGTACTGTGGGAGTGCTGCACTGTCAGAGGGACGGTACTGAGGGAGCGCTGCACTGTCAGAGGGACGGTACTGAGGGAGCGCCGCAATTTCAGAGGGGCAGTACTGAGGGAGTGCTGCACTGTCGGAGGGACAGTACTTAGTGAGCGCTGCAGTGTCGGAGGGGCAGTACTGAGGGAGCACCGCACTGTCGGAGGGGCAGTACTGAGGATGTGCTGCACTGTCAGACGGGCAATACCAAGGGAGTGCTGCACTTTCCGAGGGGCAGTACAGAGGGAGTACCGCACTGTCGGAATGGCAGTACTGAGGGAGTGCTGCACTGTCGGAGGGGCAGTACGGAGGCAGCGCTGCACTATTGGAGGGGCAGTACTGAGGGAGCACTGCACTGTCAGAGGGACAGTACTGAGGGAGCACTGCACTGTCAGAGGGACAGTACTGAGGGAGTGCTGCACTGTTGGAGTGGCAGTACTGAGGGAGTGCAGCACTGTCAGAGGGGCAGTACTGAGGGAGCGCTGCACTGTCGGAGGGGCGGTACTGAGGGCGAGCTGCACTGTCGGAGGGGCAGTGCTGAGGGAGAGCTCCACTGTTGGAGGGGCAGTACTGAGGGAGCGCTGCACTATCGGAGGGTCAGTACTGAGGGAGCGCCGCACTGTCAGAGGGGCAGTACAGAGGGAGCATGGCCCTGTCGGAGGGGCAGTACTGAGGGAGCGCCGCACTGTTGGAGGGTCAGCACTGAGGAAGCGCCGCACTGTTGGAGGGGCAGTACTGAGGGAGCGCTGCGCTGTCAGAGGGTCAGTACTGAGGGAGTGCTGCACTGTTGGAGGGTCAGTACTGAGGAAGCGCTGCACTGTTGGAGGGTCAGCACTGAGGAAGCGCCGCACTGTCGGAGGGGCAGTACTGAGGGAGCGCTGCGCTTTCAGAGGGTCACTACTGAGGGAGTGCTGCACTGTTGTAGGGTCAGTACTGAGGAAGCGCTGCACTGTTGGAGGGTTAGTACTGAGGAAGCGCCGCAGTGTCGGAGTGGCAGTACTGAGGGAGTGCTGAACGGTTAGAGGGGCAGTACTGAGGGAGTGCTGCACTGTCGGAGGGACAGTACTGAGGGAGCACTGCACTGTTGGAGGGGCAGTACTGAGGGAGCGCTGCACTGTTGGAGGGTCAGTACTGAGGGAGCGCCGCACTGTCAGAGGGGCAGTACTGAGGGAGCGCAGCCCTGTCGGAGGGGCAGTACTGAGTGAGCGCTGCACTGTCAGAGGGTCAGTACTGAGGGAGTGCTGCACTGTTGGTGGGTCAGTACTGAGGAAGAGCTGCACTGTCAGAGGGTCAGTACTGAGCGAGCGCTGCACTGTTGGAGGGTCAGCACTGAGGAAGCGCTGCACTGTTGGAGGGTCAGCACTGAGGAAGCGCTGCACTGTCGGAGGGGCAGTACCGAGGGAGCGCTGCGCTGTCAGAGGGTCAGTACTGAGGGAGTGCTGCACTGTTGGTGGGTCAGTACTGAGGAAGAGCTGCACTGTTGGAGGGTCAGTGCTGAGGAAGCGCCGCAGTGTCGGAGGGGCAGTACTGAGGGAGCGCGGCCCTGTCAGAGGGTCAGTACTGAGGGAGTGCTGCACTGTTGGTGGGTCAGTACTGAGGAAGAGCTGCACTGTTGGAGGGTCAGTGCTGAGGAAGCGCCGCAGTGTCGGAGGGGCAGTACTGAAGGAGCGCTGTTCTTTCAGAGGGTCAGTACTGAGGGAGTGCTGCACTGTTGGAGGGTCAGTACTGAGGAAGCGCCGCAGTGTCGGAGGGGAAGTACTGAGGGAGTGCTGCACGGTTAGAGGGGCAGTACTGAGGGAGCGCTGCACTGTCGGAGGGACAGTACTGAGGGAGCACTGCACTGCTGGAGGGACAGTACTGAGGGAGTGCTGCACTGACAGAGAGGCAGTACTGAGGCAGTGCTGCACTGTTGGAGGGGCGGTACTGAGGGAGTGCTGCACTGTCGGAGGGACGGTACTGAGGGAGTGCTGCCATTTCAGAGGGGCAGTACTGAGGGAGTGCTGCACTGTCGGAGGGACAGTACTGAGGGAGCGCAGCACTGTCGGAGGGGCAGTACTGAGGGAGCACCGCACTGTCGGAGGGGCAGTACTGAAGTGTGCTGCACTGTAGGGAGTGCTGCACTGTGGGCGGGGCAGTACAGAGGGAGCACCGCACAATCGGAAAGGCAGTACTGAGGGAGCGCTGCACTGTTGGAGGGCCAGTACTGAGGGAGCGCTGCCTGTCGGAGGGGCAGTACTGAGGGAGCGCTGCACTGTTGGAGGGGAGGTACTGAGGGAGTGCCGCACTGTCGGAGGGACAGTACTGAGGGAGTGCTGCAATGTCGGAGGTGCAGTACTGAGGGATTGCTGCACTGTCGGAGGGGCAGTGCTGAGGGAGTGCTGCACTATCGGAGGGGCCGGACTGAGGGCGAGCTGCACTGTTGGAGGGGCAGTACTGAGGGAGCGCTGCGCTTTCAGAGGGTCACTACTGAGGGAGTGCTGCACTGTTGTAGGGTCAGTACTGAGGAAGCGCTGCACTGTTGGAGGGTCAGTACTGAGGAAGCGCCGCAGTGTCGGAGTGGCGGTACTGAGGGAGTGCTGAACGGTTTGAGGGGCAGTACTGAGGGAGCGCTGCACTGTCGGAGGGACAGTACTGAGGGAGCACTGCACTGCTGGAGGGACAGTACTGAGGGAGTGCTGCACTGTCAGAGGGGCAGTATTGAGGCAGTGCTGCACTGTTGGAGGAGCGGTACTGAGGGAGTGCTGCACTGTCGGAGGGACAGTACTGAGGGAGCGCAGCACTGTCGGAGGGGCAGTACTGAGGGTGTGCTGCACTGTCAGATGGGCAATACCAAGGGAGGGCTGCACTGTCGGAGGGGCAGTACAGAGGGAGCACCGCACAGTCGGAATGGCAGTACTGAGGGAGCGCTGCACTGTCGGAGGGGCATTACTGAGGGAGCACCGCACTGTTGGAGGGGCAGTACTGAGGCAGTGCTGCACTGTCGGAGGGGCGATACTGAGGGAGTGCTGCACTGACAGAGGGACGGTACTGAGGGAGGGCCGCACTTTCGGAGGGGCTGTACCGAGGGAGTGCTGCACTGTCGGAGGGACAGTACTGAGGGGGCGCTGCAGTGTCGGAGGGGCAGTACTGAGGGAGCACCGCACTGTCGGAGGGGCAGTACTGAGGGTGTGCTGCACTGTCAGACGGGCAATACCAAGGGAGTGCTGCACTTTCGGAGGGGCAGTACAGAGGGAGCACCGCACTGTCGGAATGGCAGTACTGATGGAGCGCTGCACTGTCGGAGGGGCAGTACGGAGGCAGCGCTGCACTATTGGAGGGGCAGTACTGAGGGAGCGCTGCACTGTTGGAGGGGAAGTACTGAGGGAGTGCTGCACTGTCAGAGGGGCAGTACTGAGGTAGTCCTGCACTGTCAGAGGGGCAGTACTGAGGGAGCGCTGCACTGTCAGAGGGGCCGTACTGAGGGCGAGCTGCACTGTCGGAGGGGCAGTGCTGAGGGAGAGCTGCACTGTTGGAGGGGCAGTACTGAGGGAATGCTGCACTGTTGGAAGGTCAGTACTGAGGGAGCGCCGCACTGTCAGAGGGGCAGTACTGAGGGAGCGCGGCCCTGTCGGAGGGGCAGTACTGAGCGAGCGCTGCACTGTTGGAGGGTCAGCACTGAGGAAGCGCTGCACTGTCGGAGGGGCAGTACTGAGGGAGCGCTGCGCCGTCAGAGGGTCAGTACTGAGGGAGTGCTGCACTGTTGGTGGGTCACTACTGAGGAAGAGCTGCACTGTTGGAGGGGCAGTGCTGAGGAAGCGCCGCAGTGTCGGAGGGGCAGTACTGAGGGAGCGCGGCCCTGTCGGAGGGGCTGTGCTGAGGGAGCGCTGCACTGTTGGAGAGTCAGCACTGAGGAAGCGCCGCACTGTCTGTGGGGCAGTACTGAAGGAGCGCTGCTCTTTCAGAGTGTCAGTACTGAGGCAGTGCTGCACTGTCGGAGGGGCGATACTGAGGGAGTGCTGCACTGACAGAGGGACGGTACTGAGGGAGGGCCGCACTTTCGGAGGGGCAGTACTGAGGGAGTGCTGCACTGTCGGAGGGACAGTACTGAGGGGGCGCTGCAGTGTCGGAGTGGCAGTACTGAGGGACTCCTGCACTGTCAGAGGGACGGTACTGAGGGAGCGCCGCACTTTCGGAGGGGCAGTACTGAGGGAGTGCTGCACTGTCGGAGGGGCAGTACTGAGGGAGCACCACACTGTCGGAGGGGCAGTACTGAGAGTGTGCTGCACTGTCAGACGGGCAATACCAAGGGAGTGCTGCACTTTCGGAGGGGCAGTACAGAGGGAGCACCGCACTGTCGGAATGGCAGTACTGATGGAGTGCTGCACTGTCGGAGGGGCAGTACGGAGGCAGCGCTGCACTATTGGAGGGGCAGTACTGAGGGAGCGCTGCACTGTTGGAGGGGAAGTACTGAGGGAGTACTGCACTGTCAGAGGGACAGTACTGAGGGAGAGCTGCACTGTCGGAGGGGCAGTAGTGAGGGAGTGCTGCACTGTCAGAGGGGCAGTACTGAGGGAGTGCTGCACTATCGGAGGGGCCATACTGAGGGCGAGCTGCACTGTCGGAGAGGCAGTACTGAGGGAGCGCTGCACTGTCGGAGGGGCCGTACTGAGGGCGAGCTGTACTGTTGGAGGGGCAGTCCTGAGGGAGCGCCCCACTGTCGGAGGGGCAGTACTGAGGGAGTGCTGCAATGTCGGAGGTGCAGTACTGAGGGATTGCTGCACTGTCGGAGGGGCAGTGCTGAGGGAGTGCTGCACTATCGGAGGGGCCGGACTGAGGGCGAGCTGCACTGTTGGAGGGGCAGTACTGAGGGAGCGCTGCGCTTTCAGAGGGTCACTACTGAGGGAGTGCTGCACTGTTGTAGGGTCAGTACTGAGGAAGCGCTGCACTGTTGGAGGGTCAGTACTGAGGAAGCGCCGCAGTGTCGGAGTGGCGGTACTGAGGGAGTGCTGAACGGTTTGAGGGGCAGTACTGAGGGAGCGCTGCACTGTCGGAGGGACAGTACTGAGGGAGCACTGCACTGCTGGAGGGACAGTACTGAGGGAGTGCTGCACTGTCAGAGGGGCAGTATTGAGGCAGTGCTGCACTGTTGGAGGAGCGGTACTGAGGGAGTGCTGCACTGTCGGAGGGACAGTACTGAGGGAGCGCAGCACTGTCGGAGGGGCAGTACTGAGGGTGTGCTGCACTGTCAGATGGGCAATACCAAGGGAGGGCTGCACTGTCGGAGGGACAGTACTGAGGGAGAGCTGCACTGTCGGAGGGGCAGTAGTGAGGGAGTGCTGCCCTGTCAGAGGGGCAGTACTGAGGGAGTGCTGCACTATCGGAGGGGCCATACTGAGGGCGAGCTGCACTGTCGGAGAGGCAGTACTGAGGGAGCGCTGCACTGTCGGAGGGGCCGTACTGAGGGCGAGCTGTACTGTTGGAGGGGCAGTCCTGAGGGAGCGCCCCACTGTCGGAGGGGCAGTACTGAGGGAGTGCTGCAATGTCGGAGGTGCAGTACTGAGGGATTGCTGCACTGTCGGAGGGGCAGTGCTGAGGGAGTGCTGCACTATCGGAGGGGCCGGACTGAGGGCGAGCTGCACTGTTGGAGGGGCAGTACTGAGGGAGCGCTGCGCTTTCAGAGGGTCACTACTGAGGGAGTGCTGCACTGTTGTAGGGTCAGTACTGAGGAAGCGCTGCACTGTTGGAGGGTCAGTACTGAGGAAGCGCCGCAGTGTCGGAGTGGCGGTACTGAGGGAGTGCTGAACGGTTTGAGGGGCAGTACTGAGGGAGCGCTGCACTGTCGGAGGGACAGTACTGAGGGAGCACTGCACTGCTGGAGGGACAGTACTGAGGGAGTGCTGCACTGTCAGAGGGGCAGTATTGAGGCAGTGCTGCACTGTTGGAGGAGCGGTACTGAGGGAGTGCTGCACTGTCGGAGGGACAGTACTGAGGGAGCGCAGCACTGTCGGAGGGGCAGTACTGAGGGTGTGCTGCACTGTCAGATGGGCAATACCAAGGGAGGGCTGCACTGTCGGAGGGGCAGTACAGAGGGAGCACCGCACAGTCGGAATGGCAGTACTGAGGGAGCGCTGCACTGTCGGAGGGGCATTACTGAGGGAGCACCGCACTGTTGGAGGGGCAGTACTGAGGCAGTGCTGCACTGTCGGAGGGGCGATACTGAGGGAGTGCTGCACTGACAGAGGGACGGTACTGAGGGAGGGCCGCACTTTCGGAGGGGCTGTACCGAGGGAGTGCTGCACTGTCGGAGGGACAGTACTGAGGGGGCGCTGCAGTGTCGGAGGGGCAGTACTGAGGGAGCACCGCACTGTCGGAGGGGCAGTACTGAGGGTGTGCTGCACTGTCAGACGGGCAATACCAAGGGAGTGCTGCACTTTCGGAGGGGCAGTACAGAGGGAGCACCGCACTGTCGGAATGGCAGTACTGATGGAGCGCTGCACTGTCGGAGGGGCAGTACGGAGGCAGCGCTGCACTATTGGAGGGGCAGTACTGAGGGAGCGCTGCACTGTTGGAGGGGAAGTACTGAGGGAGTGCTGCACTGTCAGAGGGGCAGTACTGAGGTAGTCCTGCACTGTCAGAGGGGCAGTACTGAGGGAGCGCTGCACTGTCAGAGGGGCCGTACTGAGGGCGAGCTGCACTGTCGGAGGGGCAGTGCTGAGGGAGAGCTGCACTGTTGGAGGGGCAGTACTGAGGGAATGCTGCACTGTTGGAAGGTCAGTACTGAGGGAGCGCCGCACTGTCAGAGGGGCAGTACTGAGGGAGCGCGGCCCTGTCGGAGGGGCAGTACTGAGCGAGCGCTGCACTGTTGGAGGGTCAGCACTGAGGAAGCGCTGCACTGTCGGAGGGGCAGTACTGAGGGAGCGCTGCGCCGTCAGAGGGTCAGTACTGAGGGAGTGCTGCACTGTTGGTGGGTCACTACTGAGGAAGAGCTGCACTGTTGGAGGGGCAGTGCTGAGGAAGCGCCGCAGTGTCGGAGGGGCAGTACTGAGGGAGCGCGGCCCTGTCGGAGGGGCTGTGCTGAGGGAGCGCTGCACTGTTGGAGAGTCAGCACTGAGGAAGCGCCGCACTGTCTGTGGGGCAGTACTGAAGGAGCGCTGCTCTTTCAGAGTGTCAGTACTGAGGCAGTGCTGCACTGTCGGAGGGGCGATACTGAGGGAGTGCTGCACTGACAGAGGGACGGTACTGAGGGAGGGCCGCACTTTCGGAGGGGCAGTACTGAGGGAGTGCTGCACTGTCGGAGGGACAGTACTGAGGGGGCGCTGCAGTGTCGGAGTGGCAGTACTGAGGGACTCCTGCACTGTCAGAGGGACGGTACTGAGGGAGCGCCGCACTTTCGGAGGGGCAGTACTGAGGGAGTGCTGCACTGTCGGAGGGGCAGTACTGAGGGAGCACCACACTGTCGGAGGGGCAGTACTGAGAGTGTGCTGCACTGTCAGACGGGCAATACCAAGGGAGTGCTGCACTTTCGGAGGGGCAGTACAGAGGGAGCACCGCACTGTCGGAATGGCAGTACTGATGGAGTGCTGCACTGTCGGAGGGGCAGTACGGAGGCAGCGCTGCACTATTGGAGGGGCAGTACTGAGGGAGCGCTGCACTGTTGGAGGGGAAGTACTGAGGGAGTACTGCACTGTCAGAGGGACAGTACTGAGGGAGAGCTGCACTGTCGGAGGGGCAGTAGTGAGGGAGTGCTGCACTGTCAGAGGGGCAGTACTGAGGGAGTGCTGCACTATCGGAGGGGCCATACTGAGGGCGAGCTGCACTGTCGGAGAGGCAGTACTGAGGGAGCGCTGCACTGTCGGAGGGGCCGTACTGAGGGCGAGCTGTACTGTTGGAGGGGCAGTGCTGAGGGAGAGCTGCACTGTTGGAGGGGCAGTACTGAGGGAGCGCTGCACTGTCGGAGGGTCAGTACTGAGGGAGCGCCGCACAGTCAGAGGGGCAGTACAGAGGGAGAGCGGCCCTGTCAGAGGGGCAGTACTGAGGGAGTGCTGCACTATCGGAGGGGCCATACTGAGGGCGAGCTGCACTGTCGGAGGGGCAGTACTGAGGGAGCGCTGCACTGTTGGAGGGTCAGCACTGCGGAAGCGCCGCACTGTCGGAGGGGCAGTACTGAGGGAGCGCTGCGCTTTCAAAGGGTCAGTACTGAGGGAGTGCTGCACTGTTGGAGGGTCAGTACTGAGGAAGCGCTGCACTGTTGGAGGGTCAGTACTGAGGAAGCGCCGCAGTGTCGGAGGGGCACTACTGAGGGAGCGCGGCCCTGTCGGAGGGGCAGTACTGAGGGAGCGCTGCACTGTTGGAAGGTCAGCACTGAGGAAGCGCCGCACTGTCGGAGGGGCTGCACTGAGGGAGCGCTGCACTGTCGGAGTGGCAGTCCTGAGGGAGCGCCCCACTGTCGGAGGGGCAGTACTGAGGGAACGCTGCACTGTTGGAGGGGCAGCACTGAGGGAGCGCTGCACTGTCGGAGTGGCAGTACTGAGGGAGCGACGCACTGTCGGAGGGGCAGTGCTGAGGGAGTGCCGCACTGTCGGAGGGGCAGTACTGAGGGTGTGCTGCACTGTTGGAGGGGCAGCACTGAGGGAGAGCTGCACTGTCGGAGTGGCAGTCCTGAGGGAGCGCCCCACTGTCGGAGGGGCAGTACTGAGGGAACGCTGCACTGTTGGAGGGGCAGCACTGAGGGAGCGCTGCACTGTCGGAGTGGCAGTACTGAGGGAGCGACGCACTGTCGGAGGGGCAGTGCTGAGGGAGTGCCGCACTGTCAGAGGGGCAGTACTGAGGGTGTGCTGCACTGTTGGAGGGGCAGCACTGAGGGAGAGCTGCACTGTCGGAGGGGCCGTACTGAGGGTGAGCTGCACTGCTGGAGGGGCAATGCTGAGGGAGAGCTGCACTGTTGGAGGGGCAGTACTGAGGGAGCGCTGCACTGTCAGAGGGGCCGTACTGAGGGTGAGCTGCACTGCTGGAGGGGCAATGCTGAGGGAGAGCTGCACTGTTGGAGGGGCAGTACTGAGGGAGCGCTGCACTGTCAGAGGGGCCGTACTGAGGGTGAGCTGCACTGCTGGAGGGGCAATGCTGAGGGAGAGCTGCACTGTTGGAGGGGCAGTACTGAGGGAGCTCTGCACTGTCGGAGGGTCAGTACTGAGGGAGCGCCGCACTGTCGGAGGGTCAGTACTGAGGGAGCGCGGCACTGTCGGTGGGGCAGTAGTGAGGGAGCGCGGCCCTGTCGGAGGGGCAGTACTGAGGGAGCGCTGCATTGTCGGAGGGGCAGTACTGAGGGAGCGCCGCACTGTCGGAGGGGCAGTACTGAGGGAGCGCTGCACTGTCGGAGGAGCAGCACTGAGGGAGCGCCGCACTGTCGGAGGGGCAGTACTGAGGGAGCGCCGCACTGTCAGAGGGGACATTAATAACACCTTCTTGTCTGGGTGGATGTGGAAGATCCTATATCACTTTTTGAGGGATCTCTCTTCTCCTTGGCCAACAATTATCCCTCAACCAGCAGCGTCTAAAACAGATCAGCTGGTCATTTGGCTCATTGCTGTTTGTGGGACCTTGCTGTGTAATGACAGTATAAAAGTATTTAATTTGCTGTGAAGCAGTTTGGGATGTCCCAGGATATGGAAGGTGTGAGATAAATACAGGATCCTTCACCAGACTGATTCCTGGGATGGCAGGACTGTCGTATGAGGAGAGATTGGGTCGACTAGGCCTGTATTCACTAGAATTTAGAAGAATGAGAGGGGATCTCATTGAAACGTATAAAATTCTGCCAGGGCTAGACAGACTGGATGCAGGGAGGATGTTTCCCCTGGCTGGGGGTTCTAGAACGAGGGGTCACAGTCTCAGGATACGGGGTAGGACATTTAGGACTGAGATGAGGAGAAATTTCTTCACTCAGCGGGTGGTGTACCTGTGGAATTCTCTACCACAGGAGGCTGTGGAGGCCAAGTCACTGAATATATTTAAGAAGGAGATAGATAGATTTCTAGACACAAAAGACATCAAGGGGCATGGGGAGAGAGCGGGAATATGGTATTGAGATAGAGGATCAGCAATGATCATATTGAATGGCTGAGCAGGCTCGAAGGGCCGAATGGCCTACTCCTGCTCCTATTTTTCTATGTTTCCATCCTTGCTATTTAGACATTCAGAAGACACAATACAAGAAGCTACAGTGCACAGGACGACAGGCAGAGAGAGAGAGAGATAGATAGAGAGAGAGGGAGAGAGAGAGAGACAGATAGACAGAGAGAGTGGGATAGACAGACAGAGAGACAGAGAGAGAGAGAGAGAGATAGACAGACAGAGGGAGAGACAGAGAGAGACAGAGAGAGAGAGAGAGACAGAGAGAGATAGAGATAGAGAGAGAGTCAGAGAGAGAGAGAGACAGAGAGAGAGAGAGACAGAGAGAGATAGAGATAGAGAGTCAGAGAGAGAGAGAGACAGACAGACAGAGAGAGACAGACAGAGAGAGAGACAGAGATAGACAGACAGAGAGAGAGAGACAGACAGAGAGAGAGAGACAGACAGACAGAGAGAGACAGACAGAGAGAGAGACAGAGATAGACAGACAGAGAGAGAGAGACAGACAGAGAGAGAGAGATAGACAGACAGAGAGAGAGACAGACAGAGAGAGAGACAGAGATAGACAGACAGAGAGAGACAGACAGACAGAGAGAGAGAGATAGACAGAGAGGTAGAGATAGACAGAGAGAGAGATAGACAGACAGACGAGTAGGCAGAGAGGTAGACAGACAGAGGGAGAGGTAGACAGACAGACAGGCAGATAGACAGACTGTTAGACAAACGTACTGCTAGAGTGAAAAAACTAACACCTTGTACCTGTTTCATTTTACAGTCACTGTGCTGGTCAGCATATCGACAACGGGTGTGGATTTCAGATTAATTACAAAACGCAATTTAAGAACGTAAGAATTAGGAGCAGGAGTCGGCCATTCGGCCCCTCGAGCCTGCTCCACCATTCAATTATATCATGGCTGATCTTCGACCTCAACTCCACTTTCCCGTCCGATCCCCATATCCCTCGATTCCCCGAGAGTCCAAAAATCTGTCGCTCTCAGCCTTAAATATACTCAAAGACTCAGCATCCACAGCCCTCTGGGGTAGAGAATTCCAAAGATTCACCACCCTCTGGGTGAAGAAATTCCTCCTCATCTCAGTCTTAAATGCCCGACCCCTTATCCTGAGACTGTGACCCCTGGTTCTAGACTCCCCAGCCGGGGGAAACATCCTCTCAGCATCTACCCTTTCAATCCCCTTCAGAATCTTAGATGTTTCAATGAGATCACCTCTCATTCTTTCATTTTCAATTTGCACATTTCTGCAGCCTAATAGTAAGACTTGAACAAGCACTTCAGAAAGATTCATACTGCTCCTGTGAGCCATACTCCGACAAACCGATTACTCGAAGAGTCTAGCATTCCAACAGAGCACCAGCTGCAATATATGGCCACATCTGCACTTGCTGCAAAATATATTTATGGTCTGGGAATTCACACGCTGAGCATTTCAGTCCTTTTAAATTGAGAAACGTTGCTGTGATTGAAAGAATAGAAAGCAAAATCAGTGAAGGAGTATCAAATAGTTGACCCGAAGCGTGGGTTGGAAATCCTGTAACCTGAGGGAGGAGGGGAGTTCCACAGATCTTAGATCCCAGGGAAAGAATGAGTTAGAATGGGAGACGGTGAGGTGAGTCTGGATTTCAACACAGTGAGGGGGCAAGGAGGGGAAAGAATGAGTTAGAATGGGAGACGGTGAGGTGAGTCTGGATTTCAACACAGTGAGGGGGCAAGGAGGGGAAAGAATGAGTAGGGATGGGATAATCAGAGAGTAGGAGGAACAAGAGAGTGCTGTATAATTTCATCAGCACTTTGCAATTGAGGGTTAATAAGGTAAAATGAGAGCCCTGAATCTTATTAATATGATGAAGAGAAGGGCACTCAGCAATGCAGTGTAAACACCAACCACTCACCAAGCAGAAATGGAGGAAGCTTTGTGTTTATCAGAAATAGCTCGATTCTGTCTGGTGCACAGACACGGACTGGAACCAGTCACTCGACAATTTAGTCTATTAGCAACATGTTACATGTTCATTTTTCAAATTAGAAATCTGCTTTGTTACTAAGAAATATAACAAATAGGCGATTGTTCAACGAGCCATTATAATTCAAGACAGAAAGAAATGGAGAAAGAGGGAAAGAGAAACCAAGAATCATAGAATGATGATTAATACAATTAAGAGAAGTCTGCAGGGTGGATGAGCAAACTGAGCATGGTACCGTGGTACAGCAGGCCATTCAAGTGAACAGGCTGGGTCTCTTTGAAAAGAGAAGGCTGAGGGGTGACCTAATAGAGGTCTTTAAAATTATGAAAGGTTTTGATAGAGTGGATACAGAGAGTGTTTCCACTTGTGGGGAAGAGCATAACTAGAGGCCATCAATATAAGATAGTCACCAAGAAATCCAATAGGGAATTCAGAAGAAACCTCTTTACCCAGAGAGTGGTGAGAATGTGGAACTCGCTACCACAGGGAGTGGTTGAAGCGAATAGTATCGATACATTTAAGGGGGGGCTGGACAAGCACATGAGGGAGAAGGGAATAGAGGGTTATGATGATAGATTTAGATGAGGAAAGATGGGAGGAGGCTCGAGTGGAGCATAAACACCAGCATGGACTGCTTGGGCCGAATGGCCTGTTTCTGTGCCGTATATCCTCTGTAATCCTATGTAAGTGGGGGGAGTGAAAAGGAATGTTGTAGTGGTAGGGGACAGTATAGTCAGGGGGATAGATACTGTTCTCTGCAGCCGTGACCGGGAGTTCCAAAAGCTGTGTTGCCTGCCCAGTGCAAGGGTTAAGGATATCTCCTCACGGTTGGAGAAGAACTTGGAGTGGGAGGGGGAGGATGCAGTTGTTGTGGTCCATGTAGGAACCAACGACATAGGTAGAACTAGGTATGAGGTTTTTTTTTAGTTTGAAGAGCTAGGGTCCAAATGAAAAAGCAGAACCTCAAAAGGTAATAACTTCTGGATTGTAACCTGAGCCAAATGCAAATTGGAAACAGGAAATTAGAGGGACATGTAACAAGCGTAATCCATTAATCATGGGGGACTTTAATTTTCATATAGACTGGGCAAACCAAATTTGCAGTAATAGTGTGGAGGACGAATTCATGGAATGCAGTCAAGGCAGTTTTCTAGATCAGTGTGTTGAGTAACCAACTAGGGAACATGCTATTTTAGATCCAGTATTGTGCAATGAGACAGGGTTAATTAATAACCTTCTAGTAAAGGAGCCTTTGGGGAAGAGTGATCATAATATGATAGAAATTTATGTTGAGTTAGAGAGTGATTTAGTTAAGTCCAAAATTAGCGTCTTAAATCTGAACAAAGCAATCTACATAGGTAGTTGGGTAAGATAGATTGGGAAATTAGATTAAAAGATATGATGGTAGATAAGCAATGGCAAACATTTAAAGGAATAATTCATAATTCACAACAAAAATGCATTCCCTTAAGGAATAAAAACCCAATGGGAAAAATGGTCCAACTGTGACTAACAAGAGAAGTCACCACACTTTAGGAAGGATGTGAAGGTCCTTGAGAGGGTGCAGAGGAGATTTACCAGAATGATTCCAGGGATGAGGGATTTTAGCTACATGGTTAGGTTGGAGAAGCTGGGGTTGTTCTCCTTGGAGCAAAGGCAGTTGAGGGGAGATTTGATCGAGGTGTACAAGATTATGACGGGTTTGGATAAGGTAGACAGGGAAAGGCTGTTCCCATTAGCTGATGGTACAAGGACTCGGGGACACAGATTTAAGGTTTTGGGCAAGAGATACAGGGGGGATGTGAGGAAGAACGTTTTTATGCAGCGAGTGGTAATACGAGCATACAAATTAGGAGCAGAAGTAGGATACTCGGCCCTTCGAGCCTGCTCCGCCATTCAATAAGATCATGGCTGATCCGATTACTCCACATTCCCGCCTACCTCTGATAGCTTTTCACCCCCTTGCTTACCAAGAATCTATCTACCGCTGCCTTAAAAATATTCAAAGACTCTGCTTCCACTGCCCTCTGAGGAAGAGAGTTCCAAAGACTCACGAACCTCCGTGAGAAAAAAATTCTCCTCATCTCTGTCTTAAATGGGCGACCCCTTATTTTTAAACAGTGACCCCTAGTTCTAGATTCTCCCACAAGGGGAAACATCCTCTCCACATCCACCCTGTCCAGACCCCTCAGGATCTTCTATGTTTCAATCAAGTCACCTCTTACTCTTCTAAACTCCAGCAGATACAAGCCTAGCCTGTCCAACCTTTCCTCATAAGACAACCCGCCCATTCCAGGTATTAGTCTAGTAAATCTTCTCTGAACTGCTTCCAACGCATTTACATCCTTCCTTAAATAAGGAGACCAACACTGTACACAGTACTCCAGATGTGGTCCCACTAATGCTCTGTATAACTGAAGCATAACCTCCCTACTTTTGCATTCAATTCCCCTCGCAATAAACTGTAACATTCTATTAGCTTTAAAGGGATCAAGGGATATGGAGAGAAGGCAGGGACAGGGTACTGAATTTGGATGATCAGCCATGATCGCATTGAATGGCGGAGCAGGCTTGAGGGGCCGAATGGCCTACTCCTGCTCCTATCTTCTATGTTTCTGTGTTTCCTAATTACTTGCTGTACCTGCATAGTAACCTTTTGCAATTCATGCACTAGGACACCCAAATCCCTCTGCATCTCAGAGCTCTGCAATCTCTCACCATTTAGATAATATGCTTCTTTTTTATTCTTCCTGCCAAAATGGACAACTTCACATTTTCCCACATTATACTCCATTTGCCAGATCTTTGCCCACTCACTTAACCTATCTATATCCCTTTGTAGTCTCCTTATGTCCTCTTCACAATTTACTTTCCTACCTATCTTTGTGTCATCAGCAAATTTAGCAACCATACCTTCGGTCCCTTCATCTATGTCATTTATATAAATTGTAAAAAGTTGAGGCCCCAGCACTGATCCCTGTGGCACACCACTCGTTACATCTTGCCAATCAGAAAATGTCCCATTTATGCCTCTCTGTTTCCTGTTAGCTAGCCAATCTTCTGTCCATGCCAATATGTTACCCCCATACCATGAGCTTTTATTTTCTGTAATAACCTTTGATGTGGCACCTTATCAAATGCCTTCTGGAAATCTAAGTACAGTACATCCACTGGTTCCCCTTTATCCACAGCACATGTTACTTCCTCAAAGAACTGCAATAAATTGGTTAAACATGATTTCCCTTACACAAAACCATGTTGACTCTGCCTGATTACTTTGAACATTTCTAAGTGCCCTGCTATAACGTCTTTAATAATAGCTTCGAACATCTTCCCTATGACAGCTGTTAAGCTAACTGGCCTGTAGTTTCCTGCTTTCTGTCTCCCTCACTTTTTGAATAAAGGAGTTACATTCACTATTTTCCAATCTAATGGAACCTTCCCCGAATCTAGGGAATTTTGGAAATTTAAAACCAACGCATCAACTATCTCACTAGCCACTTCTTTTAAGACCCTAGGATGACACAAATTTTCAGAACTGACACAAATTTTCAGAACCTCTCTGGCCACAGGGGATGTACCAGAGGACTGGAGAACAGCTAACATAGTACCATTATTCAAGAAGGGTAGCAGGGATAAACCAGGGAATTACAGGCCAGTGAGCCTAACATCTGTGGTAGGGAAATTATTGGAAAAAATTCTGAGGGACAAAATTAGTCTCTACTTGGAGAGGCAAGGATTAATCGGAGATAGTCAGCATGGCTTTGTCAAGGGTAAATCATGTCTGACAAATCTGATTGAATTTTTCGAGGGGGTGACTAGGGGGGTGGATGAGGGAAATGCTGTGGATGTGGTTTACATGGACTTCAGTAAAGCTTTTGACAAAGTCCCGCATAGGAGACTGGTCAAGAAGGTAAGAGCCCATGGGATCCAGGGTGCCTTGGCGTGTTGGATCCTAAACTGGCTGAGTGGCAGGAGGCAGAGGGTGATGGTCGAAGGTTGCTTTTGTGACTGGAAGCTTGTGTCCAGTGGGGTACCTCAGGGATCGGTGCTGGGTCCCTTGTTGTTTGTGATCTACATAAATGATTTGGATGAGAATGTAAAAGGTATGATCAGTAAGTTCGCAGATGACACGAAAATTGGTGGGGTGGTAAATTGTGAGGAGGAAAGCCTCAGGCTACAGGACGATATAAACGTGTTGGTCAGATGGGCGGAAAAGTGGCAAATGGAAGTTAACCCTGAAAAGTGCGAGGTGATGCATTTTGGACGGACAAATAAGGCAAGGGAATACACAATGAGTGGTAGGACCCTAGGAAGTACAGAGGGTCAGAGGGACCTTGGTGTACATGTACATAGATCCCTGAAGGCAGTGGAACAGGTAGATAAGGTGGTTAAAAAGGCATATGGGATACTTGCCTTCATTAGCCGAGGCATAGAATATAAGAGCAGGGAGGTTATGATGGAGCTGTACAAAACGCTGGTGAGGCCACAGCTGGAGTACTGTGTGCAGTTCTGGTCGCCTCACTATAGGAAGGATGTGATTGCTTTGGAGAGGGTGCAGAGAAGATTCACCAGGATGTTACCTGGGATGGAGCGCCTCAGCTATGAAGAGATGCTGGACAGGCTGGGGTTGTTTTCCTTGGAGCAAAGAAGGCTGAGGGGGGACCTGATTGAGGTGTACAAAATGATGAGGGGCATAGATAGGGTAGATAAAGAGGAACTTTTCCCCTTAGTAGGGGGGTCAATAACAAGGGGGCATAGATTCAGGGTAAGGGGCAGGAGATTTAGAGGGGATTTGAGGAGGAACTTTTTCACCCAGAGGGTGGTTGGGATGTGGAACTCAATGCCTGAAAGGGTGGTAGAGGCAGGAACCCTCACAACATTCAAGAAGCATTTGGATGAGCACTTGAAATGCCATTGCATACAAGGCTATGGACCAAATGCTGGAAAATGGGATTAGACTGGACAGGGATGGATGGGCGGCGCAGACACGATGGGCCGAAGGGCCTCTTTCTGTGCTGTAAAACTCTATGACTCTATGACTCTATGACTCTATGAAGTCCATCAGGACCCGAGGACTTGTCAGCCCGCAGCTCCAACAATGTGCTCAGTACCACCTCCCTGGTGATTATAATTTTCTTGAGTTCCTCCCTCCCTTCCATTTCCTGATTTACAGCTATTTCTGGGATGTTACTTGTATCCTCTATAGTGAAGACCGATGCAAAATACCTGTTCAATTCAACTGCCATCTCCTTATTTCCATTATTAATTTCCCAGACTCACTTTTTATAGGACCAACGCTCACTTTGTTAACTCTTTTCTTTTTTAAATATCTATAGACACTCTTACTATCTGTTTTTATATTTCTAGCTAGCTTTCTCTCGTACTCTAATTTTTCTCTCCTTATTAATCTTTCAGTCATTCTTTGCTGTTTTTTATATTCTGTCCAATCTTCTGACCTGCCACCCACCTTTGCGCAATTATATGCTTTTTCTTTAAGTTTAATACTATCTTTAACGTTGGAATGTATATATTCTGTGTATTTTGAAGTATCCCCTTAAATGTCAGCCACTGCAACTCTATTGACCGATCCCTTAACCTAATTTGCCAGTTCACTTTAGCTAGCTTTGCTTTTATGCCCTCATAATTGCCCTTATTTAAGTTTAAAATACTAGTCTTGGACCCACTCTTCTCTCTTTCTCAAACTGAATGTAAAATTCAATCATATTATGATCGCTGCTACCTAGGGGTGCCTTAACTATGAGGTCATTAATTAATCCTATCTCAATTCACAATACCAGGTCTAGTATAGCCTGCTCTCTGGTTGGCTCCAGAATGAGCTGTTCTAAGAAACTATCCCGAAAAACATTCTATGAACTCCTCATCTATGCTACCTTTGCCCATCTGATTTTTCCAGTCTATATGTAGATTAAAATCCCCCATGATTATTGCCATACCCTTCTGACAAGCTCCCATTATTTCTTCCTTTATACTCCATCCTACCATGTGATTACTGTTAGAGGGCCTGTACATCACTCCCACAAGTGACTTCTTGCCTTTATTATTTCTCATCTCTACCCAAACCACTTCTACATCCTGGTTTCCTGAACTTAGGTCACCCCTCTCTATTGTGCTAATACCATCATTAATTAACAGAGCCACCCCTCTGGGACTCGCTGCCGACGGGGGTGGTGGAAGCGGAGACGTTCAATGATTTCAAAAGGAAATTGGATAGGCACTTGAGGGAAATAAACTTGCAGGGCTACGGGGATAGAGCGGGGGAATGGGACTGACTGGATTGCTCTACAGAGAGCTGGGCCAAATGGCCTCCCTCTGTGCCGTTATGACTCTGACTCTAAGTTAAAGGTAGTATTAGATTCAGGGAAGATGCTTATAATGTTACCAAAAAGAGTAGTAAGCCTGAGGATTGGGAGTATTTTAGAATTCAGCAAAGGAGGACCAAGAAATTGAAAAAGAGAGAGGAAATAGAATATGAGAGTAAAAAGACTGTAAAAGCTTCTATAGGTATGTAAAAAGGAAGAGATTAGTGAAAGTAAATACGGGCCCCTTACAGACAGAGACAGGAGAAATTATAATGGGGAATAAGGAAATGGCTGAGACATTAAACAAATACTTTGTATCTGCCTTCATGGTAGATATTGCTGCTATCACAGAGACGTGGCTGAGGGAGGCGCAGGACTGGCAGCTCAATATTCCGGGGTACAGAATCTTCAGGTGAGACAGAGGGGGGTGTAAAAGAGGACGGGGTGTTGCAATATTAATCAAGGAGTCAATTACTGCAATAAGGAAGGATGATATCTTAGCAGGTTCCTCTAATGAGGCCATAAGGGAAGAGCTTAAAAACAAAAAGGGGGCAAGCACTTTGCTGGGAGTGTACTATAGGCCCCCAAACAGTCAGGGGGAGATAGAGGAACAGATATGTAGACAAATCTCAGAGAAATGTAGGAATAATAGGGTAATAATAGTAGGGGATTTCAACCTCCCCAATATTAACTGGGATAGTCAGAGTGTGAAAGGCTTAGAGGGTGCAGAATTCCTTAAATGCATCCAGGAGAGCTTTTTGAGCCAGCATGTAGAAAGTCCTACAAGAGAGGGGGTAGTAATGGACCTAATTCCAGGGAAAGTAGCCGGGCAAGTGGTAGAAGTGTCAGCAGGAGAGCATTTTGGTGACAGTGACCATAATTCGGTGAGATTTAAGGGAGTCAAGGAAAAGGACAAAGATGGACCGGAAATAAAGTCACTAAATTGGGGGAAGGCTGATTTTAATATGATAAGGCAGGATCTGGCCAAAGTGGACTGGGATCAGCTACTTGTAGGAAAATCCACATCAGAGCAGTGGGAGTCTTTCAGAAAGGAAATAGAGAGAGTACAATGCCAACATGTTCCCATAAAGGTCAAGGGTGGGACTAACAAACCCAGGGAACCCTGGATGTCAAGAGATATACAAGAATGGATAAGGAAAAAAAGGGAGGCTTTTGGCTGTTACAAAGGACTAAAAACAGTGGAAGCCCTAGAGGAGTATAGAAAGTGCAGGGGGGTACTTAAAAATGAAATTAGGAGAGCGAAGAGGGAGCATGAAATAACACTGGCGGGCAAAATAAAGGAAAAACCCAAAGTGTTATATAAGTATATTAAGGGCAAGAGGATAACCAGGATAAAAAGGATAACCAACACTGTCCATTAATCCTGTGAGTGCAATGTCCAATAATCCTGTGAATACAATGTCCAATATTCCTGTAAGTACAATGTCCAATAATCCTGTGAATACACTGCCCAATAATCGTGTGAGTACAATGTCCAATAATCCTATGAGTACAATGTCCAATAAAATTGTGAGGACTATGTCCAATAATCCAGGGTAATTAGGGATAGCATAAGATCCAAGGAGAGGACATATAAATTGGCCAGAAAAAGCAGTAAACCTGAGGATTGGGAGTTGTTTAGGATTCAACAAAGGAGGACAAAGGGATTAATTAAGCATTCTGCACCCTCTAAGCCTTTCACACTCTGACTATCCTAGTTAATATTGGGGAAGTTGAAATCCCCCACTATTATTACTCTATTATTTGCTCATTTCTCTGAGATTTGCCTACATATCTGTTCCTCTATCTCCCCGACTGTTTGGGGGCCTATAGTACACTCCCAGCAAAGTGCTTGCCCCCTTTTTGTTTTTAAGTTCTACCCATATGACCTCATTAGAGGAACCTATTAATATATCATCCCTCCTTACAGCAGTAATTGACTCCTTAATTAATTTTGCGACACCCCCTCCTCTTTTACCTCCCCCTGTCTCGCCTGAAGATTCTATACCCTGGAATATTGAGCTGCCAGTCTTGCCCCTCCCTCAACCATGTCTCCGTGATAGCAACAATATCATACTCCCATGTGTTCATCAACACCTTCAGTTCATCCACCTTATTCGCAAGACTCCTTGCATTAAAATAAATGCCATCCAGCCTTGCCCTACTCCCTTGTGCCGTTACATATTTGCTCTGCCTTCCAAGCTGACTTGTTTTTTCCTCTATATTTGGCTGTACATCACCCCCTATTATAGCTCCACTCTGTATCCCATCCCCCTGCCAAGTTAGTTTAAACCCCCCCCAACAGTGCTAGCAAACCTCCCCGCAAGGATATTTGTCCCGTTCTGGTTCAGGTGCAACCCATCTGACTTGTACAAGTCCCACCTTCCCCAGAAGCAGACCCAGTGATCCAGGAAACTAAAGCTCTCCCTCCTTGCTGCAGGACCTCATCCCTCTTCCTACCCATGTCGTTGGTCCCAATGTGAACCACGACCTCTGACTGTTCACCCTCCCCCTTCAGAATGCCCTGCAGCCATTCAGTGACATCCTTGACCCTGGCACCAGGGAGGCAACAAACCATCTTGGAGTCACGTCTATGGCCACAGAAACGCCTATCTGTTCCCCTTACGATAGAATCCCCTACCACTATTGCTCTCCCACTCTTTTTCCTCCCATCGTGAGCAGCAGAAGCACCCCCGGTTCCAGGACGTTGGCTGCTGCTGCCTTCCCCTGGTAAGTCATCACCCTGAACAGTATCCAAATCGGTATATCTGTTTGAGAGGGGAATGGCCACAGGGGTCCCCTGCACTACCTGCCTGCTTGTACTGCTTCGCATGATGGTCACCCATTTCCCTTCTGCCTGTGCAGCCCTTACCTGCAGTGTGACCAACTCACTAAACATGTTATCGACGACCCTCTCAGCATCGCGAATGCTCCAAAACTCATCCATCCGCAGCTCCAGCGCCTCAATGCAGTCTGTTAGAAGCTGCAGCTGGATACAGTTCCGGCACACATGGTCATCAGGGACACCGGCAGTGTCCCTGAAATCCCACATAGCGCAGGTGGAGCATAACACAGGGCTGGGCTGTCCTGACATGACTTACCCTTTAATTAATTTAAATTCATTCAATACCACAAATTAAAGATATACTCTAGGGCGCTTGTATGGCAGAAGTCCCCGATACACCAGAGAGACCCTAGAAAATATAAACTGCAGAATTGAAGTGCTGGGTACTGAATTTGGATGACCAGCCATGATCGCATTGAATGGCGGAACAGGCTCGAGGGACCGAATGGCCTACTCCAGCTCCTGTCTTCTATGTTTCTATGTTTCTATGTAATCCTGTGAGTACATCAAAGAGTGCTGTGGGTTTGGGTAAGTGTGAGAGTTCTTTAATTGTTATTTCTCTTTAAATCATTCTTGATAAGATTACTTAAGCAGTTTAAGTAAAGGGGAAAAGTTAAATATTTGGGATTCTGTTGGTTTAAGAAGAGTAAAACAAGGTTACACTGCAGTAGGAGTAAATTGGCACAGCAGGCAGTGGAAACCAGTTTTCTAACCAATCAGCAGGGGTGACTCATTTGGCTGTAAACAAACAAACAGTATAAAAAGACCAGTCCGAGTGCGAGCAAGCACTGAGTGCGAGTCATCAAAGAGTGCTGTGAGTTTGGGTAAGTGTGAGTTTGGGTAAGTGGGGTGTTAGGTGCTCTTTTCAAACTTTAACTCTGTGGGTTGTAGTTAATAAGGCCTTTCTGGTGCAGAGTGACTGTTGGAAAACCATTTAACTGGTGTAACCAGAGGGATTGATTTAATTTAAATCCAATTAATTAAAGGGGATACTAGCATCTAAAATCGGGCAGAGGGTGTCCATAACTAACAATAAAAAATGTAATTAATTACATAGAATGGAGCTGGTGATGTGTTACTGTTGTGAGATGTGGGAGCCGGTGAACCCCATTGAGGCTCACAGTGATTACGTCTGTGACAAGTGTCTGCTGCTACAGGAACTCCAGCTCCGTGTTTATGAGCTGGAGTCTGAGCTTCAGACACTGCGACACATCAGGGAGGGGGAGAAGTACCTGGACTCTGTGTATCAGGAGGTGGTCACACCTATGAAGTTAATTAATTCAGATGTAGCCCATGGTCAGGGACAGGACGGTGTGACTATGAGTGAGGCAGGTACGGGGATCCAGGAAGTAGAGCTGGAGGAGCCGCAGCCCTTGCTCTTGTCCAACAGGTTCAAGGTTCTTACTCCCTGTGGGGACAGGAGCAGGGACTGCAGGGAGGATGAGCAACCTGGCCACAGCACCGTGGAACGGGGGGCCATTCAAGAGGGGGGAGTAAATAGAAATGTTGTAGTGGTAGGGGATAGTATTATTAGGGGGATAGATAGAGTTCTCTGCAGCCGAGAGCGAGAGTCCCGAAGGCTGTGTTGCCTACCCGGTGCCAGGGTTAAGGACATCTCCTCTGGGCTGGAAAGAAACTTGCAGTGGGAGGGGGTGGATCCAGTCGTCGTGGTCCATGTTGGTACAAACGACGTAGATAGGACTAAGAAGCCGGTTCTGTTAAAGGAGTATGAGCAGCTAGGGGTCAAATTAAAAAACAGACCCTCAAGGGTAATAAACTCTGGATTATTACCTGAGCCATGAGCGAATTTGGCTAGGACAAATAAAATTAGAGAGTTAAATGCGTGGCTCAAAGACTGGTATGGGAGAAATCGGTTTTGCTTCCTGGGACACTGGCACCAGTACTGGGGCAGGAGGGAGTTGTTCCATTGGGACGGGCTTCACTTAGCCAGTGCTGGGACTAGAGTCCTGGTGGATCATATAACTAGGGCTGTAGAGAGGGCTTTAAAATAACTAGTGGGGGGGAGGTTCCTAGAGAGCAAATAATAAAAATGACAACAGAGAAGGTCATAGACTAAGGTAGCAGTGGGGAAATTAAAAACCAGAGCGTGTCAGGAAGGGGCAGAAGGTATGGAGTAAAAAGTAAAGTAATAAAAAGGGCAAAAGCAGGAACTAAGTGTCACAAAACATATTTGAATGTTCTCTATCTGAATGCACGTAGCATTTGTAACAAAATAGATGAGTTAATGGCACAAATAACTACATATCGGTATGATCTTGTGGCCATTACAGAAACATGGCTGCAGGGTGACAATGCCTGAGAATTAAACATACCAGGTTATTTAACGATCAGGAAGGACAGGCAGGAAGGAAGGGGAGGTGGGGTGGCTATGTTAATAAAGGAAGGAATCACTGTAATACAGAGAAATGATATTGGGTCAAAAGATCAGGATAATGAAACAGTTTGGGTGGAGGTAAGGAATAATAAGGGGAAGAAAACACTAGTGGGCGTAGTCTATAGGCCTCCGAACAGTTGCAACTCTTTTGGACGGAGTATCAATCAGGAAATAGTTCAGACTTGTAATAAGGGAACATCTATAATTATGGGGGATTTTAACTATCATATTAACTGGACAAATCAAATTGGGCAGGGCTGCTTTGAGGATGAGTTCATTGAGTGTATTAGGGATGGGTTTCTTGAGCAGTATGTAACTGAACCGACCAGGGGGCAAGCAACCTTAGATCTGGTCCTGTGTAACGAGACAGGATTAATTAAAAATGTCCTAGTAAAGGATCCCTTGGAATGAGTGACCATAACATGGTTGAATTCCATATTCAATTAGAGGGTGAGAAGGTTGGATCTCAAACAAGCATGCTAAGCTTGAATAAAGGAGACTATGAAGGTATGAGAGCGGAATTGAGTAGAGTGGATTGGGAAAATAGATTAAAGGGTAAGACGATACATGATCAGTGATGTACATTTAAGGAGTTATTTTACAACTTCCAAAAAATATATATTCCACTGAGAAGAAAAGGGTGTAAAAGAAAAGACAGCCATCCGTGGCTAAGTAAAGAAATTAAGGATAGTATTCGACTAAAAACAAGGGCATATAAGGTAGCCAAATCTAGTGGGAGGATAGAGGATTGGGAAAACTTTAAAAGACAGCAAAAAACAACAAAAAGATTGATTAAGAAAGGGAAGATAGATTGTGAAAGTAAATTAGCAAAAAATATAAAAACAGATAGTAAGAGTTTTTATAGTTATATAAAAGGAAAAAGGGTGGCTAAAGTAAATGTTGGTCCCTTAGAGGATGAGACCGGGAAATTAATGGTGGGAAATATGGAGATGGCAAAAACACTGAATGAATATTTTGTATCAGTCTTTACAGTAGAGGACACTAAGAATATCCCAACACTGGACAAACAGGGGGCTAGAGGGCGGGAGGAGCTAAACACGATCAAAATCACTAAGGAAGTGGTACTCGGTAAAATAATGGGACTCAAGGCGGATAAATCACCTGGACCTGCTGGCTTACATCCTAGGGTCCTGAGGGAAGTGGCGGTAGGGATTGTGGATGCATTGGTAATAATTTTCCAAAACTCCCTGGACTCAGCAAAGGTCCCGGCAGACTGGAAAACTGCTAATGTAACACCCTTATTTAAAAAGGGCAGTAGACAGAAGGCTGGAAACTATAGACCGGTTAGCCTAACATCTGTGGTAAGTAAAATTTTGGAGTCCATTATTAAGGAGACAGTAACAGGACATTTGGATAATCATAATTTAATAGGACAAAGTCAGCATGGTTTTATGAAGGGGAAGTCATGTTTGACAAATTTGCTGGAGTTCTTTGAGGAAGTAACTTATAGGGTGGATAAAGGGGAACCAGTGGACGTAGTGTATTTAGACTTCCAAAAGTCAGTTGACAAGGTGCCACACAAAAGATTATTGCTTAAGATAAAAAATCACGGGATTGGGGGTAATATTCTGGCATGGATAGAGGATTGGCTATCTAACAGAAGGCAGAGAGTTGGGATAAATGGTTCATTCTCAGACTGGCAATCAGTAACTAGTGGTGTTCCGCAGGGGTCAGTGCTGGGTCCCCAACTCTTTACAAGCTATATTAACGATTTGGAGGAGGGGACCGAGTGTAATATATCAAAGTTTGCAGATGATATGAAGATGGGAGGGAAAGTAGTGAGTGAGGAGGACATAAAAAACCTGCAAGGGGACATATACAGGCAAAGTAAGTGGGCAGAGATTTGGCAGATGGAATACAATACTGGAAAGTGTGAGGTTATGCACTTTGGCAGGAAAAATCGTAGAGCAAGTTATTATCTTAATGGCAAGAAACTGGAAAGTTCTGAAGTACAAAGGGATCTGGGGGTCCTGGTGCACGAAACTCAAAAGGTTAGTATGCAGGTGCAGCAAGTGATTAACAAGGCCAATGGAATGTTGGCTTTCATTGCTAGGGGGATACAATGTCCAATAATCCTGTGAGTACAATGTCCAATAATCCTGTGAGTACACTGTCCAATAATCCTGTGAGTACAATGTCCAATAATCCTGTGAGTACAATGTCCAATAATCCAGTGAGTACAATGCCCAATACTCCTGTGAGTACAATGTCCAATACTCCTGTGAGTACAATGTCCAATAATCCTGTGAGTACATTGTCCAATAATCCTGTGAGTACAATGTCCAATAATCCTGTGAGTACAATGTCCAATAATCCTGTGAGTACAATGTCCAATAATCCAGTGAGTACAATGTCCATTAATCCTGTGAGTACAATGTCCAATACTCCTGTGAGTACATTGTCCAATAATCCTGTGAGTACAATGTCCAATAATCCTGTGAGTACAAGGTCCAATAATCCTTTGAGTACAATGTCATAATAATACTGGGAGTACAATGTCCAATAAACCTGTGAGTACAATGTCCAATAATCCTGTGAGTACAATGTCCAATAAACCTGTGAGTACAATGTCCAATAATCCTGTGAGTATAATGTCCAATAATGCTGCGAGTACAAGGTCCAATAATCCTGTGAGTATAATGTCCAATAATCCTGTGAGAACAATGTCCAATAATCCTGTGAGTACAATGTCCCATAATCCTGTGAGAACAATGTCCAATAATCCTGTAATTACAATGTCCAATAATCCTGTGAGAACAATGTCCAATAATCCTGTGAGTACAATGTCCAATAATCCTGTGAGTACAATGTCCAATACTCCTGTGAGTACAATGTCCAATACTCCTGTGAGTACAATGTCCAATAATCCTGTGAGTACAATGTCCAATAATCCTGTGAGCACAATGTCCAATAATCCTGTGAGTACAATGTCCAATAATCCTGTGAGAACAATGTCCCATAATCCTGTGAGAACAATGTCCAATAATCCTGTGAGTACAATGTCCAATAATCCTGTGAGTACAATGTCCAATAATCCTGTGAGTAAAATGTCCAATAATCCTGTGAGTACAATGTCCAATAATCCTGTGAGTACAATGTCCAATAATCCTGTGAGAACAATGTCCAATAATCCTGTGAGTACAATGTCCAATAATCCTGTGAGTACAATGTCCAATAATCCTGTGAGTACAATGTCCAATAATCCTGTGAGTACAATATTCAATAATCCAGTGAGTACAATGTCCAATAATCCTGTGAGTACAATGTCCAATAATCCTGTGAGAACAATGTCCCATAATCCTGTGAGAACAATGTCCAATAATCCTGTGAGTACAATGTCCAATAATCCTGTGAGTACAATGTCCAATAATTCTGTGAGAACAATGTCCAATAATCCTGTGAGTACAATGTCCAATAATCCTGTGAGAACAATGTCCCATAATCCTGTGAGAACAATGTCCAATAATCCTGTGAGTACAATGTCCAATAATCCTGTGAGTACAATGTTCAATAATCCTGTGAGTACAATGTCCAATAATCCTGTGAGTACAATGTCCAATAATCCTGTGAGTACAATGTCCAATAATCCTGTGAGTACAATGTCCAATAATCCTGTGAGTACAATGTCCAATAATCCTGTGAGTACAATGTCCAATAATCCTGTGAGTACAATGTCCAATAATCCTGTGAGTACAATGTCCAATAATCCTGTGAATACAATGTCCAATAATCCTGTGAGTACAATGTCCAATAATCCTGTGAGTGCAATGTCCAATAATCCTGGGAGTACACTCTCCATTAATCCTGTGAGTATAATGTCCAATAATCCTTTGAATACAATGTCATAATAATACTGGGAGTACAATGTCCAATAATGCTGTGAGGACAATGTCCAATAATCCTGTGAGTACAATGTTCAATAATCCTGTGAGTACAATGTCCAATAATCCTGTGAGGACACTGTCCAATAATCCTGTGAGTACAATGTTCAATAATCCTGTGAGTGCATTGTCCAATAATCCTGTGAGTACAAGGTCCAATAATCCTTTGAGTACAATGTCATAATAATACTGGGAGTACAATGTCCAATAAACCTGTGAGTACAATGTCCAATAAACCTGTGAGTACATTGTCCAATAATCCTGTGAGTACAAGGTCCAATAATTCTTTGAGTACAATGTCATAATAATACTGGGAGTACAATGTCCAATAAACCTGTGAGTACAATGTCCAATAATCCTGTGAGTACAATGTCCAATAAACCTGTGAGTACAATGTCCAATAATCCTGTGAGTATAATGTCCAATAATGCTGTGAGTACAATGTCCAATAATCCTGTGAGTACAATGTCCAAAAATCCTGTGAGGACACTGTCCAATAATCCTGTGAGTACAATGTTCAATAATCCTGTGAGTACAATGTCCAATAATCCTGTGAGAACAATGTCCAATAATCCTGTGAGTACACTGTCCAGTAATCCTGAGTACAATGTTCAATAATCCTGTGAGTACAATGTCCAATAATCCTGTGAGTACACTGTCCAATAATCCTGAGTACAATGTTCAATAATCCTGCGAGTACAAGATCCAAAAATCATGTGAGTACACTCTCCAATTATCCTGTGAGTACACTGTCCAATAATCCTGTGAGTACAATGTCCAATAATCCCGTGAGTACAATGTCCAATAATTCTGTGAGTACAATGTCCAGTAATCCTGTCAGTACACTGTCCAACAATCCTGTGAGTACACTGTCCAATAATCCTGTGAGTACAATGTCCAATAGTCCTGTGAGTACACTGTCCAATAATCCTGTGAGTACAATGTCCAATAATCCTGAGTACAATGTTCAATAAACCTGTGAGTACAATGTCCAATAATCCTGTGAGTACAATGTCCAATAATCCTGTGAGTACAATGTCCAATAATCCTGAGTACTATATTCAATAATCCTGTGAGTACAGTGTCCAATAATCCTGTGAGTACACTGTCCAATAATCCTGAATAAAATGTCCAATAATACTGTGAGTACAATGTCCAATAATCATTTGAGCACCATGTCCAATAATCCTGCTAGTACAATGTCCAATAATCCTGTGAGTACAATGTCCAATAATCATGTGAGTACAATGTCCAATAATCCTATGAGTACAATGTCCAATATTCCTGTGAGTACACTGTCCAATAATCCTGTGAGTACACTGTCCAATAATCCTGTGAGCACAATGTCCAATAATCCTGTGAGTACAATGTCCAATACTCCTGTGAGTACATTGTCCAATAATCCTGTGAGTAGAATGTCCAATAATCCTGTGAGTACAATTTACAATAATCCTGCGAGCACACCGTCCAATAATCCTGAGTACAATGTCCAATAATCCTGTGAGTACAATGTCCAATAATCCTCTGAGTACAATGTCCAATATTCCTGTGAGTACACTGTCCAATAATCCTGTGAGTACACTGTCCAATAATCCTGTGAGTACACTGCCCAATAATACTGTGAGAACACTGTCCAATATTCCTGTGAGTACACTGTCCAATAATCCTGTGAGTACACTGTCCAGTAATCCTGTGAGTACAATGTCCAATAATCCTGTGAGTACAATGTCCAATACTCCTGTGAGTACATTGTCCAATAATCCTGTGAGTAGAATGTCCAATAATCCTGTGAGTACAATTTACAATAATCCTGTGAGTACACTGTCCAACAATCCTTTGAGTACAATGTCCAATAATCCTGTGAGTACAATGTCCAATAATCCTGAGTACAATGTTCAATAAACCTGTGAGTACACTGTCCAATAATCCTGTGAGTACAGTGTCCAATAATCCTGTGAGTACACTGTCCAATAATCCTGAGTACAATGTCCAATAATACTGTGAGTACAATGTCCAATAATCATTTGAGTACACTGTCCAATAATCCTGTGAGTACACTGCCCAATAATACTGTGAGAACACTGTCCAATAATCCTGTGAGTACAATGTCCAATAATCATGTGAGTACAATGTCCAATAATCCTATGAGTACAATGTCCAATATTCCTGTGAATACACTGTCCAATAATCCTGTGAGTACACTGTCGTATAATCCTGTGAGTACACTGCCCAAAAATGCTGTGAGAACACTGTCCAATAATCCTGTGAGTACAATGTCCAATAATCCTGTGAGTACAACGTCCAATAATCCTGTGAGTACAATGTCCAATGCTCCTGTGAGTACATTGTCCAATAATCCTGTGAGTACAATGTCCAATAATCCTGTGAGTACACTGTCCAACAATCCTGTGAGTACACTGTCCAATAAACCTGTGAGTACACTGCCCAATAATACTGTGAGAACACTGTCCAATAATCCTGTGAGTACAATGTCCAATAATCATGTGAGTACAATGTCCAATAATCCTATGAGTACAATGTCCAATATTCCTGTGAGTACACTGTCCAATAATCCTGTGAGTACACTGTCCAATAATCCTGTGAGCACAATGTCCAATAATCCTGTGAGTACAATGTCCAATACTCCTGTGAGTACATTGTCCAATAATCCTGTGAGTAGAATGTCCAATAATCCTGTGAGTACAATTTACAATAATCCTGTGAGTACACTGTCCAATAATCCTTTGAGTACAATGTCCAATAATCCTGTGAGTACAATGTCCAATAATCCTGAGTACAATGTTCAATAATCCTGTGAGTACAATGTCCAATAATCCTGTGAGTACAATGTCCAATAATCCTGTGAGTACAATGTCCAATAATCCTGAGTACTATATTCAATAATCCTGTGAGTACAGTGTCCAATAATCCTGTGAGTACACTGTCTAATAATCCTGAGTACAATGTCCAATAATACTGTGAGTACAATGTCCAATAATCATTTGAGTACCATGTCCAATAATCCTGCGAGTACAATGTACAATAATCCTGCGAGCACACTGTCCAATAATCCTGTGAGCACAATGTCCAATAATCCTGTGAGTACAATGTCCAATAATCCTGTGAGTACAATGTCCAATAATCCTATGAGTACAATGTCCAATATTCCTGTGAGTACACTGTCCAATAATCCTGTGAGTACACTGCCCAATAATACTGTGAGAACACTGTCCAATAATCCTGTCAGTACAATGTCCAGTAATCATGTGAGTACAGTGTCCAATAATCCTATGAGTACAATGTCCAATATTCCTGTGACTACACTGTCCAATAATCCTGTGAGTACACTGTCCAATAATCCTGTGAGTACACTGCCCAAAAATGCTGTGAGAACACTGTCCAGAAATCCTGTGAGTACAATGTCCAATAATCCTGTGAGTACAACGTCCAATAATCCTGTGAGTACAATGTCCAATACTCCTGTGAGTACATTGTCCAACAATCCTGTGAGTACAATGTCCAATAATCCTGTGAGTATAATGTCCAATAATCCTGTGAGTACAATGTCCAATAATCCTGTGAGTACAATGTCCAATAATCCTGTGAGTGCAATGTCCAATAATCGTTTGAGTACAATGTCCAATAATGCTGTCAGTACAATGTCCAATAATCCTGAGTACAATGTTCAATAATCCTGTGAGTACAATATCCAATAATCCTTTGAGTACAATATCCAATAATCCTGAGTACAATGTTCAATAATCCTGTGAGTACAATGTCCAATAATCCTTCGAGTACAATGTTCAATAATCCTGTGAGTACAGTGCCCAATAATCCTGTGAGTACAATGTCCAACAATGCTGTGAGTACAATGTCCAATAATCCTGTGAGTATAATGTCCAATAATCCTGTAAGAACAATGTTCAATAATCCTGTGAGTAAAATGTAAAATAATCCTGTGAGGATACTGTCCAATAACCCTGTGAGTACAATGTTCAATAATCCTGTGAGTACAATGTCCAAAAATTCTGTGAGTACACTGTCCAATAATCCTGTGAGAACATTGTCCAATAATCCTTTGAGTACAATGTCCAATAATCCTGGGAGTACAATGTCCAATAATCCTGTGAGTACAAAGTCCAATAATCCTGAGTAAAATGTTTGATAATTCTGTGAGTACAGTGTTCAATAATCCTGTGAGTGCACTGTCCAATAATCCTGAGTACAATGTCCAATAATTCTGGGAGCACAATGTCCAATAATTATTTGAGTATCATGTCCAATAATCCTGTGAGTACAATGTCCAATAATCCTGTCAGTACAATGTCGAATAATCCTGTGAAGACAATGTCCAATAATCCTGTGAGTACAGTGTCCAATAATCCTGTGAGTACAATGTCCAATAATCCTGTGAGTACATTGTCCAATAATCCTGTGAGTACAATGTCCAATAATCCTGTGAGGACACTGTCCAATAATACTGTGAGTACAATGTTCAATAATCCTGTGAGTACAATGTCCAATTATCCTGTGAGTACAATGTCCAATTATCCTGAGTACAATGTTCAATAATCATGTGAGTACAGTGTCCAATAATCCTGTGAGTACACTGTCCAATAATCCTGAGTACAATGTCCAATAATCCTATGAGCACACTGTCCAATACTCCTGAGTACAATGTCCAATAATACTGTGAGTACAATGTCCAATAATCATTTGAGTACCATGTCCAATAATCCTATGAGCACACTGTCCAATACTCCTGAGTACAATGTCCAATAATTCTGTGAGCACATTGTCCAATAATCCTGTGAGTACAATGTCCAATAATCCTGTGAGTACATTGTCCAATAATCCTGTGAGTACAATGTCCAATAATCCTGTGAGTACATTGTCCAATAATCCTGTGGGAACACTGTCCAATAATCCTGTGAGTACAATGTCCAATAATCCTGTGAGTACAATGTCCAATAATCCTGTGAGTACAATGTCCAATAATCCTGAGTACAATGTCCAGTAATCCTGTGAGTACAATGTCCAATAATCCTGTGAGTCCAATGTCCAATAATCCTGTGAGTACAATGTCCAATAATCCTGTGAGTACACAGTCCAATAATCCTGTGAGTACAATGTTCAATAATCCTGTGAGTACAATGTCCAATAATCCTGTGAGTACAATGTCCAATAATCCTGTGAGTACAATGTCCAATAATCCTGGGTGTACAATGTCCAATAATCCTGTGAGAACAATGTCCAATAATCCTGTGAGTACAATGTTCAATAATCCTGTCAGTACAATGTCCAATAATACTGTGAGTATAATGCCCAATAATCCTGTGAGTACACTGTCCAATAATCCTGTGAGTACAATGTCCAATAATCCTGTGAGTACAATGTCCAATAATCCTGTGAGTACAATGTCCAATAATCCTGTGAGTACACTGTCCAATAATCCTGTGAGTACAATGTCCAATAATCCTGTGAGTAAAATGTCCAATAATCCTGTGAGTACAATATCCAATAATCCTGTGAGTACATTGTCCAATAATCCTGTGAGTACAATGTCCAATAATCCTGTGAGTACAATGTCCAATAATCCTGAGTACATTGTCCAATAATCCTGTCAGTACACTGTCCAATAATCCAGTGAGTACAATGTCCAATAATCCTTTGAGTGCAATGTCCAATAATCCTCTGAGTACATTGTCCAATAATCCTGTGAGTACAATGTCCAATTATCCTGAGTACAATGTACAATAATCCTGTAAGTACAATGTCCAATAATCCTGTGAGTACAATGTACAATAATCCTGTGAGTACAGTGTCCAATAATCCTGTGAGTACACTGTCCAATAATCCTGTGAGTACAATGTCCCATAATCCTTTGAGTGCAATGTCCAATAATCCTGTGAGTACAATGTCCAATAATCCTGTGAGTACAATGCCCAATTTTCCTGAGTGCAATGTACAATAATCCTATAAGTACAATGTCCAATAATCCTGTGAGTACAATGTACAATAATCCTGTGAGGACACTGTCCAATTATGCTGTGAGTACAGTGTCCAATAATCCTGTGAGTACACTGTCCAATAATCCTGTGAGTACAATGTCCCATAATCCTGTGAGTACAATGTCCAATAATCCTATGAGTACACTGTCCAATAATCCTGTGAGTACACTGTCGAATAATTCTGTGAGTACAATGTCCAATAATCCTGTGAGTTCTTTCGAATAATCCTGTGAGAACACAGTCCAATAATCCTGTGAGTGCAATGTCCAATAATCCTGTGAGTGTATTGTCCAATAATCCGTTGAGTACAATGTCCAATAATCCTGTGAGTACAATGTGCAATAATCCTGAGTACAATGTTCAATAATGCTGTGAGTACAATGTCCAATAATCCTTTGAGTACAATGTCCAATAATGTTGAGTACAATGTTCAATAATCCTGTGAGTACAATGTCCAATAATCCTTCGAGTACAATGTTCAATAATCCTGTGAGTACAATGCCCAATAATCCTGTGAGTACACTGTCCAATAATCCAGTGAGTACAATGTCCAAGAATCCTTTGAGTGCAATGTCCAATAATCCTGTGAGTACAATGTCCAATTATCCTGAGTACAATGTCCAATAATCATGTGAGTACAATGTCCAATAATCCTGTGAGTACACTGTCCAAAAATCCTGAGTACAATGTCCAATAATACTGTGAGCACAATGTCCAATAATCCTGAGTACAATGTACAATAATCCTGTAAGTACAATGTCCAATAATCCTGTGAGTACAATGTACAATAATCCTGTGAGTACAGTGTCCAATAATCCTGTGAGTACACTGTCCAATAATCCTGTGAGTACAATGTCCCATAATCCTTTGAGTGCAATGTCCAATAATCCTGTGAGTACAATGTCCAATAATCCTGTGAGTACAATGCCCAATTTTCCTGAGTGCAATGTACAATAATCCTATAAGTACAATGTCCAATAATCCTGTGAGTACAATGTACAATAATCCTGTGAGGACACTGTCCAATTATGCTGTGAGTACAGTGTCCAATAATCCTGTGAGTACACTGTCCAATAATCCTGTGAGTACAATGTCCCATAATCCTGTGAGTACAATGTCCAATAATCCTATGAGTACACTGTCCAATAATCCTGTGAGTACACTGTCGAATAATTCTGTGAGTACAATGTCCAATAATCCTGTGAGTTCTTTCGAATAATCCTGTGAGAACACAGTCCAATAATCCTGTGAGTGCAATGTCCAATAATCCTGTGAGTGTATTGTCCAATAATCCGTTGAGTACAATGTCCAATAATCCTGTGAGTACAATGTGCAATAATCCTGAGTACAATGTTCAATAATGCTGTGAGTACAATGTCCAATAATCCTTTGAGTACAATGTCCAATAATGTTGAGTACAATGTTCAATAATCCTGTGAGTACAATGTCCAATAATCCTTCGAGTACAATGTTCAATAATCCTGTGAGTACAATGCCCAATAATCCTGTGAGTACACTGTCCAATAATCCAGTGAGTACAATGTCCAAGAATCCTTTGAGTGCAATGTCCAATAATCCTGTGAGTACAATGTCCAATTATCCTGAGTACAATGTCCAATAATCATGTGAGTACAATGTCCAATAATCCTGTGAGTACACTGTCCAAAAATCCTGAGTACAATGTCCAATAATACTGTGAGCACAATGTCCAATAATCATTTGAGAACCATGTCCAATAATCCTGTGAGTACAATATCCAATAGTCCTCTGCGTACAAAGTCCAATAATCCTGTGAGAACAATGTCCACCAATCCTATGATTACAATGTCCTATATTCCTGTGAGTACACTGTCCAATAATCCTGTGAGTACAATGTCCAATAATCCTTTGAGTACCTTGTCCAATAATCCTGTGAGTACACTGTCCAATAATCCTGTGAGTACATTGTCAAATAATCCTGTGAGTACAATATCCAATAATCCTGTGAGTACATTGTCCAATAAATCTGTGAGTACAATGTCCAATAATCCTGTGAGTGCAATGTCCAATAATCCTTTGAGTACGATGTCCAATAATCCTATCAGTACAATGTCCAATAATCCTGAGTACAATGTTCAATAATCCTGTGAGTACAATGTCCAATAATCCTTTGAGTACAATATTCAATAATCCTGAGTACAATGTTCAATAATCCTGTGAGTACAATGTCCAATAATCCTTCGAGTACACTGTCCAATAACCCAGTGAGTACAATGTCCAATAATCCTTTGAGTGCAATGTCCAATAATCCTGTGAGTACATTGTCCAATAATCCTGTGAGTACAATGTCCAATAGTCCTGTGAGTACAATGTCCAATTATCCTGAGTACAATGTCCAATAATCCTGTGAGTACAATGTCCAATAATCCTGTGAGTATAATGTCCAATAATCCTGTAAGTACAATGTCCAATAATCCTGTGAGTACAATGTACAATAATCCTGTGAGGATACTGTCCAATAATCCTGTGAGTACATTGTTCAATAATCCTGTGAGTACAATGTCCAAAAATTCTGTGAGTACACTGTCCAATAATCCTGTGAGTACAATGTTCAATAATCCTGAGAGTACAAAGTCCAATAATTCTGTGAGTACAATGTCCAATAATCCTGTGAGTACAATGTTCAATAATCCTGTGAGTACAATGTCCAATAATCGTGTGAGTACAATGTCCAATAATCCTGTGAGTACAATGTCCAATAATCCTGTGAGAACAATGTCCAATAAACCTGTGAGTACAATGTTCAATAATCCTGAAAGTACAATGTCCAATACTCCTGTGAGTACACTGTCCAATAATCATGTGAGTACAATGTCCAATAATCCTGTGAGTACAGTCCAATAATCCTGTGAGTACAATGTCCCATAATCCTATGAGTACAATGTCCAATAATCCTGTGAGCACATTGTCCAATAAACCTGTGAGTACACGCTCCAATAATCCTGTGAGTACAATGTCCAATAATCCTGTGAGTACATTGTCCAATAATCCTGTGAGTACACTGTCCAATTATTCTGTGAGTACAATGTCCAATAATCCTGTGAGTACTGTCCAATTATCCTGTGAGTACTCTGTCCAATAATCCTGTGAGTACAATGTCCAATAATCCTGTGAGTGCAATGTTCAATAATCCTGTGAGTACACTGTCCAATAATCCTTTGAGTACAATGTCCAATAATCCTGAGTACAATGTTCAATAATCCTGTGAGTACAATGTCCAATAATCCTTTGAGTACAATGTCCAATAATCCTGAGTACAATGTTCAATAATCCTGTGAGTACAATGTCCAATAATCCTTAGAGTACAATGTTCAATAATCCTGTGAGTACAATGCCCAATAATCCTGTGAGTACCCTGTCCAATAATCCAGTGAGTACAATGTCCAATAATCCTTTGAGTGCAATGTCCAATAATCCTATAAGTACAATGTCCAATAATCCTGTGAGCACAATGTCCAATTATCCTGAGTACAATGTTCAATAATTATGTGAGTACAATGTCCAATAATCATTTGAGTACCATGTCCAATAATCCTGTGAGTACAATATCCAATAATCCTCTGAGTACAAAGTTCAATAATCCTGTGAGAACAATGTCCAATAATCCTATGAGTACAATGTCCAATGTTCCTGTGAATACACTGTCCAATAATCCTGTGAGTACAATGACCAATAATCCTTTGAGTACCTTGTCCAATAATCCTGTGAGTAGAATATCCAATAATCCTGTGAGTACAATGTCCAGTAATCCTGGGTGTACACTGTCCAATAATCCTGTGAGTACAATGTCCAATAATCCTGTGAGAACAATGTCCAATAATCCTGTGTGTAGAATGTCCAATAATCCTGTGAGTACAATGTCCAATAATCATGTGAGTACAATTTCCAATAATCCTGTGAGTACAAAGTTCAATAATCCTGTGAGTACAATGTCCAATAATCCTGTGAGTACAATGTTGAATAATCCTGTGAGTGCAATGTTCAATAATTCTGTGAGTACAATGTCCAATAATCCTGTGAGTACAATGTCCAATAATCCTGAGTACAATGTTCAATAATCCTGTGAGTACAATGTCCAATAATCCTTTGAGTACAATGTTCAATAATCCTGAGAGTACAATGCCCAATAATCCTGTGAGTACAATGTCCAATAATCCTGTGAGTACAATGTCCAATAATCCAGTGAGTACAATGTCCAATAATCCTGTGAGTACAATGTCCAATAATCCAGTGAGTAAAATGTCCAATAATCCTTTGAGTACAATGTCCAATAATCCTGTGAGTACAATGTCCAATAATCCTGTGAGTACAATGTCCAATAATCCTGTGAGTACAATGTCCAATTATCCTGTGAGTACAATGTCCAATTATCCTGAGTACAATGTCCAATAATACTGTGAGTACAATGTCCAATAATCATTTGAGTACCATGTCCACTAATCCTCTGAGCACACTGTCCAATACTCCTGAGTACAATGTCCAATAATCCTGTGAGTACAATGTCCAATAATCCTATGAGTACAATGTCCAATATTCCTGTGAGTACACTGTCCAAAAATCCTGTGAGTACACTGCCCAATAATCCTGTGAGAACACTGTCCAATAATCCTGTGAGTACAATGTCCAGTAATCCTCTGAGTACATTGTCCAATAATCCAGTGAGTAGAATGTCCAATAATCCTGTGAGTACAATGTCCAATAATCCTGTGAGTACAATGTCCAATAATCCTGTGAGTACAATGAACAATAATCCTGTGAGAACACTGTCCAATAATTCAGTGAGTACAATGTCCAATAATCCTGTGAGTACAATGTCCAATAATCCTGTGAGTAGAATGTCCATTTATCCTGTGAGTACAATGTCCAAAAATCCTGTGAGTACTCTGTCCAATAATCCTGTGAGTACAATGTTCAATAATCCTGTGAGTACAATGTCCAATAATCGTGTGAGTACACTGTCCAATAATCCTGTGAGAACAATGTCCAATAAACCTGTGAGTACAATGTTCAATAATCCTGAGAGTACAAAGTTCAATAATTCTGTGAGTACAATGTCCAATAATCCTGTGAGTACAATGTTCAATAATCCTGTGAGTACAATGTCCAATAATCGTGTGAGTACAATGTCCAATAATCCTGTGAGTACAATGTCCAATAATCGTGTGAGAACAATGTCCAATAAACCTGTGAGTACAATGTTCAATAATCCTGAGAGTACAATGTCCAATACTCCTGTGAGTACACTGTCCAATAATCATGTGAGTACAATGTCCAATAATCCTGTAAGTACAGTCCAATAATCCTGTGAGTACAATGTCCCATAATCCTATGAGTACAATGTCCAATAATCCTGTGAGTACATTGTCCAATAAACCTGTGAGTACACGGTCCAATAATCCTGTGAGTACAATGTCCAATAATCCTGTGAGTACATTGTCCAATAATCCTGTGAGTACACTGTCCAATTATTCTGTGAGTACAATGTCCAATAATCCTGTGAGTACTGTCCAATTATCCTGTGAGTACTCTGTCCAATAATCCTGTGAGTACACTGTTCAATAATCCTTTGAGTACTATGACCAATAATCCTGTCAGTACAATGTCCAATAATCCTGAGTACAATGTTCAATAATCCTGTGAGTACAATGTCAAATAATCCTTTGAGTACAATATCCAATAATCCTGAGTACAATGTTCAATAATCCTGTGAGTACAATGCCCAATAATCCTTTGAGTGCAAAGTCCAATAATCCTATGAGTACATTGTCCAATAATCCTGTGAGTACAATGTCCAATAATCCTGTGAGTACAATGTCCAATTGTCGTGAGTACAATGTTCAATAATCATGTGAGTACAATGTCCAATAATCCTGTGAGCACACTGTCCAATAATCCTGAGTACAATGTCCAATAATACTGTGAGTACAATGTCCAATAATCCTCTGAGTACAACGTCCAATAATCCTGTGAGTACAATGTCCAATAATCATGTGAGTACCATGTCCAATAATCCTGTGAGTACAATGTTCAATAATCCTGTGAGTACAATGTCCAATAATCCTGTGAGTACAATGTCCAATAATCCTCTGAGTACAATGTCCAATAATCCTGTGAGTACAATGTCCAATAATCCTATGCGTACAATGTCCAATAATCCTGTGAGTACAATGTCCAATAATCCTGTGAGTACAAAGTTCAATAATCCTGTGAGTACACTGTCCAATAATCCTGAGTACAATGTCCAATAATCCTTTGAGTACAATGTTCATTAATCCTGTGAGTACAATGTCCAATAATCCTGAGTACAGTATCCAATATTTCTGAGTACAATGTTCAATAATCCTGTGAGTGCAATGTTCAATAATCCTGTGAGTACAATGTCCAAAATTCCTGTGAGTACAATGTCCAATAATCCTGAGTACAATGTTCAATAATCCTGTGAGTACAATGTTCAATAATCCTTTGAGTACAATGTTCAATAATCCTGTGATTACAATGTCCAATAATCCTGTGAGTACACTGTCCAATAATCCAGTGAGTACAATGTCCAATAATCCTTTGAGTACAATGTCCAATAATCCTGTGAGTACAATGTCCAATAATCCTGAGTACAATGTCCAATAATACTGTGAGTACAATGTCCAATAATCATTTGAGTACCATGTCCAATAATCCTGTGAGCACACTGTCCAATACTCCTCAGTACAATGTCCAATAATCCTGTGAGTACAATTTCCAATAATCCTGAGTACAATGTCCAATAATCCTGTGAGTACAATGTCCAATAATCCTATGAGTACAATGTCCAATATTCCTGTGAGTACACTGTCCAATAATCCTGTGAGTACACTGTCCAATAATCCTGTGAATACACTGTCCAATAATCCTGTGAGAACACTGTCCAATAATCCTGTGAGTACAATGTCCCATAATTCTGTGAGTACAATGTCCAATAATCCTGTGAGTATATTGTCCAATAAACTTGTGAGTACAATGTACAATAATCCTGTGAGTACAATGTCCAATAATCCTGTGAGTACACTGTCCAATAATCCTGTGAGTACAATGTCCAATAATCCTGTGAGTACCATGTCCAATAATCCTGTGAGTACAATGTCCAATAATGCTGTGAGTACAAAGTTCAATAATCCTGTGAGTACACTGTCCAATAAATTGTGAGTACAATGTCCAATAATCCTTTGAGTACAATGTCCATTAATCCTGTGAGTACAATGTCCAATAATCCTGAGTACAGTATCCAATAATCCTGAGTACAATGTTCAAAAATCCTGTGAGTGCAATGTTCAATAATCCTGTGAGTACAATGTCCAATAATCCTGTGAGTACAATGTCCAATAATCCTGAGTACAATGTTCAATAATCCTGTGAGTACAATGTCCAATAATCCTTTGAGTACAATGTTCAATAATCCTGTGATTACAATGTCCAATAATCCTGTGAGTACACTGTCCAATAATCCAGTGAGTACAATGTCCAATAATCCTTTGAGTACAATGTCCAAGAATCCTGTGAGTACAATGTCCAATAATCCTGAGTACAATGTCCAATAATACTGTGAGTACAATGTCCAATAATCATTTGAGTACCATGTCCAATAATCCTGTGAGCACCCTGTCCAATACTCCTGAGTACAATGTCCAATAATCCTGTGAGTACAATGTCCAATAATCCTATGAGTACAATGTCCAATATTCCTGTGAGTACAATGTCCAATAATCCTATGAGTACAATGTCCAATATTCCTGTGAGTACACTGTCCAATAATCCTGTGAGTACACTGTCCAATAATCCTGTGAGTACACTGTCCAATAATCCTGTGAGAACACTGTCCAATAATCCTGTGAGTACAATGCCCAATAATCCTTTGTGTACATTGTCCACTAATCCTATGAGTACAATGTCCAATATTCCTGTGAGTACACTGTCCAATAATCCTGTGAGTACAATGTCCAATAATCCTGTGAGTACAATGTCCAATAATCCTGTGAGTACAATGTCCAATAATCCTGTGAGAACAATGTCCAATAATCCTGTGAGTACACTGTCCAATAATCCTGTGAGAACACTGTCCAATAATCCTGTGAGTACAATGTCCAATAATCCTTTGTGTACATTGTCCAATAATCCTGTGAGTACAATGTCCAATAGTCCTGGGTGTACAATGTCCAATAATCCTGTGAGTACAATGTCCAATAATCCTGTGAGTACAATGTCCAATAATCCTGTGAGAACACTGTCCAATAATCCTGTGAGTACAATGTCCAATAATCCTGTGAGTACAATGTCCAATAATCCTGTGAGTAGAATGTCCAATAATCCTGTGAGTACAATGTCCAATAATCATGTGAGTACAATGTCCAATAATCCTGTGAGTACAATGTCCAATAATCCTGTGAGTACACTGTCCAATAATCCTGTGAGTACAATGTCCAATAATCCTGTGAGTACAATGTCCAATAATCCTGTAATTACAATGTCCAATAAACCTGTGAGTACAATGTCCATAATCCTGTGAGTACAATGTCCAGTAATCCTGTGAGTACAATGTCCAATAATCCTGTGAGAACACTGTCCAATAATCCTGTGAGTACAATATCCAATAATATTGTGAGTACAATGTCCAATATTCCTGTGAGTGCAATGTCCAATAATCCTGTGAGTACAATGTTCAATAATCCTGTGAGTACAATGTCCAGTAATCCTGTGAGTACAATGTCCAATAATCCTGTGAGTACAATGTCGAATAATCCTGTGAGTACAATGTCCAATCATCCTGTGAGTACAATGTCCAATAATCCTTTGAGTAGAATGTCCAATAATCCTGTGAGTGCGTTGTCCAATAATCCTGAGTACACTGTCCAATAATCCTTTGAGTACAATGTCCAATAATCCTGTGAGTACAATGTCCAATAATCCTATGCGTACAATGTCCAATAATCCTGTGAGTACAATGTCCAATAATCCTGTGAGTACAAAGTTCAATAATCCTGTGAGTACACTGTCCAATAATCCTGAGTACAATGTCCAATAATCCTTTGAGTACAATGTTCATTAATCCTGTGAGTACAATGTCCAATAATCCTGAGTACAGTATCCAATATTTCTGAGTACAATGTTCAATAATCCTGTGAGTGCAATGTTCAATAATCCTGTGAGTACAATGTCCAATAATCCTGTGAGTACAATGTCCAATAATCCTGAGTACAATGTTCAATAATCCTGTGAGTACAATGTTCAATAATCCTTTGAGTACAATGTTCAATAATCCTGTGATTACAATGTCCAATAATCCTGTGAGTACACTGTCCAATAATCCAGTGAGTACAATGTCCAATAATCCTTTGAGTACAATGTCCAATAATCCTGTGAGTACAATGTCCAATAATCCTGTGAGTACACTGTCCAATAATCCTGTGAGTACAATGTCCAATAATCCTGTGAGTACCATGTCCAATAATCCTGTGAGTACAATGTCCAATAATGCTGTGAGTACAAAGTTCAATAATCCTGTGAGTACACTGTCCAATAAATTGTGAGTACAATGTCCAATAATCCTTTGAGTACAATGTCCATTAATCCTGTGAGTACAATGTCCAATAATCCTGAGTACAGTATCCAATAATCCTGAGTACAATGTTCAAAAATCCTGTGAGTGCAATGTTCAATAATCCTGTGAGTACAATGTCCAATAATCCTGTGAGTACAATGTCCAATAATCCTGAGTACAATGTTCAATAATCCTGTGAGTACAATGTCCAATAATCCTTTGAGTACAATGTTCAATAATCCTGTGATTACAATGTCCAATAATCCTGTGAGTACACTGTCCAATAATCCAGTGAGTACAATGTCCAATAATCCTTTGAGTACAATGTCCAATAATCCTGTGAGTACAATGTCCAATAATCCTGAGTACAATGTCCAATAATACTGTGAGTACAATGTCCAATAATCATTTGAGTACCATGTCCAATAATCCTGTGAGCACACTGTCCAATACTCCTGAGTACAATGTCCAATAATCCTGTGAGTACAATGTCCAATAATCCTATGAGTACAATGTCCAATATTCCTGTGAGTACTATGTCCAATAATCCTATGAGTACAATGTCCAATATTCCTGTGAGTACACTGTCCAATAATCCTGTGAGTACAATGTCCAATAATCCTGTGAGTACAATGTCCAATAATCCTGTGAGTACACTGTCCAATAATCCTGTGAGTACAATGTCCAATAATCCTGTGAGTACCATGTCCAATAATCCTGTGAGTACAATGTCCAATAATGCTGTGAGTACAAAGTTCAATAATCCTGTGAGTACACTGTCCAATAAATTGTGAGTACAATGTCCAATAATCCTTTGAGTACAATGTCCATTAATCCTGTGAGTACAATGTCCAATAATCCTGAGTACAGTATCCAATAATCCTGAGTACAATGTTCAAAAATCCTGTGAGTGCAATGTTCAATAATCCTGTGAGTACAATGTCCAATAATCCTGTGAGTACAATGTCCAATAATCCTGAGTACAATGTTCAATAATCCTGTGAGTACAATGTCCAATAATCCTTTGAGTACAATGTTCAATAATCCTGTGATTACAATGTCCAATAATCCTGTGAGTACACTGTCCAATAATCCAGTGAGTACAATGTCCAATAATCCTTTGAGTACAATGTCCAATAATCCTGTGAGTACAATGTCCAATAATCCTGAGTACAATGTCCAATAATACTGTGAGTACAATGTCCAATAATCATTTGAGTACCATGTCCAATAATCCTGTGAGCACACTGTCCAATACTCCTGAGTACAATGTCCAATAATCCTGTGAGTACAATGTCCAATAATCCTATGAGTACAATGTCCAATAATCCTGTGAGTACAATGTCCAATAATCCTGTGAGTACAATGTCCAATAATCCTTTGTGTACATTGTCCACTAATCCTATGAGTACAATGTCCAATATTCCTGTGAGTACACTGTCCAATAATCCTGTGAGTACACTGTCCAATAATCCTGTGAGTACAATGTCCAATAATCCTGTGAGTACAATGTCCAATAATCCTGTGAGTACAATGTCCAATAATCCTGTGAGAACAATGTCCAATAATCCTGTGAGTACACTGTCCAATAATCCTGTGAGTACACTGTCCAATAATCCTGTGAGAACACTGTCCAATAATCCTGTGAGTACAATGTCCAATAATCCTTTGTGTACATTGTCCAATAATCCTGTGAGTACAATGTCCAATAGTCCTGGGTGTACAATGTCCAATAATCCTGTGAGTACAATGTCCAATAATCCTGTGAGTACAATGTCCAATAATCCTGTGAGAACACTGTCCAATAATCCTGAGTACAATGTCCAATAATCCTGTGAGTACAATGTCCAATAATCCTGTGAGTAGAATGTCCAATAATCCTGTGAGTACAATGTCCAATAATCATGTGAGTACAATGTCCAATAATCCTGTGAGTACAATGTCCAATAATCCTGTGAGTACACTGTCCAATAATCCTGTGAGTACAATGTCCAATAATCCTGTGAGTACAATGTCCAATAATCCTGTAATTACAATGTCCAATAAACCTGTGAGTACAATGTCCATAATCCTGTGAGTACAATGTCCAGTAATCCTGTGAGTACAATGTCCAATAATCCTGTGAGAACACTGTCCAATAATCCTGTGAGTACAATATCCAATAATATTGTGAGTACAATGTCCAATATTCCTGTGAGTGCAATGTCCAATAATCCTGTGAGTACAATGTTCAATAATCCTGTGAGTACAATGTCCAGTAATCCTGTGAGTACAATGTCCAATAATCCTGTGAGTACAATGTCGAATAATCCTGTGAGTACAATGTCCAATCATCCTGTGAGTACAATGTCCAATAATCCTTTGAGTAGAATGTCCAATAATCCTGTGAGTGCGTTGTCCAATAATCCTGAGTACACTGTCCAATAATCCTTTGAGTACAATGTCCAATAATCCTGTGAGTACAATGTCCAATAATCCTGTGAGTACAATGTCCAGTAATCCTGAGTACAATGTCCAAAAATCCTGTGAGTACACTGTCCAACCAGACCCACCAGAGTGGGTGACACCGTGATATACAGTCGGGAGGGATTGGCCTTGGGACTTCTCAACATTGACTCTGGACACCATGAAGTCTCACAGCATCAGCTCAAGCACGGGTGTGAAAATCTGCTGCTGATTACCACTTACCGCCTTCCCTAAGCTGATGATTCAGTACTTCTCCATGTTGAACTGCACGTTGAAGATGTACTGAGGGTAGCAATGGCACAGTCTGAAATATGGGTGGGAGACTTCTATGTCCAACACCATTCGCACCACTACTGAAGGATATAGCTGCCAGATTGTCCTGCGACAGGTGGTGAGAGAATCAACATGAGGGAATATGCTACTTGACCTGCTCCTCACGAATCTACATGTTGCAATTGCATCTGTCCATGACAGCATTGGTGCTAGTGACCACCGCACAGTCCTTGTGGAGATGAAGTCCCATCTGCACACTGAGGAGGCGCAAAGCAACCAAATTTTTCCCCCTTGAGCCTCCCTGTAGCGCCTTAAGAGGGCGCCAATTGGGGCGCAAAGCAACTAGCGCCCGGGCGCGACGATATTTGTGCCGCTCGCGAAATTAACTGGACATTGTGCGGCGGCGCTAAACAATACCGCCACGATCTCTTGCGCCGGCAGATCGTGACGTCAGTCAAGTGTGCAACGCCCCGGTAGCGCCCCGGACCGGATATTGAGTGGCGCCCCCTGCCTTACCGCCTGCTGCTAGCAACGACAGGTTGAGGGGAGCATTATGCTGTCAGAAAGGGATTAGGGGAGCGCAATTTAAAGGCGACCGCTTCCTGCCTTTTTTTGTCAGTGACATTTTTGCACCACGCATTCTGAGAGAGAGAGAGAGAGAGACTTCTGGAGAGATTCAACGCTGTGTGAAGGAGTTTTGGGTACTGAGCAGCACTTTGCAGGTTCATTTTGATTCGACATTCCTTGCTTCACCAGTGCTCTGAGGTAGTGCCTCACTCCTCGGTCTTTGCACCTTAAGAGAGGTGTGAAGCGTCTGATTTAATGCTCCAATCACCTCCAAGGGCGATAAAAGCCAAGTTTGCTGTCGGAGACAATAATTAGCGCCAGGTGCTAAACTTTGCGCACGGCCGTTAATGGCGCCCCAAATGGGACGATACCGAATTATTCCCCACAGAGTCATAACGGCACAGAAGGAGACCATTCGGCCCATCGGGTCCATGCCGATTCTCTGTAGAGCAATCCAGTCAGTCCCATTCCCCCGCTCTATCCCCGTAGCCCTGCAAGTTTATTTCCCTCAAGTGCCTATCCAGACTCCCCTTGAAAACATTGAGTGTCTCCGCTTCCACCACTTCCGTCAGCAGCGAATTCCAGGTCATCACCACTCACTGCGTAATAAGTTCTGCCTCACGTCCCTCCTGTATATCTTGCCCAAAACCTTAAATCTGTGTCCCCTAGTCCTTTTACCATCAACTAGTGGGAACAGCCTTTCCCCGTCTAGCCTATCCAAACCTGTAATAATCTTGTACGCCTCTTGTAAGAGTCATGAAAGTTTAAGAAAGTGTAAAGAAGAAAGAAAATACCTTAAAATATTGGTTAAATGTTATGGTACAGTATGTATGTACATTTGTTTATTATTGATGCATATTCTAGTATAATATAGTTAATTTACCTGACTGACTTATTGTATTGAGAAACCCCCTCTTTTCTTGTTCCAATAGTATAGTCTGAGAGACCCCCTTTATTCTTGCTCCAATGGTATAGCCCTTAAGCTTGTCACATGATATCCAGCCATTTTTACAGTTCAGGCTCCACGAGGCTAGAAAAGGTAGAAGCTTTGATGGTTTGTGGAGCAATACAGTTTTTGACCATGCGTGTTAAACGTGTTATACTTTGAAATCCTGTTTGAAATGTATTACATTAAACAGTTAAAAGACAAAGTTACGCTTTGGAACATTTTATTTTGACACGCGTCTACTCGTTGCTAAAAGCCTCAAAGCTCAGTGGCTGCATATTGAAAACTACGGAGCGCCACTACATTAGTCAAAAACTAGCTCCCTAAGAAGGAAAGGACAGAATTGTCGGCGAACGTATATACAGGAATGGTCACGGAGCCAGACGGCAATATAAGAAAGCGAAGGTACAGTGACCGTTACTTGCCTTGTTCATTCTATTCAGAAGCTAAATAAGAGCTGCGGGTAAAATGGCTGAGGTCTTATGGAGCCGTGAGGGGCTTCCCCCGGCTGTACGAAGGATTGTTGGCCTAAAGAGGGAAGTAAAGCTCACCCCAAAGGCAATGGAAGAGAAGTTACCTAGAAGCATAAGTGCAAGGAGGGCTAAATTAGCTCAGATAACTGGAAAAATGAAGATAATTGATTGTCTCATGGAAGATGATGCTAATATTGAGAAAGTTGAAGACATAATGCATTATGATTTCTCCAAGTTGCATGAAGAATTTACTGTACTCAATGAAGATGTATTAGCACTTTTGTCTGAAGATGAGGGAAACGCTGATCAGCACAACTGGTTTGATCTTAAATCATCTAATATTAAGCACTATGTCAAGGCCACAGAACAGTGGATGTTGAAGATTCGTCAAGATGCTGATACAGCAGAGAAAGATAAAGATGACGATGAAGTCGGACCAGATGATAGCATTTCAGAGACTTCAGCCAGACTGAGCAAAAATCGAAAAGGTAGCTCTGTTTCTGGACACAGGTCAGTCGCTTCTACCACATGCTCATCGCGACGCATGAGAGAGGAGGTTGAACGGGCAGCGTTGATGGCGTGCGCAGCATCTTTATTGGAGAAGCGAGCTCTTGAATGGGAAGAGGCCCAACTACAGGCCCAACTGAAGGCTAAGAAAGAACAGCTGGAGCTAAAAACAGCTATTGCGGTCTCAAATGCCAAGTTGAGAGTGTTTGAAGATTATGAAGGCTCACAGGATGGCATGAACGACTACTGCCAGTCAATGGTGTCACACAGAGTTGGAACCAGGGCACCTTCAAGAGTTAAGAGAGTCTGAAGACCATCTCCTGGCATTACAGCGTGGAAGAGAGGCCTCTCCACTAACAGGAGCACGTGCTGCTACCCCAGACATCAGAAGGTCTAGACTAGACCCTGCTGATGACAAGCAGAGGCCTGAAGACCCAGAGAGAAGCCCATACTGAGTGATGCAATGTCAGAACGAAATTACAGAGATGCTTGTAAAACAACAGAATCTGTTTCGACTCCCTCAAAGAGACATACCAGTGTTCCAAGGCAACCCACTCAAGTATAAGCCCTTCATCAGATCCTTCGAACAAGCCATTGACTCCAAAACAAAGAGCAGCAGTGATAAGTTGTACTACCTGGGACAGTACACCAGTGGTAAACCACAAGACCTGGTCAGAAGCTGTGAACACATGAGACCGGACCGGGGATACATAGAAGCCAGGAAGTTGCTTCAGGAGCACTATGGTAACGAGCTGAAGATAGCCACTGCATATATTGAAAAGGCTATCAAGTGGCCACAGATCAGATCGGAAGACGGGGAGGCATTGAACACATATGTTCTTTTTCTCATAGGATGTCGCAACACCATGGAGGATGTTGAATTCATGGAAGAGATGGACAATCCTACGACTATGAGAATCATCATCTCTAAGCTTCCTTACAGGATGAGAGAACAATGGAGAGGAACAGCCTTTGAGATAATGGAGAGACGGAAAAGTAGAGCCAGGTTTGCAGACTTAGTGAATTTCATAGACAAACAGGCTAAAATTGCTAGGGACCCATTGTTCGGAAACATCCAGGATGTCAGCACAACTACCGATGGAAGAGTGAAAGCCAAGCCTGCTGAATCAAAGACTCTCAGGAAAGGTGGTTCCAAGGGAAGCAGCTTTGCAACTATCGTCACTCAAGCTGGGGAAGAAAAGTCTCAGAACTCCTCTCCCAAAAAGAGCAGCACAGTGACGCCTGCTAATGTCTTTCAGAAGCCATGTTTATTCTGCCAGAAGAATCACACATTGGATTTCTGCAGTGACATCAAAGCACAGCCACATAAAGACAGAATTGAATTTCTGAAGTACAATGGCCTATGTTTTGGATGTCTTTCTCAGGGGCCCGTGAGCAGAAACTGTAAGCAACGAACAACATGCAGAGAGTGCACTCGGAAACATCCCAGTCTGTTGCATATCCATAAAGAAGAACAAGTCTCTAAGAAGAGTGAAGAAAACAATACCGACGAGAAGGTTGTTTCAAGTGCTCTGGTGTCGCTAGAACCAGAGACTTGTGGATTCACTGGGGCCGGTGACAGTGATTGTATTCTTGCCATCGTACCTGTAAAGATCAAGTCAAAGAGGAGTGAGAAGTTTGTGGAGACTTACGCCTTCATGGATCCAGGTAGTTCAGCAACGTTCTGCACAGAAACACTCATGCGACAGCTGAACGTTAGAGGCAGAAGAACAGAAATCCTATTACGCACCATGGGTCATGAGAAGTCAGTGCAAAGTTACATCCTGTCAGACTTAGAAGTGTGTGGACTTGAAGAGAAGGACTTCATAGACCAGCCTAATGTTTTCACACAGAGGGAGATTCCTGTTAAAATAGGGAATTTAGCCCTGCAGAAGTATGTGGAGAGATGGCCTTACCTGGAAAAGGTGCGTCTCCCATACATTGAAGCGGAAATTGGCCTATTAATTGGAACCAATGCCTACAAAACTATGGAGCCATGGCAGGTGATAAACAGCAAGGATGACGGACACTACGCCGTCAGGACAGCCCTTGGATGGGTAGTCAATGGACCGGTAAGGAGAGATGATGGCAACAAGTCGAACAAGGAGCAACGACAAAATATCACAGTTAATCGTATCTCTATCGCAAGCATTGAAGAGCTGTTGATACAGCAGTTCAACACAGACTTCTCAGAACGCAGCTGTGAGGAAAAGACAGAGATGTCACAAGAAGACCATCAGTTCATGGATTTGATGACAAGGTCTACACAGTTCATTGATGGCCACTATCACATTGGTTTGCCACTGAGAAGACAGACCGCAAAGATGCCGAATAATCGCTGCATAGCAGAGCAGCGCGCCATCAGTCTAAAGAGAAAGCTGAACAAGAACCCCGACTTTCACGAAGACTACAAAGGCTTCATGAGAAACATCATAGCGAAAGGCTATGCTGTAAAAGTGCCCGAGGAACAGTTGAACAGAGACGATGGAAGGGCCTGGTACATTCCTCATCACGGTGTGTATCACCCAAAGAAGAAAAAGATCCGTGTAGTGTTTGACTGCACCGCCTCATTCAGAGGAACTTCACTGAATGACCAGCTGCTTCAAGGTCCTGATCTTACTAATACCCTCATTGGCATCTTGACGAGGTTTAGACAAGAGCTCGTTGCCATGATGGCAGATATAGAATCAATGTTCTACCAAGTCAGAGTCCCTGATGAAGATGCTGATCTTCTGCGTTTCCTTTGGTGGCCAGATGGCGACGTTACTCAAGCTATGGTGGAATGTAGAATGGCTGTACACTTGTTCGGAGCCACATCATCTCCCAGCTGTGCAAGCTATGCTCTCAGAAAGACTGCAGAAGATGGCAAAGGGAAGGCACCATCAGAGGCTGTGGAGACAATCTTCAGAAACTTTTACGTCGATGACTGTCTGAAGTCCGTGTCAACAGAAGACGATGCCATTGCACTGTCAAGAGATCTTAGAACTCTGTGTTCGAATGGAGGATTCCATTTGACTAAGTGGATAAGCAACAGCAGAGCAGTTCTAGCTTCTATCCCAGAAAAGGAAAGAGCCACTGAAGTCAAAGATCTGGGCCTGAGCCACAATGTCCTTCCTATCAAGAGAGCTCTTGGTGTACAATGGTGCATTGAGTCAGACACGTTCAACTTCAGAATAATGGTGAACAAAAGACCATCCACAAGACGAGGGATTCTCTCCGTGGTCAGTTCCATCTACGACCCTCTTGGATTTCTGGCACCACTCATTCTGCCAGTGAAGCTGATCCTACGAGAGCTGTGTAGAGACAAGAGAGGCTGGGATGAAGATATCCCAGAAGGTCAAGCTCAGCGATGGCTCAGATGGTTGACAGATTTGCAACAACTTTCTAGCTTCAACGTCAGTAGATGCATCAAGCCTGTGAGTTTTGGAGTTACAAAGACGGCTCAACTACATAATTTCTCGGACGCCAGTGAGGACAGCTATGGCACGGCTACTTACCTCTTGCTGACAAATCAACAGGGCCAGAAACATTGTTCCTTCCTCATGGGGAAATCCAGGGTGGCTCCGCTGAAGCAGGTCACCATCCCGAGACTGGAGTTGACGGCAGCGGTTGTTGCAGTTAAAGTTGACAAGGTGATGCGGAAAGAGTTACAGCTCCCACTAGAAGAATTTGTCTTCTGGACGGATAACACAGTGCTGAAGTATATAGAAAATGAGAAGATACGCTTCAAGACCTTCGTAGCAAACAGAATCTCATCCATTAGAGAAGCTACACAACCATCTCAGTGGAGGTATGTAAACACCTCATTAAACCCAGTAGATCAAGCCTCACGGGGATTGAAGGCTGAAAACTTCATGAGGAGCGAAACTTGGATACAAGGCCCAAGTTATCTGCTGGAAACAGAGAGATCATGTCCAGAAAGACCAGATATGCCAAATCAGATTGCTGAAGACGACGTCGAAGTCAAGAGATCAGTCACAGCAAATCTCATAACTACGAAAGAGAACTTTGACACAGTGAACAAGCTTGTTAACCATTTCTCAGGATGGCACCAGTTGAGGAAAGCAGTTGCATGGTTTCTAAGGCTGAAAGAGTTGCTGCTACACTTGAGCGGTAAGAGAAAAGAGTACCGAGCCACTATCAGTCAGTCTGAAAGTAACCCTGATAAGCAGAGAATGCTTCTACAGCAGTATACGCATCAGCACAAGACCACATTGGGTAAGAACTCATTGACCGTGGAGGATTTGGCCAAGGCTGAGATGGAGATAGTTTGCTTCAGTCAAAGACAAAGATATCCAGAAGAAATCGAAGCTTTACAGCGAAATGCTCCAATCAAGAAAGGTAGTCATATCTACAAACTGGACCCTACACTCCAAGATGGAGTACTGAGGGTGGGAGGGCGACTAAACAAATCTGCTATGCCAGAGGAGGCCAAGCATCCTGCTATCCTTTCTAAGGACCTCCGGGTTCCTACTCTCATTCTTCAGCATATACACCAGAGTATTGGACACAGTGGGAGGAACCACATGCTTGCGAAGCTAAGACAAAGATACTGGATTCCAGGAGCTAATTCTGTAATAAGAAAAATACTCTCTGAATGCATTGTTTGCAGACGGCTACACACTAGAGCTGGGGAGCAGAAAATGGCAGACCTGCCTGAAGACCGTTTGTTACCAGACAAGCCCCCATTTACAAACGTAGGGGTGGACTATTTCGGGCCTTTCGAGGTAAAGCGAGGACGGAGCCTTGTCAAGAGATATGGTGTGCTTTTCACTTGTTTGACCATCAGACCAGTTCATAGTGAGGTGGCACACACGCTTGACACTGACTCCTGTATTAACGCCCTGCGGCGCTTTGTCTGTAGAAGAGGACAGGTGTCCATTATGCGTTCTGATAATGGCACTAATTTTGTCGGAGCAGAGAGAGAACTACGGGAAGCTATTGAAGGTTGGAATCAGCTCAAAATACAGGAAGCCATGATGCAAACAGGAATTAAGTGGATCTTCAATCCACCGGCTGCATCCCACCACGGAGGTGTCTGGGAAAGACAGATACGCACCGTAAGAAAACGACTCAGTTCTGTACTGAAGCTGCAAACGCTTGATGACGAGGGACTTCAAACCGTTCTGTGTGAGGTTGAAGCCATCATTAACGACTGACCGATAACTAAGACATCAGATGATCCCAATGACCTCGAAGCCCTAACCCCGAACCACCTGTTGTTGATGAAAACACAGCCAGTCATGCCCCCGGGAGTCTTCAATAAGGAAGATCTGTATGCACGTTGGAAGTGGAGGCAAGTTCAGTATATGTCAGACCTTTTCTGGACCAGATGGACAAGAGAATACTTACCTCTGCTACAGGAGCGTCAAAAATGGTCCAAAGTAAAGAGGAACTTCATTGTCGGAGGCATCGTCTTAATCGTGGATGATTCAGCCCCAAGAAATTCTTGGTTGATTAAGACCATGCCAGACTCCAGAGGCGTTGTTCGTCGCGTTTGTTTGCAAACCAAGACCAGTACCCTGGAAAGACCGATCACAAAGCTCTGCCTGCTACAAGAAGCAGCGTGAAAGGTTCCCAAACAAAAAAAGAAGGGGACATTTATATTGTAATTATGTTGAACTCATTAGTTTATGACTCTTAAGAATTTTTGTGTAATTGCTATGCTTCATGTGCCTAGTCAATTAGGGGCCGGAATGTAAGAGTCATGAAAGTTTAAGAAAGTGTAAAGAAGAAAGAAAATACCTTAAAATATTGGTTAAATGTTATGGTACAGTATGTATGTACATTTGTTTATTATTGATGCATATTCTAGTATAATATAGTTAATTTACCTGACTGACTTATTGTATTGAGAAACCCCCTCTTTTCTTGTCCCAATAGTATAGTCTGAGAGACCCCCTTTATTCTTGCTCCAATGGTATAGCCCTTAAGCTTGTCACATGATATCCAGCCATTTTTTTTACAGTTGAAGCTCCATGAGGCTAGAAAAGGTAGAAGCTTTGATGGTTTGTGGAGCAATACAGTTTTTGACCGTATGTGTTAACCGTTTTTTACTTTGAAATCCTGTTTGAAATGTATTACAGTAAACAGTTAAAAGACAAAGTTACGTTTTGGAACGTTTTATTTTGACACGTGCCTACTCGTTGCTAAAAGCCTCAAAGCTCAGTGGCTGCATATTGAAAACTACGGAGCGCCACTACACCTCTGTCAAATCACCCCTCAACCTCCTTTGCTCTAATGAAAACAAATCCAGCTTCTTCAATCTGTCCTTGTAGCTAAGATCCCCCATCCCCAGAACCATTCTGGTAAATCTCCTCTGCACCCTCTCAAGGGCCTTCACATCCTTCCTAAAGTGTGGTGACCAGAACTGGACGCAATACTCCAGTTGTGGCCTAACCAGCGCTTTATAAAGGTTCAGCATAACTTCTCTACTTTTGTACTCAATACCTCTATTTATGAAGCCCAAGATCCCAAATGTTTTGCTAACCACTCTCTCAATATGTCCTGCCACCTTCAGGGACCTATGCACATTAACTCCCAGGTCCCTCTGTCCCTGCACACTCTTTAAAACTGTGCCATTAAGTGTATATTGCCTCTCCCAGTTCCTTCTGCCAAAATGCATCACCTCACACTTCTCTGTATTAAATTCCATCTGCCACTTGTCTGCCCATTCTGCTAGCCTTTCTATGTCCTGTTGCAGTCGATTGGTATCATCCTCACTGTTTGCCACACCCCCAAGTTTGGTGTCATCAGCAAATTTAGAAATTCTACTCTGTATTCCAATATCCAGGTCATTTATATATATCAAAAAAAGCAGTGGCCCCAGCACTGACCCTTGGGGAACACCACTGTCTACCATCCTCCAGTCTGAAAAACAGCCATTTACCACAGCTCGTTGTTTTCTGTCCTTAAGCCAATTCCTTATCCAAGCTGCCACTGACCCACCTATTCCATGAGCCCCAATTTTGTTAACCAGCCTTCTATGTGGTACTTTGTCAAACGCCTTCTGAAAATCCATGGAGACAACATCCACTGCGTTCCCTTCATCAATCCTCTCTGTTATTTCATTCAAAAATACAATTAGATTAGTCAAACATGATCTGCCTTTTACAAATCTGTGTTGGCTCTCCTTAATTAGCTTAAACCTCTCCAAGTGCCCATTCATTTTTTCCTTGGTTATTGTTGCTATGGTGGTGGCCCATTAAACAACTAACGGGAGGAGGAGGCTCCATGAATATCCCCATCCTCAATGATGGTGGAGTCCAGCACATGAGTGCAAAGAACAAGGCTAAAACATTTGTAACCATCTTCAGCCAGAAGTGCCGAGTGGATGATCCATATCGGCCGACTCCCGAGGTCCCCACCATCACAGAAGCCAGTCTTCAGCCAATTCGATTCACTCCATGTGATATCAAGAAATGGCTGAGCGTACTGGATACAGCAAAGGCTGTGGGCCCCGACAACATCCCGGCTATCGTGCTGAAGACTTGTGCTCCAGAACTAGCCGCGCCTCTAGCCAAGCTGTTCCAGTACAGTTACAACACTGGCATCTATCTGACAATGTGGAAAACTGCCCAGGTATGTCCTATCCACAAAAAGCAGGACAAATTCAACCCGGCCAGTTACCGACCCACCAGTACGATAGCAAAATACTGCGGATGCTGGAAATCCGAAATAACAACAGAAAATGCTGGAAAAACTCAGCAGGCCTGGCAACATCCATGGAGAGAGAAACAGAGTTAACGTTTCAGGTCGAAACCCTTCGTCAGGACTGAAAAAACACAGGAAATGAAACCGATTAAAAGGTCAGTTTGGGGGCTGGGAAATGGGGATGAAAGAACAAAAGAGAAGTGAAGAGACATTAAGAGGTATTCAAAACCAGACGAGATGGTGATGGGACTAGTGGAGACAAAAGACGGCTCTAGATTAGGTGTGAAATGCGCTGGCAGAATGGGAGACAGCTGCCATGTGGGAGAGAAAAAGGGGGAAGGGCACAAAACAAAGGTGTAGATAAAAAACATATATAAAATTGTAATAGGGGCCGAGGTTATGATCTGAAATTGTTGAACTCGATATCGAGTCTGGAAGACTGCAGAGTTCCTAATTGGAAGATGAGGTGCTGTTCCTTGAGTTTACATTGAGCTTCCGTGGAACAGTACAAGAGCCCGAGTACGGTGAGGTCTGAGTGGGAATGGGGTGGTGAATTAAAATGACAGGCGACCGGAAGCTCGGGGTCACCCTTACGGACTGAACGGAGGTGTTCTGCAAAGCGGTCACCCAATCTGCGTTTTGTCTCCCCAATGTAGAGGAGACCACATCGTGAGCAGTGAATACAGTATACTAGATTGCAAGAAGTACAAGTAAATCGCTGTTTCACCTGGAAGGGGTGTTTGGGGCCCTGGACAGTGGAAAGGGGGTAGGTATAAGGGCAGGTGTTGCATCTCCTGCGCTTGCACGGGAAGGTGCCGGGCGAAGGGGAAGGGGTGCTGGGGGTCATAGAGGAGTGTACTAGGGTGTCTCGGAGGGAACGGTCCCTACAGAATGCTGAAAGGGGAGGGGAAGATGCGTTTGGTGGTGGGATCAGGTTGGAGGTGGCGGAAATGGCGGAGGATGATCCGTTGAATGTGGAGGCTGGTGGGGTGAAAGGTGAGGTCAAGGGGAACCCTATCGTGGTTCCGAGAGGGAGGGGCAGGGGTGAGGGCAGAAGTGCGGGAGATAGAACGGACACAGTCGAGGGCAGTGTCAACCATGATAGAGGGGAATCCTCGGTTGAGGAAAAAGAAAGACATGTTGGAAGCACTGGTGTGGAAGGTGGCATCGTCGGAGCAGATGCGGCGGAGACGGAGAAACTGGGAGAATGGAATAGAGTTCTTACAGGAGGCACAGTCTACTCTGAATCATCAGCAAAGTGATGGAAGATGTCATCGACAGTGCTATCAAGCGGCACTTACTCACCAATAACCTGCTCACCGATGCCCAGTTTGGGTTCCACCAGGACCACTTGGCTGCAGACCTCATTACAGCCTTGGTCCAACATGGACAAAGGAGCTGAATTCCAGAGGTGAGGTGAGAGTGACTGCCCTTGACATCAAGGCAGCATTTGACCGAGTGTGACATCAAGGAGCCCTAGTAAAACTGAAGTCAATGGGAATAGGGGGAAAACTGGCTGGAGTCATACCTAGCACAAAGGAAGATGGTTATGGTGGTTGAAGGTCAATCATCACAGCCCCAGGACATCGCTGCAGGTGTTTCTCAGGGCAGTGTCCTAGGCTCAACCATCTTCAGCTGCTTCATCAATGACCTTCCCTCCAACATAAGGTCAGAAATGGGGATGTTCGTTGATGATTGCACAGTGTTCAGCGCCATTCACAAATCCACAGATAATGATACAAAAGTAGGATACGGCAGATGTTGGAAATCCGAAATAAAAACAGAAAATGCTGGAAAGACACAGCAGGTCAGGAAGCATCTGTGGACAGAAAAACAGAGTTAATGTTTCAGGTCGATCACCCATCGTCAGCTCTGACGAAGGGTCATCAATCTGAAATGTTAACTCTGTTTCTCTCTCCACAGATGTTGCCTGACCTGCTGAGTATTTCCAACATTTTCTGTTTTCCTTAGATAATGAAGCAGTCCATGCCCACATGCAACGAGACCTGGATAACATTCAGGTTTGGGCTGATAAGTAGCAACTAACATTTGCGCCACACAAATGCCAGGCAATGACTATCTGCAACAAGAGAGAGTCTAACCACTGCCCCTTGACATTCAATAACATTACCATCGCTGAATATTCCACCATCAACATCCTGGGGGTCACCATTGACCAGAAGCTTAACTGGACCAGCCACATAAACACTGTGGCAACAAGAGCAGGCCAGAGGCTGGGTATTCTGTGGCGAGTGTCTCACCTCCTGACTCCCCAAAGCCTTTCCACCATCTACAAGGCACAAGTAAGGAGTGTGATGGAATACTCTCCACTTGCCTGGATGAGTGCAGCTCCAACAACACTCAAGAAGCTCGACACTATCCAGGACAAAGCAGCCCGCTTGATTGACACCCCATCCACCACCTTAAACATTCACTCCCTCCACCACCGGCGCACCGTGGCTGCAGTGTGTACCATCTACAAGATGCACTGCAGCAACTCACCAAGGCTTCTTCGGCAGCACCTCCCAAACCCGCAACCTCTAAAACCTAGAAGGACAAGGGCAGCAGGCGCATGGGAACACCACCACCTCCAAGTTCCCCTCTCCAAGTCACGCACCATCCTGACTTGGAAATATATCGGCCGTTCCTTCATCGTTGCTGGGTTAAAATCCTGGAACTACCTCCCTAACACCACTGTGGGAGCACCTTCACCACACGGGCTGCAGCGGTTCAAGAAGGCGGCTAACCACCACCAGCCATGATCCTATTGAATGGCGGAGCAGGCCCGAGGGGCCGTATGGCCTACTCCTGCTCCTATTTCTTTTGTTCTTATGTTCGCAAGGCAATTAGTGATGGTCAATAAATGCTGGCCTTGCCAGCGATGCTCACATCCTTGGAAGGAAAAAAAAACAATAATAATCTTGAGTACAATGTCCAATAATCCTGAGTACAATGTCCAGTAACCGATGACCAGATTCATTCGCGGCCAAGAAATATCTCCATTCATCGCAGCCAGAAAATCTGTTCCGTCTTCAGAAGGAAGTGTAATAATAATATTCCTCACAATCTGTTCAGAGATAAAAACCAATGGACCTCGATTGGAGTCAATTGACCATAGATATTTCTCTCCACAGCTGGTGCCCACTGAAGGTAGATGCTCAGCGTTAGATCAGATTAAACAGACGCAGGCAGTAGCTGGCAGTGTTGTTATTTTGTAGACTCTGAATAATACGTTAGAATAAACCCATAGCCGCATGATCCAATGAATGATCACAGTGTGTTAGATATCAGGAGTTAGCAGCACATTCTGTTGCCAGGTTAATCATTAATTGGGAAATTGAGGATTTATCGCTCGGACCCAATCAGAAACAGGCTCATAGAATCATAGAAATTTACAGCACAGAAGGAGGCCATTCAGCCCATCTTGTCCGTGCCGCCTGACAAAGAGCTATCCATCCTAATCCCACTTTCCAACACTTGGTCCGTAGCCCTGTAGGTGACGGCAATTTAAGGGCGTATCCAAGTACTTTTTAAACGTGATGAGGGTTTCTGCCTCTACCACCCTTTCAGGCAGTGAGTTCCAGACTCCCACAACCCTCTGGGTGAAAAAAGTTCTCCTCAAATCCCCTCTAAACCTTCCTACCAAATACTTTAAATCTGTGCCTCCTGATTATCGACCCCTCTGCTAAGGGAAATAGGTCCTTCCTATCCACTCTATCCAGGCCCCTCATAATTTTATACACCTCAATTAAATCTCCCCTCGGCCTCCTCTGTTCCAAAGAAAACAACCCCAGCCTATCCAAGCATCCTTCCGCATAGCTAAAATTCTCCAGCCCAGGCAACATCCTCGCAAATCTCCTCTGCACCCTCTCTGGTGCAATCACATCTTTCCTGTAATGTGGTGACCAGAACTGCATGCAGTACTCGAGCTGTGAACTAATTGGTGTTTTTTACAGTTATGAGTGTGTTAACGTGTGTGTTTTATGAGTGTGTTAATGTGTGTGTTTCTGTGTGTGTGCTTTATGAGTGTGTTAATATGTGTGTTTTATGAGTGTGTTAATGTGTGTTTTGAGTGTGTTCATGAGTGTGTTTCTGTGTGTGTGTTTGTATGAGTGTGTTAATGTGTGTCTTTGTGTGTTTTGAGTGTGTTCATGAGTGTGTTTCTGTGTGTGTGTTTGTATGAGTGTGTTGATGTGTGTGTTTTATGAGGGTGTTAATGTCTGTTTTTCTGTGTGTGTGTTTTATGAGTGTGTTAATGTGTGTGTTTCTGTGTGTGTGTTTTATGAGTGCGTTAAAGTCTGTGTTTCTGTGTGTGCGTTTTATGAGGGTGTTAATGTCTGTTTTTCTGTGTGTGTGTTTTATAAGTGTGTTAATGTGTGTGTTTCTGTGTGTGTTTTATGAGTGTGTTAATGTGTGTGTTTGAGTGTGTTAACGTGTGTTTCTGTGTGTGTCTTTATGAGTGTGTTAATGTGTGTGTTTGTGTGATTTTTATGAGTGTGTTATTGTGTGTGTTTCTGTGTGTGTGATTACATGATTGTGTTAATGTGTGTGTTTTATGAGTGTGTTAATGTGTGTGTGTTTTATTATTGTGTTAATGTGTGTGTTTTATGAGTGTGTTAATGTGTGTGTTTCTGTGTTTATTTTGATGAGTGTGTTAATGTGTGCGTTTCTGTGTGTGTGTTTTATGAGTGTGTTGATGTATGTGTTTCTGTGTGTGTGTTTTATGAGTGTGTTAATGTATGTGTTTCTGTGGGTTTGTTTTATGAGTGTGTTAATGTGTGTGTTTCTGTGTGTGCTTTATCAGTCTTTTAAAGTGTGCGTTTCTGTTTGAAAGTGTGCGTTTCTGTGTGTGTGTTTTATGCGGGTGTTAACGTCTGTTTTTCTGTGTGTGTGTTTTATAAGTGTGTTAATGTGTGTTTTTCAGTGTGTGTGTTTTATGAGTGTGTTAATGTGTGTGTTAATGTGTGTGTTACTGTGTGTGTTTTTTGAGTGTGTTCATGAGTGTGTTTCTGTGTGTGTGTTAATGTGTGTGTTTCTGTGTGTTTTTTGAGTGTGTTCATGAGTATGTTTCTGTGTGTGTTAATGTGTGTGTTTCTGTGTGTTTTTTGAGTGTGTTCATGAGTATGTTTCTGTGTGTGTGTTTATATGAGTGTGTTAATGTGTATGTTTTATGAGTGCGTTAAAGTCTGTGTTTCTGTGTGTGTTTTATGAGGGTGTTAATGTCTGATTTTCTGTGTGTGTGTTTTATATGTGTGTTAATGTGTGTGTTTCTGTGTGTGTTTTTTGAGTGTGTTCATGAGTGTGTTTCTGTGTGTGTTAATGTGTGTGTTTCTGTGTGTTTTATGAATGTGTTAATGTGTATGTTTCTGTGTGTGTTTTTTGAGTGTGTTCATGAGTGTGTTTCTGTGTGTGTGTTTATATGAGTGTGTTAATGTGTATGTTTTATGAGTGCGTTAAAGTCTGTGTTTCTGTGTGTGTTTTATGAGGGTGTTAATGTCTGTTTTTCTGTGTGTGTGTTTTATATGTGTGTTAATGTGTGTGTTTCTGTGTGTGTTTTATGAGTGTGTTAATGAGTGTGTTTCTGTGTGTTTTTTGAGTGTTTTAATGTGTGTGTTTTATGAGTGTGTTAATATGTGTGCTTCTGTGGGAGTGTTTTATGAGTGTGTTAATGTATGTGTTTCTGTGTGTGTTTCATGAGTGTGTTAATGTATGTGTTTCTGTGGGTTTGTTTTATGAGTGTGTTAATGTGTGTGTTTCTCTGTGTGTGTTTTATGAGTGTGTTAATGTATGTGTTTCTGTGTGTGTGTTTTATGAGTGTGTTAATGTGTGTGTTTCTGTGTGTGTTTTATGAGTCTTTTAAAGTGTGTGTTTCTGTGTGTGTGTTTTATGCGGGTGTTAATGTCTGTTTTTCTGTGTGTGTGTTTTATAAGTGTGTTAATGTGTGTGTTTCAGTGTGTGTGTTTTATGAGTGTGTTAATGTGTGTGTTTCTGTGTGTTTTTTGAGTGTGTTCATGAGTGTGTTTCTGTGTGTGTGTTAATGAGTGTGTTTCTGTGTGTGTTTTATAAATGTGTTAATGTGTGTGTTTCTGTGTGTGTTTTTTGAGTGTGTTCATGAGTGTGTTTCTGTGTGTGTGTTAATGTGTGTTTCTGTGTGTGTTTTATGAGTATGTTCATGAGTGTGTTTCTGTGTGTGTGTGTTTATATGAGTGTGTTAATGTGTATGTTTTATGAGTGCGTTAAACTCTGTGTTTCTGTGTGTGCGTTTTATGAGGGTGTTAATGTCTGTTTTACTGTGTGTTTTATAAGTGTGTTAATGTGTGTGTTTCTGTGTGTGTATTTTAAGAGTGTGTTAATGAGTGTGTTTCTGTGTGTTTTTTGATTGTTTTAATGTGTGTTTTATGAGTGTGTTAATGTGTGTGTTTGAGTGTGTTAACGTGTGTTTCTGTGTGTGTCTTTATGAGTGTGTTAATGTGTGTGTTTGTGTGATTTTTATGAGTGTGTTATTGTGTGTGTTTCTGTGTGTGTGATTACATGAGTGTGTTAATGTGTGTGTTTTATGAGTGTGTTAATGTGTGTGTTTGTTTTATGAATGTGTTAATGTGTGTGTTTCTGTGTGTGTGTTTTATTATTGTGTTAATGTGTGTGTTTTATGAGTGTGTTAATGTGTGTGTTTCTGTGTTTATTTTGATGAGTGTGTTAATATGTGTGTTTCTGTGTGTGTGTTTTATGAGTGTGTTAAAGTATGTGTTTCTGTGGGTTTGTTTTATGAGTGTGTTAATGTGTGTGTTTCTGTGTGTGTGTTTTATGAGTGTGTTAATGTGTGTGTTTCTGTGGGTTTGTTTTATGAGTGTGTTAATGTGTGTGTTTCTGTGTGTGTTTTATGAGTCTTTTAAAGTGTGTGTTTCAGTGTGTGTGTTATATGAGTGTGTTAATGTGTGTGATTCTCTGTGTTTTATGAATGTGTTAATGTGTGTGTTTCTGTGTGTGTTTTATGAGTGTGTTAATGTGTGTGTTTGTTTTATGAGTGTGAATGTGTGTGTTTCTGTGTGTGTTTTGATGAGTGTGTTAATGTGTGTGTTTCTGTGTGTGTGTTTTATGAGTGTGTTAATGTGTGAGCTTCTGTGTGTGTGTTTTATGAGTGTGTTAATGTGTGCTTGTGTGTGTGTTTTATGAGTGTTTCTGTGTGTTTCTATGTGTGTGTTTTATGAGTGTGTTAATGTGTGTGTTTCTGTGTGTCCTTTATGAGTGTGTTGATGTGTGTGTTTCTGTGTGTGTTTTGAGTGTGATAATATTTGCGTTTCTGTGAGTGTGTATATGAGTGTATTAATGTGTTTGTTTCTATGTGTGTGTTTGTATGAGTGTGTTAATGTGTGTGTTTCTGTGCGTGTGTTTTTATGAGTGTTAATGTGTTTGTTTCTGTGTGTCTTTTTATGAGTGTGTTAATGTGTGTGTTTCTGAGTGTCTATGATTGTGTTAATGTGTGCGTTTCTGTGTGTGTGTTTTATGAGTGTCTTCATGTGTGTGTCTCAGTGTGTGTTTTTATGAGTGTGTTAATATGTGTGTTTCAGAGTGCTTTTATGACTGTGACAATGTGTGTGTTTCTGTGAGTGTGTTTATGAGTGCGTTAATGCGTGCGTTTCTGTGTGTGTGTTTTTGAGGGTGTTAATGTGTGTGTTTCTGTGAGTGTGTTTGAGTGTGTTAATGTGTGTATTAATGTGTGTGTTTCTATGTGTGTGTTTTTCTGAGTGTGTTAATGTGTGTTTCTGTGAGTGTGTTTGAGTGTGTTAATGTGTGTGTTTCTGTGTGTTTTGATGTATTAATGTGTGTTTCTGAGCATGTGCTTTATGAGTGTGTTAATTTGTGTGTTTCTCTGTGTTTCATAAGTGTGTTAATGTGTGTGTTTCTGTGTGTGTGTTTTATTATTGTGTTAATGTGTGTGTTTTATGAATGTGTTAATGTGTGTGTTTCTGTGTGTGTGTTTTATGAGTGTGTTAATGTATGTGTTTCTGTGTGTGTTTTATGAGTCTTTTAAAGTGTGTGTTTCTGTGTGTGTGTTTTATGAGTCTTTTAAAGTGTGTGTTTCAGTGTGTGTGTTATATGAGTGTGTTAATGTGTGTGATTCTCTGTGTGGTTTATGAGTGTGTTAATGTGTGTGTTTCTGTGTGTGTTTTTTGAGTGTGTTCATGAGTGTGTTTCTGTGTGTGTGTTAACGTGTGTGTTTTATGAATGTGTTAATGTGTGTGTTTCTGTGTGTGTTGTATGAGTGTGTTAATGTGTGTGTTTGTTTTATGAGTGTGTTAATGTGTGTGTTTCTGTGTTTATTTTGATGAGTGGGTTAATGTGTGAGCTTCTGTGTGTGTGTTTTATGAGTGTGTTAACGTGTGTTTCTGTGTGTGTGTTTTATGAGAGTGTTACTGTGTGTTTCTATGTGTGTGTTTTATGAGTGTGTTAATGTGTGTGTTAATGTGTGTGATTCTCTGTGTGGTTTATGAGTGTGTTAATGTGTGTGTTTCTGTGTGTGTTTTTTGAGTGTGTTCATGAGTGTGTTTCTGTGTGTGTGTTAACGTGTGTGTTTTATGAATGTGTTAATGTGTGTGTTTCTGTGTGTGTTGTATGAGTGTGTTAATGTGTGTGTTTGTTTTATGAGTGTGTTAATGTGTGTGTTTCTGTGTTTATTTTGATGAGTGGGTTAATGTGTGTGCTTCTGTGTGTGTGTTTTATGAGAGTGTTACTGTGTGTTTCTATGTGTGTGTTTTATGAGTGTGTTAATGTGTGTGTTTCTGTGTGTGTTTTGATGAGTGTGTTAATTTGTGTGTATCTGTATGTGTTTTATGAGTGTGTTAATGTGTGTGTTTCTGTGTGTCCTTTTAGTAGTGTTTCTATGTGTGTGTTTTATGAGTGTGTTAATGTGTGTGTTCCTGTGTGTGCCTTATGAGTGTGTTACTGTGTGTGCTTCTGTATGTGTTTTGAGTGTGTTATTGTGTGTATTTCTGTGTGTGTGTTTTATGAGTGTGTTAATGTGTGTGTTTCTGTGTGTGAGTTTTATGAGTGTGTTGATGTGTGTGTTTCTGTGTGTGTTTTTAAGAGTGTGTTAATGTGTGTGTTTCTGGGTGTGTTTTATGAGTGTTTTAATGTGTATGTTTCTGTGTGGTTTTTATGAGTGTGTTAATGTGTTTGATTCAGTGTGTGTGCTTTATGTGTGTTAATGTGTGTGTTTCTGTAAGTGATTTTATGAGCGTGTTAATGCGTGTATTTCTATGTGTGTGTTTTTATGAGTGTGTTAATGTGTGTGTTTCTGAGTGTGTTTGAGTGTGTTCATGTGTGTGTTTCTGAGTGTGTCTGAGTGTGGTAATGTGTGTGTTTCTGTGTGTGTGTTTTATGAATGTATTAATTTGTGTGTTTCTGTATGTGTTTTATGAGTGTGTTAATGAGTGTGTTTCAGTGTTTGTGTTTTATGTGTGTGTTAACATGTGTGCTTCAAGGGTGTGTTAATATGTGTGTCTCAGTGTGTGTTTTTTGAGTGTGTTAATGTGTGAGTTTCTGTGTGTGTTTTATGAGTGTGTTAATGTGTGTGTTTCTGTGTGTCTGTTTAGATGAGTGTGTTAATGTGTGTGTTACTATGTGTCAGTTTTATGAGTGTGCTAATGTGTGTGTTTCTCTGTTTGTTTTTGAGTGTGTTAATGTGAGAGTTTATGTGAGTGTGTTTGAGTGTGTTATTGTGTGTGTTTCTGTGAGTGTTTTTATGAGTGTGTTAATGTCTGTGTTTCAGTGTGTGTTTTATGAGTGTGTTAATGTGTGTGTTTCTGTGTGTGTGTATTTTATGAGTGTGTTAATGTGTGTGTTTCTGTGTCTGTTTTTTGAGTGTGTTAATGTGTGTGTTTCTGTATGTGTTTTATGAGTGTGTTAATGAGTGTGTTTCTGTGTGTGTGTTTTATGAGTGTGTAATGTGTGTGTTTCTGTGTGTGTTATGAGTGTGTTAATGTGTGTGTTTCTGTGTGTGTGTTTTATGAGTGTTACTGTGTGTTTCTGTGTGTGTGTTTTATGAGTGTGTTAATGTGTGTGTTTCCATGTGTTTTGAGCGTGTTAATGTGTGTGTTTCTGTGAGCGTGTTTATGAGTGTGTTAATGTGTGTGTTTCTGTGGGTGTGTTTTATGAGTGTGTTAATGTGTGTTTCTGTGTGTGTTTTGAGTGTGATAATGTGTATGTTTCTGTGAGTGTATTTATGAATGTATTAATGTGTTTGTTTCTATGTGTGTGTTTTTATGAGTGTGTTAATGTGTGTGTTTCTGTGCGTGTGTTTTTATGAGTGTTAATGTGTTTGTTTCTGTGTGTCTTTTTATGAGTGTGGTAACGTGTGTGTTTCTGTGTGTGTGTTTTATGATTGTATTAATGTGTGCGTTTCTGTGTGTGTTTTATAAGTGTGTTAATGTGTGTGTTTCTGAGTGTCTATGAGTGTGTTAATGTGTGCATTTCTGTGTGTGTGTTATATGAGTGTATCAATGTGTGTGTTTATGTGTGTGTGTTTTATGATTGTATTTATGTGTGTGTTTCTGTGTGTGTGTTTTTGAGTGTGTTAATGTGTGTGTTTCTGTGAGTGTGTTTGAGTGTGTTAATGTTTGTGTTTCTGTGTTTGTTTTGAGTGTGTTACTGTGTGTTTCTGAGTGTGTGCTTTATGAGTGTGTTAATTTGTGTGTTTCTCTCTGTTTTATGAGTGTGTTAACGTGCGTGTTTCTGTGTGTGTATTATGAATGTGTTAATGTGTGTGTTTCTGTGCGTGTTTTGAGTGTGTTATTTTGTGTGTTTCTGTGAGTGTGTTTGTGTGTGTTAATGTGTGTGTTTCTGAGTGTTTTTATGAGTGTGTTAACATGTGTGTTTCTGTGAGTGTGTTTGAGTGTGTTAATGTGTGTGTGTTTTAAGATTGTGATAATGTGTGTGTTTCTGTGTGTCTTTTGATGAGTGTGTTAATGTATGTGTTTCTCTGTGTCTTTTCATCAGTGTGTAAAGGTGTGTGCTTCTGTGTGTGTTTTATGAGTGTGTTAATATGTGTGTTTCTGTTTGTGTGTTATATGAGTGTGTTAATGTGTGTGTTTCTGTGTGTGTGTTTTATGAGTGTGTTAATTTGTGTGTGTTTTATGAGTTTGTTACAGTGTTTATCTGTGTTTGTGTTTTATGTGTGTGTTAATATGTGTTTCTGTTTGTGGCTGATGAGTGTGTTAATGTGTGTGTTTCTCTGTGTCCTTTATGAGTGTGTTAATGTGTGTGTTTCTGTGTGTGTTTTACGAGTGTATGAATGTGTGTTTCTGTGTGTTTTTATGAGTGTGATAATGTGTATGTCTCTGTGAGTGTGTTTATGAGTGTGTTAATGTGTGCGTTTCTGAGTGTGTGTTTTACGAGTGTATTAATGTGTGTGTTTCTATGTGTGGGTATTTATGAGTTTGTTAATGTGAGTGTTTATGTGTGTGAATAGAGTGTGTTAATGCGTGTGTTTCTTTGTGTGTTTTATGAGTGTTCATGTGTGTGTTTTATGAGTATGTTAATGTGTGTGTTTCTGTGTGTGTTTTATGAGTGTGTTAATGTGTTTGTTTCTGTGTGTGTTTTATGAGTGTATTAATTTGTGTGTTTCTGTATGTGTTTTATGTGTGTTAATGCGTGTGCTTCAAGAGTGTGTTAATATGTGTCTCAGTGTGTGTTTTTTGAGTGTGTTAATGTGTGTGTTCCTGTGAGTGTGTTTGAGTGTGTTAATGTGTGTGTTTCTGTGTGTGTGTTTTATGAGTGTGTTAATGTGTGTGTTTCTAAGTGTGTGTGTTTTATGAGTGTGTTAATATGTGTGTTTCTGTGTGTGTTTTATGAGTGTGATAATGTGTGTTTCTGTGAGTGTGTTTATGAGTGTGTTAATGTGTGCGTTTCGATGTGTGTGTTTTATGATTGTATTAATGTGTTTGTTTCTATGTGTGTGTTTTTATGAGTGTGTTAATGTGTGTGTTTCTGTGAGTGTATTTATGAGTATTAATGTGTTTGTTTCTATGTGTGTGTTTTTATGAGTGTGTTAATATGTTTGTTTCTGTGATGGTGTTTGAGTGTTTTAATGTGTGTGTTTCTGTGCGTGTTTTTTTATGAATGTTAATGTGTTTGTTTCTGTGTGTCATTTTATGAGTGTGGTAAAGTTTGTGTTTCTGCGTGTGTGTTTTATGATTGTATTAATGTGTGTGTTTCTGTGTGTGTTTTATGAGTGTGTTAATGTGTGTGTTTCTGAGTGTCTATGAGTGTGTTAATGTGTGCATTTCTGTGTGTGTGTTTTATGAGTGTATTAATGTGTGTGTCTCAGTGCGTGTTTTTATGAGTGTGTTAATGAGTGTGTTTCTGTGTGTTTTATGATTGTATTTATGTGTGTGTTTCTTTGTGTGTGTTTTTGAGTGTGTTAATATGTGTGTTTCTGTGAGTGTGTTTGTGTGTGTTAATGTGTGTATTAATGTGTGTGTTTCTATGCGTGTGTTTTTATGAGTGTGTTAATGTGTGTGTTTCTGTGTGTGTTTTGAGTGTGTTAATGTGTGTATCTGAATGTTTGTTTTATGAGTGTGTTAATTTGTGTTTCTCTGTGTTTTATGAATGTGTTAATGTGTGTGTTTCTGTGTGTGTATTATGAGTGTGTTAATGTGTGTGTTTCTGTGTGTGTTTTGAGTATGTTATTGTGTGTGTTTCTGTGAGTGTGTTTGTGTGTGTTAATGTGTGTGTTTCTGAGTGCGTTAATGTGTGTGTTTCTGTGAGTGTGTTTGAGAGTGTTAATGTGTGTGTTCCTGTGTGTGTATTTTATGATTGTGATAATGTGTGTGTTTCTGTGTGTCTATTTATGAGTGTGTTAATGTGTGTGATTCTGTGTGTCTTTTTATGAGTGTGTTAATGTGTGTGTTTCTGTGTGTGTGTTTTATGAGTGTGTTAATGTATGTGTCTTTTATGAGTGTGTTACTGTGTGTTTCTATGTTTGTGTTTTATGAGTGTGTTAATATGTGTTTCTGTGTGTGGTTGATGAGTGTGTTAATGTGTTTGTTTCTGTGTGTCCTTTATGAGTGTGTTAATGTGTGTGTTTCTGTGTGTGTATTATGAGTGTGTGAATGTGTGTTTCTGAGTGTTTTTATGAGTGTGATAATGTGTATGTTTCTGTGACTGTGTTTATGAGTGTGTTAATGTGTGCGTTTCGGTGTGTGTGTTTTAGAAGTATATTAATGTGTGTGTTTGTATGTGTGGGTTTTTTTGAGTTTGATAATGTGTGTGTTTCTGTGTGTGTGTTTTGAGTGTGGTAATGTGTGTGTTTCTTTGTGTGTTTTATGAGTGTGTTAAAGTGTGTGTTTCTGTGTGTGTGTTAAGATGAGTGTGTTAATGTGTGTGTTTCTCTGTTTATTTATATGAGTGTGTTAATGTGTGTGTTTCTGTGTGTCTTTTGAGTGTGTTGATGTGTGTGTTTCTGTGAGTGTGTTTATGAGTGTGTTAATGTGTGCGTTTCTATGTGTGTTTTATGATTGTATTAATGTGTATGTTTCTGTGCTTGTTTTATGAGTGTGTTAATGTGTGTGTTTCTGTGAGTGTGTTTATGAGTGTGTTAATGTGTGCATTTCTGTGTGTTTGTTTTATGAGTGTATTAATGTGTTTGTTTCTAAGTGTGTGTTTTTATGAGTGTGTTAATGTGTGTGTTTCTGTGAGTGTGTTTATGATTGTATTAATGTGTTTGTTTCTATGTGTGTGTTTTTATGAGTGTTTTAATGTGTGTGTTTCTCTGCGTGTGTTTTTATGAGTGTTAATGTGTTTGTTTCTGTGTGTCGTTTTATGAGTGTGGTAATGTGTGTGTTTCTGTGAGTGTTTTATGAGTGTGCTAATGTGTGTGTTTCTGAGTGTCTATGAGTGTATTAATGTGTGCGTTTCTGTGTGTGTGTTTTATGAGTGTATTAATGTGTGTGTCTCTGTGTGTCTTTTTAGGAGTGTGTTTCTGTGTGTGTTTCTGTGTGTGTTTCTGTGTGTGTTTCTGTGTGTGTTTCTGTGTGTGTTTCTGTATGTGTTTCTGTGTGTGTTTCTGTATGTGTTTCAGCGAGTGTTTTATGAGTGTGTTAATGTGTGTGTTTCTCTGTTTATTTTTATGAGTGTGTTACTGTGTGTGTTTCTCTGTGTGTTTATGAGTGTGTCTATATGTGTGTTTCTGTGTGTGTTTTGAATGTGTTAATATGTGTTTTTCTGAGCGTGTGTTTTATGAGTGTGTTAATGTGTGTGTTTCTGTGTGTGTGTATTTATGAGTGTGTTAATGTGTGTGTTTCTGTGTGTGTGTTTTATGAGTGTGTTAATGAGTGTTTCTGCGTGTGTGTTTAGATGAGTGTGTTAATGTGTGTGTTGCTGTGTGTGTGTTTTATGAGTATGTTAATGAGTGTGTTTCTGTGTGTGTGTTTTATGAGTGTGTTACTGTGTGTGTCTTTTTATGAGTGTTAATGTGTGTGTTTCTGTGTGTGTTTCTGCGTCTGTTTTATGAGTGTGTTAATGTGTGTGTTTCTGTTCGTGTGTTTAGATGAGTGTGTTAATGTGTATGTTTCTCTGTTTATTTTTATGAATGTGTTCATGTGTGTGTTTCTGTGTGTGTTTTATGAGTGTGTTAATGTGTGTGTTTCTGTCTGTTTTTATGAGTGTGTTAATGTGTGTGTTTCTCTCTGTGCTTTATGAGTGTGTCAATATGTGTGTTTTTGTGTGTTTATGAGTGTGTTAATTTGTGTGTTTCTCTGTGTTTTATGAATGTGTTAATGTGTGTGTTTCTGTGTGTGCTTTATGAGTGTGTTAAGGTGTGCATTTCTGTGTGTGATTTATAAATGTGTTAGTGAGTGTGTTTCTGTATTTATTTTTAGGAGTGTTAATATGTGTGTTTCTGTGTGTGTGTTTTAGGAGTGTGCTAATGTGTGTGTTTTTAAATGTGTGTAATGTGTGTGTTTCTGTGTGTGTTTTATGAGAGTGTTAATGTGCATGTTTCTGTGTGGGTTTTATGAGTGTGTTAATGTGTTTGATTCAGTGTGTGTGCTTTATGTGTGGTAATGTGTGTGTTTCTGTGTGTGTGTTCTATGAGTGTCTTAATGTGTGTGTCTCAGTGTGTGTTTTTTGAGTGTGTTAATGTGTGTGTTTCTATGTGTCTGTTTTATGAGTGTGCTAATGTGTGTGTTTCTCTGTTTATATTTTATGAGTGTGCTAATATGTGTGTTTCTGTGTGTGTGATTTATGAGTGTGTTAATGTGTGTGTTTCTGTGTGTGTATTATGTGTTAATGTTTGTGTTTTGAGTGTTAATGTGTGTATTTCTGTGTGTTTTGAGTGTTAATATGTGTGTTTCTGTGTGTATTGAGTGTGTTAATGTTGGTATCCATGAGTGTGTTTATGAGTGTGTTAATGTGTGTGTTTCCGTGTGTGTTTTGAGTTTGTTAATGTGTGTGTTTCTGTGTGTGTGTTTTATGGGTGTGTTAATGTGTGTTTTTCTATGTGTGTGTGTTTTATGAGTGTGTTAGTGTGTGTGTTAGTGTGTGTTTTTTGAGTGCGTTAATGTGTGCTTTTCTCTGTTTGTGTTTTATGAGTATATTAATGCGTGTGTTTGTATGTGTGTGTTTTTATGAGTGTGTTAATGTGTGTGTTTCTGTGTGTGCTTTATCAGTGTGTTTCTGAGCGTGTGTTTTATGAGTGTGTTAATTTGGTTGTTTCTCTGTGTTTTATGAGTGTGTTAATCTGTGCGTTTCTGTGTGTGTGTTTTTATGAGTGTGTAAATGTGTGTGTTTCAGTGTGTGTTTTATGAGTGTGTTAATGTGTGTGTCTCTGTTTTTTGAGTGCGTTAATATGTGTGTTTCTGTGTGTGTTTTTATGCGTGTGTAATTTGTGTGTATTTCTGTGTGTGTGTTTCTGTGTGTGTCTCAGTGTGTGTTTTTAGGAGTGTGTTAATGTGTGTGTTTCTGTGTGTTTTTATGAGTGTGTTAATGGGTGTGTTTCTGTGTGTGTTTTTATGAGTGTGTTAATGTGTGTGTTTTTGGGTGTGTTTTATGAGTGTTTTAATGTTTTTGATTCAGTGTGTGTGCTTTATGTGTGTTAATGTGTGTGTTTCAGTGTGTGTGTTCTATGAGTGTGATAACGTGAGTGTTTCTGTGTGTGTTTTATGAGTGTGTTAATGTGTGTGTTTTTGGGTGTGTTTTATGAGTGTTTTAATGTTTTTGATTCAGTGTGTGTGCTTTATGTGTGTTGATGTGTGTGTTTCAGTATGTGTGTTCTATGAGTGTGATAACGTGAGTGTTTCTGTGTGTGTTTTATGAGTGTGTTAATGTGTGTGTTTCTGAGTGTCTATGAGTGTGTTAATGTGTGCGTTTCTGTTTGTGTGTTTTATGAGTGTATTAATGTGTGTGTCTCAGTGTGTGTTTTTATATGAGTGTGTTAACGTGTGTGTTTCTGTGTGTGTGTTAATGTGTGTATTAATGTGTGTGTTTCTATGTGTGTGTTTTTATGAGTGTGTTAAAGTGTGTTTCTGTGAGTGTGTTTGATTGTGTTAATGTGTGTGTTTCTGTGTGTGTTTTGAGTGTGTTAATGTGTGTTTCTGAGCATGTGTTTTATGAGTGTGTTAATTTGTGTGTTTCTCTGTGTTTTATGAGTGTGTTAATGTGTGTGTTTCTGAGTGTGTTTTATGAGTGTTAATGTGTGTCTTTCTGTGTGTGTGTTTAGATGAGTGTGTTAATGTATGTGTTTCTATGTGTCTGTTTTATGAGTGTGCTAATGTGTGTGTTTCTCTGTTTATATTTTATGAGTGTGCTAATATGTGTGTTTCTGTGTGTGTGATTTATGAGTGTGTTAATGTGTGTGTTTCTGTGTGTTTATTATGTGTTAATGTTTGTGTTTTGAGTGTTAATGTGTGTATTTCTGTGTGTATTTAGTGTGTTAATGGTGGTATCCGTGAGTGTGTTTATGAGTGTGTTAATGTGTGTGTTTCCATGTGTGTTTTGAGTTTGTTAATGTGTGTGTTTCTGTGTGTGTGTTTTATGAGTGTGTTAATGTGTGTGTTAGTGTGTTTTTTGAGTGCGTTAATGTGTGCTTTTCTCTGTCTGTGTTTTATGAGTATATTAATGCGTGTGTTTGTATGTGTGTGTTTTTATGAGTGTGTTAATGTGTGTGTTTCTGTGAGTGTGCTTGAGTGTGTTAATGTTTGTGTTTCAGTGCATCTTTTTATGAGTGTGTTAATGTGTGTGTTTCTGTGTGTGCTTTATCAGTGTGTTTCTGAGCGTGTGTTTTATGAGTGTGTTAATTTGGTTGTTTCTCTGTGTTTTATGAGTGTGTTAATCTGTGCGTTTCTGTGTGTGTGTTTTTATGAGTGTGTTAATGTGTGTGTTTCTGTGTGTGTTTTATGAGTGTGTTAATGTGTGTGTCTCTGTGTTTTTTGAGTGTGTTAATATGTGTGTTTCTGTGTGTTTTTATGAGTGTGTTAATGTGTGTATTTCTGTGTGTGTTTTGAGTGTGTTTCTGTGTGTGTCTCAGTGTGTGTTTTTAGGAGTGTGTTAATGTGTGTGTTTCTGTGTGTGCTTTATGAGTGTAGTAAGGTGTGCGTTTCTGTGTGTGTTTTATAATGTGTTAATGTGTGTGTTTCTGTGTGTTTTTATGAGTGTGTTAATGTGTGTGTTTTTGGGTGTGTTTTATGAGTGTTTTAATGTTTTTGATTCAGTGTGTGTACTTTATGTGTGTTAATGTGTGTGTTTCAGTGTGTGTGTTCTATGAGTGTGATAATGTGAGTGTTTCTGTGTGTGTTTTATGAGTGTGTTAATGTGTGTGTTTTATGAGTGTGTTAATGTGTGTTTCTGAGTGTCTATGAGTGTGTTAATGTGTGCGTTTCTGTGTGTGTGTTTTATGACTGTATTTATGTGTGTGTCTCAGTGTGTGTGTTTATATGAGTGTGTTAATTTGTGTGTTTCTGTGTGTGTTTTATGATTGTATTTATGTGTGTGTTTCTGTGTGTGTGTTAATGTGTGTATTAATGTGTGTGTTTCTATGTGTGTGTTTTTATGAGTGTGTTAAAGTGTGTGGCCTAGAAATTCAGTCTAGCCACTTTTGGGGCAGTAAAGTCGGGCGGGCGGTAAAGTTAGCGCCCGCCGGAAAGTGGAGGCCACTTCGCCGAAATTCAGTAGCTTTGGCCAAGGAGTTTGGGTGAGCGCTGAAACTGGCGTTGCACTCCTATCTTTAGGCAATAAGCCGGCGGTGAGGACTGATAACGCCGAGGCCGGGCGCAGCGCAGGTGCGGTCATGTTTTGATTGACAGCAGACGCCCTGACGCCGGCCAGCTCTTAAAGGGGGAAGGGTCGCCAGGGCACCCGCCGCCCTGCTGCAGCACAGTGGTCTGGTCTTCACCAGATTGCTGTGCTTGCTGCAGTGCCAGCCCGGCCGAGTGCCAGTGTCACTGGCGACCAGCGAGCGCATGGCATCAGCCAGCTTGCCCCCATTGATGCAGCCGCCACTGCCACTCCCCCAGCCAAGCTGCGACAAGCTGCTGGAGAGACTGATGCTGCCCAGCCACAGCTGCAGCAGTCAGCAGCCGGCCCCCCCAGCGCCGGACCTCGTCTAGGCCAACCCACAAGGGCATCTGCCGTCACGCATTGTGCCCCTCAGAAGCCTTCCCCCAGCCTTGCAACACCCACAGGGCCCAGGTTGAGGCAGAGCAACAGGTCGGGCAGGGGCCGGAGAAGCCTGCACAAGGACTCGCCCTGTCGGCACACCAAGTAGAGTGTGTTGCCAGCTGTTTTTTTATATGGGGGTGTTTGTGTTCTGTATGGCGGGGGGGCTTATTTTGCTAACGCCGAAGATGAAGGCAACTTTTTTTTATATGGGGGTGTTTGTGTTCTGTATGGGGGGGTTTGTCTTGGTTAGGCCGAGGATGAAGGCCAATTGGATGGACAAGTTTTGTTATTCCTCCCCAGGTTGTGGGAGTGAGATATTTTTTGACTGTTTTTTGGGGGTGTTGTCTGTTTTTCTGTTTCATGTGGGAAGGGCCCTGAGTTTGTTAAATAAAGCTTTTTATTTATTCAGCTTGTCCAGGTGTCATGTTGCAAGTGGTTGTTGCGTTAACTGGCTGAGGGCTTGCGGAGCGGCTGCATTCAGGTGCGTTCATTGCCACAAGCCATTCCCTGACAGGGGGCCTAGAAGTGTCGTTCAATAAGCCGCCGGCGGACGGCCCTTGGACCTTGTGGCTCCCTCCTGGGCTGGTACTCCTCCTCCTCCTCCTCCTCCTCCTCATGGTCCTCCTGCTCATCCTCCTGAGGTGGTGGTCCAATGTGAGGTGGCAGTGCCTGAGTCCTGCGGATAGCCAGGTTGTGCAGCATGCAGCAAACGACGACGAACTGGGAGACTCTATCCGGCGAATACTGTAGAGATCCGCTGGATCGATCCAGGCAGCGGAACCGTTGCTTGAGGACGCCAATCGTTTGCTCTATGATGTCCCTTGTGGCTTGATGGCTTTCATTGTATGCCTCCTCCGCAGGGGTCCTGGGCGCGCGGAGCGGGGTCATGAGCCATGTACACAAAGGGTAGCCCTTGTCCCCAATAAGCCATCCCCTTGGTGGAGGCTGTGCCTCGAACATGTCAGCCACAGCAGTCTGGCGCAGGATAAATGCATCGTGGCTGCTTCCTGGAAAGCGGGCATTGACAGCTAGGATGCGCTGCCTGTGGTCACACACCAGCTGTACATTGAGGGAATGGTAGCCCTTCCGGTTGCGGTAATCCTCGGCATTGTCGATAGGTGCCCGCATAGCCACATGTGTGCAGTCAATGGCGCCCTGCACCATGGGGAAGTCGGCGATCCTGGCAAATCCGACTGCACGCTGCTCCTGCCTCTCTAGGGTCATGGGGAAGGAGATGAATTGGTGTCTCCTTGCGAAAAGGGCATCGGTGACCTGCCGGATGCAGCGATGCACGGCGAAGTGGGAAATGTTCGCTATGTCCCCAGTAGTGGCTTGGAATGAGCCGCTTGCATAAAAGTTCAGAGCCACCGTGACCTTCACTTCCACCGACAGAGACGTCCTGCACATCAGCTGTGGACGCAGATCTCTGTGAAGCAGCTGGCAGATCTCTGCAACCACCTCCCTTCTGAAGCGCAGCCTCTTAACACAATGCGTGGCAGTCATGGTGAGATAGGACACCTGCTGCCGGTATTCCCTGAGTGGGTAAGGCCTACGTTGCCGACGCCTGATGGCCCCTCTGCGTCTAGGCATGGCTGGCCCTCTCACACAGCGTCTGCGAGCCCTTCGCACATAATGCTGGAACTGAGGGTTGGAACCCCATGCAGCCCCCATAATAAACTTGCAAACAGTGAAATCACAATGAGTGAAATTTCCAAGCTCTGGCCAGAAGCCAAAAATACCTCTCCTATGTTGTCCCAAATCAGGAAGGTCTGTTCCTTGGTCTCTGTCCAGAAATCCAAAGCACTAAAGTCATTGCAGCAAAATGGCTGGCCTTTATAGTTCAGTCTAAGTGCCCTTTAATTAGAGCTCCCCGAGGCCCACAGGGCCTCTGCTGCGTTCCACTTCACAGTTCTTAACAGCGCCACGCCCACATTGGGCGGGCGCCACTGAATTTCTGGTTTGGGGCGCACAAACAGCGTTGCACGAAGAAATGACGTCATAAGCTGCGCGCGCAGCTGAGCGGGCGCAAATACTTTGCGCCGGCGCTAAATGTCAACTGAAGTTGGGCGTAGGCGCAGATCGGCCTGTGCCCGGGTGCTAAGTGCCTAGCGCTGGAAAACTACCCCTCTTATGGCGCTAACGGCTGGCGGACGCAACTGAATTTCTAGGCCCGTTTCTGTGAGTGTGTTTGAGTGTGTTAATGTGTGTGTTTCTGTGTGTGTTTTGAGCGTGTTAATGTGTGTTTCTGAGCGTGTGTTTTATGAGTGTGTTAATGTGTGTGTTTCTGTGTGCGTGTTTAGTTGAGTGTGTTAATGTGTGTTATGAGTGTGCTAATGTGTGTGTTTCTCTGTTTATTTTTATGAGTGTGTTAATGTGTGTGTTTCTGCGTGTGTTTTATGAGTGTGTTAATGTGTGTGTTTCTGTGTGTGTGTTTAGATGAGTGTGTTAATGTATGTTATGAGTGTGCTAATGTGTGTGTTTATCTGTTTATTTTTATGAGTGTGTTAATGTGTGTGTTTCTGTGTGTGTTTTATGAGTGTGTTAATGTGTGTGTTTCTGTGTGTGTACTATGAGTGTGGTAATGTGTGTGTTTCTGTGTTTGTTTTGAGTGTGTTATTGTGTGTGTTTCTGTGAGTGTGTTTGTGTGTATTAATGTGTGTGTTTTATGAGTGTGCTAATGTGTGTGTTTTTATGAATGAGTTAATGTGTATGATTCTGTGAGTGTGTTAATGTGTGTGTCTTTTTATGAGTGTTAATGTGTGTCTTTCTGTGCGTCTTTTTAGGAGTGTGTTTGTTTGTGTGTTTCTGTGTGTGTTTCTGTGTGTGTTTCTGTGTGTGTTTCTGTGTGTGTTTCTGTGTGTGTTTTGAGTGTGTTAATGTGTGAGTTTCTGAGCGTGTGTTTTATGAGTGTGTTAAAGTGTGTGTTTCTGTGTGTGTGTTTTATGAGTGTGTTAATGTGTCTGTTTCTGTGTGTGTGTTTAGATGAGTGTGTTAATGTGTGTGTTTCTATGTCTGTTTTATGAGTGTGCTAATGTGTGTGTTTCTTGTTTTATTTTTATGAGTGTGCTAATGTGTGTGTTTCTGTGTGTGTGCTTTATGAGTGTGTTAATGTGTGTGTTTCTGTGTATGTTTTGAGTGTGTTAATGTGTGTGTGTTTCTGTGTGAGTGTTTTATGAGTGTGTTAATGTGTGTGTTTCTGTGTGTGTTTTATGAGTGTTTTAGTGTGTTTGATTCAGTGTGTGTGCTTTATGTGTGTTAATGTGTGTGTTTCTATGTGTGTGTTTTTATGAGTGTGTTAATGTGTGTGTTTCTGTGAGTGTGTTAATGTGTATGTTTCTATGTGTGTGTTTTTATGAGTGTGTTAATATGTGTGTTTCTGTGTGTGTGTTTTATGATTGTGTTAATTTGTGTGTTTCTGTATGTGTTTTATGATTGTGTTAATGTGTGTGTTTCTGTGTGTGTGTTTTCTGAGTGTGTTAATTTGTGTGTTTCTGTATGTGTTTTATGAGTGTTAATTTGTGTGTTTCTGTGTGTGTGCTTTATGAGTGTGTTAATTTGTGGGTTTCTGTATGTGTTTTATGAGTGTGTATATGTGTGTATTTCTGTGTGTGTGATTTACGAGTGTGTTAATGTGTGTGTTTCTGTGTGTGTGTTTTTATCAGTGTGTTAATTTGTGAGTTTCTGTGGCCTAGAAATTCAGTGGGCTTTGCACCCAGTTAAGGCCCAAAGAGGCCCTCTGTGCCAGTAGAGGAGGTTGCGCTGATATTGAGCTCGGCGGTAATGGTGGCAGTAGCCAGTAGCGCTGCGCCGGCACCGATGACATCATCGGTGTGCGCAGTGCCCCGTTTCTGCCCTGATGCCGGCCCGACCCCCATATTCAGTTGCCGCCGCCTCCTCCGTGGCGGCCGCTACTAACATCCAGAGACCAGGGCCTTACTGCAGCCTTAGTGGGGCGCATAAAGGTGGAGGTGCGGCCGGACGCTTTTTTGGCGGCTGCCTGCCCGCACCTCCTTCCCCGGCCTCCTCCAGCACCCCCCCGCGGCTTTGCCGGCTGCTTTCCGCGAGCACGGCACTTCCCCGTGGTGCCGGGCTCATTTGCCGGCACAATCCAGCGGCGATCTCCCCGTTGCAGGCACCTCCACCTTAAGAGAAGGAGGAGGCCTGCAGTGCCGCAGCCTGCCGCACCGCATCGGCTGGCGCAGCAGCACCTAGAGCGCTGAAATTCAGTTTCAGCGCCCCAAGCAGGGGCGGACACACCCTGGAACAGCGCCCGGTTCCGACTTGGGGCGCAAAAACTGAATATCTCACGGGCGCAACTGGCTCCGCGCGCAGCGCAAACTTTTGGGCGCAAGCCAGCTGGCGGGCCCAAACTGATTTTCTAGGCCTGTGTGTTTTATGAGTGTGTTAATGTGTGTGTTTCTGTGTGTGTTTTATGAGTGTGTTAATGTGTGTGTGTTTTATGAGTGTGTTAATATGTTTTTCTGTGTGTGGTTTATGAGTGTGTTAATGTGTGTGTGTTTTATGAGTGTGTTACTGTGTGTTTCTGTGTGTGTGTTTTATGAGTGTGTTAATATGTTTTTCTGTGTGTGGTTTATGAGTGTGTTAATGTGTGTGTTTCTGAGTGTTTTTATGAGTGTGTTAATGTGTGCATTTCTGTGTGTGTGTTTTACGAGTATATTAATGTGTGTGTTTCTATGTGTGGGTCATTATGAGTTTGTTAATGTGTTTGTTTCTGTGTGTGAATAGAGTGTGTTAATGTGTGTGTTTCTGTGTGTGTGTTTTATGACTGTATTAATGTGTGTGTTTCTGTGTGTGTTTTTATGAGTGTGTTAATGTGTGTGTTTCTGTGAGTGTGTTTGAGTGTTTTAATGTGTGTCTTTCTGTGCGTGTGTTTTTATGAGTGTTAATGTGTTTGTTTCTGTGTGTGTTTTTGAGTGTGATAATGTGTGTGTTTCTGTGCGTGTGTTTTGAGTGTGTTAATGTGTGTGTTTCTTTGTGTATTTTATGAGTGTGTTCATGTGTGTTTTATGAGCGTGTTAATGTGTGTGTTTCTCTGTGTGTGTTAAGATGAGTGCGTTAATGTGTTTTTGTCTATGTGTGTGTTTTCTGAGTGTGTTAATGTGTGTGTTTCTGTGTGTGTTTTATGAGTGTGTTAATGTGTGTGTTTCTGTGTGGGTGTATTATGAGTGTGTTAATGAGTGTGTTTCTGTGTGTGTGTTTTATGAGTGTGCAATGTCTGTGTTTCTGCATGTGTTATGAGTGTGTTAATGTTTGTGTTTCTGTGTGTGTGTTTTGTGAGTGTTACTGTGTGTTCCTGTGTGTGTTTTATGAGTCTCTTAATGACTGTGTTTCTGTGTGTCCTTTATGAGTGTGTTTTGAGTGTGATAATATGTGTGTTTCTGTGAGTGTGTTTGAGTGTGTTATTGTGTGCATTTCTATGTGTGCGTTTTATAATTGTATTAATGTGTATGTTTCTGTGCGTGTTTTATGAGTGTGTTAACGTGTGTGTTTCTATGTGTGTTTTTATGAGTGTGTTAATGTGTGTGTTTCTGTGTGTGTTTTATGAGTGTGTTAACGAGTGTGTTTCTGTGTGTGTTTTATGAGTGTGTTAATGTGTGTGTTTTGAGTTTGTTGATGTGTGTATTTCTGTGTGTGTGTTTTATGAGTGTGTTAACGTGTGTTTTTCTGTGTGTGTGTTTTATGAGTGTGCTAATGTGTGTGTTTCTGTGTGTGTTTTAAGGGTGTGTTAATGTGTGTGTTTCTGGGTGTGTTTTGTGAGTGTTTTAACGTGTATGTTTCTATCAGGGTTTTATGAGTGTGTTAATGTGTGTATTTCTGTGTGTCTTTTTATGAGTGTGTTAATGTGTGTGTTTCTCTGTGTGTTTTATGAGTGTGTTAATGTGTGTGTTTCTGAATGTCTATGAGTGTGTTAATGTGTGCATTTCTGTTTGTGAGTTTTATGAGTGTATTAATGTGTGTGTCTCAGTGTGTGTGTTTATATGAGTGTTAATGTGTGTGTTTCTGTGTGTGTTTTATGATTGTATTTATGTGTGTGTTTGTGTGTGTGTTAATGTGTGTATTAATGTGTGTGTTTCTATGTGTGTGTTTTTATGAGTGTGTTAAAGTGTGTTTCTGTGAGTGTGTTTGAGTGTGTTAATGTGTGTGTTTCTGTGTGTGTTTTGCGTGTGTTAATGTGTGTTTGTGAGCGTGTGTTTTATGAGTGTGTTAATTTGTGTGTCTCTGTTTTATGAGTGTGTTGATGTGTGTGTTTCTGTGAGTGTTTTTGTATGTTAGTGTGTCTGTGTGTGTGTGTTTTATGAGTGTGTTAATGTGTGTGTCTCAGTGTGTGTGTTTAGTTGAGTGTGTTAATGTGTGTTATGAGTGTGCTAATGTGTGTCTTTCTGTTTATTTTTATGAGTGTGTTAACGTGTGTGTTTCTGTGTGTGTTTTATGAGTGTGTTAATGTGTGTGTTTCTGTGTGTGTACTATGAGTGTGGTAATGTGTGTGTTTCTGTGTTTGTTTTGAATGTGTTATTGTGTGTGTTTCTGTGAGTGCATTTGTGTGTATTAATGTGTGTGTTTTATGAGTGTGTTAATGTGTATGATTCTGTGAGTGTGTTAATGTGTGTGTCTTTTTATGAGTGTTAATGTGTGTCTTTCTGTGTGTCTTTTTAGGAGTGTGTTTCTGTGTGTGTTTCTGTGTGTGTTTCTGTGTGTGTTTCTGTGTGTGTTTCTGTGTGTGTTAATGTGTGAGTTTCTGAGCATGTGTTTTATGAGTGTGTTAATGTGTGTGTTTCTGTGTGTGTGTTTTTATGAGTGTGTTAATGGGTGTGTGTTTCTGTGTGAGTGTTTTATGAGTGTGTTAATGTGTGTGTTTCTATGTGTGTGTGTTTTATGAGTGTTAATGTGTGTATTTCTGTGTGTCTTTTTATGAGTGTGTTAATGTGTGTGTTTCTGTGTGTGTTTCATGAGTGTGTTAATGTGTGTGTTTTGAGTTTGTTGATGTGTGTATTTCTGTGTGTGTGTTTTATGAGTGTGTTAACGTGTGTGTTTCTGTGTGTGTTTTAAGAGTGTGTTAATGTGTGTGTTTCTGGGTGTGTTTTGTGAGTGTTTTAACGTGTATGTTTCTATCAGGGTTTTATGAGTGTGTTAATGTGTTTGATTCAGTGTGTGTGTTTTATGTGTGTTAATGTGTGTGTTTCTGTAAGTGATTTTATGAGTGTGTTAATATGTGAGTTTCTGTGTGTGTGTTTTAAGAGTGTGTTAATGCGTGTATTTCTATGTGTGTGTTTTTATGAGTGTGTTAATGTGTGTGTTTCTTTGTGTGTTTTATGAGTGTGTTCATGTGTGTGTTTCCATGCCTGTTTTCATGAGTGTGTTAATGTGTGTGTTTCTGTCTCTGTTTTTATGAGTGTGTTAATATGTGTGTTTCTGTGTGTGTGTTTTATGAGTGTGTTTCTGTGTGTGTGTTTCATGAGTGTGTAATGTGTGTGTTTCTGTGTGTGTGTTTTATGAGAGTGTTACTGTGTGTATCTGTGTGTGTGTTTTATGAGTGTATTAACGTGTATGTTTCTATGTTTGTGTTTTTATGACTGTGTTAATGTGTGTGTTTCTGAGTGTTTCTCTGACTGTGTTAATGTGTGTGTTTCAGTGAGTGTGTTTGAGTGTGTTAATGTGTGTGTTTCTGTGTGTGTGTTTTATGAGTGTATTAATGTGTTTGTTTCTATGTGTGTGTTTTTATGAGTGTGTTAATGTGTGTGTTTCTGTGTGTGTTTCATGAGTGTGTTAATGTGTGTGTTTTGAGTTTGTTGATGTGTGTATTTCTGTGTGTGTGTTTTATGAGTGTGTTAACGTGTGTTTTTCTGTGTGTGTTTTATGAGTGTGCTAATGTGTGTGTTTCTGTGTGTGTTTTAAGAGTGTGTTAATGTGTGTGTTTCTGGGTGTGTTTTGTGAGGGTTTTAACGTGTATGTTTCTATCAGGGTTTTATGAGTGTGTTAATGTGTTTGATTCAGTGTGTGTGTTTTATGTGTGTTAATGTGTGTGTTTCTGTAAGTGATTTTATGAGTGTGTTAATATGTGAGTTTCTGTGTGTGTGTTTTAAGAGTGTGTTAATGCATGTATTTCTATTTGTGTGTTTTTATGAGTGTGTTCATGTGTGTGTTTCCATGCCTGTTTTCATGAGTGTGTTAATGTGTGTGTTTCTGTGTCTGTTTTTATGAGTGTGTTAATATGTGTGTTTCTGTGTGTGTGTTTTATGAGTGTGTTTCTGTGTGTGTGTTTTATGAGTGTGTAATGTGTGTGTTTCTGTGTGTGTTATGAGTGTGTTAATGTGTGTGTTTCTGTGTGTGTGTTTTATGAGAGTGTTACTGTGTGTTTCCATGTGAGTGTTTTATGAATGTCTTAAAGTTTGTGTTTCTGTGTGTGTTATGAGTGTGATAATGTGTGTATTCCTGTGTGTGTGTTTTGAGTGTGTTAATGTGTGTGTTTCTGTGAGTGTGTTTATGAGTGTGTTAATTTGTGTGTTTCTGTGTGTGTTTTGAGTGTGTTAATGTGTGTTTCTGTGAGTCCTTTGAGTGTGTTGATGTTTGTGTTTCTGTGTGTGTTTTGAGTGTGATAATGTGTGTGTTTCTGTGAGTGTGTTTATGAGTGTGTTAATGTGTGCGTTTCTATGTGTGTGTTTTATGATTGTATTAGTGTGTATGTTTCTGTGCGTGTTTTATGAGTGTGTTAATGTGTGTGTTTCTGAGTGTTTCTCTGGCTGTGTTAATGTGTGTGTTTGTGTGAGTGTGTTTATGAGTGTGTTAATGTGTGCGTTTCTGTGTGTGTGTTTTATGAGTGTATTAATGTGTTTGTTTCTATGTGTGTGTTTTTATGAGTGTCTTAATGTGTATGTTTCTGTGCGTGTGTTTTTATGAGTGGTAATGTGTTTGTTTCTGTGTGTCTTTTATGAGTGTAGTAATGTGTATGTTTCTGTGTGTGTGTTTTATGCTTGTATTAATGTGTGTGTTTCTGTGTGCATTTTATGAGTGTGTTAATGTGTGAGTTTCTGAGTGTCTATGAGTGGGTTAATGTGTGCATTTCTTTTTGTGTGTTTTATGAGTGTATTAATGTGTGTGTCTCAGTGTGTGTTTTTAGGAGTGTGTTAATATGTGTTTTTCTGTGTGTGTGTTTTATGATTGCATTTATGTGTGTGTTTCTCTGTGTGTTTTATGAGTGTGTTAGTGTGTGTGTTTCTGAGTGTTTTTATGACTGTGATAATGTGTGTGGTTCTGTGAGATTGTTTATGAGTGTGTTAATTCGTGTGCTTCTCTGTGTTTTATGAGTGTGTTAATGTGTATGTTTCTGTGTGTGTTTTTGAGTGTGATAATGTGTGTATTTCTGGGTGTGTGTTTTGAGTGTGTTAATGTGTGTGTTTCTTTGTTTGTTTTATGAGTGTGTTCATGTGTGTTTTATGAGTGTGTTAATGTGTGTGTTTCTGTGTGTGTGTTAAGATGAGTGTGTTAATCTGTGTTTTTCTATGTGTGTGTTTTATGAATGTGTTAATGTGCGTGTTTCTCTGTTTATTTTTATGAGTGTGTTAATGTGTGTGTTTCTGTGTGTGTTTTATGAATGTGTTAATGTGTGTGTTTCTATGCCTGTTTTTATGAGTGTGTTAATGTGTGTGTTTCTGTGTGTGTGTGTTTTGAGTGAGTTAATGTGTGTGTTTCTGTGTCTGTTTTAATGAGTGTGTTAATATGTGTGATTCTGTGTGTGTGTTTCATGAGTGTGTAATGTATGCGTTTCTGTGTGTGTTATGAGTGTGTTAATGTGTGTGCTTCTTTGTGTGTGTTTTATGAGAGTGTTACTGTGTGTTTCTGTGTGTGTGTTTTATGAGTGTCTTAAAGTGTGTGTTTCTGTGTGTCCTTTATGAGTGTGTTAATGTGTGTGCTTCTGTGTGTGTTTTGAGTGTGTTAACGTGTGTGTTTCTGTGAGTGTGTTTATGAGTGTGTTAATGTGTGTGTTTCTATGTGTGTGTTTTATGATTGTATTAATGTGTATGTTTCTGTGCGTGTTTTATGACTGTGTTAATATGTGTGTTTCTGAGTGTTTCTCTGACTGTGTTAATGTGTGTGTTTCAGTGAGTGTGTTTATGAGTGTGTTAATGTGTGCGTTTCTGCGTGTGTGTTTTATGAGCGTATTAATGTGTTTGTTTCTATGTGTGTGTTTTTATGAGTGTGTTAATGTGTGCGTTTCTGTGTTTGTGTTTTATGAGTGTATTAATGTGTTTGTTTCTATGTGTGTGTTTTTATGAGTGTGTTAATGTGTGTGTCTCTGTGAGTGTGTTTGAGTGTTTTAATGTGTATGTTTCTGTGCGTGTGTTTTCATGAGTGTTAATGTGTTTGTTTCTGTGTGTCTTTTATGAGTGTAGTAATGTGTATGTTTCTGTGTGTGTGTTTTATGATTGTATTAATGTGGGTGTTTCTGTGTGCGTTTTATGAGTGTGTTAATGTGTGAGTTTCTGAGTGTCTATGAGTGGGTTAATGTGTGCATTTCTTTTTGTGTGTTTTATGAGTGTATTAATGTGTGTGTCTCAGTGTGTGTTTTTAGGAGTGTGTTAATATGTGTGTTTCTGTGTGTGTGTTTTATGATTGTATTTATATGTGTGTTTCTGTGTGTGTTTTAAGAGTGTGTTAATGTGTGTTTCTGAGTGTTTTTATGACTGTGATAATGTGTGTGGTTCTGTGAGATTGTTTATGAGTCTGTTAATTTGTGTGCTTCTCTGTGTTTTATGAGTGTATTAATGTGTGTGTTTCTGTGTGTGTGTTTTATGAGTATGTTAATGTGTGTGTCAGTGTGTGTTTTTAGAGTGTATTAATGTGTGTGTTTCTGTAAGTCTGTTTATGAGTGTGTTAATGTGTGTGTTACTGTGCGTGTTTTATGAGTGTTAATGAGTGTGTTTCTGTGTGTGTGTTTAATGAGTGTTAATGTTTGTGTTTCTGTGTGTGTTTTATGTGTGTGTTAATGTGTGTGTTTCTGAGCGTGTGTTTTATGAGTGTGTTAATTCGTGTGTTTCTCTGTGTTTTATGAGTGAGTTAACGTGTGTGTTTCTGTGTGTGTTTTTATGAGTGTGATAATGTGTGTGTTTCTGTATTTATTTTTAGGAGTGTATTAATATGTGTGTTTCTGTGTGTGTTTTATGAGTGTTTTAATGAGTGTGTTTCGGGGTGTGTTTTATGAGTGTGTTAATGTGCATGTTTCTGGTTGTGTTTTATGAGTGTTAATGAGTGTGTTTCTGTGTGTGTGTTTTATGAGTGTTAATGTGTGTGTTTCTGTGTGTGTTTTATGTGTGTGTTAATGTGTGTGTTTCTGAGCGTGTGCTTTATGAGTGTGTTAATTTGTGTGTTTCTCTGTGTTTTATGAGTGAGTTAATGTTTCTGTTTCTGTGTGTGTTATTATGAATGTGTTAATGTGTGTGTTTCTGTATTTATTTTTAGGAGTGTGTTAATATGTGTGTTTCTGTGTGTGTTTTATGAGTGTGTTAATGTGTGTGTTTCTGTGTGTGTTTTATGAGTGTTTTAACGTGTGTTTTTCTGGGTGTGTTTTATGAGTGTGTTAATATGCATGTTTCTGTGTGTGTTTTATGAGTGTGTTAATGTGTGTGTTTCTGTGTGTGTTTTATGAGTGTGTTAATGTATGTGTTTCTGTGTGTGTGTTTTATGAGTGTGTAATGTGTGTGTTTCTGCGTGTGTGTTTTATGAGTGTCTTAATGTGTGTGTTTCTGTGTGTCCTTTATGAGTGTGTTAATGTGTGTGTTTTGAGTGTGTTAATGTGTGTGTTTCTGTGTGTTTTGAGTGTGTTAATGTGTGTTTCTGTGTGTCATTTATGAGTGTGTTGATGTGTGTGTTTCTGTGTGTGTTGTGAGTGTGATAATGTGTGTGTTTCTGTGAGTGTGTTTATGAGTGTGTTAATGTGTGTGTTTCTATGTGTGTGTTTTATGATTGTATTAATGTGTATGTTTCTGTGTGTGTTTTATGAGTGTGTTAATGTATGTGTTTCTGTGTGTGTGTTTTATGAGTGTGTTAATGAGTGTGTTTTATGAGTGTGTAATGTGTGTTTCTGCATGTGTGTTTTATGAGTGTCTTAAAGTGTGTGTTTCTGTGTGTCCTTTATGAGTGTGTTAATGTGTGTGTTTTGAGTGTGTTAACGTGTGTGTTTCTGTGAGTGTGTTTATGAGTGTGTTAATGTGTGTGTTTCTGTGTGTGTTTTGAGTGTGTTAATGTGTGTTTCTGTGTGTCATTTATGAGTGTGTTAATGTGTGTGTTTCTGAGAGTTTTTATGAGTGTGTAAAATGTGTGTGTTTCTGTGAGTGTGTTTTATGAGTGTGTTAATGTGTATGTTACTATGTGTGTGTTTTTATGAGTGTGCTAATGTGTGCGTTTCTGTGTTTGTGTTTTATGTGTGTATTAATGTGTTTGTTTCTATGTGTGTGTTTTTATGAGTGTTAATGTGTTTGTTTCTGTGTGTCTTTTTATGAGTGTAGTAATGTGTATGTTTCTGTGTGTGTGTTTTATGATTGTATTGATGTGTTTGTTTCTGTGTGTGTTTTATGAGTGTGTTAATGTGTGTGTTTCTGAGTGTCTATGATTATATTTATGTGTGTGTTTCTGTGTGTGTGTTTTATGAGTGTGTTAATGTGTGTGTCTCAGTGTGTGTTTTTTGCGTGTGTTAATGTGTGTGTTTCTGAGTGTGTTTATGAGTGTGTTAATGTGTGTGTTTCTGCGTGTGTTTTATGAGTGTGTTAACGTGTGTGTTTCTGTGTGTGTGTTTAGTTGAGTCTGTTAATGTGTATGTTTCTATGTGTGTGTTTTATGAGTGTGCTAATGTGTGTATTTCTCTGTTTATTTTTATGTGTGTTAACGTGTGTGTTTCTGTGTGTGTTTTATTAGTGTGTTAATGTGTGTGTTTCTGTGTGTGTTTTATGAGTGTGTTAATGAGTGTGTTTCTGTGTGTGTGTTTTATGAGTATGTTAATGTTTGTGTTTCTGTGTGTGTTTTATTAGTGTGTTAATGTGTGTGTTTCTGAGCGTGTGTTTTATGAGTGTGTTAATTTCTGTATTTCTCTGTGTTTAATGAGTGAGTTAATGTGTGTGTTTCTGTGTGTGTTTTTATGAGTGTGTTAATGTGTGTGTTTCTGTGTGTGTTTTATGAGTGTGTTAATGTGCATGTTTCTGTGTGTGTTTTATGAGTGTGTTAATGTGTATGTTTCTGTGTGTGTTTTATGAGTGTGTTAATGTGTGTGGTCTAGAAATTCAGTAGGCTTTGCGCCCAGTTTTTGCCCAAAGAGGGCTTTTGCGCCACTTGCTGAGCTTTCACCGATATTCTGCGCTGCGGTAATGGCGGCATTAGCCAGGAGCGCTGCACCTCCACCGATGACATCATCGGTGTGCGCAGTGCCCCGCTACCGCCCCGCTACCGGCCCGACCGCCATATTTAGTTGCGGCCGCCTCTTCTGCAGCGGCCGCAAACAGCGATCAGAAAACGGGGCCGTCCTGTAGCCTTAGTGGGGCACTTTATGGTGGAGGTGCGGCCGGCCGCTTTTTCGGCGGCCGCCTGCCCACACCTCCTTCCCCGACCACCTCCAGCACCCCCCCCCGCGGCATTGCCGGCTGCTTTCCGTGAACCCAGCACTTCTCTGTGGTGCCGGGCTCATTTGCCAACACTATCCAGCGGCGATCTCCCCGTTGCAGGCACCTCCCCCTTAAGAGAAGGAGGAGGCCTGCAGTAACGCAGCCTGCCGCTCCGCAGCGGGTGGCGCAGCGGCGCCTAGAGCGCTGAACTTCAGTTTAACCGCCCCAAGTGGGGGCGGGCACACCCTGGAAAAGCACCCGGTTCCGACTTGGGGTGCAGAAACTGAATATCTGATGGGCGCAACTGGCTCCGCGCTCAGCGCTAACTTTTGGGCGCACGCCAGCTGACGGGCCCAAAGTGAATTTCTAGGCCTGTGTTTCTGAGTGTGTGTTTTATTAGAGTGTTAATGAGTGTGTTTCTGTGTGTGTGCTTTATGAGTGTGTAATGTGTGTGTTTCTGTGTGTGTGTGTTTTATGAGTGTCTTAAAGTGTGTGTTTCTGTGTGTCCTTTATGAGTGTGTTAATGTTTGTGTTTCTGTGTGTGTTTTGAGTGTGTTAATTTGTGTTTCTGTGTGTCCTTTGAGCGTGTTGATGTGTGTGTTTCTGTGTGTGTTGTGAGTGTGATAATGTGTGTGTTTCTGTGAGTGTGTTTATGCGTGTGTTAATGTGTGCATTTCCATGTGTGTGTTTTATGATTGTATTAATGTGTATGTTTGTGTGTGTTTTATGAATGTGTTAATGTGTGTGTTTCTGTGAGTGTTTTTCTGAGTGTGTTAATGTGCATGTTTCTACGTGTGTTCTTATGAGTGTGTTAATGTGTTTGTTTCTGTGTGTGTTTTATGAGTATGTTAATGTGTGTGTCTCAGTGTGTGTTTTTTGAGTGTATTAATATGTGTGTTTCTGTGAGTGTGTTTATGAGTGTGTTAATGTGTCTGTTTCTGTGTGTGTTTTTTGAGTGTGTTAATGTGTGTGTTTCTGTGTGTGTGTTTTATGAGTGTGTTAATTAGTGTGTTTCTGTGTTTGTGTTTTATGAGTGTGTTAATGTGTGTGTTTCTGTGTGTGTTTTATGAGTCTGTTAATGTGTGTGTTTCTGGGTGTGTTTTATGAGTGTGTTAATGTGCATGTTTCATGTGTGGGTTTTATGAGTGTGTTAATGTGTGTGTTTCTGTGTGTTTTGAGTGTGATAATGTGTGTGTTTCTGTGAGTGTGTTTATGAGTGTGTTAATGTGTATGTTTCTATGTGTGAGTTTTATGTGTGTATTAATTTGTTTGTTTCTATGTGTGTGTTTTTATGAGTGTGTTAATGTGTGTGTTTCTGTGAATGTGTTTGAGTGTTTTAATGTGTGTGTTTCTGTGCGTGTGTTTTTATGAGTGTTAATGTGTTTGTTTCTGTGTGTCCTTTTATGTGTGTGGTAAGGTGTATGTTTCTGTGTGTGTGTTTTATGATTCTATTAATGTGTGTTTCTGTGTGTGTTTTATGAGTGTGTTAATGTGTGTGTTTCTGAGTGTCTATGAGTATGTTAATGTGTGTGTTTCTTTTTGTGTATTTTATGAGTGTGTTAATGTGTGTGTCTCAGTGTGTGTTTTTAGGAGTGTGTTAATGTGTGTGTTTCTGTGTGTGTGTTTTATGATTATATTTATCTGTGTGTTTCTGTGTGTGTTTTATGAGTGTGTTAATGTGTGTGTTTCTGAGTGTTTTTATGACTGTGATAATGTGTGTGGTTCTGTGAGTTTGTATATGAGAGTGTTAATTTGTGTGTTTCTCTGTGTTTTATGAGTGTGTTAATGTGTGTGTTTCTGTGTGTGTGTTTTATGAGTATGTTAATGTGTGTGTCACAGTGTGTGTTTTTTGAGTGCATTAATGTGTGTGTTTCTGTGAGTGTGTTTATGAGTGTGTTAATGTGTGTGTTTCTGTGTGTGTGTTTTATGAGTATGTTAATGTGTGTGTGTCACAGTGTGTGTTTTTTGAGTGCATTAATGTGTGTGTTTCTGTGAGTGTGTTTATGAGTGTGTTAATGTGTGAGTTTCTGTGTGTGTTTTATGAGTGTGTTAATGTGTGTGTTTCTGTGTGTGTGTGTTTTATGAGTGTCTTAAAGTGTGTGTTTCTGTGTGTCCTTTATGAGTGTGTTAATGTTTGTGTTTCTGTGTGTGTTTTGAGTGTGTTAATTTGTGTTTCTGTGTGTCCTTTGAGCGTGTTGATGTGTGTGTTTCTGTGTGTGTTGTGAGTGTGATAATGTGTGTGTTTCTGTGAGTGTGTTTATGCGTGTGTTAATGTGTGCATTTCCATGTGTGTGTTTTATGATTGTATTAATGTGTATGTTTGTGTGTGTTTTATGAATGTGTTAATGTGTGTGTTTCTGTGAGTGTTTTTCTGAGTGTGTTAATGTGCATGTTTCTACGTGTGTTCTTATGAGTGTGTTAATGTGTTTGTTTCTGTGTGTGTTTTATGAGTATGTTAATGTGTGTGTCTCAGTGTGTGTTTTTTGAGTGTATTAATATGTGTGTTTCTGTGAGTGTGTTTATGAGTGTGTTAATGTGTCTGTTTCTGTGTGTGTTTTTTGAGTGTGTTAATGTGTGTGTTTCTGTGTGTGTGTTTTATGAGTGTGTTAATTAGTGTGTTTCTGTGTTTGTGTTTTATGAGTGTGTTAATGTGTGTGTTTCTGTGTGTGTTTTATGAGTCTGTTAATGTGTGTGTTTCTGGGTGTGTTTTATGAGTGTGTTAATGTGCATGTTTCATGTGTGGGTTTTATGAGTGTGTTAATGTGTGTGTTTCTGTGTGTTTTGAGTGTGATAATGTGTGTGTTTCTGTGAGTGTGTTTATGAGTGTGTTAATGTGTATGTTTCTATGTGTGAGTTTTATGTGTGTATTAATTTGTTTGTTTCTATGTGTGTGTTTTTATGAGTGTGTTAATGTGTGTGTTTCTGTGAATGTGTTTGAGTGTTTTAATGTGTGTGTTTCTGTGCGTGTGTTTTTATGAGTGTTAATGTGTTTGTTTCTGTGTGTCCTTTTATGTGTGTGGTAAGGTGTATGTTTCTGTGTGTGTGTTTTATGATTCTATTAATGTGTGTTTCTGTGTGTGTTTTATGAGTGTGTTAATGTGTGTGTTTCTGAGTGTCTATGAGTATGTTAATGTGTGTGTTTCTTTTTGTGTATTTTATGAGTGTGTTAATGTGTGTGTCTCAGTGTGTGTTTTTAGGAGTGTGTTAATGTGTGTGTTTCTGTGTGTGTGTTTTATGATTATATTTATCTGTGTGTTTCTGTGTGTGTTTTATGAGTGTGTTAATGTGTGTGTTTCTGAGTGTTTTTATGACTGTGATAATGTGTGTGGTTCTGTGAGTTTGTATATGAGAGTGTTAATTTGTGTGTTTCTCTGTGTTTTATGAGTGTGTTAATGTGTGTGTTTCTGTGTGTGTGTTTTATGAGTATGTTAATGTGTGTGTCACAGTGTGTGTTTTTTGAGTGCATTAATGTGTGTGTTTCTGTGAGTGTGTTTATGAGTGTGTTAATGTGTGTGTTTCTGTGTGTGTGTTTTATGAGTATGTTAATGTGTGTGTGTCACAGTGTGTGTTTTTTGAGTGCATTAATGTGTGTGTTTCTGTGAGTGTGTTTATGAGTGTGTTAATGTGTGAGTTTCTGTGTGTGTTTTATGAGTGTGTTAATGTGTGTGTTTCTGTGTGTGTGTGTTTTATGAGTGTCTTAAAGTGTGTGTTTCTGTGTGTCCTTTATGAGTGTGTTAATGTTTGTGTTTCTGTGTGTGTTTTGAGTGTGTTAATTTGTGTTTCTGTGTGTCCTTTGAGCGTGTTGATGTGTGTGTTTCTGTGTGTGTTGTGAGTGTGATAATGTGTGTGTTTCTGTGAGTGTGTTTATGCGTGTGTTAATGTGTGCATTTCCATGTGTGTGTTTTATGATTGTATTAATGTGTATGTTTGTGTGTGTTTTATGAATGTGTTAATGTGTGTGTTTCTGTGAGTGTTTTTCTGAGTGTGTTAATGTGCATGTTTCTACGTGTGTTCTTATGAGTGTTAATGTGTTTGTTTCTGTGTGTGTTTTATGAGTATGTTAATGTGTGTGTCTCAGTGTGTGTTTTTTGAGTGTATTAATATGTGTGTTTCTGTGAGTGTGTTTATGAGTGTGTTAATGTGTCTGTTTCTGTGTGTGTTTTTTGAGTGTGTTAATGTGTGTGTTTCTGTGTGTGTGTTTTATGAGTGTGTTAATTAGTGTGTTTCTGTGTTTGTGTTTTATGAGTGTGTTAATGTGTGTGTTTCTGTGTGTGTTTTATGAGTCTGTTAATGTGTGTGTTTCTGGGTGTGTTTTATGAGTGTGTTAATGTGCATGTTTCATGTGTGGGTTTTATGAGTGTGTTAATGTGTGTGTTTCTGTGTGTTTTGAGTGTGATAATGTGTGTGTTTCTGTGAGTGTGTTTATGAGTGTGTTAATGTGTATGATTCTATGTGTGAGTTTTATGTGTGTATTAATTTGTTTGTTTCTATGTGTGTGTTTTTATGAGTGTGTTAATGTGTGTGTTTCTGTGAATGTGTTTGAGTGTTTTAATGTGTGTGTTTCTGTGCGTGTGTTTTTATGAGTGTTAATGTGTTTGTTTCTGTGTGTCCTTTTATGTGTGTGGTAAGGTGTATGTTTCTGTGTGTGTGTTTTATGATTCTATTAATGTGTGTTTCTGTGTGTGTTTTATGAGTGTGTTAATGTGTGTGTTTCTGAGTGTCTATGAGTATGTTAATGTGTGTGTTTCTTTTTGTGTATTTTATGAGTGTGTTAATGTGTGTGTCTCAGTGTGTGTTTTTAGGAGTGTGTTAATGTGTGTGTTTCTGTGTGTGTGTTTTATGATTATATTTATCTGTGTGTTTCTGTGTGTGTTTTATGAGTGTGTTAATGTGTGTGTTTCTGAGTGTTTTTATGACTGTGATAATGTGTGTGGTTCTGTGAGTTTGTATATGAGAGTGTTAATTTGTGTGTTTCTCTGTGTTTTATGAGTGTGTTAATGTGTGTGTTTCTGTGTGTGTGTTTTATGAGTATGTTAATGTGTGTGTCACAGTGTGTGTTTTTTGAGTGCATTAATGTGTGTGTTTCTGTGAGTGTGTTTATGAGTGTGTTAATGTGTGTGTTTCTGTGTGTGTGTTTTATGAGTATGTTAACGTGTGTGTGTCACAGTGTGTGTTTTTTGAGTGCATTAATGTGTGTGTTTCTGTGAGTGTGTTTATGAGTGTGTTAATGTGTGAGTTTCTGCGTGTGTTTTATGAGTGTGTTAATGTGTGTGTTTATGTGTGTGTGTTTAGATGAGTGTGTTAATGTGTGTGTTTCTATGTTTGTGTTTTATGAATGTGCTAATGTGTGTGTTTCTCTGTTTATTGTTATGAGTGTGTTAATGTGTGTGTTTCTGTGTGTGTTTTATGAGTGTGTTTAGTGTGTGTTTCTGTGTGTGTGTTTTATGAGTGTGTTAATGTTTGTATTTCTGTGTGTGTTTTGAATGTCTTAATGTGTGTGTTTCTGCGTGTGTGTTTTATGAGTGTGTTAATGTGTGTTGCTATGTGTGCGTGTTTTATGAGTGTGTTAATGTGTGTGTTTCTGAGCATGTGTTTTATGAGTGTGTTAATTTGTGTGTTTCTCTGTGTTTTATGAGTGAGTTAATGTGTGTGTTTCTGTGTGTTTTTATTAGTGTGTTAATGTGTGTGTTTCTGTATTTATTTTTAGGAGTGTGTTAATATGTGCGTTTCTGTGTGTGTTTTAAGAGTGTGTTAATGTGTGTGTTTCTGTGTGTGTTTTATGAGTGTGTTAATGTGTGTGTTTCTGTGTGTGTGTGTTATATGAGTGTGTTAATGAGTGTGTTTCTGTGTGTGTGTTTTATGAGTGTCTTAAAGTGTGTGTTTCTGTGTGTCCTTTATGAGTGTGTTAATGTGTGTGTTTCTGTGTGTGTATTGAGTTTTTTAACGTGTGTGTTTCTGTGAGTGTGTTTATGAGTGTGTTAATGTGTGTGTTTGTGTGTGTTTTGAGTTTGTTAATGAGTGTTTCTGTGTGTCCTTTATGAGTGTGTTGGTGTGTGTGTTTCTGTGTGTGTTTTGAGTGTGAAAATGTGTTTCTGAGCGTTTTTATGAGTGTGTCAATGTGTATGTTTCTATGTGTGTGTTTTTATGAGCGTGTTAATGTGTGCGTTTCTGTGTGTGTGTTTCATGAGCGTTACTGTGTTTGTTTCTGTATGTCTTTTTATGAGTGTGGTAATGTGTATGTTTCTGTGTGTGTGTTTTATGATTGTATTAATGTGTGTGTTTCTGTGTGTGTTTTATGAGTGTGTTAATGTGTGTGTTTCTGAGTGTCTATGAGTATGTTAATGTGTGCATTTCTTTTTGTGTGTTTTATGAGTGTATTAATGTGTGTGTCTCAGTGTGTGTTTTTAGGAGTGTGTTAATGTGTGTGTTTCTGTGTGTGTTTTATGATTATATTTACGTCTGTGTTTCTGTGTGTGTTTTATGAGTGTGTTAATCTGCATATTTCTGTGTGTGTTTTATGAGTATGTTAATCTGTGCGTTTCTGTGTGTGTGTTTTATGAGTGTGTTAATGAGTGTGTTTCTGGGTGTGTTTTACAAGTATGTAATGTGTGTGTTTCTGTCTGTGTGTTTTATCAGTGTCTCAAATATGTGTTTCGGTGTGTGTTTTGAATGTGTTAATGTGTGTGTTTCTGTGAGTGCTTTGAGTGTGATAATGTGTGTGTTTCTGAGTGTCTATGAGTATGTTAATGTGTGCGTTTCTTTTTGTGTGTTTTATGAGTTTATTAATGTGTGTGTCTCAGTGTGTGTTTTTAGGAGTGTGTTAATTTGTGTGTTTCTGTGTGTGTGTTTTATGAATATATTTACGTGTGTGTTTCTGTGTGTGTTTTATGAGTGTGTTGATATGTGTTTCTGAGTGTTTTTATGACTGTGATAATGTGTGTGGTTCTGTGAGTTTGTTTATGAGGGTGTTAATTTTTGTGTGTGTTTTATGAGTGGTTTAATGTGTGTGTTTCTGTGTGTGTGTTTTATGAGTGTGTTAATGTGTGTGTCTCAGTGTGTGTTTTATGCGTGTGCTAATGTGTGTCTTTCTGTGTGTGTGTTTTATGAGTGTGTTAATGTTTGTGTTTATGTGTGTGTTTTGAGTGTGTTAATGTGTGTGTTTCTGTGTGTGTGTTTTATGAGTGTGTTAATGTGTGTGTTTCTATGTGTGTGTGTTTTATAAGTGTGTTAATGTGTGTGTTTTATGAGTGTGTTAATGTGTATGTTTCTGAGCGTGTGTTTTATGAGTGTGTTAATTTGTGTGTTTCTCTGTGTTTTATGAGTGAGTTAATGTCTGTGTTTCTGTGTGTGTTTTTATGAGTGTATTAATGTGTGTGTTTCTGTATTTATTTTTAGGAGTGTGTTAATATTTGTGTTTCTGTGTGTGTTTTATGAGTGTGTTAATGTGTGCGTTTCTGTGTGTGTTTTATGAGTGTGTTAATTTCTATGTGTGTGTTTTTATGAGTGTGTTCCTGTTCCTGGGACTAGAGACAGGGTCACTGGCAAGGTTTGGAAGCTAAGCAGAGTCATGCCTGGTTAGTATCTGGAGGGGTGACCATCAGGGAAAACCCAGGTGCAGAAGGTCATGGAAAGAGCCTCTGAGGAGGGGCAGTTGGTGAGAAGTGATGCACCATCAATTACTCAAAAGACTGAGGTTGAGTGAGTAACAACCAGGCTTTTATTAACTAAAGAATGAAGGTCTTGTCTCGAGTGGTCGACCCATCCAGAATACTAAGGGACTGGGAGGTAGTCACTTATATAGTGGGAGGAGTCAGCCGAGGCATGTCCAGACCTGTACCTAGTGGAATACACAGACAGGTTATAACAGTGGTTTACCACAAGAAGGTCACAGAAGGAGCCCCGGGAGGGGTGGCTGGTGAGCAGGCCTGGGCGTAGGGCTGAAGATTGTCAGGCAGAAGGAATGGTGGAAATGGAATGGCGGCGCGCACAGACGCAGCGGCTTTGCTTCTCCCAGGATGGTGCTATTTACGTTTAATGTTATTTGTACTGGACTCATGGGAGCTTGCAAGATCACATTTCGTTGTTCATATACTTGTGCATTATACAATGACAATAAAGTTGAATTATTAGTGGTATTAATGTGTGTGTTTCTGTGCGTGTGTTTTATGAGTGTGTTAATGTGTGTGTTTCTGTGTGTGTGTTTAATGAGTGTGTTAATGTGTGTGTTTCTATGTGTGTGTGTTTTATGAGTGTGTTAATGTTTGTGTTTCTCTGTGTTTTATGAGTGAGTTAATGTTTGTGTTTCTGTGTGTGTTATATGAGTGTGTTAATGTTTTTGTATCTGTGTGTGTTTTATGAGAGTGTTAATGTGTGTGTTTCTGGGTGTGTATTATGAGTGTGTTAATGTGCATGTTTCTGTGTGTGTTTTATGAGTGTGTTAATGTGTGTGTTTCTGTGTGTGTGTTTTATGAGTGTGTTAATGAGTGTGTTTCTGTGTGTGTGTTTTATGAGTGTGTAATGTGTGTGTTTCTGTGTGTGTTTTGAGTGTTTTAATGTGTGCGTTTCTGTGTGTGTGTTTTATGACTGTATTAATGTGTTTGTTTCTATGAGTGTGCTTTTATGAGTGTGTTAATGTGTGTGTTTCTGTGAGTGTGTTTATGAGTGTGTTAATGTGTGCATTTCTGTGTATGTGTTTTATGAGTGTATTAACGTGTTTGTTTCTATGTGTGTGTTTTTATGAGTGTGTTAATGTGTATGTTTCTGTGCGTGTGTTTTTATGAGTGTTAATGTGTTTGTTTCTGTGTGTCTTTTTATGAGTGTGGTAATGTGTGTGTTTCTGTGTGTGTGTTTTATGAGTGTGTTAAAGTGTGTGTTTCTGAGTGTCTATGAGTGTGTTAATGTGTGTGTTTCTGTGTGTGTGTTTTATGAGTGTATAAAAGTGTGTGTCTCATTGTGTGTTTTTATGAGTGTGTTAATGTGTGTGTTTCTGTGTGTGTTTTATGATTGTATTTATGTGTGTTTCTGTGTGTGTTTTATGAGTGTGTTAATGTGTGTGTTTCTGAGTGTTTTTATGACTGTGATAATGTGTGTGGTTCTGTGACTGTGTTTATGAGTGTGTTAATGCGTGAGTTTCTGTGTGTGTGTTTTATGAGTGTATTAATGTGTGTGTTTCTATGTGTGTGTTTTTATGAGTGTGTTTATGTGTGTGTTTCTGTGAGCGTGTTTGAATGTGTTAATGTATGTGTTTTGAGTGTGTTAATGTGTGTTTCTGAGCGTGTGTTTTATGAATGTGTTAATTTGTGTGTTTCTGTGTATGTGTTTTATGAGTGTGTTAATGTGTGTGTTTCTGTGTGTGTGTTTTATGAATGTGTAAAAGTGTGCGTTTCTGTGTGTGTGTTTTATGAGTGTGCTATGTGTGTGTTTCTGTGTATGTTTTTAAGTGTTAGTGTGTTTCTGTGTGTGTGTTTTATGAGTCCGTTAATTTGTGTGTATCTGTATGTGTTTTATGAATGTGTTTATGTGTGTGTTTCTGTGTGTGTGTTTTAAGAGTGTGTAAACATGTGCGTTTCTGTGTGTGTGTTTTATGAGTGTGCTATGTGTGTGTTTCTGTGTGTTTTTAAGAGTGTTTTAACGTGTATGTTTCTGTGTGGGTTTTATGAGTGTGTTAATGTGTGTGTTTCATGAGTGTGTTAATGTGTGTGATTCTGTGTGTGTTTTATGAGTGTGTTAAGGTGTGTGTTCCTGTGTGTGCCTTATGTGTGTGTTACTGTGTGCTTCTGTGTGTGTTTATGCGTGTGTTAATGTGTGTGTTTCTGTGTGTGTTTTGATTGTGTTAATGTGTGTTTCTGTTTGTCCTTTATGAGTTTGTTGATGTGTCTGTTTCTGTGTGTTTTTATGAGTGTCTTAATGTGTGTGTTTCTGTGTGTGTGTTTAGATAAGTGTGTTAATGTGTGTGTTTCTATGTGTGTGTTTTATGAGTGTGCTAATGTGTGTTTCTCTGTTTATTTTTATGAATGTGTTAATGTGTGTGTTTCTGTGTGTGTTTTATGAATGTGTTAATGTGTGCGTTTCTGTGTGTGTGTTTTATGAGTGTGTTAATGTGTTTTTTTCTATGTGTGCGTTTTTATGAGTGTGTTAATGTGTGTGTTTCTGTGAGTGTGCTTTGAGTGTATTAATGTGTTTGTTTCTATGTGTGTCTTTTTATGATTGTGGTAATGTGTGTGTTTCTGTGTGTGTGTTTTATGATTGTATTAATGTGTGTGTTTCTGTTTGTGTTTTATGAGTGTGTTAATGTGTGTGTTTCTGAGTGTCTATGAGTATGTTAATGTGAGCATTTCTTTTTTGTGTGTTTTATGAGTGTATTAATGTGTGTGTCTCAGGGTGTGTTTTTATGAGTGTGTTAATGTGTGTGTTTCTGTGTGTGTGTTTTATGATTGTATTGATGTGTGTGTTTCTGTGTGTGTTTTATGAGTATGTTAATGTGTGTGTTTCTGAGTGTTTTTATGACTGTGATAATGTGTGTGTTTCTGTGAGTTTGTTTATGAGTGTGTTAATGTGTGTGTTTCTGTGTGTGTGTTTCTGTGTGTGTGTTTGAGTGTGTTAATGTGTGTGTTTCTGTGTGTGTTTTATGAGTTTGTTAATGTGTGTGTTTATGAGCGTCTGTTTTATGAGTGTGTTAATTTGGGTGTTTCTCTGTGTTTTATGAGTGAGTTAATGTGTGTGTTTCTATGTGTGTGTGTTTTATGAGTGTGTTAATGTGTGTGTTTCTATGTGTGTGTGTTTTATGAATGTGTTAATCTGTGTGTTTCTGTGTGTGTTTTTATGAGTGTGTTAACGTGTGTGTTTCTATGTGTGTGTGTTTTATGATTGTGTTAATGTGTGTGTTTCTGTGTGTGTTTTATGAATGTGTTAATATGTGTGTTTCTACGTGTGTGTGTTTTATGAGTGTGCTAATGTGTGTGTTTCTATGTGTGTGTGTTTTATGAGTGTGTTAATATGTGTGTTTCTGTGTGTGTTTTTATGAGTGTGTTAATGTGTTTGTTCTGTATTTATTTTTAGGAGTGTGTTAATATGTGTGTTTCTGTGTGTGTTTTATGAGGGTGTTAATGTGTGTGTTTCTGTGTGTGTGTTTTATGAGTGTTAATGTGTGTGTTTCTGTGTGTGCCTTCTGAGTGTGTTACTGTGTGTGCTTCTGTGTTTGCTTTGAGTGTGTTAATGTGCGTGTTTCTGTGTCTGTGTTTTATGACTGTTTTAATGTGTGTGTTTCTGTGTGTGTTTTATGAGTGTGTTGATGTGTGTATTTCTGTGTGTGTGTTTTATGAGTGTGATAACGTGTGTGTTTCTTGTGTGTGTTTTATGATTGTGCTAATGTGTGTGTTTCTGTGTGTTTTTAAGAGTGTGTTAATGTGTGTGTTTCTGGGTGTATTATATGAGTGTGTTAATGTGTGTTTTTATGTGAGTGTGTTTATGAGTGTATTAATGTGTGTGTTTCTATGTGTGTGTTTTTATGAGTGTGTTAATGGGTGTGTTTCTGTGTGTCTTTTTATGAGTGTGTTAATGAGAGTGTTTCTGTGTGTGTTTTATGAGTGTGTTAATGTCTGTGTGTTTTACGAGTGTGTTACTGTGTGTTTCTGTATGTGTGTTTTATGAGTGTGTTAATATGTGTGTTTCTGTGTGTGTTTTATGAGTGTTTTAATGTGTGTGTGTTTCTGTGTCTGGTTTTATGAGTGTGTTAATGTGTGTGTTTCTGTGTGTGTGTTTTATGAATGTGTTAATGTGTGTGTTTCTGTGTGTGTGTTTTACAATTGTGTTAATGTGTGTGTTTCTGTGAGTGTGTTTGAGTGTTTTAATCTGTGTGTTTCTGAGTGTTTTTATGAGTGTGTTAATGTGTGTGTTTCTGTGAGTGTGTTTGAGTGTGTTAATGTGTGTGTTTCTATGTGTATGTTTTATGAGTGTTTTAATGTGTGTGTTTCTGTGCGTGTGTTTTTATGAGTGTTAATGTGTTTGTTTCTGTGTGTCTTTTTGAGTGTGTTAATGTGTGTGTTTCTGTATGTGTTTTTGAGTGTGATCATGTGTGTATTTTTGAGTGTGTTAATGTGTGTGTTTCTGTGAGTGCTTTAATGTGTGTGTTAATGTGTGTTGTTTCTGTGTGTGTGTTAAGATGAGTGTGTTAATGTGTGTGTTTCTGTGAGTGTTTTTTATGAGTGTGTTAATGAGCGTATTTCTGTGTGTCTGTTTAATGAGTGAGTAATGTGTGTGTTTCTGTGTGTGTTTTATGAGAGTGTTAATGTGTGTGTTTCTGAGTGTTTTTATGACTGTGATAATGTGTGTGGTTCTGTGATTGTGTTTGACTGTGTTAATGTGTGCGTTTCTATGTGTGTGGTTTATGAGTGTGTTAATTTGTGTGTTTCTGAGTGTTTTTCTGCGATTGTTAATGTGTGTGTTTCTGTGTGTGTTTTGAGTGTGTTAATGTGTGTTTCTGAGCATGTGTTTTATGAGTGTGTTAAGTTGTGTGTTTCTCTGTGTTTTCTGAGTGTATTAATGTGTGTGTTTCTGTGTGTGTGTTTTATGAATGTGATAATGTGCGTGTTTTTGTGTGTTAATGTGTGTGTCTCAGTGTGTGTATTTTGAGTGTGTTAATGTGTATGTTTCTGTGAGTGTGTTTATGAGTGTGTTAATGTGTGTGTTTTATGAGTGTGCTAATGTGTGTATTACTCTGTTTATTTTTATGAGTGTGTTAATGTGTGTGTTTCTGTGTGTGTTTTATGAGTGTATTAATGTGTTTGTTTCTATGTGTGTCTTTTTATGATTGTGTTAATGTGTGTGTTTCTGTGTGTGTGTTTTATGATTGTATTAATGTGTGTGTTTCTGTGTGTGTTTTATGATTGTGTTACTGTGTGTGTTTCTGAGTGTCTGAGTGTGTTAATGTGTGCGTTTCTTTGTGTGTGTTTTATGAGTATTAATGTGTGTGTCTCAGGGTGTGTTTTTATGAGTGTGTTAATGTGTGTGTTTCTCTATGTGTGTTTTATGATTGTATTGATGTGTGCGTTTCTGTGTGTGTTTTATGAGTGTGTTAATGTGTGTGTTTCTGAGTGTTTTTATGACTGAGATAATGTATGGGTTTCTGTGAGTGTGTTTATGAGTGAGTTAATTTGTGTGTTTCTCTATGTTTTATGAGTGTGTTAATGTGTGTGTTTCTGTGTGTGTGTTTTGTGAGTGTGTTAATGTGTGTGTTTCTGTGCGTGTTTTATGAGTGTGTTAATGTGTGTGTTTCTGTGTGTGTTTTGAGTGTGTTTCTGTGTGTGTTTCTGTGTGTGTGTTTTATGAGTGTGTTAATGTGTGTGTTTCTGAGCATCTGTTTTATGAGTGTGTTAATGTGTGTGTTTCTATGTGTGTGTGTTTTATGAGTGTGTTAATCTGTGTGTATCTGTGTGTGTTTTTATGAGTGAGCTAATGTGCGTGTTTCTATGTGTGTGTGTTTTATGAGTGTGTTAATGTGTGTGTTTCTGTGTGTGTTTTTATGAGTGTGTTAATGTGTTCGTTTCTGTGTGTGTTTTTATGAGTGTGTTAATGTGTTCGTTTCTGTATTTATTTTTAGGAGTGTGCTAATATGTGTGTTTCTGTGTGGGTTTTATGAATGTGTTAATGTGCTTGATTCAGTGTGTGTGCTTTATGTGTGTTAATGTGTGTGTTTCTGTGTGTGTTTTTATGCGTGTGTTAATGTGTGTGTTTCTGTATTTATTTTTAGGAGTGTTTTAATATGTGTGTTTCTGTGTGTGTTTTATGAGTGGGTTGATGTGTGTTTTTTATGAGTGTGTTAATGTGTGTGTTTCTGTGTGTGTTTTATGAGTGTGTTAATGTGTGTGTTTCTGTGTGTCTTTTTATGATTGTGTTAATGTGTGTGTTTCTGTGTGTGTGTTTTATGATTGTGTTAATGTGTGTGTTTCTGTGTCTTTTTATGAGTGTGTTAATGTGTGTGTTTCTATGTGTGTCTTATTATGAGTGTGTTAATGTGTGTGTTTCTGTGTGTCTTTTTATGATTGTGTTAATGTGTGTGTTTCTATGTGTGTGTGTTTATGAGTGTGTTAATGTGTGTGTTTCTGTGTGTGTTTATATGAGTGTTAAAGTGTGTGTTTCTGTGTGTCTTTGTATGACCGTGTTAAGGTGTGTGTTTCTGTGTCTGTTTTATGAGTGTTTTAATGAGTGTGTTTCTGTGTGTGTGTTTTTATGTGTGTGTTAATGTGTGTGTTTTAGGTGTGTGTTAAAGTGTGTGTTTCTGTGTGTGTGTTTTATGAGTGTGTTAATGTGTGTGTTTTAGGAGAGTGTTAATGTGTGTGTTTCTGTGTGTGTGTTTTATGAGTGTGTTAATGCGTGTGTTTCTGTGTGTGTGTTTTATGAGTGTGTTAATGTGTATATTTCTGTGTGTGTGTTTTATGAGTGTGTTAATGTGTGTTTCTGTGTGTGTGTTTTATGAGTGTTTTAAAGTGTTTGTTTCTGTGTGTGTGTTTTTATGTGTGTGTTAATGTGTGTGTTTTAGGAGTGTTAATGTGTGTGTTTCTGTGTGTGTGTTTTATGAGTGTGTTAATGTGTGATTCTGTGTGTGTGTTTTATGATATTTTAATGTGTGTGTTTCTGTATGTGTGTTTTTATGTGTGTGTTAATGTGTGTGTTTCTGTGTGTTTGTTTTATGAGTGTGTTAATGTGTGTGATTTATGAGTGTGTTAATGTGTGAGTTTCTGTGTTTGTGCTTTTTGAGTGTGTTAATATGTGTGTTTCTGTGTGTGTGTTTTATGAGTGTGTTAATGTGTGTGTTTCTGTGTCTGTTTTTATGAGTGTGTTAATGTGTGTTCTGTGTGTGTGTTTTATGAATGTGTTAATGTGTGTGTTTCTGTGTGTGTGTTTACGAGAGTGTTAATGTGTGTGTTTTTATGAGTGTGTTAATGTGTGTGTTTATGTGTGTGTGTTTTATGAGTGTGTTAATGTGTGTGTTTATGAGTGTGTTTCTGTGTGTGTTTTTACGAGTGTTAATGTTTGTGTTTCTGTGTGTGTTTTGAGTGTGTTAACGTGTGTGTTTCTGTGTGTGTTTTATGATTGTTAATGTGTGTGTTTCTATGTGTGTGTTTTTATGAGTTTTAATATGTGTGTTTCTGTGTGTGTTTTATGAGTGTTTTAACGTGTGTGTTTCTCTGTGTGTATTATGAGTGTGTTGATTGTGTGTGTTTCTGAGTGTGTTTTGAATGTGTTAATGTGTGAGTTTCAGTGAGTGTGTTTGAGTGTGTAAATGTGAGTGTTTCTGTGTGTGTTTGAGTGTGCTAATGTGTGTGTTTCTGTGTGTGTGTTTTATGAGTGTGTTAATGTGTGTGTTTCTATGTGTGCGTATTTTATGAATGTGTTGATGTGTGTGTTTCTGTGTGTGTTTTATGAGTGTGTTATTGTGTTTTTTTTGAGTGTGTTAATGTGTGCTTCTCTCTGTTTGTGTTTTATGAGTGTATTAATGCGTGTGTTTGTATGTGTGTGTTTTTATGAGTGTGTTAATGTGTGTGAGTCTGTGAGTGTGTTTGAGTGTGTTAAAGTGTGTGTTACTGTGTGTGTCTTTTTATGAGTGTTAACTTGTGTGTTTCTGTGTGTGTTTCTGTGTGTGTTTCTGTGTGTGTTTTATGAGTGTGTTAATGTGTGTGTTTCTGTGTGTGTGTTTAGATGAGTGTGTTAATGTGTGTGTCTCATGTGTGTTTTTTGAATGTGTTAATGTGTGTGTTTCTGTGTGTGTTTTTATAAGTGTGATAATGTGTGTGTTTCTGTGTGTGTGTTTTGAGTGTGTTTCTTTGTGTGTCACAGTGTGTGTTTTTAGGCGTTTGTTAATGTGTGTGTTTCTGTGTGTGCTTTATGAGTGTGTTATTGTGTGCGTTTCTGTGTGTGTTTTATATGTGTGTTAGTGAGTGTTTCTGTATTTATTTTTAGGAGTGCGTTAATATGTGTTTTTCTGTGTGTGTGTTTTAGGAGTGTGTTAATGTGTGTGTTAATGTGTGTGTTTCTGTGTGTGTTTTATGAGTGTGTTAATGTGTGTGTTTCTGGGTGTGTTTTATGAGTGTGTTATATTGCATGTTTCTGTGTGGGTTTTTTGGGGGTGTTAATGTGTGTGTTTCTGTGTGTGTTCTATTAGTGTGTTAACGTATGTGTTTCTGTGTGTGTTTTATGAGTGCGTTAATGTGTGTGTTTCTCTGTGTATTTTTGGGAGTGTGGTAATGTGTGTCTTTCTGTCTGTGTGTTTTATGAGTGTGTTAATGTGTGTGTTTCTCTGTGTGTGTTTTATGAGCGTGTTAATGTGTGTGTTTCTGTGTGTATGTTTTATGAGTGTGTTAATGTGTCTATTCTGTGTGTGTGTGTTATGAATGTGTTACTGTGTGTGTTTCTGTGTGTGTTTTATGAGTGTGTTAAGGTGTGTGTTTATGAGTGTGTCTCTGTGTGTGTTTTTATGAGTGTTAATGTTTGTGTTTCTGTGTGTGTTTTGTGTGTGTTAATATGTGTGTTTCTGTGTGTGTGTTTTATGATTGTGTTAATGTGTTTGTTTCTATGTGTGCGTTTTTATGAGTTTTAATGTCTATGTTTCTGTGTGTTTTATGAGTGTGTTAATGTGTGTGTTTCAGTGTGGGTGTTTTTTGAGTGTGTTGATGAGTGTGTTTCTGTGTGTGTGTTTTATGAGTGTGCTAATGTGTGTGTTTCTGAGTGGGTGTTTTATGAGTGCATTAATTAGTGTGTTTCTGTGTGTGTGTTTGAGTGTGTTAATGTGTGTGTTTCTGTGTGTGTGTTTTATGAGTGTTAATGTGTGAGTTTCTGCGTGTCATTTTATGAGTGTGTTAAGGTATGTGTTTCTGTGCCTGTTTTTATGAGTGTGTTAATGTGTGTGTTTCTGTGTGTGTGTTTTATGAGTGTGTTAATGAGTGTGTTTCTGTGTGTGTGTTTTATTAGTGTGTTAATGTGTGTGTTTCTGTGTCTGTTTTTATGAGTGTGTTAATGTGTGTGTTTCTGTGTGTGTGTTTTATGAGTGTGTTAATGATTGTGTTTCTATGTGTGTGTTTTTATGAGTTTTAATGTGTGTGTTTCTGTGTGTGTTTTATTAGTGTGTTAATGTGTGTGTTTCTGTGTGGGTGTTTTACGAGTGTGTTAATGAGTGTGTTTCTGTGTGTATGTTTGAGTGTGTTAATATGTGTGTTTTATGAGTGTTAATGTGTGTGTTTCTGTGTCTGTTTTTATGAGTGTGTTAAGGTGTGTGTTTCTGTGTGTGTTTTATGAGTGGGTTAATGAGTGTTTTTCAGTGTATGTGTTTTATGTGTGTGTTAATGTGTGTGCTTCAAGATTGTGTTAATGTTTGTGTTTCTGTGTGTGTTTTGAATGTGTTAATGTGTGTGTTTCTCTGTGTGTTTTATGATTGTGTTAATGTGTGTATTTCTATGTGTGTGTCTTTTTGAGTGTTAATGTTTGTGTTTCTGTGGGTGTTTTATGAGTGTGTTAAAGTGTGTGTTAATGTGTGTGTGTTTTATGAGTGTGTTAATATGTGTTTCTGTGCCTGTTTTTATGAGTGTGTTAATGTGTGTGTTTTATGAGTGTGTTAATGTGTGTGTTTCTGTGTCTGTTTTTATGAGTGTGTTAATGAGTGTGTTTCTGTGTGGGTGTTTTATGAGTGTGTTAATGTCTGTGCTTCTGTGTGTGTGTTTTATGAGAGTGATACTGTGTGTTTCTGTGTGTGTTTTGAGTGTGTTAATGTGTGTGTTTCTGTTTGTCCTTTGAGTGTGTTAATGTGTATGTTTCTGTGTGTGTTTTGTGTATGTTTCTGTGTGTGTTTTGTGTATATTAATGAGTGTGTTTCTGTGTGTGTGTTTTATGAGTGTGTAATGTGTGTGTTTCTGTGTCTGTTTTGAGTGTGTTAATGTGTGTGTTTCTGTGTGTGTGTTTTATGATTGTATTAATGTGCGTGTTTCTGTGTGTGTTTTATGAGTGTGTTAATGTGTGTGTTTCTGAGTGATTTTAAGAGTGTGATAATGTGTGTGTTTCTGTGAGTGTGTTTATGAGTGTGTTAATGTGTGTGTTTCTGTGTGTTGTTTTATGATTGTATTAATATGTATGTTTCTCTGCGTGTTTTTTGAGTGTGTTAACGTGTGTTTTTCTCAGTGTTTTTCTGAGTGTGTTAATGTGTCTGGTTCTGTGAGTGTGTTTATGAGTGTGTTAATGTGTGCGTTTCTGTGTGTGTGTTTTATGAGTGTATTAATGTGTGTCTGAGTGTGAGGCCTAGAAATTCATTATAGCCACTTTTGGGGCGGTAAAGTCGGGCGGCCACTAAAGTTTGCGCCCGGTGCAAATTCGAGGCCACTTCACCGATATTGATTAGCTTCGCCCTAAGAGTTTGCTCGAGCGCTAAAACTGGCGATGCACGGCTCTCTTTAGGTGCTAAGCCGGCATTGCTGAGCGATACCACCGAGGCCGGGCGCAGCGCAGGTGCGGCCATTTCTTGATTGACAGCAGACACCCTGGCACCGGCAAGCTCTTAAGGGGGAAGGGTCGAGTTGGTCTGCTGCCACGCCCTGGACACTGCAGCCCTCCAGCTAGGCCTGAGCACTGCTGTTGCACCCAAATAGTGCCTGATAGGATGGAGAAGGCCCGTGAACGAGTGCAGTGCTTCTCAGAGCATGATCTGAGGGTGCTGGTTGGCGCTGTGGAGAAGAGACGCCATATTTTGTTTCCGGACAATGGGAAGAAGCCGGCAGCCCGCGTCTACCGGAAAGCCTGGAGGGATGTCGCCACCAGGGTGACATCCAACAGTGAGGTCCCCAGGAGCTCTGTACAATGCCGCAAAAAGCTAAATGACCTCGCCAGGATTATCAGGGTGAGTACCCTTTCCAGTGTCCTCCTCATCCTTGCATGTGCACCTCACATTATGGGCAAAGGGCCCTGAAAGCCCTAATGGCCAGCCCTCATCCAGCAGCTATGGGACAGGCATGAACATCAATTGCACATTGTGCACTTAACACACTGGCCAGGCTATTCGACCATGGGAGGCAGTGCTCACAAGATCAGGGCTACACACTGGCCAGGATATTCCACCATGGGAGGCAGTGCACACAAGATCAGGGCTACACACTGTACTTAGAGGCCGTCCTTTCTCTTGCAGGCCAAGCTGGCCAATAATAAGAGGAGCCGGACTGAGACCAGGCAGGGGAGGCGGACCCCAGATCCAGCAGCTCACCGAGCTGCAACAGCGCGTGGAGCGCATCATGGGTGCCCAGGTGATTGGCCCCGTTGCATCTGGAGATGCCGACCCTGTTCTGGGCACCAATGGTAAGGACATCACCTTTTGGACCTCTCTCGTCCCACTTGCGCATCAGATCTACATCCTTTGCCACTGTCCGACCAATGCGCTGAATGCCACCACTCATGCATCCCTCGCTGATGCCCTCTCCTCACTCTAAAGCTACTCTTGTGCCTTCCTGCTTTCAGATGGTGAGGAGGAGGTCCCTGAAGTTGCCAGTGACAGCCCCTCAGAAGAGGAGGAGGAGGAGGAACAAGAGGAAGGCGGCCCATCAGGGGAACCCTCAGCCGCGGCAAGCCATGCCAATGTAGGGGACACGTCTTCCCTGGAGGGGAGCCTGGGGGATGTATCAGAGGGGAGTGTAGCTCCTGGGACCAGCGGCCTGCAGAAATGTGGGAGGGGGGTGGAAGCTCAGCGGCCTTCTCCCCAGAGGGGGGAAGGGTCGGAGGGGAGTCCAATTGCTGGGCCCAGCGGCGTCCAGCAACGCAGAGACGGCCAGCTCGGTGGCCTTCTCCCCAGAGGGAGAGTCCGGCCTCCAGTCCGGAGACGGTCAACGCCGAGGAGATGCGCCTCCTCGAGGACATGTCCGCAGACTCACAGCGCCGGCACACGGAGCTCATGGGGGTAGTGGCACGGATGCCTGAGGCCATTGAGTCCCTGTCTCGGAGTGTGACCGAATTCGGGGCCTCACAGGCCACCAGTTTGGTGGAATTCGGGGCAGCTCAGGCAGCGACTGGCCAGGTGATCAGTGGTGCCGTGCAGTCACTGGCTGCTCTGATGCGGTCACAGAGCAGAGCAACATGGGCACTCACTGCTGTCACACTCGATGTGTCAGCCAGGCATCGCCAGGGCACCCGCCGCGCTGCAGCAGCACAGCGGTCTGTCCCTCGGCAGATTGCTGCGCATGCTGCAGTGCTGGCCCGGGCGAGTGCCGGTGTCTCAGGCGACCAGCGAGCGCCTGCCATCCGCCAGCTTGCCCCCATTCCTCCAGCCGCCACTGCCACTCCCCCAGTGGAGCTGCCAGGAGCTGCTGCAGCGACTGATGCTGCCCAGCCACAGCTGCAGCATTCACCAACCGGCCCCTCGAAGGCCAGACCTCATCTAGGCCGACCCCCAAGGGCATCTGCCGTCACGACATGTGCCCCTCAGGAGCCTTCCCCCAGCCTTGCAGCAGCCACTGGCCTCACTTTGAGGAGCAGCAGAGCGTGCAGGGGCCGCCAAAGTTTGCAGAAGGCATCGCCCTCGCGGGCCACAAAGTAGAGGGTGTGTCCAAATGTTTTGTTTTTTGGAATGGGTGTTTTGTGAAGGCCGAGGATGAAGGCCATTTTTGTTTACATCTTTTGTTAATCCTCCCCAGGTTGTGGGAGTGAGTCATGTGTGTGAGTGTTTTTTGGGGGTTTCGTGTGTTTTTGGTTTTCATGTGGGAAGGGCCCTGAGTTTGTACAATAAACCATTTTATTTATTCACATTGTCCATGTTTGATCTTTGAAGTGTTTGTTGCCTTAACCAGCTGAGGGCTTGCGGAGCGGCTGCAATCATATTCTTTCATTGGCACAAGCCATTCCCTGACAGGGGGCCTAGAAGTGACGTTCAATAAGCCGCCGACGGGCGGCCCTTGGACCTTCTGCCTCCCTCCTGGGCTGGTACTCCTCCTCCTCCTCCTCCTCATGCTCCTCCTGCTCCTCCTCCTGAAGTGGTGGTCCAACGTGAGGTGGCAGTGCCTGAGTCCTGCGGATAGCAAGGTTGTGCAGCATGCAGCAAACGATGACGAATTGGGAGATTCGCTCCTGCGAATACTGTAGGGCTCCCCCGGAGCGATCCAGACAGCGGAACCATTGCTTCAGGACGCCGATTGTTTGTTCGATGAGGTTCCTGGTCGCTTGATGGCTCTCGTTGTATGCCTCTTCAGCAGGGGTCGTGGGCACGCGGAGCGGGGTCATGAGCCAGGTACACAAAGGATAGCCTTTGTCCCCGATAAGCCATCCTCTTGGGTGAGGCTGTGCCTGGAACATGTCAGCCACAGTTGTCTGTTGCAGGATAAAGGCATCGTGGCTGCTGCCTGGAAAGCGGGCATTGACAGCTAGGATGCGCTGCCTGTGGTCACACACCAGCTGTACATTGAGGGAATGGTAGCCCTTCCGGTTGCAGTAATCCTCGGCATGCTCCAGAGGTGCCCACAAAGCCACATGCGTGCAGTCAATGGCGCCCTGCACCATGGGGAAGCCCGCTATTCTTGCAAATCCCACTGCACGCTGCTGCTGCTTGTCCAGGGTCATGGGGAAGGAAATGAATTGACGTCTCCTTCTGAAAAGGGCATTGGTCACCTGGCGGATGCAGCAATGCACGGCGAACTGGGAGATGTTAGCGATGTCCCCAGCAGCGGATTGGAAGGAGCCGGTGGCATAGAAGTTGAGAGCCACCGTCACCTTCACTGCCACCGACAGAGACGTCCTGCGCATCAGCTGTGGATGCAGATCTCTGTGAAGCAGCTGGCAGATGTCTGCAACCACCTCCCTTCTGAATCGCAGCCTCCTAACACACTGTGCGGCAGACATGTTGTGATAGGAGAACTGCTGGCGGTATACCCTGGGTGGGTAAGGCCTCCCTTGACGACGCCTGTTGCCTCCTCTGCGTCTAGCCAGGGCTGCCACTCTCTCACGGCGTCTGTAAGCCCTTCCGACATAATGCTGAAACTCAGCGTTGGCACCCAATGCAGCCCCCATAATATGCTGGCAAACACTGAGATCTCAATGAAGGCAAAGATAATTGCAAAGCTCTGGCCTGAAGCCAAAAATACCTGTCCAAGTGTTGGTCCAAACCAGTAAACTCTCCTCCTTGGTCTCTGTCCAAAAATCCGTTGCACAAGAGTGAATGCTGTAAAATGGCTGCCCTTTATAGTGCAGGGTAAGTGCCCTTTAATTTGCGCTCCCCGCAGCCCGCCTCGGCTGTGTACCATTCCACTCAACAGTCATGAAGGCCGCCCGGCGCACAATGGGGCGGCGCGAGTGAAGTTCCGGTTCCGGGAGCACAAAGGGCGTTGCACGACGAAATGACATCATGATTGCGCGCGCAGATGAGCGCGTGCAAAGACTTTGCACCGGCGCTAAATGTCTACTGAAGTTGGGGCGAGGCGCAGATCGCGCTGCGCCCGGGCGCTAAGCGCCTAGCGCTCGAGATCTGCTCCTCCTAAGGCGCTAACGGCTGGCGCAGCCAACTGAATTTCTAGGCCTGTGTTTTTATGAGTGTGTTAATGTGTGTGTTTCTGTGTGTGTGTTTTATGATTGTATTTATCTGTGTGTTTCTGTGTGTGTGTTTAGATGATTGTGTTAATGTGTGTTTTTCTATGTGTGTGTTTTGTGAGTGTGTTAATGAGTGTGTTTCTGTGTGTGTGTTTTATTAGTGTGTAATGTGTGTGTTTCTGTGTGTGTTTGTTTTATGAGTGTGTTAATGTGTGTGTTTCTGTGTCTGTTTTTATGAGTGTGTTAATGTGTGTGTTTTTGTGTGTGTGTTTTATGAGTGTGTTAATGTGTGTGTTTCTGTGTGGGTGTTTTATGAGTGTGTTAATGATTGTGTTTCTGTGTGTGTGTTTGAGTGTGTTAATATGTGTGTTTCTGTGTGTGTGTTTTATGAGTGTTAATGAGTGTGTTTCTGTGTGTGTGTTTTATTAGTGTGTAATGTGTGTGTTTCTGTGTGTGTGTGTTTTATGAGTGTGTTAATGTGTGTGTTTCTGTGTCTGTTTTATGAGTGTGTTAATGTGTGTGTTTCTGTGTCTGTTTTTATGAGTGTGTTAATGTGTGTGTTTTTGTGTGTGTGTTTTTTGAGTGTGTTAATGTGTGTGTTTCTGTGTGGGTGTTTTATGAGCGTTAATGAGTGTGTTTCTGTGTGTGTTTTATTAGTGTGTAATGTGTGTGTTTCTGTGTGTGTGTGTTTTATGAGTGTGTTAATGTGTGTGTTTCTGTGTCTGTTTTATGAGTGTGTTAATGTGTGTGTGTTTTGTGAGTGTGTTAATGAGTGTGTTTCTGTGTGTGTGTTTTATTAGTGTGTAATGTGTGTGTTTCTGTGTGTGTGTGTTTTATGAGTGTGTTAATGTGTGTGTTTTTGTGTCTGTTTTTATCAGTGTGTTAATGTGTGTGTTTATGTGTGTGTGTTTTATGAGTGTGTTAATGTGTGTGTTTCTGTGTGGGTGTTTTATGAGTGTGTTAATGAGTGTGTTTCTGTGTGTGTGTTTGAGTGTGTTAATATGTGTGTTTCTCTGTGTGTGTTTTATGAGTGTTAAAGTGTGTGTTTCTGTGTGTCTTTTTATGAGTGTGTTAAGGTGTGTGTTTCTGTGTCTGTTTTTATGAGTGTGTTAATGTGTGTGTTTCTGTGTGTGTGTTTTATGAGTGGGTTAATGAGCGTGTTTCAGTGTATGTGTTTTATGGGTGTGTTAATGTGTGTGCTTCAAGATTGTGTTAATGTGTGCGTTTATGAGTGTGTTTCTGTGTGTGTTTATAAGAGTGTTAATGTTTGTGTTTCTGTGTGTTCTGAATGTGTTAATGTGTGTGTTTCTGTGTGTGTGTTTTATGATTGTGTTAATGTGTGTATTTCTATGTGTGTGTTTTTATGAGTGTTAATGTTTGTGTTTCTGTGGGTGATTTATGAGTGTGTTAAAGTGTGTGTTAATGTGTGTGTGTTTAGATGAGTGTGTTAAAATGTGTTTGTGTGTGTGGTTTATGAGTGTGTTAATGTGTGTGTTTCTGTGTGTATTTTATGAGTGTGTTAATGTGTGTGTTTCTGTGCCTGTTTTTATGAGTGTGTTAATGTGTGTGTTTGATGAGTGTGTTTTATGAGTGTGTTAATGTGTGTGTTTCTGTGTGTGTTATGAGTGTGTTAATGGGTGTGTTTCTGTGTGTGTGTTTTATGAGTGTTACTGTGTGTTTCTGTGTGTGTTTTGAGTGTGTTAATGTGTATGTTTCTGTGTGTCCTTTATGAGTGTGTTAATGTGTGTGTTTCTGTGTGTGTTTTGAGTATATTAATGAGTGTGTTTCTGTGTGTGTGTTTTATGAGTGTGTAATGTGTGTGTTTTATGAGTGTGTTAATGTGTGTGTTTCTGCGCCTGTTTTTATCAGTGTGTTAATGTGTGTGTTTCTGTGTGTGTGTTTCATGAGTGTGTTACTGAGTGTGTTTCTGTGTGTGTGTTTTATGAGTGTGTAATGTGTGTGTTTCTGTGCCTGTTTTTATGAGTGTGTTACTGAGTGTGTTTCTGTGTGTGTGTTTTATGATTGTATTAATATGTGTGTTTCTCTGTGTGTTTTATGAGTGTGTTAATGTGTGTGTTTCTGAGTGTTTTTATGAGTGTGATAATGTGTGTGTTTCTGTGAGTGTGTTTGAGTGTGTTAATGTGTGCGTTTCTATGTGTGGGTTTTTATGAGTTTGTTAATGTGTGTGTTTCTGTGTGTGATTTGAGTGTGTTAATTTGTGTGTTTCTGTGTGTCTGTTTTATGATTGTATTAACGTGTATATTTCTGTGCGTGTATTTTGAGTGTGTTAACGTGTGTTTTTCTCAGTGATTTTCTGAGTGTGTTAATGTGTCTGTTTATGTGAGTGTGTTTATGAGTGTGTTAATGTGTGCATTTCTGTGTGTTTGTTTTATGAGTGTGGTAATGTGCGTGTTTCTATGTGTGTGTTTTTATAAGTGTGTTAATATTTGTGTTTGGGTGAGTGTGTTTGAGTGTGTTAATGTGTGCGTTTCTGTGTGTGTGTTTTATGAGTGTATTAATGTGTGTCTGAGTGTGTGTTTTTATGAGTGTGTTAATGTGTGTGTTTCTGTGTGTGTGTTTTATGATTGTATTTATGTGTGTGTTTCTGTGTGTGTGTTTAGATGAGTGTGTTAATGTGTGTTTTTCTATGTGTGTGTTTTATGAGTGTGTTAATGAGTGTGTTTCTGTGTGTGTGTTTTATTAGTGTGTATTGTGTGTTTCTGTGTGTGTGTTTTATGAGTGTGTTAATGTGTGTGTTTCTGTGTCTGTTTTTATGAGTGTGTTAATGTGTGTGTTTCTGTGTGTGTATTTTATGAGTGTGTTAATGAGTGTGTTTCTATGTGTGTGTTTTTATGAGTTTTAATGTGTGTGTTTCTGTGTGTGTTTTATGAGTGTGTTAATGTGTGTGTTTCTGTGTGTGTGTTTTATGAGTGTGTTAATGAGTGTGCTTCTATGTGTGTGTTTTTATGAGTTTTAATGTGTGTGTTTCTGTGTGTGTTTTATGAGTGTGTTAATGTGTGTGTTTCTGTGTGGGTGTTTTATGAGTGTGTTAATGAGTGTGTTTCTGTGTGTGTGTTTGAGTGTGTTAATATGTGTGTTTCTGTGTGTGTGTTTTATGAGTGTTAATGTGTTTGTTTCTGTGTGTCTTTTTACGAGTGTGTTAAGGTGTGTGTTTCTGTGTCTGTTTTTATGAGTGTGTTAATGTGTGTGTTTCAGTGTATGTGTTTTATGAGTGGGTTAATGAGTGTGTTTCAGTGTATGTGTTTTATGTGTGTGTTAATGTGTGTGCTTCAAGAGTGTGTTAATGTGTGTGTTTCTGTGTGTGTGTTTTATGAGTGTGTTCATGTGTGTGTATTTAGATGAGTGTGTTAATGTGTGTGTTTCTGTGTGTGTGTTTTATGAGTGTTTTAATGAGTGTGTTTCTGTGTCTGTGTTTTGAGTGTGTAATGTGTGTGTTTCTGTGTGTGTGTTTAGATGAGTATAAAATGTGTGTTTTTCTATGTGTGTGTTTTATCAGTGTGTTAATGTGTGTGTTTCTGTGCCTGTTTTTATGAGTGTGTTAATGTGTGTGTTTCTGTGTGTGTGTTTTATGAGTGTGTTACTGAGTGTGTTTCTGTGTGTGTGTTTTATGAGTGTGTAATGTGTGTGTTTCTGTGTGTGTGTGTTTTATGAGTGTGTTAATGTGTGTGTTTCTGTGTCTGTTTTTATGAGTGTTTTAATGTGTGTGTTTCTGTGTGTGTGATTTATGAGTGTCTTAATGTGTGGGTTTCTGTGTGTCCTTTATGAGTGTGTTAATGTGTGTGTTTCTGTGTGTGTTTTGAGTGTGTTAATATGTGTGTTTCTGTGTGTGTGTTTTATGATTGTATTAATGTGTGTGTTTCTGTGTGTGTTTTATGAGTGTGTTAATGTGTTTGTTTCTGAGTGTTTTTATGAGTGTGATAATGTGTGTGTTTCTGTGAGTGAGTTTATGAGTGTGTTAATGTGTGCGTTTCTGTGTGTGTTTTATGAGTTTATTAATGTGTGTGTTTCTATGTGTGGGTTTTTATGAGTTTGTTAATGTGTGTGTTTCTGTGTGTGATTTGAGTGTGTTAATGAGTGTGTTTCTGTGTGTGTGTTTTATTAGTGTGTAATGTGTGTGTTTCTGTGTGTGTTTGTTTTATGAGTGTGTTAATGTGTGTGTTTCTGTGTCTGTTTTTATGAGTGTGTTAATGTGTGTGTTTTTGTGTGTGTGTTTTATGAGTGTGTTAATGTGTGTGTTTCTGTGTGGGTGTTTTATGAGTGTGTTAATGATTGTGTTTCTGTGTGTGTGTTTGAGTGTGTTAATATGTGTGTTTCTGTGTGTGTGTTTTATGAGTGTTAATGAGTGTGTTTCTGTGTGTGTGTTTTATTAGTGTGTAATGTGTGTGTTTCTGTGTGTGTGTGTTTTATGAGTGTGTTAATGTGTGTGTTTCTGTGTCTGTTTTATGAGTGTGTTAATGTGTGTGTTTCTGTGTCTGTTTTTATGAGTGTGTTAATGTGTGTGTTTTTGTGTGTGTGTTTTTTGAGTGTGTTAATGTGTGTGTTTCTGTGTGGGTGTTTTATGAGCGTTAATGAGTGTGTTTCTGTGTGTGTTTTATTAGTGTGTAATGTGTGTGTTTCTGTGTGTGTGTGTTTTATGAGTGTGTTAATGTGTGTGTTTCTGTGTCTGTTTTATGAGTGTGTTAATGTGTGTGTGTTTTGTGAGTGTGTTAATGAGTGTGTTTCTGTGTGTGTGTTTTATTAGTGTGTAATGTGTGTGTTTCTGTGTGTGTGTGTTTTATGAGTGTGTTAATGTGTGTGTTTTTGTGTCTGTTTTTATCAGTGTGTTAATGTGTGTGTTTATGTGTGTGTGTTTTATGAGTGTGTTAATGTGTGTGTTTCTGTGTGGGTGTTTTATGAGTGTGTTAATGAGTGTGTTTCTGTGTGTGTGTTTGAGTGTGTTAATATGTGTGTTTCTCTGTGTGTGTTTTATGAGTGTTAAAGTGTGTGTTTCTGTGTGTCTTTTTATGAGTGTGTTAAGGTGTGTGTTTCTGTGTCTGTTTTTATGAGTGTGTTAATGTGTGTGTTTCTGTGTGTGTGTTTTATGAGTGGGTTAATGAGCGTGTTTCAGTGTATGTGTTTTATGGGTGTGTTAATGTGTGTGCTTCAAGATTGTGTTAATGTGTGCGTTTATGAGTGTGTTTCTGTGTGTGTTTATAAGAGTGTTAATGTTTGTGTTTCTGTGTGTTCTGAATGTGTTAATGTGTGTGTTTCTGTGTGTGTGTTTTATGATTGTGTTAATGTGTGTATTTCTATGTGTGTGTTTTTATGAGTGTTAATGTTTGTGTTTCTGTGGGTGATTTATGAGTGTGTTAAAGTGTGTGTTAATGTGTGTGTGTTTAGATGAGTGTGTTAAAATGTGTTTGTGTGTGTGGTTTATGAGTGTGTTAATGTGTGTGTTTCTGTGTGTATTTTATGAGTGTGTTAATGTGTGTGTTTCTGTGCCTGTTTTTATGAGTGTGTTAATGTGTGTGTTTGATGAGTGTGTTTTATGAGTGTGTTAATGTGTGTGTTTCTGTGTGTGTTATGAGTGTGTTAATGGGTGTGTTTCTGTGTGTGTGTTTTATGAGTGTTACTGTGTGTTTCTGTGTGTGTTTTGAGTGTGTTAATGTGTATGTTTCTGTGTGTCCTTTATGAGTGTGTTAATGTGTGTGTTTCTGTGTGTGTTTTGAGTATATTAATGAGTGTGTTTCTGTGTGTGTGTTTTATGAGTGTGTAATGTGTGTGTTTTATGAGTGTGTTAATGTGTGTGTTTCTGCGCCTGTTTTTATCAGTGTGTTAATGTGTGTGTTTCTGTGTGTGTGTTTCATGAGTGTGTTACTGAGTGTGTTTCTGTGTGTGTGTTTTATGAGTGTGTAATGTGTGTGTTTCTGTGCCTGTTTTTATGAGTGTGTTACTGAGTGTGTTTCTGTGTGTGTGTTTTATGATTGTATTAATATGTGTGTTTCTCTGTGTGTTTTATGAGTGTGTTAATGTGTGTGTTTCTGAGTGTTTTTATGAGTGTGATAATGTGTGTGTTTCTGTGAGTGTGTTTGAGTGTGTTAATGTGTGCGTTTCTATGTGTGGGTTTTTATGAGTTTGTTAATGTGTGTGTTTCTGTGTGTGATTTGAGTGTGTTAATTTGTGTGTTTCTGTGTGTCTGTTTTATGATTGTATTAACGTGTATATTTCTGTGCGTGTATTTTGAGTGTGTTAACGTGTGTTTTTCTCAGTGATTTTCTGAGTGTGTTAATGTGTCTGTTTATGTGAGTGTGTTTATGAGTGTGTTAATGTGTGCATTTCTGTGTGTTTGTTTTATGAGTGTGGTAATGTGCGTGTTTCTATGTGTGTGTTTTTATAAGTGTGTTAATATTTGTGTTTGGGTGAGTGTGTTTGAGTGTGTTAATGTGTGCGTTTCTGTGTGTGTGTTTTATGAGTGTATTAATGTGTGTCTGAGTGTGTGTTTTTATGAGTGTGTTAATGTGTGTGTTTCTGTGTGTGTGTTTTATGATTGTATTTATGTGTGTGTTTCTGTGTGTGTGTTTAGATGAGTGTGTTAATGTGTGTTTTTCTATGTGTGTGTTTTATGAGTGTGTTAATGAGTGTGTTTCTGTGTGTGTGTTTTATTAGTGTGTATTGTGTGTTTCTGTGTGTGTGTTTTATGAGTGTGTTAATGTGTGTGTTTCTGTGTCTGTTTTTATGAGTGTGTTAATGTGTGTGTTTCTGTGTGTGTATTTTATGAGTGTGTTAATGAGTGTGTTTCTATGTGTGTGTTTTTATGAGTTTTAATGTGTGTGTTTCTGTGTGTGTTTTATGAGTGTGTTAATGTGTGTGTTTCTGTGTGTGTGTTTTATGAGTGTGTTAATGAGTGTGCTTCTATGTGTGTGTTTTTATGAGTTTTAATGTGTGTGTTTCTGTGTGTGTTTTATGAGTGTGTTAATGTGTGTGTTTCTGTGTGGGTGTTTTATGAGTGTGTTAATGAGTGTGTTTCTGTGTGTGTGTTTGAGTGTGTTAATATGTGTGTTTCTGTGTGTGTGTTTTATGAGTGTTAATGTGTTTGTTTCTGTGTGTCTTTTTACGAGTGTGTTAAGGTGTGTGTTTCTGTGTCTGTTTTTATGAGTGTGTTAATGTGTGTGTTTCAGTGTATGTGTTTTATGAGTGGGTTAATGAGTGTGTTTCAGTGTATGTGTTTTATGTGTGTGTTAATGTGTGTGCTTCAAGAGTGTGTTAATGTGTGTGTTTCTGTGTGTGTGTTTTATGAGTGTGTTCATGTGTGTGTATTTAGATGAGTGTGTTAATGTGTGTGTTTCTGTGTGTGTGTTTTATGAGTGTTTTAATGAGTGTGTTTCTGTGTCTGTGTTTTGAGTGTGTAATGTGTGTGTTTCTGTGTGTGTGTTTAGATGAGTATAAAATGTGTGTTTTTCTATGTGTGTGTTTTATCAGTGTGTTAATGTGTGTGTTTCTGTGCCTGTTTTTATGAGTGTGTTAATGTGTGTGTTTCTGTGTGTGTGTTTTATGAGTGTGTTACTGAGTGTGTTTCTGTGTGTGTGTTTTATGAGTGTGTAATGTGTGTGTTTCTGTGTGTGTGTGTTTTATGAGTGTGTTAATGTGTGTGTTTCTGTGTCTGTTTTTATGAGTGTTTTAATGTGTGTGTTTCTGTGTGTGTGATTTATGAGTGTCTTAATGTGTGGGTTTCTGTGTGTCCTTTATGAGTGTGTTAATGTGTGTGTTTCTGTGTGTGTTTTGAGTGTGTTAATATGTGTGTTTCTGTGTGTGTGTTTTATGATTGTATTAATGTGTGTGTTTCTGTGTGTGTTTTATGAGTGTGTTAATGTGTTTGTTTCTGAGTGTTTTTATGAGTGTGATAATGTGTGTGTTTCTGTGAGTGAGTTTATGAGTGTGTTAATGTGTGCGTTTCTGTGTGTGTTTTATGAGTTTATTAATGTGTGTGTTTCTATGTGTGGGTTTTTATGAGTTTGTTAATGTGTGTGTTTCTGTGTGTGATTTGAGTGTGTTAATTTGTGTGTTTCTGTGTGTGAGTTTATGAGTGTGTTAATGTGTGCGTTTCTGTGTGTGTTTTATGAGTGTATTAATGTGTGTGTTTCTATGTGTGGGTTTTTATGATTGTATTAATGTGTATGTTTCTGTGCGTGTTTTATGAGTGTGTTAATGTGTTTGTTTCTGAGTGTTTTTATGAGTGTGATAATGTGTGTGTTTCTGTGAGTGAGTTTATGAGTGTGTTAATGTGTGCGTTTCTGTGTGTGTTTTATGAGTTTATTAATGTGTGTGTTTCTATGTGTGGGTTTTTATGAGTTTGTTAATGTGTGTGTTTCTGTTTGTGATTTGAGTGTGTTAATTTGTGTGTTTCTGTGTGTGAGTTTATGAGTGTGTTAATGTGTGCGTTTCTGTGTGTGTTTTATGAGTGTATTAATGTGTGTGTTTCTATGTGTGGGTTTTTATGATTGTATTAATGTGTATGTTTCTGTGCGTGTTTTTTGAGTGTGTTAACGTGTGTTTTTCTCAGTGTTTTTCTGAGTGTGTTAATGTTTCTGTTTCTGTGAGTGTGTTTATGAGTGTGTTAATGTGTGCGTTTCTGTGTGTGTGTTTTATGAGTGTGGTAATGTGTGTGTTTCTATGTGTGGGTTTTTATGATTGTATTAATGTGTATGTTTCTGTGAGTGAGTTTATGAGTGTGTTAATGTGTGCGTTTCTGTGTGTGTTTTATGAATGTATTAATGTGTGTGTTTCTATGTGTGGGTTTTTATGATTGTATTAATGTGTATGTTTCTGTGCGTGTTTTTTGAGTGTGTTAACGTTTGTTTTTCTCTGTGTTTTTCTGACTGTTAATGTGTCTGTTTCTGTGAGTGTGTTTATGAGTGTGTTAATGTGTGCATTTCTGTGTGTGTGTTTTATGAGTGTGGTAATGTGTGTGTTTCTATGTGTGTGTTTTTATAAGTGTGTTAATGTTTGTGTTTCGGTGAGTGTGTTTGAGTGTGTTAATGTGTGCATTTCTGTGTGTGTTTTATGAGTGTATTAATGTGTGTCTGAGTGTGTGTTTTTATGAGTGTGTTAATGTGTGTGTTTCTGTGTGTGTGTTTTATGATTGTATTTATGTGTGCGTTTCTGTGTGTGTGTTTTATGAGTGTGGTAATGTGTGTGTTTCTATGTGTGTGTTTTTATAAGTGTGTTATTGTTTGTGTTTCGGTGAGTGTGTTTGAGTGTGTTAATGTGTGCGTTTCTGTGTGTGTGTTTTATGAGTGTATTAATGTGTGTTTCTATGTGTGTGTTTTTATGAGTGTGTTTAAGTGTGTTAATGTGTGTGTTCCTGTGTGTTTTGAGTGTGTTAATGTGTGTTTCTGAGCGTGTGTTTTATGAGTGTCTTAATTTGTGTGTTTCTCTGTGTTTTGAGTGTGTTAATGTGTGTGTTAATGTGTGTGTTTCTGTGTGTGTTTTTTATGAATGTGTTAATGTGCGTGTTTCTGTGAGTGTTTTTGTGTGTTAAAGTGTGTTTCTGTGTGTGTGTTTTGTGAGTGTGTTAATGTGTGTGTCTCAGTGTGTGTTTTTTGAGTGTGTTAATGTGTGTGTTTCTGTGAGTGTGTTTATGAGGGTGTTAATGTGTGTGTTTCTGTGTGTGTGTTTTATGAGTGTGTTAATGTGTGTGTTTCTGTGTGTGTGTTTTATGATTGTATTTATGTGTGCGTTTCTGTGTGTGTGTTTTATGAGTGTGGTAATGTGTGTGTTTCTATGTGTGTGTTTTTATAAGTGTGTTATTGTTTGTGTTTTGGTGAGTGTGTTTGAGTGTGTTAATGTGTGCGTTTCTGTGTGTGTGTTTTATGAGTGTATTAATGTGTGTTTCTATGTGTGTGTTTTTATGAGTGTGTTTAAGTGTGTTAATGTGTGTGTTCCTGTGTGTTTTGAGTGTGTTAATGTGTGTTTCTGAGCGTGTGTTTTATGAGTTTGTTAATGTGTGTGTTTCTATGTGTGTGTTTTTATGAGTGTGTTAATGTGCGTGTTTCTGTGTGTGTGTTTTATGAGTGTGTTAATGTGTGTGTTTCTGTGTTTGGTTGATGAGTGCGTTAATGTGTGTGTTTTATGAGTGTGTTCATCTGTGTGTTTCTGAGTGTGTGTCTTTTGTGAGTGTGTTAATGTGTGTGTCTCTGTTTTTCTGTTGCCCTTCGCTGCTGTACAATGAGGGAACCCATGGCTCTGATCACAGCCGTCAACGAAGTGGAGAATGTGAGAGCTGATGTGGCAGAGAGCGAGATTGCTAGCGGATGGTGCTAGGAGCTGATGGGGAATGGGGAGATGGGGTGCAGACACAGGCAACCGCATTCAGTAAATGACTGATTTATGATCGGACAGAAGCACGAAAGAACGAGTTGCAGAAATAACAGAGACAAATACTTGATAGGAAAAAATATTAAAGATATACTTGAAGAGAGCATTTGGAAAAAGGATCAATAAAATGAGAGCAAGCTGTGGCAGAATAATCCAAATTATTCGAGCCCTTCAGCGGGTGGATAGCTGGTGAGACAGAGGCTTTATCAGAAATCTTAGCTTCTCAATTCACGTCTTGTTTGGCACCCAGTGCAGACTGGAGCTGGGGGCAAGGATCTGCTACAAATACCCAACCCACCCTGATCCTCACTGTGTCCTCATCTCCACACTCAGCCCATGGGAGACTGAGACCCACACCATCACACTCAACCCATGGGAGACCCTCACCATCACACTCAGCCCATGGGAGACCCTCACCATCACACTCAGCCCATGGGAGACCCTCACCATCACACTCAGCCCATGGGAGACCCTCACCATCACACTCAGCCCATGGGGGACCCTCACCATCACACTCAGCCCATGTGAGACCCTCACCATCACACTCAGCCTATGGGAGACCCTCACCATCACACTCAGCCCATGGGAGACCCTCACCATCACACTCAGCCCATGGGAGACCCTCACCATCACACTCAGCCCATGGGAGACCCTCACCATCACACTCAGCCTATGGGAGACCCTCACCATCACACTCAGCCCATGGGAGACCCTCACCATCACACTCAGCCCATGGGAGACCCTCACCATCACACTCAGCCCATGGGAGACCCTCACCATCAAACTCAGCCCATGGGGGACCCTCACCATCACACTCAGCCAATGGGGGACCCTCACCATCACACTCAGCCCATGGGGGACCCTCACCATCACACTCAGCCCATGGGAGACCCTCACCATCAAACTCAGCCCATGGGAGACCCTCACCATCACACTCAGCACATGGGGGACCCTCACCATCACACTCAGCCCATGGGAGACTGAGAGCCTCACCATCACACTCAGCCCATGGGGGACCCTCACCATCACACTCAGCCCATGGGAGACCCTCACCATCACACTCAGCCCATGGGAGACCCTCACCATCACACTCAGCCCATGGGAGACCCTCACCATCACACTCAGCCCATGGGAGACCCTCACCATCACACTCAGCCCCTGAGAGACCCTCACCATCACACTCAGCCCATGGGAGACCCTCACCATCACACTCAGCCCATGGGAGACCCTCACCATCACACTCAGCCCATGGGAGACCCTCACCATCACACTCAGCCCATGGGAGACCCTCACCATCACACTCAGCCAATGGGAGACCCTCACTTTCACACTCAGCCCATGGGAGACCCTCACCATCACACTCAGCCCATGGGAGACCCTCACCATCACACTCAGCCCATGGGAGACCCTCACCATCACACTCAGCCCATGGGGGACCCTCACCATCACACTCAGCCAATGGGAGACCCTCACTTTCACACTCAGCCCATGGGAGACCCTCACCATCACACTCAGCCCATGGGAGACCCTCACCATCACACTCAGCCCATGGGAGACCCTCACCATCACACTCAGCCCATGGGAGACCCTCACCATCACACTCAGCCCATGGGAGACCCTCACCATCAAACTCAGCCCATGGGAGACCCTCACCATCACACTCAGCCCATGGGAGACCCTCACCATCACACTCAGCCCATGGGAGACCCTCCCCATCACACGCAGCCCATGGGAGACCCTCCCCATCACACTCAGCCCATGGGAGACCCTCACCATCACACTCAGCCCATGGGAGACCCTCACCATCACACTCAGCCCATGGGAGACCCTCACCATCACACTCAGCCCATGGGAGATCCTCACCATCACACTCAGCCCATGGGAGACCATCACCATCACACTCAGCCCATGGGAGACCCTCACCACCACACTCAGCCCATGGGAGACCCTCACCATCACACTCAGCCCATGGGGGACCCTCACCATCACACTCAGCCCATGGGAGAGCCTCACCATCACACTCAGCCCATGGGAGACCCTCACCATCACACTCAGCCCATGGGAGACCCTCACCATCACACTCAGCCCATGGGAGACCCTCACCATCACACTCAGCCCATGGGAGACCCTCACCATCACACTCAGCCCATGGGAGACCCTCACTTTCACACTCAGCCCATGGGAGACCCTCACCATCACACTCAGCCCATGGGAGACTGAGACCCACACCATCTCCAGTCGCTCCTCTCGCTAAATTACTCCCAGTGCAACATACAGATTCAGTGTGCAACTCCTTCCCCAGCCCTGGCATTGCCGAATCGCACCATCCGCACTACTACAGAAATCCTGACAATTGACATCTTTTTAAATTCTAAATCAGAGGACATGCCCGGAGACTCTTTCTGTGCAAGCGGGGAGCCTGCACTGCCACCCGGCACTGGTCTAGTGAAATACTCCAGGAACACCAGCCCCTCAGATTCAGTGTGTAACACAGCCCAAGTGTGTAACACAACCCCGAGTGTGTCACTCCCCCGAGTGTGTCACTCCCCCGAGTGTGTCACGGCCCTGAGTGTGTAGCATGGTCCCGAGTGTGTCGCAGCCCCGAGTGTGTAACATAGCCTCGAGTGTGTCACTCCCCAGAGTGTGTAACACAGCCCCAAGTGTGTCACTCCCTGAGTGTGTCACACAGCCCCGAGTGTGTCACAGCCCCGAGTGTGTCACTCCCCAAGTGTGTCACACAGCCCCGAGTGTGTAACAGCCCCGAGTGTGTAACAACCCGAGTGTGTCACTCCCCCAAGTGTGTAACACAGCCCGAGTGTGTCACAGCCCCGAGTGTGTCACTCAGCCTGTATGGGGTGCTCGCCTCCTTCTCTCACTCACTCTCTGTCACTGGGACCAGTCACCCTGGAAAAGCCGCTTTCGATGCCCAAGACCAGAAGCCCTGGGGTTTCAATCGAAACTGCAAAAACAGCGCAGTTCCCGTATGCCAAGTTCAATAAATAATAAACAGCAATTCCTTAAAAAATCACTACACAATCTGTGGACTGCTCCGCAAATAATGACACGGACATTCCAGGCAGTTTTTTAAACAAAGAACCTTTATCCTTTCAACTGATTGGTTTGAATTTCAGAATCGAGCCACTGTCCTGAGCCCAGGCTCTCTCTCTCCCTCTCCCCCTCTCACTCCCCCTCTCTCTCTCACTCCCTCTCTCACTCCCCCTCTCCCTCTCTCACTCCCTCTCTCGCCCATTCTCTCTCTGTCCATCCCCCTCCCCCTCTCTCTCTCACTCCCTCTCTCCATCCCCCTCTCCTTCTCTCACTCCCCCTCTCCCCCACTTCCTCTCTCCATCCCCCTCTACCCCCCCTCTCCCCCTCTCCCTCTCTCATTCCCCCTCTCTCCCACTCCCTCTCTCTCCAACCCCCTCTCCCCCTCCTCTCCCCCTTCCCTCTTCTCTCTCACGCCTCTCCCTCTCCCCTCTCCCTTTCCCTCCCCCTCGCCCCCTCCCTATCTCCCTTTCCCACTCCCCCCTCTCACCCCTCTCCCCCCTCTCCCTCCCCCTCCCTTTCCCACTCCCCCCTCCCTTTCCCATTCCCCCCTCCCTTTCCCACTCCCTCCCCTTTCCCGCTCCCCCTCCCTCCATTTCCCTCTCCCCCTCCCTCCATTGCCCGCTCCCCCTCCCTCCATTTCCCTCTCCCCCACCCTCCATTTCCCTCTCCCCCACTCCCTCTCTCCCTCTTCCTCCAACCCCTCTCCCACTCCTCTCTCTCTCCCCCATCCCCTCTCTCTCTCTCTCCCCTCGCTCCCTCCTCTCTCCCTCAGTGAGATTCTCAGCACTGAGCTGCGAGCTTTCCTATTAAGGGGACCGCAGACCCAGTTCCAATCCCCCTCCCCTGTCCCTTTAAGCTCGGGGATCGACCCCAGTCACTCACAGGCGTTGGTAACGGCGAAGCTGTTGCTGATATCCACATTCTCGGTCTGGGTGATGAGTTTGTACTGAGTGTCGGTGTTGTAGAAGGATAATCCGAATCTGAAGGCAGAATATTCCTGCGATTGCTGTTTGGGGAAGAGAGCACCTGAGGGGGAGAGGAGATGGAATGGGAGCAGGGAGCGAGAATTTCACTCAATCTAACAGGAATAAATGGCCAAAAAAAACAAATAATTCACATTTAATGCAGAATTGGAGTGGGCTGATGGAGAAATGAAATGCAACTTTCTTTTTTGCAAGCTGTGAATGTGATGATGAATGAAAGTGCGAGATGCAGACAGTGTTTGAGAGCAGTGACTCCTTACCGATCTGCAGGCTGCTGGGGAAAGCTCCCGAAACACATCCCAGAATTGCCGAGCACAGGACGGCGAGGGCAGCCTGCTGCATTGTACCCGGTGCAGGCGACTGGCGCTGCCTGGCTCTCCCCGCCGAGCCTGCACTGACTCTGCTCAGCGCCGCTTGACAGACAGGCGAGCGGGCGGAGGAAGGATTCGCCTGGCTGGCAGCGCGGCCCCAGCGCGGAGCTGTTCACGCACACACGGCCCAAGCGCGGAGCTAGCCCTGGCTCCGCCAGGTGGAGCCTGTTGGGCAGGGAGTGAACCTCCTGGCGGAGCGGCCCCAGCGCGGAGCTAGCCCCTGGTGCAGCTTCAACAGGCAAATCGCCAGCAGGCGGACGGGGGGCGGGGGCTCCCCACTGGGAGACATGGGCAACATGACTGGATTGTTAATTTGCTCAGAGCAGCATAGTTCCCCAGCCAATGAAGGGAGGCTCCAGGGATTAAAGCCCCTTTATTATATAAATAAACCCTCAGATTGTGGGATGGACCAGTGTGTGTGTGAGTTCAGGATTGTAAAATCACTGGAGGCTGGATCACTGTGTGTAAAACAGGGAATCCTCCTGCACTGGGACTGGGTGATGGAACCTGGTGTCAGGGTGTGAAGCGGGGCTCCAGTAACCATGGGAACAGTTTAGAAACCCACCCCTGGACAGAGAGCTGGCTAGTGACTGAGAGCAGGAGAGAGTGTGTTAAAATGCTGCACAATCTCTTGGACAATTCAAGAGGACAGGGAGAGGGAGGGAGGGAGAGAGAGAGAGGGGGAGAGAGAGAGATGGAGGGAGGGAGAGAAAGGGAGAGAGAGAGGGAGGGAGAGAGGGAGGGAGAGAAAGGGAGAGAGGGAGGGAGAGAGAGGGAGGGAGGGAGAGAAAGGGAGAGAGGGGGGGAGAGAGAGAGGGAGGCTATGTAAGCTTTGGCAATATGGTTCTCTGTAAACTTTCATGCCAATAAAGCATTTTAATTGGATAATTGGAATTGGGAGGGAGAGAAAGGGAGAGAGGGAGGGAGAGAGAGAGGGAGAGAGAGGGGAGGGACGGAACGAAGAAGAGGGAGAGACTGGGGGAAAGAAAGAGAGGGAGGGAGGGAGAGAGAGGAAGAGAGAAGGAGGGAGGAAAGGAAGGAGACAGGGGGAGAGAGAGCGAGAGGGAGGGAGAGGGTGGAGGGGAGGAGAGAGAGAGGGGGAAGGCAAGAGAGGGAGGGAAAGGTTGGAGGGAAGGAGAGAGTGTAATGATCAATAACATGTCATTCTATAGTGGACACTAGGTGGAGCCGTAGAGCTGTGTCAAGCTGTATATAGCTGTATGTATAAGACTACACTACCCAGCTGTATGTATATTAAGACTACATTACCCATGAGGCACTAGGCTACCCGCAAGGCAGCAGTCAAGATGGAAGCCTCTACAGATACTGTACCTAGTCCACATGTGCTCAATAAAAGTGTCTAGCAAAAGCTAGCTGTGTTCATAATAAGAATGTCTATTTATTAATGAACATAAGATGGTACCAGGATGGTGAAGATCTGCTGAAAATTGTGCAAAGCGACATGGAGAATTTGAAGCCACCAGAGCATTTGAAATTCACAGGAAATATCGACTACAATTGGCAGACTCTTAAACAACAATTCGAACTCTACATTGCAGCCATCAGATTCGGTACGAAGCCAGGCGCAAGGAAGATAGCATTGCTGCTTACGGTTGCAGGCCCACAGGCAATAGAGGTATTTAATACATTTGTATTTAATCCAGAGGAGAACAGAGAAAAATTAGAAGATGTGCTAAAAAAATTTGATGCACATTGCTCTCCCAAAAAGAATGAGACCTATGAAAGATACATCTTCTGTTCTCGGGCACAGCAGCAAAATGAGACTTTTGATAGCTTTATAACTGATCTGAAACTGAAAGCACAGACATGTAATTTCTCTGAGCTCAAAGCATCCATGATTCGTGACCAGATTGTGTTTGGTATTCATGATAAAAAAGTCAGGGAACGTCTGTTGAGAAAAACCGAACTAAATTTGGAAAATGCAGTGAAAATATGCCAAGCCAGCGAGCTAGCTCGAAAGCACGCGAAGACTTTCAGTGAAATCAATAATGATGCATTTGTAATGAGTGATAATGCTGCTGTCGGTGCTGTGTCGTATAAGGGGAAGAAACGTGGGCAGAACAGAAATGAAAAGCAATCGGAGGATGAAATTTTTACTTGTAAACGCTGTGGTTACAAGCACCAGTTAAGACAATGCCCAGCGTTTGGAAAAATGTGCACAAAGTGTAATGAAAAGAATCACTTTGCCAAACAATGCTTTTCAAAAGTAAAAACTAAGGAAGGGCAACGAGTTAATGTAATTGAGGACACTGATTTAAGTGAGACATTTTTTGTACGAATGGAGTCATGTGACGATATCTAAAAGGATACAGAAAATGTGCAGCCCTCAGAAATGGACAATGCTGAACATAACATCAATGCAGTAAAAGAGGACAAATGGATGATCCCACTGCAGGTAAATGGAGCATTAGTTACATTGAAACTGGACGCTGGGGCAAAAGCAAACTTAATCAGTATGAGTGATATTAACAATATGAAAGAAAAGCCCAAAATACAGAACAAGTCAGTACTACTGAAGGACTATAATGGACAGAAAATAGATAGCTTAGTTGTATGCAGACTTAAAGTGACAGTCAAAGACAAAGTGCATCATCTCATGTTTTCTGTTGTGGCTGAAAGACTTGATTCACTACTGGGTGACAAAGCTTGTGAGGACTTAGAACTGGTCAAGAGAGTCTACCGTATAAACTGTGCCATAAGCAGACCAGATGACTCAGGTGATGAAGCAGAGAGCCCATCAAGGATGAAAAGGCCAAAGGGTACCCATGTCTTCAAAAAGCCTAGTTTCTCCAAGAAGAAAGAAAAAGACTTTAAGGTCAAAGAGAAGCCAAAAGAGGAAAAACACAAGGAGAAAAAGTCCAAAGATATAACCGCAGCAGATGTTGTTAAGCAGTGGAAAGAGAAAAAGAAAAAGAAGAAGCCTGCACCAGAGCAGGAAGCAGTTCCGGTGGATACTCCTTCTTCCCTCAGGCCAATCTTTGGTGTTCCATTAGCCGAGGCTGCTGAGAGGACTATGCTGTATGATGGGATCCAGCTGCCAGCAGTTTTTCAAGAGTGCATTGACTACATTGAGAGTTATGGCATGAAGAGTGAAGGAAACACTGAAACCCTCTCCAAGCAAAGATCGCAAGGAGACCTCGATCTATACAAGAGCAGATTGATGACAATGCCACAACTGCATCTTGTCATTCACCGCCAGAACAATCTCATGAAGACACATCAGACTTACCCGTGTTGAGAAGATCCACACGTGAAGTAAAAAAGCCTGATAGACTTAATCTTTGAGTACAATGTAAAGCTTTGAAAATGTGTTGACTGTTTTGAAAATGTTTATGTTTATAGAGCACTAACAAAAGTGTTACTGATATTATCTTTATTGTTTTCTTGAAAGTTGATTGATATTGATTTTGTTAAACCTCAAAGAAAGGGGATGTAATGATCAATAACATGTCATTCTGTAGTGGACACTAGGTGGAGCTGTAGAGCTGTGTAGAGCTGTATATAGCTGTATGTATAAGACTACACTACCCAGCTGTATGTATATTAAGACTACATTACCCGTGAGGCACTAGGCTACCCACAAGGCAGCAGTCAAGATGGAAGCCTCTACAGATACTGTACCTAGTCCACATGTGCTCAATAAAAGTGTCTAGCAAAAGCTAGGAGGGAGAGAGGGAGGGAGAGGGTGGAGGGATGGACAGAGAGGGGGGGAAGGCAAGAGAGGGAGGGAAAGGTTGGAGCGAAGGAGAGAGAGGGAGGGAGGGTGAAGCGGGAAGGAGAGAGGGAGGGAGGAACATAGGAACAGGAGTAGACCATTCATCCCCTCAAGTCTGTTCTGCCATTCAGTGAGATCATGGCTGATCTGTGATCTAACTCCATATTCCCGCCTTTGGCCCATATCCCTTAATACCTTTGGTTAACAGAAAGCTATCAATCTCCGATTTAAAATTAACAATTGATCTAGCATCAATTGATGTTTGCGGAAGAGAGTTCCAAACGTTTACCACCCTTTGTGTGTAGAAGTGTTTCCTAATTTCACTTCTGAAAGGTCTGGCTCTAATTTTTAGACTATGCCCCCTAGTCCTAGACTCGCCATCCAGCGGAAATAGTTTTTCTCTATTTACCCTATCTGTTCCCCTTAATACCCTGAAAACTTCAATCAGATCACCCCTTAACCTTCTAAATTCTAGAGAATACAACCCTAGTTTGTGTAATCTCTCCTCATAACTTAACCCTTGAAGTCCGGGAGGGAAGGAGAGAGATAGGGAAAGAAGGCGAGAGAAGGAGGGAAGGGGAGAGAGAGAGGGAGAAAAGGAGAGAGAGGTAGGGAGAGAGAGAGGGAGAGAAGGAAAGAGAGAGGGAAAGAAGGAGAGAGAGGGAAAGAAGGTGAAAGAAGGAGGGAAGGAGAAAGAAGGACAGAAGTAGAGAGAGGGAGGGAGAGAGAGAGGGAGAGTGGAAAGGGAGGGAGAGAGAGTGGGAGGGAAGGAGAGAGAGTGGGAAAGAAGGAGGGAGGGAAGGTGAGAAGGAGGGAGGGAAGGAGAGAGAGGGGAGGGAGAGAGAACGAAGGAAGGAGAGACAGAGGGAGGGAAAGAGAGAGAGAAAAGGAAGGAGAGAGAGTGAGGGAAGGAGGGAGAGTGAGGCAGGAAGAGAGGGAGGGAGAGAAAGTGGGAGGGGAGGAGGGAGAGGGAGGGAAAGGAGAGATGGAGGGAAAGAAAGAGAGAGGGAGGGAGAGAGGGTGGGAAGGAGAAAGAGAGGGAGGGAAGGAAAGACTTACACAAGGAGGCATGTTCAAAATCATGAGGGGTCTAGAGAGAGTCGATAGAGAGAAACTGTTCCCATTGGCGGAAGGGTCGAGAACCAGAGGGCACAGATTTAAAGTGATTGGCAGAAGAACCAAAGGCGACATGAGGGAAAACCCTTTTTACTCAGCGAGTGGTTAGGATCTGGAATGCGCTGCCTGAAAGGGTGGTGGAGGCAGATTCAATCACGGCTTTCAAAAGGGAAGTGGATAAGGACCTGAGGGAAAAACATTTGCGGGGCTCCGGGGAAAGGGCGGGGGAGGGGGACTAGCTGAAGTGCTCTTGCAGAGAGCTGGCATGGGCTCGACGGGCCGAATGGCCTCCTTCTGTACTGTAACCATTCTATGATTCTATGAATCCACTCACCATGTTCAGAGAAAGAATACTGTGAGGACTGATAGTCAGTCTGCACAAAGATTGGTATTGAGATAGAGGATCAGCCATGACCATATTGAATGGCGGAGCAGGCTCGAAGGGCCGAATGGCCGACTCCTGCTCCTATTTTTCTATGTTTCTATATTTCTAAGATTCAAACTATTTCTTCATTTTGGTTATCTTAATTTGCATCTTGATCTGATTTACACTCACTAGCCTCACTAACATTCTAATCTTCATTCACAATGATCACATCCCTCGTCTATCAATTGGCAATGTGGGTTCCACAGATTTCCTTTTTTAAGGAACAAGGAGTTTGAAGTGTTATTAAGTGCAGGAAGTGGTTTTGACTGGGGGAAAATGGTGTTTAGAAATGAGCAGTGCATTCAAATCAGGAGGATGAGAATGTATTAGATTTGATAGAGGTGTTCAAAATTATTAAGGGTTTTGAAACAGTAAATAAGGAGAAACTGTTTCCAGTGGCAGGAGGGTCGGTGACCAGAGGACACAGATTGAAGGTGATTGGCAAAAGAACCAGAGGCGAGATGAGAACATTATTTTGCGCAGCGAGTTGTTGTGATCTGGAAAGCACTGCCTGAAAGGGCGGTGGAGGCAGATTCAATAGTCGTCTTCAAAAGGGAATTAGATAAATACTTGATGGAGAAAAAATTGCAGAGCTATGGGGAAAGAGCGGGGGAGTGGGACTGACTGGATTGCGCTTCGAAAGAGCCGGCGCAGACTCGATGGGCCGAATGGCCTCCCTCTGTGCTGTAAGAGTCTATGATATCCGTGACCCTGCTGACACTCACTGGCTATGTCACACATGAAGAATGGGTGAGCTGTGGCAGGATGATCTGTGCCCATAAAATGGTACCACAGCAAAGTTCAAAAACCCCGCAAGGGTCAAAACCCCAGCAAACCAAAACCCCAGCAAAGGTCAAAACCCCAGCAAGGGTCAAAACCCCAGCAAAGGTCAAAACCTCAGCAAGGGTCAAAACCCCAGCAAAGGTCAAAACCCCAGCAAACCAAAACCCCAGCAAACCAAAACCCCAGCAAGGGTCAAAACCCCAGCAAAGGTCAAAACCCCAGCAAAGGTCAAAACCCCAGCAAAGGTCAAAACACCAGCAAGGGTCAAAACCCCAGCAAGGGTCAGAACCCCAGCAAGGGTCAAAACCCCAGTAGGGCTCACAGAACAAGGCATGGCAGAGATGGAGTGAGTTACAATTTAATGTGTTTGAGTTCATGTTTGATCAATGGTTACCGTGCAGTTAGCCCAGCCAGGGTTAGATGGAGCCAATATTTCACCAAACTGCTCAATGTTTCCTCTGTGTAATTGGCAGCTAATTTTTACAGGGTGTCAGGCAAGTTCAGCATTTCTTCTTACAATTCCCATTTTATAGAAATCTACTGAATAACTTCAATAAATATTGAACAATAAACACAGTAAACATCTTCTCTCTATTGCCCAGTGTTACGATTATTATTCCACATTCGGAAAGAGCAATTTTTTAATCCCGGGGACCTCGGAATCTGGCCTTTTTGCAAATTGAAGGCTGAAGTCAGTTCCGCTTGTCTACTGACCGTTTCTGGTCCAGTTGCACCAGTGTTGGAACTTTCTACTCACTCAACCGTCCAATATCCGTTGTGAGCCCCAACAGTTGACAGGCTATTTGATCATGTGAGGGAGCACTGCAACTGAAACCAGTCCTGTCACAAAGGGAAACTTTCGGACAGGACTGACAGGACAGCGGTCAGACTGCAGGTCAGTATTGCAGACTGGCCACACTGCAAAGGAGTTTGCATGAATCTCCTTTCATTGCTTCATGGGATCATAGAGTGTTCTAGCTCAGAAACAGGCCATTCAGTCCATCAAATCAGTGCCCCTGCTTTTCTCCATCCAGTCTAATCCCACTCTCCTCCTTACTCCCCACACACTTTAATATCCCACCCAGTCTAATCCCACTCTCCTCCTTACTCCCCACACACTTTAATATCCCACCCAGTCTAATCCCACTCTCCCCCTCACTCCCTGTACACTTTAATATCCCACCCAGTCTAATCCCACTCTCCCCCTCACTCCCCATACCCTTTAATATCCCATCCAGTCCAATCCCACTCTCCCCCTCACTCCCCATACCCTTTAATATCCCACCCAGTCTAATCCCACTCTCCCCCTCACTCCCCACACCCTTTAATATCCCACCCAGTCTAATCCCACTCTCCCCCTCACTCCCTGTACACTTTAATATTCCACCCAGTCTAATCCCACTCTCCCCCTCACTCCCCATACCCTTTAATATCCCATCCAGTCCAATCCCAATCTCCCCCTCACTCCCCATACCCTTTAATATCCCACCCAGTCTAATCCCACTCTCCCCCTCACTCCCCACACCCTTTAATATCCCACCCAGTCTAATCCCACTCTCCCCTGACTCCCCGCACCCTTTAATATCCCACCCAGTCTAATCCCACTCTCCCCCTCACTCCCCGCACCCTTTAATATCCCACCCAGTCTAATCCCACTCTCCCCCTCACTCCCCATACCCTTTAATATCCCACCCAGTCTAATCCCACTCTCCCCCTCACTCCCCGCACCCTTTAATATCCCACCCAGTCTAATCCCACTCTCCCCCTCACTCCCTGTACACTTTAATATTCCACCCAGTCTAATCCCACTCTCCCCCTCACTCCCCATACCCTTTAATATCCCACCCAGTCTAATCCCACTCTCCCCCTCACTCCCCATACCCTTTAATATCCCACCCAGTCTAATCCCACTCTCCCCCTCACTCCCCACACCCTTTAATATCCCACCCAGTCTAATCCCACTCTCCCCTGACTCCCCGCACCCTTTAATATCCCACCCAGTCTAATCCCACTCTCCCCCTCACTCCCCGGACCTTTTAACATCCCACCCAGTCTAATCCCACTCTCCCCCTCACTCCCTGTACACTTTAATATTCCACCCAGTCTAATCCCACTCTCCCCCTCAATCCCCGTACCCTTTAATATCCCACCCAGTCTAATCCCACTCTCCCCCTCACTCCCTGTACACTTTAATATCCCACCCAGTCTAATCCCACTCTCCCCCTCACTCCCCACACCGTTTAATATCCCATCCAGTCTAATCCCACTCTCCCCCTCACTCCCCGTACCCTTTAATATCCCACCCAGTCTAATCCCACTCTCCCCCTCACTCCCCGTACCCTTTAATATCCCACCCAGTCTAATCCCACTCTCCCCCTCACTCACCATACCCTTTAATATCCCACCCAGTCTAATCACACTCTCCCCCTCACTCCCCGTACACTTTAATATCCCACCCAATCTAATCCCACTCTCCCCCTCACTCCGCACACCCTTTATTATCCCAGCCAGTCTAATCCCGCTCTCCCCCTCACTCGCCACACCATTTAATATCCCACCCAGTCTAATCCCACTCTCCCCCTCACTCCCCACACCATTTAATATCCCACCTAGTCTAATCCCACTCTCCCCCTCACTCCCCACACCATTTAATATCCCACCCAGTCTAATCCCACTCTCCCACTCACTCCCCGCTCCCTTTAATATCCCACCCAGTCTAATCCCACTCTCCCCCTCACTCCCCATACCCTTTAATATCCCAGCCAGTCTAATCCCACTCACCCCCTCACTCCCCACACCCTTTATTATCCCACCCAGTCTAATCCCACTCTCCCCCTCACTCCCCACACCCTATAATATTCATTTTATTGAAGTAACTATTTAACTGTGGTTGAAATGATTTTCAGGACTTTGCTTCAACCCCAGTCTGTTGCATATAATTCCATATTCTAATCGGCTTCTGTCTGAGACATGCCTCCCCTTTAATTCCGTTTGTGATTATTATAAATGTGTGCCCTTTCATTAGTGACCAGTAGAAACAATCTCTAATTATTCACTTTATCGCGACCCTTCATTATCTTCAAGACCTCTTTCAGGTCACCACTTAATATTCTCATCCATGGTGAAGAAAGCCACTAATTTATAAAGTTCTCTTTGTAACTGCAGCCCCTCATCACTGTTAATTTCCCAGTGAATCTACTCTGCACCATTTCCATTGCACTCATCTCCTTTCGACACCAGGCTGCTCCAACTGCACTCCAAACACGGTGTCGTACACGTTCTAGATACAAAGCCATTTCCCTTTTCATGGCTTTATCTCCTTGCTTTGAAATTTAATGACTTGTGTATCTCCACACCAGGGTCCCTCGGCACCCTTTTACAATCTTCCCACATGAGGTGTATTCTTACATCCAAAATGTATTACTTCATATTTCAGTGTCACTCCGGACTCTAGACCACCATGGACAGAATGGTCACTCCGGACTGTAAATGACCATGGACAGAATGGTCACTCCGGACTCTAGACCACCATGGACAGAATGGTCACTCCAGACTCCAAACCACCATGGACAGAATGGTCACTCCGGACTGCAAACCACCATGGACAGAATGGTCACTCCGGACTCTAGACCACCATGGACATAACCCTAACCCTAACCCTAACCCTAACCCTAACCCTAACCCTAACCACCATGGACAGAATGGTCACTCCGAACTCTAGACCACCATGGGCAGAATGGTCGCTCCAGACTCTAGACCACATGGACAGAATGTCACTCCGGACTCTAGACCACCGTGGACAGAATGGTCGCTCCAGACTCTAGACCACCATGGACAGAATGGTCACTCTGGTCTCTAGACCACCATGGACAGCATGGTCACTCCAGACTGTAAACCACCATGGACAGAATGGTTACTCCGGCCTCTGCAGCTAAACTACCCTCAGCAGAGTTCCTTAGCCTGGGAATAGCTACAATGACAAATGCTCTGACCCTGGCCTCCAGTCCATAACAATCAGTCCAGCCTGGACTCACCATGTTGGGGAATCAGAATGAAGCAGCCAGCACGCGAGGTTTCAACAGCCTGATTGGTGCCGGTCTGTCAGCTTCTGCCCAGAGTGTTCTGTCTGTGCTGAGGGAGCGCGCATCAGTGGGCGAATGGCAGCGGAGGCGGAGAAGCCTCTCAGGGCGACATCACACCCAGCGCTCACTAAGGTGACCTCAGACCACCTCCACCTCCACTTTGCTGAGAGATTCTTCAAATGTAACCTGCTCCTAATTTCTAGCAGAGATTCTCTGGGATCCTTCAGTATTCTAACCAATGTCACATGCACGCTCAGTAGTGATCACTGTGCAAGGCTTTCATTCCGTCCTTTGTGTGTCGTGCGGCTGATTTCGGGGGACTTACCATGGCTCTTCCCCTTTGCACCTTTGGCTGGCTTGTGTCTCACCCAATAAATGACCGGAAGGGGGAGAAAATGTTACATTGCTTTTTAAAAAGGCGGAAGGGTTACAACAGACAGCTGCCGACGAGTTAGACTTACATCAGCAGTAAGACAATTCGAGATAAAATAAATGAATTTGGAGAATGAGATGGACTCATGAGAGAGAGTCAACATGGATTTGGGAAGTGTAGATTATGTTTGGCTAATCTAATCAAGGCATTAATGGAAAGTTTTGATAGCAGGAAGCAGTAGGTGCTGTTGTCATGGATTGTTAAAACATTGTTCTCGGGATCTGGGCGTCGCTGGCAAGGCCGGCATTTATTGCCGATCCCCAGTTGCCTTTGAGAAGGTGGTGGTGAACCGTGATCTTGAACCGCTGCAGTCCGTGTGGTGAAGGTGCTCCCACAGTGCTGTTAGGGAGGGAGTTCCAGGACTTTGAGCCAGCGACGATGAAGGAACGGCCGATATATGTCACAGTCAGGTTGGTGAGTTATTGGGAGGGGACCTCGGAGGTGATGCTGCCCTCACCCTTCTCCATGGTGGGGGTCACAGGGCAAGCAGGAGCTGCCAAAGTGATCTTGGTGAGTTGTTGCAGTGCTTCTTACACATTGTACACCCTGCAACCACAGCCCGTGATCGAGGGCGTGGACATTGAATTCAGAGGCTGGGGCACCGATCAAACAGACTGCTCGGTCCTGGATGGTGATGAGCTTCTTCAGTGTTGTTGAGGCTTCCTTTCCACTCTCTTAAGCCTCAGGCCGCGTTGCCTGGTTTTAAAAATTGTTGCAATCTCAGGGGTCAATTTATTGATCCCCTGATAGATTTAAATCATTCAACATCAACCTGTCTTTATATAGCGCCTTCAATGTAGTAAAACGTCCCAAGGCGCTTCGCAGCAGCGATTATCGAACAAGTTTGACACCGAGCCATGTAAGCAGCTCTTAGGACAGATGACCAAAAGTTTGGTAAAAGAGGTAGATTTTAAGGAGTGACTTAAATGAGAGCGAGGTAGCGAGGCGGAGAGGTTTAGGGAGGGAATTCCAGAGCTCAGGGCCCAGGCAGCTGAAGGCGCGGCCGCCAATGGTGGAGCGATGGAAATCAGGGGATGCGCAAGAGGCCAGAATTGGCGGAGCGCAGAGGGTTGTAGGGCTGGAGGTCACAGAGATAGATTTGAGTAGAGCCTCTCTGTTCCACCAGTTATAGAGCAGTTTATCCTGCAGGAGCTAGAAAAATACTGTGACACTGAGAACCCATGGGGCTCAAGCGAAATCAGTGGCTGTGCAGCTTCCACAGCTCGCTGCCTTGCTGAATTCAACAATCTGCTAGGTTAAGGTAAAGGCTTTCTCTGTCTGACTCCCTCTCGGAACTGTGGCTGTGGTTTTGCCTCTTCTGGCGAAGCATGCACCAGATCTCACCTCTGCCGAGAAGGGGCAGGCTTGCTTCGTCCGATGATTCTCGCTGACACTCTGTTTCATGTGTTTGTACGTTAGTTGCTGTGCGCACTGATTGGAGTGCACACTTACACATTCCATCTCTCCCATGCACAAGTTCCACATTCGTGCAAATGATTCATTTTCTGGTTCTCTTGTGCAAGTACTGTATTGGTTAAAATCCTCTTACTAGTTTGCGTGGGGAAGCAGATCGGATGATAAGCTCTACAATTCTGAATTTCTCACGTGTGTTTGGATTCGCTTAGTAGACTCCTTAATTTACATTAGTGGATCTGCTGGCTTATTCCCTAGATTCTAAAGAGTCCCAGCGGATTGGAAGGTAGCAAATATAAACCCGCTATTCAAGAAAGGAGGGAGAGAGTAAACCGGGAACTACAGACCAGTTAACCTGACATCAGTCATTGGGAAAATGCTGAAATCCATTATTAGGGACGTAGTAACAGGGCACTTAGAAAATCATAATATGATTAGGCAGAGTCAACATGGTTTTATGAAAAGGAAATCATGTTTGACAAATTTATTAAAGTTTTTTGAGGGTGTAACTAGCAGGGTAGATAAAGGGGAACCAGTGAATGTAGTATATTTGGATTTCCAAAAGAGATTTGATAAGGTGCCACATAAAAGGTTGTTACGTAAGAAATGGGCTCATGGGGTTAGGGGTTATGTATTAGCATGGATAGAGGTTTGGTTAATGGACAGGAAACATAAGAACATAAGAAACAGGAGCAGGAGTCGGCCAGTCGGCACCTCGAGCCTGCTCCGCCATTCAGTGAGATCATGGCTGATCCAATCTTGGCCTCAACACTACTTTCCTTCTCTCTCCCCACACCCCTCGACTCCCCTGTAGTTCAAATGTCTCTGTCAATCTCCGCCTTGAATATATTCAGTGACTCCGCCTCCACAGCCCTCTGGGGTAGAGAATTCCAAAGATTCACCACCCTCTGAGTGAAGAAATTACTCCTCATCTCTGTCTTAAAAGGGCGACCCCTTATTCTGAAACTATGGCTCCTCATTCTAGATTCCCCCATGAGGGGAAACATCCTCTCAGCATCCGCCCTGTCAATCCCCCTCAGAATCTTATGTTTCAATAAGATCACCTCTCATTCTTCTAAACTCCAATGAGTAGCGGCCCAACCTGCTCAACCTTTCGTCATAAGTCAACCCCTTCATCCCGGGAATCTACCTAGTGAACCTTCTCTGCACTGCCTCCAATGCAAGTATATCCTTCCTTAAATATGGAGACCAAATCTGTACGCAGTACTCCAGGTGCGGTCTTACCAACGCCCTGTAAAGTTGTATCAAAACTTCCCTACTTTTATAGCCCATACCCCTTGCAATAAAGGCCAACATTCTATTAGCCTTCCTGATTACTTGCTGTACCTGCATGCTAACTTTCTGTGTTTCATGTACTCGGACCCCCAGATCCCTCTGTACCGCAGCATTTTGTACTCTCACTCCATTTAAATAATAATTTGCTTTTTCGTTTTTCCTTCCAAAGTGGATAACCTCACATTTTCCCACATTATACTCCATCTGCCAAATTTTTGCCCACTCACTGAGCCTGTCTATATCCCTTTGCAGACTGTGTCCTCCTCACAACTTGCTTTCCCACCTATCTTTGTATCATCAGCAAATTTGGCTACAGTACACTCAGTCCCTTCAGCCAAGTCATTAATATAGATTGTAAATAGTTGAGGCCCCAGCACTGATCCCTGCAGCACCCCACTAGTAACCGTTTGCCAACCTGAAAAAGACCCATTTATCCCGACTCTCTGTTGTCTGTTACTTAGTCAGTTGGGGTGGGGTGGGGGTCGGGGTGGGGGTCGGGGTGGGGGTCGGGGTGGGGTGGGGTGGGGTGGGGGTCGGGGTGCGGTGTGGATAGGGTCAGGGTGGGGTGGGGGTGGGGTGGGGGTCGGGGTGGGGGTCGGGGTGCAGTGTGGATAGGGTCGGGGTGGGGTGGGGGTGGGGTGGGGGTCGGGGTGGGGGTCGGGGTGGGGGTCGGGGTGCGGTGTGGATAGGGTCGGGGTGGGGTGGGGGTGGGGTGGGGGTTGGGGTGCGGTGTGGGTAGGGTCGGGGTGGGGTGGGGTGGGGGTTGGGGTGGGGGTTGGGGTGCGGTGTGGGTAGGGTCGGGGTGGGGTGGGGGTGGGGTGGGGGTCGGGGTGGGGGTGGGGTGGGGGTTGGGGTGCGGTGTGGGTAGGGTCGGGGTGGGGTGGGGGTGGGGTGGGGGTCGGGGTGGGGGTCGGGGTGGGGTGGGGGTGGGGTGGGGGTTGGGGTGGGGGTCGGGGTGGGGGTCGGGGTGGGGTGGGGGTGGGGTGGGGGTTGGGGTGCAGTGTGGATAGGGTCGGGGTGGTGTGGGGGTTGGGGTGGGGGTGGGGTGGGGGTTGGGGTGCGGTGTGGATAGGGTCGGGGGTGGGGTGGGGGTGGGGTGGGTGGGGGTGGGGTGGGGGTCGGGGTGGGGGTGGGGTGGGGGGTCGGGGTGGGGTGGGGGTGGGGTGGCGGGTTGGGGTGCAGTGTGGATAGGGTCGGGGTGGTGTGGGGGTTGGGGTGGGGGGTGGGGGGGTGGGGTTGGGTGCGGTGTGGATAGGGTCGGGGTGGGGTGGGGTGGGGTGGGGGTGGGGTGGGGGTCGGGGTGGGGGTGGGGTGGGGGTCGGGTGGTGGGGTGGGGTGGGGTGGGGGTTGGGGTGCGGTGTGGATAGGGTCGGAGGTGGGTGAGGGGTCGGGGTGGGGTGGGGGTGGGGTGGGGGTTGGGGTGCGGTGTGGATAGGGTCGGGGTGGGGTGGGGGTCGGGGTGGTGGGTGGGGGGTGGGGGTGGGGGTGGGGGTGGGGGTGGGGGTCGGGGTGGGGGTGGGGGTGGGGGTGGGGTGTGGGGTGGGGTCGGGGTGGGGGTGGGGTGGGGGTGGGGGTGGCGGTCGGGGTGGGGGTGGGGTGGGGGTCGGGGTGGGGGTCGGGGTGGGGTGGGGGTGGGGTGGGGGTCGGGGTGGGGGTCGGGGTGCGGTGTGGGATAGGGTCGGGGTGGGGTGGGGGTGGGGTGGGGGTCGGGGTGGGGTGGGGGTGGGGTGGGTGTGGGGTGGGGTGGGGGTCGGGGTGGGGGTGGGGGTCGGGGTGGGGGTCAGGGTGCGGTGTGGATAGGGTCGGGGTGGGGGTGGGGGTGGGGTGGGGGTCGGGGTGGGGGTCGGGGTGCGGTGTGGATAGGGTCGGGGTGGGGTGGGGGTGGGGTGGGGGTCGGGGTGGGGGTCGGGGTGCGGTGTGGATAGGGTCGGGGTGGGGTGGGGGTGGGGTGGGGTGGGGGTGGGGGTGGGGGTGGGGTGGGGGTTCGGGGTGGGGGTCGGGGTGGTGGGGGTCGGGGTGGGGGTCGGGGGTGGGGGTCGGGGTGCGGTGTGGATAGGGTCGGGGTGGGGTGGGGTGGGGTGGGGGTCGGCGTGGGGGTCGGGGTGCGGGGTGGGTAGGGTCGGGGTGGGGTGGGGGTGGGGTGGGGGGTCGGGGTGGGGGTCGGGGTGCGGGGGTGGGGGTGGGGTGGGGTAGGGGTGGGGTTCGGGGTGGGGTGGGGGTGGGGTGGGGTGGGGGTGGGGTGGGGGTGGGGGTCGGGGTGGGGTGGGGGTGGGGGTGGGGGTTGGGGTGCGGTGTGGATAGGGTCGGGGTGGGGTGGGGGTGGGGTGGGGGTCGGGGTGAGGTGGGGGTGCGGTGGGGGTAGGGTGGGGGTTGGGGTGGGGGTGGGGTTAGGAATGGGGTGGGTTGGGGTGTGGGGGTGGGGCAGCACTGGGTCCAGCTGCAATCAGGGAATATTTTAGTGATGGGAAGGAGTGTGGCAGGGGAGAGGGAAAGAGGTGGAGAAGGAGGCAGAGGAGGTGGGTAGGGATCAAGAGATGGGGCAATATGTATTGCGTCTTTAAAGATCTAACCTAAACTATCTTTCCCAACCCTTCTTTCCCTTTTTTTAAGTAAAGTTTTGTAATATTTTCTTGGCTCCGACCAGTTTTTCCTCTCATCCATTTTTTCTGGGTGTAAACAGGAAGGAGATGCAAACAGTCAGGTATATTCATGACCGTGTGTCTGTCTCAGCAAACCCGTCTGTTCCCTGCTTCACATTAGACTGATACAGCACAGAAGGAGGCCATTTGGCCCATCATGCCTGTGCCGGCTCTTTGAAAGAGCTCTCCCATTAGTCCCACTCCTCTGCTCTTTCCCCATAGCCCTGTGAATTAGTTCTCTTCATGTACATGTACAATTGCCCTTTGAAAGCTCCTATGGAATCTGATTCCACCGCCTTTTCAGGCAGTGCGTCCCAGATCACAACACTCTCTGTGTGAAGAAATTTCACCTCATTTCCCCCCTAGATCTTTTGCCATTTAAATCCACAGCCTCTGGTTACCGGCAAACTCACAGAAGAAACCGTTTCTCCCTACTTGCTCTGTCAAAACCCCACATATTTTTGAATACACTATGAAGTGGGGCTTTCGAGCTCTGCTGTAATTAAAGGGTTAAGAATGGGTCTCAGGAACCGAGTGAGCTAGTAAGCCTTTTTGCAGAAGTAAACTGTTCTAAGTTGCTTAACTGGCAGTCGAGATAACGCTAAAGAATAACATGTTGATTTTGCAGTATTGTTAGAATGATTAATGACTGCAAGCTGTGTAACTTGGAGACAATTGCAAATAGCCGGATGTTGAACCATAAGAGGCCTAGAGGATGTAAGTTCTGCTCTGGCAGGAAAGTAAAACAATGAGTTGGAAGTAAAAAGTCCTAGAGGGGCAGGAAAGCAGGACAATGAGCTAGAAGTACAATGTTGGTGAGACCCCACCTGGCATGAACAAAGGTCATAGTTACAATAACAGCTTGCGGTGATAATAGACATTTACTTTTCCAGTAATGAAGGCGGTACCTTAATGTCACGTGATTGCCGGCGGCATTGATGTAAGTTCTATGTTGTATAAAAGACAGCTTCAAACTTTGTATCATCAGATAGAAGCCTGGCTAGACCGATAGCAGGTTGTCTCCCCACCGGTGTGAATAAAGACTGCTTGAATCTTCGAACGCAGACCTGGTGAGGAGTGTTTATTTCAAGTACTCCACTTCAACTATTAGGTCCCCCTTAAGCTCCTCTGCTCCCAAAAATCCCAGCTTCTCCAATCTCTCCACACAACTGAAGTCTCTCATCCCAGGTATCATCCTGATAAACCTCCTCTGTACCCTCTCCAAGGCCTTGATATCCTTCCTAACGTGTGGTGCAGACTTGGACACAATACTCCAGCTGAGGCCTAGCCAGTGATTTGTAAAGGTTTAGCATCACTTCCTCCTTTTTGTATTCAATGCCCCTATTTACAAAGCCAAGTATCCCATACAATTTCTTAACCACCTTATCAACTCGCCCTCCCACCTTCAAGGATTTGTGAATACGCGCCCCCCCCCAGGTCACTCTGTTCTTGCACCCCCTCAAAACAGGACCATTGAATATATAATGGAGAATAAGGAAATGGCAGACCAATTAAACTCATACTTTGGTTCTGTATTCACAAAGGAGGACACAAATAACCTCCCAGGAATATCGGCAAACATAGGGACTAATGAGAGGGAGGAGCTGACAGAAATTAGTATCTCTAGGGATATGGTGTTGGGTAAGTTGAGGGGACTGAAGGCCGACAAATCCCCGGGGCCTGATAAACTACATCCTAGGGTACTTAAGGAGGTGGCCCTGGAGATAGCAGATGCTCTAAGGATCATCTTCCAGAACTCCATTGACTCGGGAACAGTACCCGTGGATTGGAGGGTAGCTAATGTTACCCCAATATTTAAAAAGGGGGGTAGAGAGAAAGCAGGGAATTATAGACCAGTAAGCCTTACATCGGTTGTGGGCAAAATGCTAGAGTCCATTATTAAGGATAAAATAGCGGAGCACTTGACAAATGGGGAAAGGATCGGACAGAGTCAACATGGATTTACAAAGGGTAAATCGTGTTTGACTAATCTGCTGGAATTTTTTGAGGAAGTAACTGGTAAAATAGATGGGGGAGAGCCAGTGGATGTGATGTACCTTGACTTCCAGAAAGCCTTCGATAAGGTTCCACACAAAAGATTATCATGCAAAATTAAGGCTCATGGGATTGGGGGCAAAGTATTAACGTGGATAGAGAACTGGCTGGCGGATAGAAAACAGAGAGTTGGAATAAACGGCTCGTTTTCGGAGTGGCAGGCAGTGACCAGCGGGGTGCCGCAAGGATCTGTCCTGGGACCCCAGCTGTTCACAATATATATAAATGATCTGGATCAGGGAATTGGATGCAATATTTCCAAATTCGCTGACGACACTAAACTAGGAGGAGGGGTGGGCTCTGATGAGGATGTCAGGAGGCTACAGTGCGATTTGGACAGGTTGGGGGAATGGGCGGATACGTGGCAGATGCACTATAATGTGGATAAATGCGAGGTTATCCACTTTGGGGGTAAAAACAGGAGGGTAGATTATTATCTAAATGGCAATAGATTGGGAGATGGGGAAGTGCAGAGGGACCTGGGTGTTCTTGTGCACCAGTCACTGAAGGAGAGCATGCAGGTGCAACAGGCGATTAAGAAGGCAAATGGTATGTTGGCCTTCATATCAAGGGGGTTCGAGTATAGGAATAGGGATACCTTACTACAGCTGTACAAGGTGCTGGTGAGACCGCATCTGGAGTATTGTGTACAGTTTTGGTCGCCCCATCTGCGGAAGGATGTTCTTGCCATGGAAAGAGTGCAGCGGCGATTCACCAGGCTGATACCTGGAATGGCGGGAATGACCTACGAGGAGAGATTGAATAGTTTGGGCTTGTACTCACTGGAGTTTAGAAGATTGAGAGGGGATCTCATCGAAACATATAAAATTATGGCAGGCCTGGACAGGCTGAATTCAGAGAGAATGTTTCCAATGGCAGGGGAGCACAGAACCAGGGGCCACAGTCTAAAAATAGCGGGCAAGTCATTTAAAACAGAGATGAGGAAGAATTTCTTCACTCAAAGAGTGGTGAGCCTGTGGAATTCCCTGCCACAGAGGGCTGTGAAGGCTAATTCAATAAATATTTTCAAGAGAGAATTGGATATATTTCTGAAGGCTAAGGGGATTAAGGGTTACGGAGAAAAGGCGGGGACGGGGTACTGAACTGGTAAGATCAGCTAAGATCTCAGATGAAGATCAGCCATGATCTCATTGAATGGCGGAGCAGGCTCGAAGGGCCGAATGGCCTACTCCTGTTCCTATCTCTATGTTTCTATGTTTCTATGTTTGAGATTATACTGGCTCGCCATGTCGATTCACCCAAAGTGCACCACTTCACACTTCCCTGCATTAAATTGCATCTGCCACGTGCCTGCCCATTTCACCAGTTTGTCCGTGTCCTCCTGAAGTCTGCTACTATCTTGTTCACTGTTTACTACGTTGTCAAGTTTTGTATCATCTGCAAACTTTGAAATTGTACTCCCTATCTATATTAATAATACTGTCTTTGGAAATGTACAGGGGACCCATGTATTGTGTGAGGAGCGAAGAGCACTCAATGATTAAAGAGTGGGACAGGCATCCTGGATTAATGTGTGGCTCCCCAGGAAACCCACGGGTTTCTGAACAAATTGTATCCGTGCGCCTCAGGTCAACTCTCAACAGTAAAAGATGGATAAAAGGTTAAATTCATTCCTTTGTATTTTATCTGATGTTGAAATGCTGTTTCTCACCCCCATAATATCATACTAAGAAGCTCTTTAGGTTACATTCCCAGGCCAGGAGGCACACTGATCCAAGCTCACAGCAAAGACAGCTCAGACCAGCCTGCATCCCATTTGTTGCCTGCTGTTTGTGTGTCAGTGAGTTGGTCACTGATCCGTGCTACAATGTACTGAATCTCAAAAAGCACTGGGGAAAGGCAATGAGCAGCATCTTCAGACAGATCATTTCCTCATTACTGTACCAGTGGCAGGTTAAACACCAGGAGATGTCTGCGATTGATCCAAGCTCATCTTCCTTCACTCTACTTTCCTGCTTCAACTAAACCATCTATCGGGCTCTCCTTGGCTGATAACAACTATATGCAGCACAGAGGTTCGGATCAAGAGCAGCTGGAACCTTGCACTGGATCCCTCCATTTTCAGTTTCGTCCTCACCACCAGGACCTACTTCTGAATAAAGGAAAAGGAGGAGGCCATTCAGCCCCTTGAGCCTGTTGCTTCATTCCATGAAATCATGGTTGATCTGTACCTCAAACTCCATTTACCTGTCTTTGATCCACATCCCTTGATACCCTTACCCAACAAAAATCTATCAATCTCAGTCTTGAAAGCTTCAATTAACCCCCAGCATCCACAGCCTTTTGGGGGAGAGAGTTCCAGATTTCCACCCCCCTTTGTGTGAAGTGCTTCCTGACATCACCCCTGAACGGCCTGGCTCTAATTTTATTGGACTGATCGAAGGCTGGTTTAACCCAACACTGCAGCTAACTCCTAGGAACAACCATTGACTCAGAGAATCATACGGCCCAGGAGGAGGCCATTCGGCCCATCGAGCCTCTCTTGGCTCTTTCAACGAGCTCTCCAATTAGACCCACTCCCCCTGCTCTTTCCCCACAACCCTGCAACTCTTTCCTTTTCAAGTGTTTGACGGGACGGTGTAAAGGAAAGTTGACTCTGCTGTTATCCCGCACTGACTCCGAGTGCCTGAAATGCAAAATATTCCATTCCTCATCCATCTGCTTTAGCAAAATTCACCAAACAAACTATGATGGATCAGTGATGTCCAGAACACTTGCAGGAAGCATTACACTGAAACACTTGGATAGAACAAGTCCAGATAAAGTGGGTGTTTTATTCGAGCCGCTTGCAGTCAAACTGCTGGTGATTTCTCTTCTTTGCTGATCACCTCAGTGAGCTGTGAAGTGAGGCTGGCTGTGTGGGAGTGAGTGGGTGATCACAGCACTGACGGTGGGAGGGAGTACAGCGAGTTTTAATGTTGCTACGGGAGATTTTGTGCAATCAGATTCATTTTCAGATCCGTATTTTTTGACTTGAATACATAACAGGTTGCGATGAGGGCATCACTTGCCACAAATCAGCCTTTCTGCAAAGATGGTTTTGAATATTAAATACAGCATCAAAAAGTGGTAAGTAACCCCAATCAGACTGCTCCATTGCCTTTACCTCTGTCCTCGCCTCCCTCTCCCTCTCTCCTCACATTTCTCCCTCTCCCTCTCTCCCTCGCCTCTCTCTCCCTCTCCCCTCGGGTCTGTTACCGGTGCTGGGACTGTTACCGGTGCTGGGACTGTTACCGGTGTTGGTTCTGTAATCTGAGCAAGCTGGGCCGACGCCCGAGTATTTATACTCCTTGGATGGCGCCACCAGCTGGCTGCCCAGTGTTACTTCATGAGTCATGATAAGATTCATGACATCCTTCAAGCCTGAAAGTTTTGGAAGTCCGACGACTTCCTTCCAGTGGATTAAGCGGACCAGGAATAGTTGCAGTCTTTTAGATCTTCGCTTGTGGCTGGAAGGCACATCTCCTCGGACCATGGGTTCCTCTTCCAGTTGAGTCTGTGGGACTGGTTGGACAGGGAGCCAGATCTCGGAGTGAAACGGTGGACTGCCGGCCATCAGGGTACTGCACGTGCGCGTAAGTGGGATTAATGTCCGTTAGTTCCACCTCGTCGACTTGGGGATCATTCTTGGAAGATTGGACGAATCTTCGGAGCAGCACGGGGCCAGGAGCTGCCTACCATGACAGTAGGGACGTCCCATGAGTGGAGCGACGCTGGAACCTGAAGAATCGTTCGTGAGTAGTGACATTGGTGGACGTAGAAAGAAGAGACCTGATGGAATGCAACGCGTCAGGGAGCACAGTTCCCCACTGCTGGTCTGGTAGTTTGCGTGACCTCAGTGCAAGACGAACAGCGTCCCAAATGATAGCGTTGTATCTCTCAACCTGTTCATTACTGATGGGATGATACGGTGTCGTTTTGCTTGTGGCGATTCCCCATTGGGAAAGACAACTTTTGAGTTCGCTTGACATGAAGGAGGCACCCCGATCAGAGTGGATGAAATTGGTTGTGCCGCAAAGGGAAAAGACCTGATTGAGGCATTTGATCACTGTGGAAGTAAGCATTTTGGGACGGGGGAAGCAAAGAAAAAGCGTGAATATTCGTCCACCATAGTAAGTAAGTAGGTGTTTCGCGTTGAGGAAGGCAATGGCCCTTTAAAGTCAATGCTGAGTCGCTGCATAGGCTATCTAGCGTGTATGACCGAGGACGGAAGAATTGCGGTTTTAATTCCACACAGATTCTACAGGTGGAGCAAGTTTTTTCACATCTTCCGTAGAAAATGGGAGATTTTTAGATCGCACAAAGTACAACATATGGGTAACGCCAGGATGGCATGAGTCAGTATGAAGATCCGCAAGAGTCAAAGTTGACATAGAAGAGCAGAATGCACGCGTGAGGGTATCTGGGGCCACATTCCCTTTGCCGGGTCAATAATGTATGGTGTAGCCAAAGGCGGCCAATTCCATCCTCCAGAGTTGTATTTTTTTATTCTTGATCTTAGTGCATTTCCGGTTATCCAGCATAAAGGCCACGGAGCGCTGATTAGTTATAAGCGTGAAATGGCGACGAGCGAGAAAATTATTCCATTTACCTACAGCTTCGATGATAGACTTAGTCTTCTTCTTGACAGGAGGATAATGGAGCTCGCTACCCTGCAAAGCTCTGGACAGAAATGCAACGGGTCGACCATTTTGATTCAAGGTAGCCGAGATTGCCACATCCAATGCATCTGATGCTGGGAACTCAACATCCAGGGGTATTCAATATTCAGGAAAGATAGGCAAAAAGGAAAGGGAGGTGGGGTAGCATTGCTGGTTAAAGAAGGAATTAACACAATTGTAAGGAAAGATATTAGCTCTGATGATGTGGAATCTGTATGGGTAGAACTGAGAAATACCAAGGGGCAGAAACCGTTAGTGGGAGTGGTATATAGACCTCCAAACAGTAATGCGGAGGTTGGGGATGGCATTAAAAGGGAAATTAGAGAAGCATGCAATAAGGGCACAGCAGTCATCATGGGTGACTTTAATCTACATTTAAATTGGGCTAACCAAATTAGTAACAATACTGTGGAGGAGGAATTCCTGGAGTGTTAACGGGATGGTTTCCTGGACCAATATGTCAAGGAACCAACCAGAGATCAAGCCATCTTAGACTGGGTATTATGTAACGAGAAAGGATTAATTAACAATCTTGTTGTACGAGGCCGCTTGGATCGGAGCGATCACAATATGATCGAATTCTTCATTAAGATGGAGAATGAAGTTGTTGACTCAGAGACTAGGATCCTGAATTTAAATAAAGGAAACTACGATGGTCTGAGGAGCGAGTTGGGTAGGATTGATTGGGGAATGGCACTCAAAGGGTTGACGGTGGATAGGCAATGGCAAACATGCAAAGACCGCATGGATGAACTACAGAATTTGTTCATCCCAGTTTGGCATAAAAATAAAACAAAAAAGGTGACTCAACCGTGGCTAACAAGGGAAATTAGGGATAGCATAAGATCCAAGGAGAGGACATACAAATTGGCCAGAAAAAGCAGTAAACCTGAGGATTGGGAGCAGTTTAGGATTCAACAAAGGAGGACAAAGGGATTAATTAACAAGGGGAAAATAGAATATGGGAGTAACCTTTCAGGGAACATAAAAACTGACTGTAAAAGCTTTTATAGATATGTAAAGAGAAAAAGATTGGTGAAGTCAAGCGTAGGTCCCTTGCAGTCAGAATCAGGGGAATTTATAATGGGGAACAAAGAAATGGCAGACCAATTAAATACATATTTTGGTTCTGTCTTCACAAAGGAGGACACAAATAACCTCCCAGAGATGTCGGGGAACCTAGGGTCTGATGAAAGGGAGGAACTGAAAGAAATCAGTATTTGTAGGGAAATGGTGTTAAGGAAATTGATGGGATTGAAGGCCGATAAATCCCCAGGGCCTGATAATCTGCATCCTAGGGTATTTAAGGAAGTGGCCCTAGAAATTGTAGATGCATTGCTGATCATCTTCCAACATTCGATGGAATCTGGAAAAGTACCAATGGATTGGAGGGTAGCTAATGTTACCCCACTATTCAAAAATGGTGGTAGAGAGTAAACGGGGAATTACAGACCGGTAAGCCTGACACCGGTAGTGGGGAAAATGCTAGAGTCCATCATAAAAGATGTAATAGCAGAGCACTTGGAAAACAGATCGGACAAAGTCAACATGGATTTACAAAGGGTAAATCGTGCTTGACTAATCTACTGGAATTTTCTGAGGATGTAACTGGTAAAATAGATAAGGGAAAACCAGTGGATGTGGTGTATTTGGACTTTCAGAAGGCTTTCGATAAGGTCCTGCATAAGAGATTAGCGTGTAAAGTTAAGGCACATGGGATTGGGGGCAAGGTACTGACTTGGATAGAGAAGTGGTTGGCAGACAGAAAGCAAAGAGCTGGAATAAACGGGTCTTTTTCCGAGTGGCAGGCAGTGACTAGTTGGGTACCGCAGGGATCGGTCCTTGGACCCCAGCTATTCACAATATATATTAATGATCTAGACAAGGGAACTAGATGCAATATCTCCAAATTTGCAGACGACACAAAGCTGGGTGGGCGTGTTTGCTATGAGGAGGATGCCGAGAAACTCCAGGATGATTTGGACAGGTTGAGTGATTGGGCAGAAGCATGGCAGATGCAATATAACGTGAATAAATGTGAGGTTATCCACGTTGGTAGCAAAAACATGAAGGCAGATTATTATCTGAATGGCAATAGATTGGGAGAAGGGGAAGTGCAATGAGACCTGTGTGTCCTTGTGCACCAGTCGCTGAAGGTAAGCATGCAGGTGCAGCAGGCGGTTAAGAAGGCAAATGTTATGTTGGCCTTTGTAGTGAGAGGGTTTGAGTACAGGAACAAGGATGTCTTGCTGCAGTTGTACAGGGCATTGGTGGGACCACATCTTGAGTACTGTGTGCAGTTTTGGTTGCCTTATCTGAGGAAGGATCTTGCCATGGAAGGAGTTCAGCGAAGATTCACCAGGCTGATACCTGGGATGGCAGGAATGACGTATGAGGAGAGATTGGGTCGATTGGGCTTGTACTCGCTGGAGTTTAGAAGAATGAGAGGGGATCTCATTGAAACTTATAAAATTCTGACAGGACTGGACAGACTAGATGCAGGAAGAATGTTCCCGATGGTCGGGGAGTCCAGAACCAGGGGTCACAGTCTAAGGATAAGGGGTAGGCCATTTAGGACAGAAATGAGAAGGAATTTCATCCAGAGATTGGTGGAATTCTCTACCACAGAAGGCAGTAGAGGCCAATTCATTAAATATATTCAAGAAGGAGTTGGATATATTTCTCAAGGCTAAAGGGATCAAGGGATATGGGGAGAAAGCAGGGACCGGGTACTGAATTTGGATGATCAGCCATGATCGCATTGAATGGCGGAGCAGGCTTGAGGGGCCGAATGGCCTACTCCTGCTCCTATCTTCATTGTTTCTATGTTTCTAATTCGCTCCGGATCTGGTTTGATGACACCGTTGCCCACCCAATAGCCAAGGATGTTGCCTGATGGTACTGATTTCACAGATTTGGACTCATTTAAGGTTAAGTTGCGACAACGGAGAACGTCAAAAAATTTCTGGAGGTTGGCATCATGCTCCTTCTGGTCATGACCAGCAATGGTGATATTATCCAGATATGGAAAAGTGTCCATTAAGTTCTCCTGTTTGACTAGGCTATCCATTGCCCGTTGAGAGACAGCCACCCCATTGGTGACGCCAAATGGAAGGCGACAAAACTGATAAAGCCGACCATTGGCCTCAAAGGCCATATACTTCTTGTCAGAGGCCCTTAACGGTACTTGATGGTATGCGCTCTTTAAATCAAAAGTTGAAAATACCTTGAATTTGGCAAGGTTATTGACCATGTCATCGATGCATGGTAGTGGGTAGGCATCCAGTTCGTTATACTGGTTAATAGTTTGCGAGTAATCGATGCAAAGATGTTTCTTTTGTTGCTTCAGAGGATTTTTAACAACGACGACTTGTGCCCGCCAGGAAGATGAACATGGCTCAATGATACCGTCAGCTAGAAGGCGAGAGATTTCTGCCTCGATAAAGGCTCGATCATCTTGGCTGAAATGTCATGATTTAGTGACTATGGGTTTACATCGGGGGAAAGATTGGCAAACAAGGAGGGCTCATCGAGTGAAACCGCCGAAAGCGGACAGAACGGTACTTTGGAAATAGTAAGCTCCGGGTATGACCCTCCAAACTCGAAAGTGAGCCTTTTGTGTTGTTTCTGGAAATCCTGTCCCAGGAGCACATCACTGCATAGGTTTTTGAGCACCCCGAGCCGGGTGGAGAAATAAGTGTGGCCATTGAGAATAAGGTCGACAAGACAAAAGCCGGAAGAATTGGTGGTCAGTATCATCAGAGTCATTGCAATTTCCCTGTCCGAGGGGTAAATACACAGTTTTAACTGACTGACAGCCTGCTCACTAATAAAGCTGTCAGAGCTGAATGAGTCGATTAGTGCGCTCAAAATGTGTCAATTTCCAAAACCTTTGTGGCTGCATGGGACAGACTTTGGGGAAAAAAAGCTGTGATGGGAGGAGGGGCAGTTTTACCCTTGACAGCTGTAACCTTAGCAGTGGCTCTTGGGGGAGGAGCAGTTTCATAGATAGTAGCTGTAAAACTAACAGGGGCTCTCGGCTGGTGTACCTTAGATCAAGGAGGGCTTCCGCCCGAGACCTATCGAAGGAGCCATTAAAAGTGATTGCAGCAGCCTGTGCATGTGGTAAAAGATAGGTGTCTGCATTCCTCTTTGCTAAGCCCAGGGAACATGCCTAGTCATAGGCAGCCTGTAACTTGAGGGTTTTATTCTCCAACAGACGCTGGTGTATGAAGGGAGACGTAATTCCGTTAATAAAATAATCACAAATTAGCTCCTTCTGGTACTGCTCAGCTGTGACAGCTTTAAGATTACAATCCTTGCTGAGCCTGCGAAGCTTTTGAAGGAATTCGTCAAGTGATTCCCCGGGTTGCTGTCGAGTTGTGGCCAGTAGATTCCGAGCAAAAATTTCGTTTGGGGCCTTAACATATAGTCGCTGTCATATTAGGATAGTCAAACACATGAGGAGATACATAATTGTCAAGTATCTCTAATTTATCCGGAACATTCTCACCACACACCCTGATGAAGTTACTGAAGGTACGATACCAGTGTTTCCATACCTTAGCAGTTGTTGGTGAATTCGGGTCCAGGTCAAGATGGGTGGGTCTGTGTAGTTTGTCCATGATGGATTGATTTCTACGCCGGAGTTCCTTCTACAGTGGAAGTCGTAGCTGGCTGTTCCCGAAATCACTCAGAGCGTGGAGCTGATACACAGTTGACTAAATTGATGTAAAACGACTACTGAGCACTTGGTCTGAGTATAAAACAAGTCTTTAATCAACTGTTTCACAACCATGAGATTCTAGTTACATCACTAGTTCCTGGTTACAGAAACATCCCGAGCAAGCTGGGCCCACGCCCGAGTATTTATACTCCTTGGGCGACTCCATCAGCTGGCCGCCCAGTGTTCCTTCATGAGTCATAATAAGATTCATGCCAACCGGTGTTGGGACTGTTACTGGTGTTGGGTTTGTTTCCGGTGCTGGGACTGCTACCACTGTTGGGACTGATACCAGTGTTGGGACTGTTACCAGTGCTGGGACTGTTACCGATGGTGCATCTATTACCGGTGCTGGGACTGTTTACCGGTGCTGGGACTGTTACCAGTGTTGGGACTGTTACCGGTGTTGGGATTGTTACCGGTGATGGGAATGTTACCGGTGTTGGTTCCGTTACCGGTGTTGGGACTGTAACCAGTGTTGTGTCTGTTAGCAGTGCTGGGACTATTATTGGTGCTGGGACTGTTACTGGTGTTCAGACAGCTACCAGTGCTGGGACTGTTACCGGTGCTGGGACTGTTACCGGTGCTGGGACTGTTACCGGTGTTGGGACTGTTGCTGGTGATGGGATTGTTACCGGTGTTGGGACTGTTACCGGTGTTGGGACTGTTGCTGGTGATGGGGTTGTTAACGGTGTTGAGTCTGTTACCGGTGTTGGGACTGTTACCGGTGTTGGGAAAGTTACTGATGATGGGACTGTTACCGGTGTTGAATCAGTTACCAGTGTTGGTTCTGTTACCGGTGCTGGTTCTGTTACCAGTGCTGGGAGTGTTACCGGTGCTGGGAATGTTACCGGTTCTGGGACTATTCCCAGTGCTGGGACTATTAACGATGTTGGGAACTTTACTGGTGTTAGGACTGACATGGGTGTTGGGACGATTATCAGTTTTGGGACTGTTACCGGTGCTGGGACTGTTACCGGTGCTGGGAATGTTACTGGTGTTGGGACTTTTTCCGGTGTTCAGACTGTTACAGGTGTTGGGACTGTTACTGGTGCTGGGACTGATACCGGTGTTGGGACTGTTACCAGTGTTGGGACTGATACCGGTGTTGGGACTGTTACCAGTGTTGGGACTGATACCGGTGTTGGGACTGTTACTGGTGGTGCATCTATTACCGGTGCTGGGACTGTTTCCCGTTGCTGGGACGGTTACCAGTGTTGGGACTGTTACCGGTGTTGGGACTGTTACCGGTGATGGGACTGTTACCGGTGTTGGTTCCGTTACCGGTGTTGGGAATGTAACCAGTGTTGTGTCTGTTAGCAGTGCTGGGACTGTTACTGGTGTTGGGACTGTTACCGGTGTTGGTTCTGTTACCGGTGTTGGGACTGTTATTGGTGTTGGGATGTTACCGGTGCTGGGACTGTTCCTGGTGTTGGGACTGTTATTGGTGTTGGGACTGTTACCAGTGTTCGGACTGATACCGGTGATGGGACTGATACTGGTGTTGGGACAGTTTCCGGTGATGGGACTGTTACCAGCGTTGGGACTGTTACCGGTGCTATGACTGTTACTGGTGTTCAGACTGATACCGGTGATGGGACTGATACCAGTGTTAGGACTGATACCGGTGTTGGGACCGTTACCGGTGCTGGGACTGTTACCGGTGTTGGGACTGTTACCGGTGCTGGGACTGTTACCGGTGTTGGGACTGTTACCGGTGCTGGGACTGTTACCGGTGTTTTGAATTTTACCGGTGATGGGACTGTGACTGGTGTTGGGACTATTACCGATGCTGTGACTATTACCGGTGCTGTGACTGTTACCGGTGTTGGGAATATTCCCAGTGTTGCGATTGTTACCAGTGATGGGACTGTTACCGGTGTTGGTTCCGTTACCGGTGTTGGGACTGTAACCAGTGTTGTGTCTGTTAGCAGTGATGGGACTATTACCGGTGTTGGGACTGTTACCATTGTTCTGACTGTTACCGGTGCTGGTACTGTTACCGGTGCTAGGTCTGTTACCGGTGAAGGGTCTGTTACTGGTGATGGCACTGTTACCGGTGTTGGGACTCTTACCAGTGTTGGGACTGTTACTGGTGCTGGGAATATTACCGGTGTTGGGAATGTTACCAGGGTTGGGACTGTTACTGGTGTTGTGTATGTTACCGGTGCTGGGACTGTTATCGGTGTTGAGACTGTTACCAGTTCTGTGACTGTTACCTGTGTTGGGACTGTTACCGGTGTTCGGACTGATACCAGAGATGGGACTGATACTGGTGTTGGGACAGTTACTGGTGATGGGAGTGGTACCAGTGTTGGGACTGTTACTGGTGCTGGGACTGATACCGGTGTTAGGACTAATACCGGTGTTGGGGCTGTTGCCGGTGCTGGGACTGTTACCGGTGTTGGGACTGTTACTGGTGCTGGGACTGTTACCAGTGTTTTGACTTTTACCGGTGATGGGGCTGTTACTGGTATTGCGACTATTACCAGTGCTGGGACTATTACCGGTGCTGGGACTGTTACCGGTGTAGGGACTGTTCCCGGTGTTGGGATTGTTACCGGTGCTGGGACTGTTACCGGTGTTGGGATTGTTACCGGTGCAGCGTCTGTTACCGGTGGTGGGTCTGTTACCGGTGATGGGACTGTTACCGGTGCTGGAACTGTTACTAGTGTTGGGACTGTTACCGGTGTTCGGACTGATACCGGTGATGGGACTGATACCAGTGTTGGGAATGTTACCGGTGTTGGGACTGCTACCGGTGTTGGGACTGTTACAGGTGTTCTGACTGATACCAGTGATGGGACTGATACCAGTGTTGGGACTGTTACTGGTGCTGGGACTTATACCGGAGATAGGACTGATACCGGTGTTGGGACTGTTACCGGTGCTGGGACTGTTACCGATGTTGGGACTGTTACCGGTGCTGGTATTGTTACCGGTGTTTTGGCTTTTACCAGTGATGGGACTGTTACTGGTGTTGGGACTATTACCAGTGCTGAGACTTTTACCGGTGCTGGGAATGTTACCGGTGTTGGGACTGTTCCCGGTGTTGGGATTGTTACCGGTGCTGGGACTGTTACCGGTGTTGGGATTGTTTCTGGAATTTGGTCTGTTACCAGTTTTGGGACAGTTACCAGTGTTGGAAATGTTACCGGTGATGGGACTGATACCGGTTCTGGGACTGTTACTGGTGTTGGGACTGCTACCGGTGTTGGGACTGTCACCAGTTTTGGGTCTGTTACCAGTGCTGGGACTGTTACCGGTGTTGGGACTGTTACCGGTGTTGGGACTGTTACCGGTGCTGGGATATTTACCGGTGTTGTGACTGTTAGCTGTGTTGGGACTGTTACCGGTGCTGGGACTGTTACCGGTGTTGGGTCTGTTACCGGTGCTGGGACTGTTACCAATGCTGGGGCTGCTATCGGTGTTGGGTCTGTTACAGGTATTGGGTCTCTTACCAGTGTTGGGCATGTTACCGGTGTTGGGACTGTTACCAGAGCAGCATCTTTTACTGGTGGTGGGTCTGTTACTGTTGCTGGGACTGCTCCGGTGTTGGGTCTGTTACCGGTGCTGGGACTTTTACTGGTGTTGGGACTGTTACCGGTGTTGGGACTGTTACCAGTTCTGGGACTGTTACTGGTGTTGGGATTGTTACCGGAGTTGGGAGTGTTACCGGTGTTCGGACTGATACCAGTGATGGGACTGATACCGGTGATGGGACTGATACTGGTGTTGGGACAGTTACCGGTGATGGGACTGTTACCGGTGTTGGGACAGTTACCGGTGTTGGGACTGTTTCCGGTGCTATGACTGTTACTGCTGTCCAAACTGATACCGGTGATGGGACTGATACCAGTGTTAGGACTGATAATGGTGTTGGGACTGTTACCAGTGCTGGGACTGTTACCGGTGTTGGGACTGTTACCGGTGTTGGTTCTGTTACCGGTGTTGGGACTGTTATTGGTGTTGGAACTGTTACCAGTGTTCGGACTGATACCGGTGATGGGACTGATACTGGTGTTGGGACAGTTTCCGGTGATGGGACTGTTACCGGTGTTGGGACTGTTACCGGTTCTATGACTGTTACTGATGTTCAGAATGATACCGGTGATGGGACTGATACCAGTGCTCGGACTGATACCAGTGTTGGTTCCGTAACCGGTGTTGGGATTGTAACCAGTGTTGTGTCTGTTGGCAGTGATGGGACTATTACCGGTGTTGGGACTGTTACTGTTGTTGGGACTATTACCGTTGTTGGGACTATTACCAGTGTTCAGACTGTTACCGGTGCTGGTACTGTTACCGGTGCTGGGTCTGTTACCGGTGAAGGGTCTGTTACTGGTGATGGGACTGTTACCGGTGTTGGGACTCTTACCAGTGTTGGGACTGTTATGGGTGCTGGGAATATTACCGGTGTTGGGACTGTTACCAGGGTTGGGACTGTTACTGGTGTTGTGTATGTTACCGGTGCTGGGACTGTTACCGGTGTTGGGACTGTTACCAGTTCTGGACTGTTACCTGTGTTGGGACTGTTACCGGTGTTCGGACTGATACCGGTGATGGGACTGATACTGGTGTTGGGACAGTTACTGGTGATGAGAGTGTTACCAGTGTTGAGACTGTTACCGGTGCTATGATTGTCACCGGTGTTCAGACTGATAACATTGATGGGACTGATACCGGTGTTGGGACTGTTACTGGTGCTGGGACTGTTACCGGTGTTTTGACTTTTACCGGTGATGGGACTGTTACTGGCATTGGGACTATTACCGGTGCTGGGACTATTACCGGTGCTGGGACTGTTACCGGTGTTGGGACTGTTCCCGGTGTTGGGATTGTTACCGGTGCTGGGACTGTTACCGGTGTTTGGACTTTTACTGGAGTTGGGTCTGTTACCGGTGTTGGGATTGTTACCGGTTCAGTGTCTGTTACCGTAGGTGGGTCTGTTACCAGTGATGGGACTGTTACCGGTGCTGGGACTGTTACTAGTGTTTGGACTGTTACCGGTGTTCGGACTGATACCGGTGATGGGACTGATACCGGTGTTGGGACTGTTACAGGTGTTCTGACTGATACCAGTGATGGGACTGATACCGGTGTTGGGACTGTCACCGGTGCTGGGACTGTTACCAGTGTTGGGACTGTTACCGGTGCTGGGATTGTTACTGGTGTTTTGGCTTTTACCAGTGATGGGACTGTTACTGGTGTTGGGACTATTACCGGTGCTGGGACTATTACCGGTGCTGGGAATGTTACCGGTGTTGGGACTGTTCCCGGTGTTGGGATTGTTACCGGTCCTGGGACTGTTACCGGTGTTGAGATTGTTTCTGGAGTTTGGTCTGTTACCGGTTTTGGGACAGTTACCAGTGTTGGGAATGTTACCGGTGTTGGGACTGATACCGGTGCTGGGACTGTTACTGGTGTTGGGACTGCTACCGGTGTTGGGACTGTTACCAGTTTTGGGTCTGTTACCAGTGCTGGGACTGTTATCGGTGTTGGGGCTGTTACCGATGCTGGGACTGTTAACAGTGTTGGGACTGTTACCACTGTTGGGTCTGTTACCGGTGTTGGGACTGTTACTGGTGTTGGGACTGTTACAGTTGTTGTGATTATTACCGTTGTTGGGTCTGTTTCTGATGTTGGTACTTTTACCATTGTTGCGTCTATTACCGGTATTGGGACTGATACCAGTGCTGGGACTGTTACCGGTGTTGGGACTGTTACTGGTGTTGTGTCTGTTAGCAGTGATGGGACTATTACCGGTGTTGGGACTGTTAACGTTGTTGGGACTATTTCCGTTGTTGGGACTATTACCGGTGTTTGGACTGTTACCAGTGCTGGTACTGTTACTGGTGCTGGGTCTGTTACCGGTGAAGGGTCTGTTACTGGTGATGGGACTGTTAATGGTGTTGGGACTCTTACCAGTGTTGGGACTGTTACCGGTGCTAGGAATATTACCGGTGTTGGGACTGTTACCAGGGTTGGGACTGTTACTGGTGTTGTGTATGTTACCGGTGCTGGGACTGGTACCGGTGTTCGGACTGTTACCAGTTCTGGGACTGTTAACTGTGTTGGGAATGTTACTGGTGTTTGGACTGATACCGGTGATGAGACTGATACTTGTGTTGGGACAGTTACTGGTGATGGGAGTGTTACCGGTGTTGGGACTGTTACCGGTGCTGGGACTGTTACCGGTGTTGGGACTGTTATCGGTGCTGGGACTGTTACCGGTGTTGGGACTGTTACCAATGCTGGGATTGTTACCAGTGTTTTGGCTTTTACCGGTGATGGGACTGTTACTGGTGTTGGGATTATTACAGGTGTTGTATCTATTACCGGTATTGGGACTGATACCGGTGCTGGGACTGTTACCGGTGTTGGGACTGTTACCGGTGCTGGGACATTTAACGGTGTTGTGACTGTTACCTGTGTTGGGACTGTTACCGGTGCTGGGACTGTTACTGGTGTTGGGTCTGTTACCGGTGCTGGGACTGTTACCGGTGCCGGGACTGTTACCTTTGTTGGGACTATTACCGGTGTTGGGACTGTTACCGGTGTTGGGACTGTTACTGGTGCTGATACTGTTACCGGTGCTGGTACTGTTACCGGTGCTGGGACTGTTCCCAGTACTGGGGCTGTTACCGGTGAGGGGACTGTTCCCGGTGTTGGGACACTTACCGGTGTTGGGACCTTTACCAGTGCTGGGAATGTTACCCATGTTGGGACTGGTGTTGTGTATGTTACCGGTGCTGGGACTGTTACTGGTTTTGGGACATTACCAGTGCTGGGACTGCTATCGGTGTTGGGTCTGTTACAGGTATTGGGTCTCTTACCAGTGTTGGGCATGTTACCGGTGCTGGGACTGTTACTGGTGTTGGGACTGTTATCGGTGTTGGCACTGTTACCGGTGTTGGGACTGTTACCAGTTCTGGGACTGTTACTGGTGTTGGGATTGTTACCGGAGTTGGGAGTGTTACCGGTGTTCGGACTGATACCAGTGATGGGACTGATACCGGTGATGGGACTGATACTGGTGTTGGGACAGTTACCGGTGATGGGACTGTTACCGGTGTTGGGTCTGTTACCAGTGCTGGGACTGTTACCATTGTTTGGACTATTACCAGTGTTGGGTCTGTTACCGGTGTTGGGACTGTTATCGGTGTTGGGACTGTTACCGTTGTTGGGACTATTATCGTTGTTGGGACTGTTACCAGTGCTGATACTGTTACCGGTGCTGTTACTGTTACCGGTGCTGGGACTGTTACTGGTGCTGGGGCTGTTACCGGTGAGGGGACTGTTACCGGTGTTGGGATTCTTACCGGTGTTGGGACCTTTACCGGTGCTGGGAATGTTACCGGTGTTGGGACTGTTACTGGGGTTGGGACTGTTACCGGTGTTGTGTATGTTACCGGTGCTGGGACTGTTACCGGTTTTGGGATGTTACCAGTGCTGGGACTGCTATCGGTGTTGGGTCTGTTACAGGTGTTGGGTCTCTTACCAGTGTTGGGCATGTTACCGGTGTTGGGACTGTTACCGGTGGTGGGTCTGTTACCGGTGCTGGGACTGTTACCTGTGTTGGGTCTGTTACCGGTGCTGGGACTGTTACTGGTGTTGGGACTGTTACCAGTTCTGGGACTGTTACTGGTGTTGGGATTGTTACCGGAGTTGCGAGTGTTACCGGTATTCGGACTGATATCGGTGATGGGACTGATACTAGTGTTGGGACAGTTGCCGGTGATGGGACGGTTACCGGTGTTTGGACTGTTACCGGTGTTGGGACTGATATCGGCGATGGGACTGATACTGGTGTTGGGACAGTTACCGATGATGGGACTGTTACCGGTGTTGGGACTGATATCGGCGATGGGACTGATACTGGTGTTGGGACAGTTACCGATGATGGGACTGTTACCGGTGTTGGGACTGTTACCGGTGCTATGGCTGTTACCGGTGTTCAGACTGATACCAGTGATGGGACTGATACCAGTGTTGGGACTGTTACCAGTGTTGAGACTGTTACCGGTGCTCGAACTGTTGCTGGTGATGTGATTGTTACCGGTGTTGGGACTGTTAAAGGTGATGGGGCTGTTACCGGTGTTGGGGCTGCTACCGGTGTTGGGACTGTTCCTGATGATGGTACTGTTACCGGTGTTGAGTCTGTTACCGGTGTTGGGAATGTTACCAGTGCTGGGACTGTTACCGGTGTTGGGACTGTTACCGGTGTTGGGACTGTTACCGGTGCTGATACTGTTACCGGTGCTGGTACTGTTACCGGTGCTAGGACTGTTACCGGTGCTGGGGCTGTTACCGGTGAGGGGACTGTTACCGGTGTTGGGACCCTTACCGGTGTTGGGACCTTTACCAGTGCTGGGAATGTTACCCATGTTGGGACTGTTACTGGGGTTGGGACTGTTACCGGTTTTGGGATGTTACCAGTGCTGGGACTGCTATTGGTGTTGGGTCTGTTACAGGTATTGGGTCTCTTAACTGTGTTGGGCATGTTACCGGTGTTGGGACTGTTACCGGTGCAGCATCTGTTACCGGTGGTGGGTCTGTTACTGGTGCAGCGACTGTTACCGGTGTTGGGTCTGTTACCAGTGCTGGGACTGTTACTGGTGTTGGGACTGTTATCGGTGTTGGCACTGTTACCGGTGTTGGGACTGTTACCAGTTCTGGGACTGTTACTGGTGTTGGGATTGTTACCGGAGTTGGGAGTGTTACCGGTGTTCGGACTGATACCGGTGATGGGACTGATACTGGTGTTGGGACAGTTACCAGTGATGGGACTGTTACCGGTGTTGGGACTGTTACCAGTTCTGGGACTGTTACCGGTGTTGGGACTGTTACCGGTGTTCGGACTGATACCGGTGATGGGACTGATACTGGTGTTGGGACAGTTACCGGTGATGGGACTGTTACTGGTGTTGGGTCTGTTACCGGTGCTGGGACTGTTACCGGTGCTGGGACTGTTACCGTTGTTGGGACTATTACCGGTGTTGGGTCTGTTACCGGTGTTGGGGCTGTCACCGGTGTTGGGACTGTTACCGTTGTTGGGACTATTATCGTTGTTGGGACTGTTACCAGTGCTGACACTGTTACTGGTGCTGGTACTTTTACCGGTGCTGGGATTGTTACCGGTGCTGGGGCTGTTACCGGTGAGGGGACTGTTACCGGTGTTGGGACTCTTACTGGTGTTGGGACCTTTACCGGTGCTGGGAATGTTACCGGTGTTGGGACTGTTACTGGGTTTGGGACTGTTACTGGTGTTGTGTATGTTACCGGTGCTGGGACTGTTACCGGTTTTGGGATGTTACCAGTGCTGTGTTTGCTATCGGTGTTGGGTCTGTTACAGATGTTGAGCCTCTTACCAGTGTTGGGCATGTTACCGGGTTGGAACTGTTACCGGTGCAGCATCTGTTACCGGTGGTGGGTCTGTTACCAGTGCTGGGACTGTTACCTGTGTTGGGTCTGTTACCGGTGCTGGGACAGTTACTGGTGTTGGGACTGTTACCAGTTCTGGGACTGTTACTGGTGTTGGGATTGTTGCCATAGTTGTGAGTGTTACCGGTGTTTGGACTGATATCAGTGATGGGTCTGATACTGGTGTTGGGACAGTTACCGGTGATGGGACTGTTACTGGTTTTACGATGTTACCGGTGTTGGGACTGTTACCAGTTCTGGGACTGTTACCGGTGTTGGGACTGTTACCGGTGTACGGACTGATACCGGTGATGGGACTGAAACTGGTGTTGGGACAGTTTCCGGTGATGGGACTGTTACCGGTGTTGGGACTGTTATCGGTGCTATGACTGTTACTGGTGTTCAGACTGATACTGGTGATGGGACTGATACCAGTGTTAGGACTGATACCGGTGTTGGGACTGTTACCGGTGCGGGGACTGTTACCGGAGTTGTGACTGTTACTGGTGTTTGGACTGTTACCGGTGTTGGGACTGTTACTGGTTTTGGGACTGCTACTGGTGATAGGACTGTTACCGGTGTTGTGACTGTTACTGGTGTTGGGACTGTTACCGGTGTTGGGAATGTTGCCGGTGTTGGGACTGTTACCGGTGCTGGGACTGTTACCAGTGCTGGGACTGTTACCAGCGTTGGGAATGTTTCCGGTGCTGGGACTGTTACCGGTGCTGGGACTGTTACCAGTGTTGGGATTGTTACCAGTGTTGGGACTGTTACCAGTGTTGGGCCTGTTACCGGTGTTGGGTCTGTTAGTGGAGTTGGGACTGTTACCAGTGCAGGGTCTGTTACCAGTGTTGGGACTGTTACTGGTGCTGGGACTGTTACCGGTGGTGCATCTATTACCAGTGCTGGGATTGTTACCAGTGTTGGGACTGTTTCCGTTGATGGGACTGTTGCCAGTGATGGGACTGTTACCGGTGTTTGGACTGTTACAGGTGTTGGGACTGTTACTGGTGATGGGAATGTTACCGGTGTCGGGGCTGTTACCGGTGTTGGGACTGTTACTGGAGTTGTGACTGTTACTGGTGTTGGGACTGTCACAGGTGATGGGACTGTTACTGGAGTTGGGACTGTTTTCGTTGATGGGACTGTTACCGGTGATGGGACTGTTACCGGTGTTGGGACTGTTAAAGGTGTTGGGACTGTTACCGGTGTTGGGACTGTTTTCGTTGATGGGACTGTTACCGGTGATGGGACTGTTACCGGTGTTGGGACTGTTAAAGGTGTTGGGACTGTTACTGATGATGGGATTGTCACCAGTGCTGGTTCTGTTACTGGTGCTGGGAGTGTTACCGGTACTGGGATTATTACCAGTGCTGGGACTGTTACCAGTGTTGGGACTATTCCCAGTGTTGGGACTATTACCGATATTGAGAATTTTACTGGTGTTAGGAATGACACCGGTGTTGGGACGATTATCGGTGTTGGGACTGTTACCAGTGCTGGGTCTGTTACCAGTGTTTGGACTGACACCGGTGTTGGGACTGTAACCGGTGCTAGGAATGTTACTGGTGTTGGGACTTTTTCCGGTGTTCGGACTGTTACCGGTGCTGGGAATGTTACCAGTGTTGGGACTGTTACCGGTGTTGGGACTGTTACCGGTGTTGGGACTGTTACCGGTGCTGGGACTGTTACTGTTGCTGGGACTGTTACTGGTGCTGGAACGTGACCAGCGTTGGGAATGTTTCCGTTGTTGGGACTATTACCAGTGCTGGGATTGTTTATAGTTTGGGACTGTTATCAGTGTTGGGCCTGTTACCGGTGTTGGGTCTGTTACTGGTGTTGGGACTGTTACCGGTGTTGGGACTGTTACCAGTGCAGGGTCTGTTACCAGTGTTGGGCCTGTTACCGGTGCTGGGACTGTTACCGGTGGTGCGTCTATTACCAGTGCTGGGACTGTTACCAGTGTTGGGACTGTTTCTGTTGATGGGACTGTTACCGGAGTTGTGACTGTTACTGGTGTTGGGACTGTTACTGGAGATGGGACTGTTACTGGTGATGGGACTGTTACTGGTGTTGGGAATGTTACCATTGTTGGGACTGTTACTGGTACTGGGACTGTTACCAGATTTGGGTCTGTTACCAGTGTTGGGACTGTTACAGGTGCTGCTTCTGTTGCCAGTGCTTGTTCTGTTACTGGTGCTGGGACTGTTACTGGTGTTGGGATTGTTACCGGTGCTGGTTCTGTTGCCGGTGCTGGGTCTGTTACAAGTGTTGGGACTATTACTGGTGTTGCGACTGTTACCGGTGTTAGGACTGACACCGGTGTTGGGACTATTATCGGGGCTGGGACTGTTACCAGTGTTAGGACTGACACCGGTGTTTGGGCTGGCACTGGTGTTGGGACTCTCACCAGTGCTGCTTCTGTTACTGGTGTTGGTTCTGTTACCGGTGCTGTTTCTGTTACCGGTGCTGTTTCTGTTACCGGTGCTGGGTCTGTTACCGATGCTGGGAATATTACCGGTGCTGGGACTGTTACCGGTGGTGCATCTATTACCAGTTCTGGGATTGTTACCAGTGTTGGGACTGTTTCCGTTGATGGGACTGTTGCCAGTGATGGGACTGTTACCGGTGTTTGGACTGTTACAGGTGTTGGGACTGTTACTGGTGATGGGACTGTTACCGGTGTCGGGGCTGTTACCGGTGTTGGGACTGTTACTGGAGTTGTGACTGTTACTGGTGTTGGGACTGTTACAGGTGATGGGACTGTTACCGGTGTTGAGTCTGTTACCGGTGTTGGGACTGTTACTGGAGTTGTGACTGTTACTGGTGTTGGGACTGTTACAGGTGTTGGGACTGTTACCGGTGTTGGGACTGTTTTCGTTGATGGGACTGTTACCGGTGATGGGACTGTTACCGGTGTTGGGACTGTTAAAGGTGTTGGGACTGTTACTGATGATGGGACTGTCACCAGTGCTGGTTCTGTTACCGGTGCTGGGAGTGTTACCGGTACTGGGATTATTACCAGTGCTGGGACTGTTACCAGTGTTGGGACTATTCCCAGTGTTGGGACTATTACCGATATTGGGAATTTTACTGGTGTTAGGAATGACACCGGTGTTGGGACGATTATCGGTGTTGGGACTGTTACCGGTGCTGGGTCTGTTACCAGTGTTTGGACTGACACCGGTGTTGGGACTGTAACCGGTGCTAGGAATGTTACTGGTGTTGGGACTTTTTCCGGTGTTCGGACTGTTACCAGTGCTGGGAATGTTACCAGTGTTGGGACTGTTACCGGTGTTGGGACTGTTACCGGTGCTGGGACTGTTACTGTTGCTGGGACTGTTACTGGTGCTGGAACGTGACCAGCGTTGGGAATGTTTCCGTTGTTGGGACTATTACCAGTGCTGGGATTGTTTATAGTGTTGGGACTGTTACCAGTGTTGGGCCTGTTACCGGTGTTGGGTCTGTTACTGGTGTTGGGACTGTTACCGGTGTTGGGACTGTTACCAGTGCGGGGTCTGTTACCAGTGTTGGGCCTGTTACCGGTGCTGGGACTGTTACCGGTGGTGCGTCTATTACCAGTGCTGGGACTGTTACCAGTGTTGGGACTGTTTCTGTTGATGGGACTGTTACCGGAGTTGTGACTGTTACTGGTGTTGGGACTGTTACTGGAGATGGGACTGTTACTGGTGATGGGACTGTTACTGGTGTTGGGAATGTTACCATTGTTGGGACTGTTACTGGTACTGGGACTGTTACCAGATTTGGGTCTGTTACCAGTGTTGGGACTGTTACAGGTGCTGCTTCTGTTGCCAGTGCTTGTTCTGTTACGGGTGCTGGGACTGTTACTGGTGTTGGGATTGTTACCGGTGCTGGTTCTGTTGCCGGTGCTGGGTCTGTTACAAGTGTTGGGACTATTACTGGTGTTGCGACTGTTACCGGTGTTAGGACTGACACCGGTGTTGGGACTATTATCGGGGCTGGGACTGTTACCAGTGTTAGGACTGACACCGCTGTTTGGGCTGGCACTGGTGTTGGGACTCTCACCAGTGCTGCTTCTGTTACTGGTGTTGGTTCTGTTACCGGTGCTGTTTCTGTTACCGGTGCTGTTTCTGTTACCGGTGCTGGGTCTGTTACCGATGCTGGGAATATTACCGGTGCTGGGACTGTTACCGGTGGTGCATCTATTACCAGTGCTGGGATTGTTACCAATGTTGGGACTGTTTCCGTTGATGGGACTGTTGCCAGTGATGGGACTGTTACCGGTGTTTGGACTGTTACAGGTGTTGGGACTGTTACTGCTGATGGGACTGTTACCGGTGTCAGGGCTGTTACCGGTGTTGGGACTGTTACTGATGATGGGACTGTTACTGGTGTTGAGTCTGTTACCGGTGTTGGGACTGTTACTGGAGTTGTGACTGTTTTCGTTGATGGGACTGTTACCGGTGATGGGACTGTTACCGGTGTTGGGACTGTTAAAGGTGTTGGGACTGTTACTGATGATGGGACTGTCACCAGTGCTGGTTCTGTTACCGGTGCTGGGAGTGTTACCGGTACTGGGATTATTACCAGTGCTGGGACTGTTACCAGTGTTGGGACTATTCCCAGTGTTGGGACTATTACCGATATTGGGAATTTTACTGGTGTTAGGAATGACACCGGTGTTGGGACGATTATCGGTGTTGGGACTGTTACCGGTGCTGGGTCTGTTACCAGTGTTTGGACTGACACCGGTGTTGGGACTGTAACCGGTGCTAGGAATGTTACTGGTGTTGGGACTTTTTCCGGTGTTCAGACTGTTACCGGTGCTGGGAATGTTACCAGTGTTGGGTCTGTTACCGGTGTTGGGACTGTTACCGGTGCTGGGACTGTTACTGTTGCTGGGACTGTTACTGGTGCTGGAACGTGACCAGCGTTGGGAATGTTTCCGTTGTTGGGACTATTACCAGTGCTGGGATTGTTTATAGTGTTGGGACTGTTACCAGTGTTGGGCCTGTTACCGGTGTTGGGTCTGTTACTGGTGTTGGGACTGTTACCGGTGTTGGGACTGTTACCAGTGCAGGGTCTGTTACCAGTGTTGGGCCTGTTACCGGTGCTGGGACTGTTACCGGTGGTGCGTCTATTACCAGTGCTGGGACTGTTACCAGTGTTGGGACTGTTTCTGTTGATGGGACTGTTACCGGAGTTGTGACTGTTACTGGTGTTGGGACTGTTACTGGAGATGGGACTGTTACTGGTGATGGGACTGTTACTGGTGTTGGGAATGTTACCATTGTTGGGACTGTTACTGGTACTGGGACTGTTACCAGATTTGGGTCTGTTACCAGTGTTGGGACTGTTACAGGTGCTGCTTCTGTTGCCAGTGCTTGTTCTGTTATTGGTGCTGGGACTGTTACTGGTGTTGGGATTGTTACCGGTGCTGGTTCTGTTGCCGGTGCTGGGTCTGTTACAAGTGTTGGGACTATTACTGGTGTTGTGACTGTTACCGGTGTTAGGACTGACACCGGTGTTGGGACTATTATCGGGGCTGGGACTGTTACCAGTGTTAGGACTGACACCGCTGTTTGGGCTGGCACTGGTGTTGGGACTCTCACCAGTGCTGCTTCTGTTACTGGTGTTGGTTCTGTTACCGGTGCTGTTTCTGTTACCGGTGCTGTTTCTGTTACCGGTGCTGGGTCTGTTACCGATGCTGGGAATATTACCAGTGTTGGGACTGTTACCGGTGCTGTTTCTGTTACTGGTGTTGGTTCTGTTACTGGTGCTGGGACTGTTACCGGTGTTGGGACTGTTACTGGTGCTGGTTCTGTTACCGATGTTGGGACTGTTACCGATGTTGGACTGACAACGGTGTTTGGACAATTACTGGTGTTGGGACTGTTACTGGTGTTGGGACTGTTACTGGTGTTAGGACTGTTACCGGTGCTAGGACTGTTTCCGATACTTGGACTGTCACTGGAGCGGGGACTGTTACCGGTGCTGTTTCTGTTACCAGTGCTGTTTCTGTTACCGGTGCTGGGTCTGTTACCGGTGCTGGGACTTTTTCCGGTGTTCGGACTGTTACCTGTGTTGGGAAAGTTTCCGGTGATGGGACTGTTACTGGTGCTGTTTCTGTTACCGGTGTTGGTTCTGTTACTGGTGCTGGGACTGTTAGCGGTGTTGGGACTGTTACCGGTGCTGGTTCTGTTACCGATGTTGGGGATGTTATCGATGTTGGACTGACAACGGTGTTCGGACTATTACTGGTGTTGGGACTGTTACTGGTGTTGAGACTGTTACTGGTGTTGCGACTATTCCTGGTTTTAGGACTGTTACCGGTGCTGGGACTGTCACCGGGAGTCGGACTGTTACTGGAGCTGGGACTGTTACCGGTGTTGGGACTGTTACCAGTGCAGAGTCTGTTACCGGTGTTGGGACTGTTACCGGTGCTGGGACTGTTAACGGTGGTGCGTCTATTAACAGTGCTGGGACTGTTACCAGTGTTGGGACTGTTTCTGTTGATGGGACTGTTACTGGTGATGGGACTGTTACCGGAGTTGTGACTGTTACTGGTGTTGGGACTGTTACCGGTGTTGGGACTGTTACCATTGCAGGGTCTGTTACCAGTGCAGGGTCTGTTACCAGTGTTGTGACTGTTTCTGTTGATGAGACTGTTACCGGGGATGGGACTGTTACTGGTGATGGGACTGTTGCCGGTGTTGTGACTGTTACCGGTGTTGGGACTGTTACTGGTGATGGGACTGTTACTGGTGTTGGGACTGTTACCAGTGTTGGGACTGTTACTGGTGATGGGACTGTTGCTGGAGTTGTGACTGTTACCAGTGTTGGGACTGTTACCGGTGCTCGGACTGTTACCATTGTTGGGGCTGTTACTGGTGTTGGGGCTGTTACTGGTACTGGGACTGTTACCAGATTTGGGTCTGTTACCAGTGTTGGGACTGTTACTGGTGATGGGACTGTTACTGGTGTTGGGACTGTTACCAGTGTTGGGACTGTTACCGGTGCTCGGACTGTTACCGTTGTTGGGGCTGTTACTGGTGTTGGGGCTGTTACTGGTACTGGGACTGTTACCAGATTTGGGTCTGTTACCAGTGTTGGGACTGTTACAGGTGCTGCTTCTGTTGCCAGTGTTGGTTCTGTTACCGGTGCTGGGTCTGTTACAAGTGTTGGGACTGTTACCGGTGTTAGGACTGACACCGGTGTTGGGACTATTATCGGGGCTGGGACTGTTACCAGTGTTGGGACTGTTACCGGTGTTAGGACTGGCACTGGTGTTGGGGCTCTTACCAGTGCTGCTTCTGTTACTGGTGTTGGTTCTGTTACCAGTGCTGTTTCAGTTACTGGTGCTGTTTCTGTTACCGGTGCTGGGTCTATTACTGATGCTGGGAATATTACCGGTGTTGGGACGGTTACCGGTGCTGTTTCTGTTATTGGTGTTGGTTCTGTTACTGGTGCTGGGACTGTTACCGGTGCTGGGACTGTTACCGGTGGTGCGTCTATTTCTAGTGCTGGGACTGTTACCAGTGTTGGGACTGTTTCCGTTGATGGGACTGTTACCGGTAATGGGACTGTTACCGGTGTTGGGACTGTTACTGGTGTTGGGACTGTTACTGGTCATGGGACTGTTACCAGAGTTGTGACTGTTACTGATGATGGGACTGTTACCGGTGTTGAGTCTGTTACCGGTGCTGGACTGTTACTGGTGCTGGGACTGTTACCGGTGTTGGGACTGTTACCGGTGCTGGTTCTGTTACCGGTGCTGGGAGTGTTACCGGTGCTGGGAATGTTACCGGTGCTGGGACTGTTACCAGTGTTGGGGCTATTACCAGTTTTGGGACTATTACCGATGTTGGGACTTTTACTGGTGTTTTGACTGGCACCGGTGTTGGGACGATTATCGGTATTGGGACTGTTACCGGTGCTGGGACTGTTACCGGTGTTAGGACTGACACCTTGTTGGGACTATTAACTGTGCTGGGAATGTTACCGGTGTTGGGACTTTTTCCGGTGTTCGGACTGTTACCTGTGTTGGGAAAGTTTCCGATGATGGGACTGTTACCGGTGCTGGGACTGTTACCGGTGTTGGGACTGTTACCGGTGTTGGGACTGTTATTGGAGTTGGGACTGTTACCAGTGTTCAAACTGATATCGGTGATGGGACTGATACTGGTGTTGGGACAGTTTCCGGTGATGGGACTGTTACCGGTGTTGGGACTGTTACCGGTGCTATGACTGTTACTGGTGTTCAGACTGATACCGGTGATGGGACTGATACCAGTGTTAGGACTGATACCGGTGTTGGGACTGTTACCGGTGCTGGGAATGTTACCGGAGTTGTGACTGTTACTGGTGTTGGGACTGTTACCGGTGTTGAGTCTGTAACCGGTGCTGGGACCGTTACCGGTGCTGGTACTGTTACCGGTGTTGGGACTGTTACCGGTGTTGGGACTGTTACTGGTGTTGGGACTGTTATTGGAGTTGGGACTGTTACCAGTGTTCGGACTGATACCGGTGATGGGACTGATACTGGTGTTGGGACAGTTTCCGGTGATGGGACTGTTACCGGTGTTGGGTCTGTTACCGGTGCTATGCCTGTTACTGGTGTTCAGACTGATACCGGTGATTGGACTGATACCAGTGTTAGGACTGATACCGGTGTTGGTTCTGTTACCAGTGCTGGGAGTGTTACCAGTGCTGGGACTGTTACTGATGATGGGACTGTTACCAGTGTTGGGACTATTACCAGTTTTGGGACTATTACCGATGTTGGGATTTTACTGGTGTTAGGACTGACACCGGTGTTGGGACGATTATCGGTGTTGGGACTGTTACTGCTGCTGGGACTGTTACCGGTGTTAAGGACTGACACCGCTGTTGGGACTATTACCGGTGCTGGGAATGTTACCGTTGTTGGGACTTTTTCCGGTGTTCGGACTGTTACCTGTGTTGGGAAAGATACCGGTGTTGGGACTGTTACCGGTGTTGGGACTGTTACCAGTGCTGGGACTGTTACTGGTCCTGGGACTGTTACTGTTGCTGGGACTGTTACCGGTGCTGGGACTGTTACCAGTGCTGGGACTGTTACCAGTGTTGGGAATGTTTCCAGTGTTGGGACTGTTACCGGTGCTGGGACTGTTACCAGTGTTGGGAATATTTACCAGTGTTGGAATTGTTACCGGTGTTGGGCCTGTTACCGGTGCTGGGACTGTTACCAGTGGTGCGTCTATTACCAGTGCTGGGACTGTTACCAGTGTTGGGACTGTTTCCGTTGATGGGACTGTTACCGGGGATGGGACTCTTACCGGTGTTGGGACTGTGACTGGTGTTGGGACTGTTACTGGTGATGTGACTGTTACTGGAGTTGTGACTGTTACCGGTGTTGGGACTGTTACTGGTGATGGGACTGTTGCCGGTGCTGGGGCTGTTGCCGGTGATGGGATTGTTACTGGTGTTGGGACTGTTACAGGTGATGGGACTGTTACCGGTGTTGGGGCTGATACCAGTGTTGGTTCTGTTACCGGTGCTGGGACTGCTAGCGGTGTTGGGACTGTTACCAGTGCTGGTTCTGTTACCGGTGCTGGGCGTGTTACCGGTGCTGGGAATGTACCGGTGCTGGGACTGTTAACAGTGTTGGGACTATTCCCAGTGTTGGGACTTTTACCGATGTTGGGAATTTTACTGGTGTTAGGAATGACACCGGCGTTGGGACGATTATCGGTGTTGGGACTGTTACCAGTGCTGGGACTGTTACCGGTGTTAGAACTGACACCGGTGTTGGGACTGTTACCAGTGCTGGGAATGTTACTGGTGTTGGGACTTTTTCCGGTGTTCGGACTGTTACCGGTGCTGGGAATGTTACCAGTGTTGGGACTGTTTCCGTTGATGGGACTGTTACCGGTGTTGGGACTGTTACTGGTGTTGGGACTGTTACTGGTCATGGGACTGTTACCGGAGTTGTGACTGTTACTGATGATGGGACTGTTACCGGTGTTGAGTCTGTTACCGGTACTGGACTGTTACTGGTGCTGGGACTGTTACCGGTGTTGGGACTGTTACCGATGCTGGTTCTGTTACCGGTGCTGGGAGTGTTACCGGTGCTGGGAATGTTACCGGTGCTGGGACTGTTACCAGTGTTGGGACTATTACCAGTTTTGGGACTATTACCGATGTTGGGACTTTTACTGGTGTTTTGACTGGCACCGGTGTTGGGACGATTATCGGTATTGGGACTGTTACCGGTGCTGGGACTGTTACCAGTCTTAGGACTGACACCTTGTTGGGACTATTAACTGTGCTGGGAATGTTACCGGTGTTGGGACTTTTTCCGGTGTTCGGACTGTTACCTGTGTTGGGAAAGTTTCCGATGATGGGACTGTTACCGGTGCTGGGACTGTTACCGGTGTTGGGACTGTTACTGGTGTTGGGACTGTTATTGGAGTTGGGACTGTTACCAGTGTTCGGACTGATACCGGTGATGGGACTGATACTGGTGTTGGGACAGTTTCCGGTGATGGGACTGTTACCGGTGTTGGGCCTGTTACCGGAGTTGTGACTGTTACTGGTGTTTGGACTGTTACCGGTGTTGGGATTGTTACTGGTGTTAGGACTGTTACTGGTGATGGGACTGTTACCGGAGTTGGGACTGTTACTGGTGATGGGACTGTTACCGGTGTTGGGACTGTTACCGGTTTTGGGACTGTTACTGATGATGCGACTGTTACCGGTGTTGAGTCTGTAACCGGTGCTGGGACCGTTACCGGTGCTAGGACTGTTACTGGTGTTGGAACTGTTACTGGTGCTGGTTCTGTTACCAGTGCTGGGAGTGTTACCAGTGCTGGGACTGTTACCGGTGCTGGGACTGTTACCAGTGTTGGGACTATTACCAGTTTTGGGACTATTACCGATGTTGGGATTTTACTGGTGTTAGGACTGACACCGGTGTTGGGACGATTATCGGTATTGGGACTGTTACCGGTGTTGGGACTGTTACTGGTGTTGGGACTGTTACTGCTACTGGGACTGTTACCAGTGTTGGGTTTGTTGCTGGTGCTGGTTATGTTACCGGTGTTGGGACTGTTACCGGTGTTGGGACTGTTTCCATTGATGGGACTAGTACCGGTGATGGGACTGTTACTGATGCTGGGACTGTTACCGGTGGTGCGTCTATTACCAGTGCTGGGATTGTTACCAGTGTTGGGACTGTTTCCGTTGATGGGACTGTTACCGGTGATGGGACTGTTACTGGTGTTGCGACTATTCCTGGTTTTAGGACTGTTACCGGTGCTGGGACTGTCACCGGGAGTCGGACTGTTACTGGTGCTGGGACTGTTACCGGTGCTGGGAATGTTACCGGTGCTGGGACTGTTAACAGTGTTGGGACTATTCCCAGTGTTGGGACTATTACCGATGTTGGGAATTTTACTGGTGTTAGGAATGACACCGGTGTTGGGACTGTTACCGGTGGTGCGTCTATTACCAGTGCTGGGACTGTTACCAGTGTTGGGACTGTTTCCGTTGATGGGACTGTTACCAGTGATGGGACTGTTACCGGTGTTGGGACTGTTACTGGTGTTGGGACTGTTACTGGTGATGGGACTGTTACCGGAGTTGAGTCTGTTACCGGTGCTGGACTGTTACTGGTGCTGGGACTGTTACCGGTGTTGGGACTGCTACTGGTGTTGGGACTGTTACTGGTGCTGGGAGTGTTACCGGTGCTGGGAATGTTACCGGTGCTGGGAGTGTTACCGGTGCTGGGACTGTTACCAGTGTTGGGACTATTACTGGTGTTGGGACTGTTACCGGTGTTGGGACTGTTACCGGTGTTGGGACTGTTACCGGTGGTGCGTCTATTACCAGTGCTGGGACTGTTACCGGTGTTGGGACTGTTTCCGTTGATGGTACTGTTACCGGTGATGGGACTGTTACTGGAGTTGTGACTGTTACTGATGATGGGACTGTTACCGGTGTTGGGACTGTTACTGGTGTTGGGACTGTTACCGGTGCTGGGTGTGTTACCAGTGCTGGGACTGTTACCGGTGTTGGGACTGTTACCGGTGTTGGGACTGTTACCGGTGTTGGGACTGTTACTGATGATGGGACTGTTACCGGTGTTGAGTCTGTTACCAGTGTTGTTTCTGTTACCGGTGCTGGGACTGCTAGCAGTGTTGGGACTGTTACCAGTGCTGGTTCTGTTACCGGTGCTGGGAGTGTTACCGGTGCTGGGAATGTTACCGGTGCTGGGACTGTTACCAGTGTTGGGACTATTCCCAGTGTTGTGACTATTACCGATGTTGGGAATTTTACTGGTGTTAGGAATGACACCGGTGTTGGGACGATTATCGGTGTTGGGACTGTTACCAGTGCTGGGACTGTTACCGGTGTTAGGACTGACACTGGTGTTGGGACTGTTACCGGTGCTGGGAATGTTACTGGTGTTGGGACTTTTTCCAGTATTCGGACTGTTACCGGTGCTGGGAATGTTACCAGTGTTGGGACTGTTTCCATTGATGGGACTGTTACCGGTGATGGGACTGTTACCGGTGTTGGGACTGTTACCAGTGCAGGGTCTGTTACCGGTGTTGGGACTGTTACCGGTGCTGGGACTGTTACCGGTGCTGGGACTGGTACCGGTGGTGTGTCTATTACCAGTGCTGGGTGCAAAGTCTGTGGGTTGTACAGTTAATAACGACACAGATTTCAGGAATAACAAACAAACAGGTCTTTACTATTCGAAGGTCAGGGCGAATCTGCCCCAGCAATCCTGCCACAACACTTATATACTGGTGTGGTCACTGTCGGTATTACAGTATACAGAAGCCAAACAAGTAGTGCCACACCTAAAGTAGTTCTCTTAAAGGTGAACGGTTACATACAATAGTTTCCTTAAAGGTAGACAGGTACATACACTACAATCCTCCCTTTTTAGCTTATTACTTACAGAGTCCCATTAACATACATATCTTCAACTTCATATAAAACACTTTACAGATATAATCTCGGTGGGAAACAGTTCACAAAGTCAGTCCCTGCGGGAACAGTTCACAGATTCAGTCTCCGATCTTGACTTGGCCCGAACAACATCTCTTTGGTGTAGCTGGTTCACATGGATAGTGTGACTCCTCCATAGCCTTTTCCTTGACGTAACAGCTTGAACTTTCGTCCTGTTGAACCGGCAGTGCCGACTTTTATAACCAACTGGCTGTCTTGATAATTTCCCACTTTTCAACTAATTTAGCTCCTTTCGTAGGTCCCCTCCTGAGCTGGTAGAAGTGATAATATTTTAGATAGTTATTGTCTTCTGCCTCTTCTTTTTCTTTTCTGCCTTTTTGAGACTCTCGGGGCTCCTTTCTCAGCTGCCAGCTGTAGCGCCACCAACTCTCTATGTTCCTTAGACCTTAAGTGTTTCATCCTGATTTCAGCACTTTGGGAGTTTTCCTCACAAACTGGGCAGACCAGATCCTCGTAATATTCAGTGTCACTCAACAGGTCATGGTAATATTCGGGGTCATCCTGAGTTAGGCCAGCGAGAGGGCCTTCTACTTCCTCCTTACCCATCTGGACGTTAGCTGACTGTGGTTCCTTCCCTAGACATCTTTCTTGAAAAGACTTCTTCATGCATTCATCTTCATCCCGCTCTTCCTGGGTTTCCTGCAAATCCTTCACTAATGACCTCATTTGTGATTTCAATACTTCCCCTTCCCTCGGGGATTGATTGATCGGGCTATTCAATCCTTCTACTGGAGCAGCTGTTTCAACATTCTGTTGTTCACATAGACGTGATTCAGCGTACTTTTGGCATCCCAGTAAAGTCTGTTTTGCAACCTCAGCTATTTCCCAAACTTTTGAGAGCTCCGAACTCCTTCCCGTTGAAGATTGAAGCTCGTGTTCAGATTGTTCCCATTGCAGAGTCTTTTCCCTCAGCATATGAAGGAGTTGGCTGACCGTTAACTCTTCCACGGGAACACTGTGGATCAGAGTCTTCTCCATTTCATCCACCTTTTCCTCCAATGCTTCCACCTTCTGTTCCTCTTGTACTTTGGCTTTCAGCGCTCGGAAAAGTTGCGCCCTGATGCTCTCTAGCTCATGTTCAGGGACCATTCTTACAGTCTCTGTGTTTCTTACAGTTTCCTTTTCTTCCACTGAAAGGATTCCCAGTTGAATCTGTTCTTCAAGTTGTTGAACCTCGGACATTGCCGCCTCATATTTGTCTTGGGTTTCCTTCAATATTTTTATGAGTTCTTGGACATCTTGTCTTTCATGTTCTGCCATGTCTTTCACCTCTAATTTCTCATCTATGGATGGAACTTCTACCGATGAGTCTGTCTTGGCCTTGAGCTCATCAAGAATTTCCTGCAGCCTTTGGACTTCTTGCTCATGTTCAACCTTTAGTTGTTCATATGCTTCTACTGAAACTAGCTTTTCGGAGGTTGCCGAGTTAACCCCCTCCAGAATTATAGCCTGGGCCTGTTCATACTGTTCTTTCAACTTCTCACACCCTGCTTGTAAGGAGTCGTAGAGAAGAACTGGAATAACATCCTGGCTTCCTGAAGATTCCTCTTCATTTGCTTCTTTCGCAATTTCCTGTTGGAGATCAGCCAAGGCTGCTATGCTATCTGCCTCTCGAAGTCTCACTGCCATCAAATCTTCTTTATTCTTGCAGTCTATCTCAGCCATTTTCCGATTACTTTCATTTAACTGAGTGAGTAGTCCCTTATTCTGGGCTGAGAGATATTGCACCTTCTCATGTAGACCATAGCACTCCTTCTCTGCTCGACATAGCTGGTTACTGCTGATTTGGTTCTGTGTTTCAAGTTCCAACATCCTTTGCTTAGCTTCTTTCAGTTTCGCCCCTATACGCTCCTCTTGCAACATGGCCACATTATTCACATCAGGTAAAGAAGCGTTTCTCTTTTCCATGTCCAAGATTTTTTTCTGCATATCTTTAAGTGCGCACTGCGATTCAGCTTCTCTTAACCTTGCTTGCACTAGCTCCGTCTCCAATTGCAGAACAAAATCCTCAGTGTAGCGTGGTTTGCCTTTATGCTGTATCTCTAGATCATGCAAATATTCTAACTCCTGAACATCATAAGGGAGATGTGATCGGTAATTGGTCACGATGGCTCTATGGTCGCTCTTTGCTTGAGCTAGCTGCCTCTGCTGTCTTTCCAGGTTCTCCCATTCGGTGTCCCAGAACTTTTCCATTGTTTTCATCTCTTGTACGAGACGGTAACTCAACTGTTCTAATTGTTGTCGTACTTTGAAATAAGTTTGAGTCCGAGTTCGGTGTTCTTCCGTCGTGGATAAGTCCTTAACTTGAACAGGCTCAGAATTCTCTGTCAAACTGGAGTTCTGCTCTGAAGCTTTATTCTTCTCGGTAGCATAAGCCTTTATGCATGTCTTCGTTTTCTCCACCATAGTCGGCAAGTTCATTTTAGCCTTGTCTTCCATATTTGAGTTGGTCTTATCGTCATCCGTTTCAGAATCTGAGCTGATAGCTTGCACCGAGTCCTCACTCATTATGGCTTTTAGATAGTACCATTCCATGTCTATTTTCTTGATCCACTCTCATCCTAGAAGTGGTGGTCCTCCCTCAGATAATATGTACAAGTTCATTCTTGGGTGTTCTTTACCCCTATCTCTCACCTTGACTCTTATCTTCCCCATGGGGTATACCTTATGCCCCGTGTATGTCTGTAATACGAACTTGGTATTCCTTAAGGGTATGTGAGAGAATAGCCGGTGGTAGTCCCTTCGATTGATGACTGATAGAGCTGATCCAGTGTCCAACTCCATTCTTACTTGGACTCCAGCTATTCTTAGCATGACCCAGATAGTTTGTAGATCAGCTTCCCTCCCCACATTGTGAATTCTCAGACTACCCAGCTCCTGGCTGTTTGGGTCTCAGTCTGAATTCTGTTCGTCTGAACTCTTCTCAGCCACCTTGTGTACCTTGCTGTACTTTTCTTGTGGTGGCTTCCTTTGGTTGTTGGTCTTCTTCCCTGACCGGCATACCTTTGCGATGTGACCCAGTTTGCCACATTTCCTACATTCTTGGTTCTTAAACCAGCATTGATTCTGGTCGTGCGTTGTCTTCCCACAATGATAGCATTTTGTTGTATTCAAGGTAATTTGGTCCACCCCGAGTGCCGCCGCCTTCAGCTGCATTTCTGCCGTTCCTTTTGCTGCGGCTTCGTGCGATGCAGCTATAAGAACAGCCCTGTCTAGTGTGAGGTCGTTCTCTTCCAGTAGTCGCTTTTGCGTCCCTTCTTTGGACAATCCACATACGAACTTGTCTCGCAGTGCCTCTGTCAGATTCCCTCCGAACTGACAGCATTTCGCTAGCCTACGCAGTTCGACCAAATATTCCACGTTGCTTTCGTCTTTCCGTTGCGTTCTTGCATAGAATTTGAATCGTTCAGCCAACATCAACGGTGTGGGGTTCAAGTGGTCCTTCAGAGCAGCCACAATCCCTTCGAAAGTCTGATCCGCCGGTTTAGCTGGTGCTAGTAGATGCTTCAAGAGCCCGTATGTCTTTGCGCCCATCGAGTTTAGCAATGTTATCGCTTTGTCGTCTTCCTCTATTTTGTTGGCTTCACAATAGATCTCGATGCGTTCCACGTACGTGGCCCAGCCTTCTATCTCAGAATTAAAATCGTTAATATTCCCTCGCTTGGGCATCTTCCTTTCCTTGGGAGCAGCACAAGTATTTCTTTAAATTCTTATTTATTATTTATTTATTTCTAAGATGGCGGTTTCCCGCTCTTTCCTTCTCTCCCCGCCCCTTCAATGGCGGTCTCCCGCGTCTGTCATCTTCTCCGCCTAATGGCGGCTTCCCGCGTTTCTTCCCTGGTGGGAGGGGTATGCTTTCCCCACAGCGGACAGGTTCAGCCGCTGGGCTGGCTTCTGCACAGCTCCCCTTACTCGGCTCTGTCTTTCTCTCCTGCTCGCACGGCTCTACCGGCGCTGGGTACCCCGGTCACGGAGAACAGTTCAGCCGCTGGACTGGCTCTCGCGCAGTCTCTCTCCCCTTGCTCGGCTCTGTCTCTCTCTCCCCCACGTTCGGCTCTACCGGCGCTGGGTACCCCGTTGGTGGAGAACAGTTCAGCCGCTGGACTGGCTCTCGCGCAGCCTCCTTTGGTCGGCTCTGCCTCTCCCACACGCCCGGCTCCCGTTCGCCTCCCAGCCCTCACGCAGTCTGGTGCTTCCCTCCCCGGCTGCGGCTGAGTTTCTCTCTTCCCGCGCCTGCTCCCGGTCTCAGCGCTTCGTGGCTTCGGTCGCTGCCCGGCTTTTCCCGCCGATCGCGGTCCGGCTATCTCACGACGCCGTTGGACCCGCCTTCCTGACCAGCTCTGCTCCCCCTCGACCGTGGTCGAGTGCACAGCCCTTATCCTCCGGATTTCGTTACACTTTTCCCTACTCACAGTCTCCGCGGCCGCCTTGTTTCCTGCTGATCGGCTCACTCCGCACCGTGGTAGAAGGGTAGTCAGTGCCTGTTGCTGATGGAAGCTTTTGTTGCTAAAGTCTTCCTCCTTTCTATTGCTGCAGCCTCGTGTTTTCTTCCAGCATAACGACGAGGGCGGTTGCCTCTCTTCGACGCTCTTTAGTTGCTTTGGTAGTCTTGCCGCAGGGTACGATCGGACTCGTCGCCACTGTAAAGTCTGTGGGTTGTACTGTTAATAACGACACAGACTTCAGGAGTAACAAACAAACGGGTCTTTACTATTCGAAGGTCAGGGAGAATCTGCCCCAGCAATCCTGCCACAACACTTATATACTGGTGTGGTCACTGTCGGTATTACAGTATACAGAAGCCAAACAAGTAGTGCCACACCTAAAGTAGTTCTCTTAAAGGTGAACGGTTACATACAATAGTTTCCTTAAAGGTAGACAGGTACATACACTACACTGGGACTGTTACCAGTGTTGGGACTGTTTCCATTGATGGGACTGTTACCGGTGATGGGACTGTTACCGGTGTTGGGACTGTTACTGGTATTGGGACTGTTACTGATGATGGGACTGTTACCGGTGTTGGGACTGTTACTGTGCTCGGACTGTTACTGGTGTTGGGATTGTTACTGCTACTGGGACTGTTACCAGTGTTGGGTCTGTTACCGGTGCTGGTTCTGTTACCAGTGTTGGGACTGTTACCAGTGCTGGGACTGTTACCGGCAGTGCATCTATTACCAGTGCTGGGACTGTTACCAGTGTTGGGTCTGTTTCCATTGATGGGACTGTTACTGGTGATGGGACTGTTACCGGAGTTGTGACTGTTACTGATGATGGGACCGTTACCGGTGTTGAGTATGTTACTGGTGCTGGGACTGTTACCGGTGTTGGGACTGTTACTGGTGTTGGGACTGTTACTGGTGCTGGGAATGTTACCAGTGTTGGGACTATTACCAGTTTTGGGACTATTACCGATGTTGGGACTGTTACTGGTGTTGGGACTGTTACCGGAGTTGGGACTGTTACTGGTGTTGGGATTGTTACTGGTGTTGGGACTGTTACCGGTGTTGGGATTGTTACTGGTGTTGGGACTGTTACTGGTGATGGGACTGTTACCGGAGTTGGGACTGTTACTGGTGTTGGGATTGTTACTGGTGTTGGGACTGTTACCGGTGTTGGGATTGTTACTGGTGATGGGACTGTTACCGGAGTTGTGACTGTTACTGGTGATGGGACTGTTACCGGAGTTGTGACTGTTACTGCTGATGGGACTGTTACCGGTGTTGGGACTGTTACCAGTTTTGGGACTGTTACTGATGATGGGACTGTTACCGGTGTTGAGTCTGTAACCGGTGCTGGGACTGTTACCGGTGTTGGGACTGTTACCGGTGCTGGTTCTGTTACCGGTGCTGGTTCTGTTACCGGTGCTGGGAGTGTTACCAGTGCTGGGACTGTTACCGGTGCTGGGACTGTTACCAGTGTTGGGACTTGTGGTAAACCACTGTTATGCCTGTCTGTATGTGTATGTGTATTCCACCAGGTACAGGTCTGGACATGCCTCGGCTGACTCCTCCCACTATTCCAGGTATATAAGTGACTACCTCCCAGTCCCTTAGCATTCTGGATGGGTCGACCACTCGAGACTAGACCTTCATTCTTTAGTTATTAAAAGCTTGGTTGTTACTCGCTTAACCTCAGTCTTTTGAGTAATTGATAGCGCATCAATTTTATTAACTAAATTTTTTATAATGGAGGTGATCCTCACACCAGCATGCCTGGACCTGGACTGTTGGGAAGCGGACGCTTCCACCAAGTTTGCTCACTGGCTCATGTGTTTCGAGACATTCCTGACTGCCTCCACTGTGGTCGTAACGGATGCGAACAAACTGTCTGTCCTGATCTCCAAGGTGAACCACCGAGTGTTATCAGCCATCCGGGATGTGACCTCATACACAGCCGCCCTCCAGCTCCTCAAGACCCAGTACACGCGCCCTGTGAATGAAGTTTACGCCAGGCACCTCCTGGGGAGTCGCAAGCAACAACCTGGGGAATCGACTGAGGAATACCTCCAAGCACTGTCCGTGCTTGGCCGGGCCTGTGGGTGTAAGGCGGTAACGTCCACTAAGTACATGGAGGAACTGATCCGGGATGCCTTCGTAGCGGGCCACAGGTCCAACTACACCCGACAGCGACTGCTGGAGCAGAGTGACCTCACCCTCGACAAAGCCTCCGAAATCGCACTAACACTGGACGCAGCCTACCGGGGCATGGATGCCTACTCCTCTGCACCATGGACGCCGCGGGGAACGACAACCTGGGACACGGTAGGACAGCCCCATAGCACTGTGCCACCCCAGCCACAGCCCAACAATGGCCCAACCACCGCAGCAGTGTCCCAAAGCCAGACAGTAGTATCCCAAGGCCAGAAATGCTACTTCTGTGGCCAGGCCAAACACCCCAGAGCGCGCTGCCCGGCGAAGAATGCGACCTGCTCGGGCTGCGGGAAAAAGGGACACTACGCTAGCGTCTGCAAGGCCAAAGCCACCCCGAACGCCAGCAGCGCAGTGTGTGGGCCGTGCGAGCCGCCATCTTGGGCCCCCAACAGTGCCGCGTGTGGGCCATGCGGGCCGCCATCTTGGGCCTCCCCAGCCATGTGCGAACCACCGCAGCAGCAGCCATCTTGGACGACTCCAGCCACATGGGAATCATGGACGCCGCCATCTTGGACACCAGCCGGGACACAGCAGGCCGCCAACGCCCCCCCATCTGATACTCGCAGCAACACACCGACCCCTACGCTGGCCTCGGTTACGCTGGACCAAACGAGACCGCACCAACTAGCTCGGTCCAAAATGGACGTTAAGGTAAACGGCCATGCAATAAACTGCCTTTTTGACTCCGGGAGCACAGAGAGCTTCATCCACCCCGACACGGTGCGGCGTTGCTCTCTCCCAGTCCTGCCTGCGCACCAGCGGATTTCTATGGCCTCCGAGTCCCAGTCAACGGACATTGGCGGCTACTGCGTGGTGATGCTAGTAGTAGATGGGACTGTGTTCAATAATTTTAAACTCCTGGTCCTGCCCCAACTTTGCGCTGCCGTTCTACTGGGGTTGGATTTCCAGTGCCACCTCAAAAGCGTTACGATGGTGTACGGTGGCCCCCTCCCCCTACTCACAGTCCGCAGCCAGCAGCCTCCAAATTGCCCGCCGCGCACCAGATGCAACCTCTCCACACTCAGAGTCCCACCCCCCCCACTGTTTGCTAACCTCACCCCCGACTGTAAGCCCATCGCCACAAAGAGCAGGCGATACAGTGCCGGGGACAGGGTTTTCATCAAAACCGAAGTGGAGCGGCTCCTGAAGGAGGGGATTATTGAGGGCAGCTCCAGCCCCTGGCGAGCCCAGGTTGTGGTCGTTAAGACTGGCGAGAAACAACGCCTGGTCATCGACTACAGCCAAACAATAAACCGCTACACCCTGCTGGACGCCTACCCACTCCCCCGCATAGCTGACATGGTCAACCAGATCGCGCAGTACCGCGTCTTTTCGACCATTGACCTGAAATCAGCGTACCACCAGCTCCCCATCCGCCCCGAAGACAGCCAGTATACTGCTTTTGAGGCAAACGGCCGCCTCTATCACTTCCTTAGGGTTCCCTTTGGCGTTACCAATGGGGTCTCCGTCTTCCAAAGGGGGATGGACCGGATGGTCGATCAAAACGTGCTGCAGGCCACTTTCCCTTACCTAGACAATGTGACCATCTGCGGCCATGACTTGCAGGACCATGACGGAAACCTCAAGAAATTCCTCGGCACCGCCCAACTCCTGAACCTGACATATAACAAGGAGAAGTGCATATTCCGCACAGACCGCCTCGCCATCCTTGGCTGTGTTGTGGAACACGGGGTCATTGGTCCCGACCCGGACCGGATGCGTCCCCTTATGGAACTCCCACTGCCCCACTGCCTAAAAGCTCTGAAGAGGTGCGTAGGGTTTTTTTCCTACTACGCCCAGTGGGTCCCCTACTATGCAGACAAAGCCCATCCGCTGATCAAATCCACCTCTTTTCCTCTGATGGCAGAGGCCCGCTCGGCCTTCCACCGTATCAAGGAGGACATTGCCAAAGCCACCATGCATGCAGTGGACGAATCCATCCCCTTCCAGGTGGAAAGCGATGCGTCCGACTTTGCTCTGGCCGCCACCCTTAATCAGGCGGGGAGACCTGTGGCATTCTTCTCACGAACCCTCCAGGGCCCGGAGACCAGACACTCCGCGGTCGAGAAGGAGGCCCAGACTATTGTGGAGGCTGTGCGTCATTGGAGGCACTACCTGGCCGGAAAACGATTTACCCTGCTCACTGACCAGCGTTCAGTTGCTTTTATGTTCAACAACAAGCAGAGGGGCAAAATCAAAAATGACAAGATCTTGAGGTGGAGAATCGAACTTTCCACCTACAATTACGAGATCTTGTACCGGCCTGGGAAGCTGAATGAACCCCCAGATGCCCTATCGCGTGGCACCTGCGCCAGCATGCAGATCGATAGGCTGAGGGCCCTCCACAATGACCTCTGCCACCCGGGGGTCACCAGGTTCTTCCACTTCATCAAGGCCCGCAACCTGCCTTACTCCATTGAGGAGGTCAGGACCATGACCAAGAACTGCCAAGTCTGCGCTGAGTGCAAACTGCACTTTTATAGACCAGACAGGGCTCACCTGATAAAAGCCACTCGCCCTTTCGAACGCCTGAGCGTCGATTTTAAAGGGCCTCTCCCCTCCTCCGACCGCAATGTGTACTTCCTCAACATCTTTGACGAGTACTCCCATTTCCCGTTCGCTATCCCCTGCCCGGACATGACCAGTGCCATGGTCATTAAATGTCTGAACAACCTCTTCACCCTGTTCGGTTTCCCCAGCTATATCCATAGCGACCGGGGCTCATCGTTTATGAGCGACGAACTCCACCAGTACCTGCTCGCTAGGGGTTTAGCCACAAGCAGGACCACCAGTTACAACCCCCGGGGGAACGGACAGGTGGAAAGAGAGAATGCAACAGTTTGGAAGGCTGCCCTACTAGCCCTAAAGTCTAGGGGCCTTCCGACCTCCCGCTGGCAGGAGGTGCTCCCCGATGCGCTCCACTCGATTCGGTCACTGCTCTGCACTGCCACCAATGCCACCCCTCACGAGAAAATGTTTGTCTTCCCAAGGAAGTCCACATCGGGGACAGCGTTACCACCATGGCTGACGTCCCCAGGGCCGGTACTACTGAGAAGACACATGAGGACCAATAAAATGGACCCCCTGGTCGAGAGGGTTGACCTCCTCCACGCCAACCCCCAGTACGCTTACATTGCGTACCCGGACGGGCGGGAGGACACAGTCTCCATACGAGACCTCGCACCCTCGGGGACCGCTGTAACCCACTACCCATTACCACCCCCCCACGACACCCTCGGGGACCGCTGTAACCCACTACCCATTACCACCCCCCCACGACCCGATATCCAACTCCAGCAGCCGGCTCGCCTTGGACCGTCACCCACGAGGACTACACTCCAGTGCCCCAGCCTACACGGGACGCGACGCCGGAAGCTCCACCATCCCTGCCGTCGCCACGTCGATCACAGCCGATGTTGGGATTTTACTGGTGTTAGGACTGACACCGGTGTTGGGACTATTACCGGTGCTGGGAACGTTACTGTTGTTGGGATTTTTCCGGTGTTCGGACTGTTACCTGTGTTGGGAAAGATACCGGTGTTGGGACTGTTACCGGTGTTGGGACTATTACCACTCCTGGCACTGTTACTGGTGCTGGGACTGTTACTGTTGCTGGGACTGTTACCGGTGCTGGGACTGTTACCAGCGTTGGGAATGTTTCCAGTGTTGGGACTGTTACTGGTGCTGGGACTGTTACTGTTGCTGGGACTGTTACCGGTGCTGGGACTGTTATCAGTGGTGCGTCTATTACCAGTGCTGGGACTGTTACCAGTGTTGGGACTGTTTCCGTTGATGGGACTGTTACCGGGGATGGGACTGTCACCGGTGTTGGGACTGTGACTGGTGTTGGGACTGTTACTGGTGTTGGGACTGTTACTGGTGATGTGACTGTTACTGGAGTTGTGACTGTTACCGGTGTTGGGACTGTTACTGGTGATGGGACTGTTACCGGTGCTGGGTCTGTTGCCAGTGATGGGATTGTTACTGGTGTTGGGACTGACACAGGTGATGGGACTGTTACTGGTGTTGGGGCTGATACCAGTGTTGGGACTGTTACTGATGATGGGACTGTTACCGGTGTTGAGTCTGTTATCGGTGTTGGGAATGTTACCGGTGTTGGGACTGTTACCAGTGTTGGTTCTGTTACCGGTGCTAGGATTGCTGGCGGTGTTGGGACTGTTACTGGTACTGGGACTGTTACTGGTGTTGGGACTGTTACCAGTGTTGTGTCTGTTAACGGTGCTGGTTCTGTTACTGGTGCTGGGACTTATACCGGTGTTGGGATTGTTACCGGTGCTTGTTCTGTTACCGGTGCTGGGTCTGTTACCGGTGCTGGGACTATTACTGGTGTTGGGACTGTTACCGGTGTTAGGACTGACACCGGTGTTGGGACTATTATCGGGGCTGGGACGGTTACCGGTGTTGGGACTGTTACCAGTGCTATGACTGTTACTGGTGTTCAGACTGATACCGGTGATGCGACTGATACCAGTGTTGGGACAGATACCGGTGTTGGGACTGTTACCGGTGCTGAGGCTGTTACCGGTGTTGGAACTGTTACTGGTGCTGGGACTGTTACCGGTGTTTTGACTTTTACCGCTGATGGGACTGTTACTAGTGTTGGGACTATTACCGGTGCTGGGACTTTTATTGGTGCTGTGGCTCTTACCGGTGTTGGGAATGTTCCCGGTGTTGCGATTGTTACCGGTGCTGGGACTGTTACCAGTGTTAGGATTTTACTGGAGTTGAATCTCTTACCGTTGCTGGGACTGTTACCAGTGTTGGGATTGTTACCAGTATTGGGACAGTTACCAGTGTTGGGCCTGTTACCGGTGTTGGGTCTGTTACTGGTGTTGGGACTGTTACCGGTGTTGGGACTGTTACCAGGGCAGGGTCTGTTACCGGTGTTGGGACTTTACCGGTGCTGGGACTGTTACCGGTGGTGTGTCTATTACCAGTGCTGGGACTGTTACCACTGTTGGGACTGTTTCCGTTGATGGGACTGTTACCGGTGATGGGACTGTTACTGCTGTTTGGACTGTTAGTAGTGTTGGGACTGTTACTAGTGATGGGACTGTTACTGGAGTTGTGACTGTTGCCAGTGTTGGGACTGTTACTGCTAATGGGACTGTTATTGTTGATGGGACTGTTACCGGTGTTGGGACGGTTACTGGTACTTGATCTGTTACCAGTGTTGCGAATGTTACCGGTGTTGGGACTGTTACTGTGCTCGGACTGTTACTGGTGTTGGGACTGTTACTGCTACTGGGACTGTTACCAGTGTTGGGTCTGTTACCGGTGCTGGTTCTGTTACCGGTGTTGGGACTGTTACCGGTGCTGGGACTGTTACCGGTGGTGCATCTATTACCAGTGCTGGGACTGTTACCAGTGTTGGGACTGTTTCCATTGATGGAACTGTTACCGGTGATGGGACTGTTACCGGTGTTGAGACTGTTACTGGTGTTGGGACTGTTACAGGTGATGGGACTGTTACCGGAGTTGTGACTGTTGCCAGTGTTGGGACTGTTACCAGTGTTGCGCCTCTTACCGGTGTTGGGACTGTTACTGGTGCTCGGACTGTTACCAGTGTTGTGTCTGTTAACGGTGCTGGTTCTGTTACCGGTGCTGGGACTGTTACCGGTGTTGGGATTGTTACCGGTGCTTGTTCTGTTACCGGTGCTGGGTCTGTTACCGGTGCTGGGACTATTACTGGTGTTGGGACTGTTACCGGTGTTAGGACTGACACCGGTGTTGGGACTATTATCGGGGCTGGGATAGTTACCGGTGTTGGGACTGTTACCAGTGCTATGACTGTTACTGGTGTTCAGACTGATACCGGTGATGCGACTGATACCAGTGTTGGGACAGATACCGGTGTTGGGACTGTTACCGGTGCTGGGACTGTTACCGGTGGTGCGTCTATTACCAGTGCTGGGACTGTTACCAGTGTTGGGACTGTTTCCATTGATGGGACTGTTACTGGTGATGGGACTGTTACCGGAGTTGTGACTGTTACTGGTTTTGGGACTGTTACCAGTGTTGGGACTGTTACCGGTGATGGGACTGTTACCGGTGTTGGGACTGTTACCAGTGATGGGACTGTTACCGGTTTTGGGACTGTTACTGATGATGGGACTGTTGATGGTGCTGCTTCTGCTCTGGTGCTGGGAGTGTTACTGGTGCTGGGAATGTTACCGGTGCTGGGACTGTTACCAGTGTTGGGACTATTAACAGTTTTGGGACTATTACCGATGTTGGGACTTTTACTGGTGTTAGGAATGCCACCGGTGTTGGGACCATTATCGGTATTGGGACTGTTACCGGTGCTGGGACTGTTACCGGTGTTAGGACTGACACCGATGTTGGGACTATTACCGGTGCTGGTAATGTTACCGGTGTTGGGACTTTTTCCGGTGTTCGGACTGTTACCTGTGTTGGGAAAGTTTCCGATGATGGGACTGTTACTGGTGCTGGGACTTCTTGTAGTGTTGGGACTGTTACCGGTGCTGGGACTGTTACCAGTGTTGGGATTGTTACCAGTGTTGGGACTGTTACCAATGTTGGGCCTGTTACCGGTGTTGGGTCTGTTACCAATGCAGGGTCTGTTACCATTGTTGGGACTGTTACCGGTGCTGGGACTGTTACCGGTGGTGTGTCTATTACCAGTGCTGGGACTGTTACCAGTGTTGGGACTGTTTCCATTGATGGGACTGTTACCGGTGATGGGACTGTTACCGGTGTTGGGACTGTTACTGGTGATGGGACTCTTACCGGTGTTAGGACTGACACCAATGTTGGGACTATTACCGGAGCTGGGAATGTTATCGGTGTTGGGACTTTTTCCCGGTGTTCGGACTGTTACCTGTGTTGGGAAAGTTACCGGTGTTGGGACTGTTACCGGTGTTGGGACTGTTACTGGTGCTGGGACTCTTACTGTTGCTGGGACTGTTACCAGCATTGGGAATGTTTCCGGTGCTGAGACTGTTACCGGTGTTGGGACTGTTACCGGTGTTGGGACTGTTACCGGTGCTGGGACTGTTACCGGTGCTGGGACTGTTACCAGCATTGGGAATGTTTCCGGTGCTGGGACTGTTACTGGTTCTGGGACTGTTACCAGTGTTGGGATTGTTACCAGTATTGGGACTGTTACCAGTGTTGGGCCTGTTACCGGTGTTGGGTCTGTTACTGGTGTTGGGACTGTTACCAGTGTTGGGCCTGTTACCGGTGTTGGGACTGTTACTGGTGATGGGACTGTTACTGGAGTTGTGACTGTTGCCAGTGTTGGGACTGTAACTGCTAATGGGACTGTTACTGGTGATGGGAATGTTACCAGTGTTGCGACTGTTACCAGTGTTGGGACTGTTACTGGTGCTCAGACTGTTACTGGTGTTGGGACTGTTACTGGTACTGGGACTGTTACCAGTGTTGGGTCTGTTAACGGTGCTGGTTCTGTTACCGGTGCTGAGACTGTTACCGGTGCTGGGATTGTTACCAGTGCTTGTTCTGTTACCGGTGCTGGGTCTGTTACCGGTGCTGGGACTATTACTGGTGTTGGGACTGTTACCGGTGTTAGGACTGACACCGGTGTTGGGACTATTATCGGGGCTGGGACGGTTACCGGTGTTGGGACTGTTACCAGTGCTATGACTGTTACTGGTGTTCAGACTGATACCTTTGATGTGACTGATAGTAGTGTTGGGACTGATACCGGTGTTGGGACTGTTACCGGTGTTGGGACTGTTACCAGGGCAGGGTCTGTTACCGGTGTTGGGACTTTACCGGTGCTGGGACTGTTACCGGTGGTGTGTCTATTACCAGTGCTGGGACTGTTACCACTGTTGGGACTGTTTCCGTTGATGGGACAGTTACCGGTGATGGGACTGTTAACGGTGTTGGGACTGTTACTAGTGCTGGGACTGTTACCGGTGGTGTGTCTATTACCAGTGCTGGGACTGTTACCACTGTTGGGACTGTTTCCGTTGATGGGACAGTTACCGGTGATGGGACTGTTAACGGTGTTGGGACTGTTACTAGTGCTGGGACTGTTACCGGTGGTGTGTCTATTACCAGTGCTGGGACTGTTACCGGTGGTGTGTCTATTACCAGTGCTGGGACTGTTACCACTGTTGGGACTGTTTCCGTTGATGGGACTGTTACCGGTGATGGGACTGTTACCGCTGTTTGGACTGTTAGTAGTGTTGGGACTGTTACTAGTGATGGGACTGTTACTGGAGTTGTGACTGTTGCCAGTGTTGGGACTGTTACTGCTAATGGGACTGTTATTGGTGATGGGACTGTTACCGGTGTTGGGACGGTTACTGGTACTTGGTCTGTTACCAGTGTTGCGAATGTTACCGGTGTTGGGACTGTTACTGTGCTCGGACTGTTACTGGTGTTGGGACTGTTACTGCTACTGGGACTGTTACCAGTGTTGGGTCTGTTACCGGTGCTGGTTCTGTTACCGGTGTTGGGACTGTTACCGGTGCTGGGACTGATACCGGTGGTGCATCTATTACCAGTGCTGGGACTGTTACCAGTGTTGGGACTGTTTCCATTGATGGGACTGTTACCGGTGATAGGACTGTTACCGGTGTTGAGACTGTTACTGGTGTTGGGACTGTTACAGGTGATGGGACTGTTACCGGAGTTGTGACTGTTGCCAGTGTTGGGACTGTTACCAGTGTTGCGCCTGTTACCGGTGTTGGGACTGTTACTGGTGCTCGGACTGTTACCAGTGTTGTGTCTGTTAACGGTGCTGGTTCTGTTGCCGGTGCTGGGACTGTTACCAGTATTGGGATTGTTACCGGTGCTTGTTCTGTTACCGGTGCTGGGTCTGTTACCGGTGCTGGGACTATTACTGGTGTTGGGACTGTTACCGGTGTTAGGACTGACACCGGTGTTGGGACTATTATCGGGGCTGGGACGGTTACCGGCGTTGGGACTGTTACCGGTGCTATGACTGGTACTGGTGTTCAGACTGATACCGGTGATGCGACTGATACCAGTGTTGCGACAGATATCGGTGTTGGGACTGTTACCGGTGCTGGGGCTGTTACCGGTGTTGGAACTGTTACTGGTGCTGGGATTGTTACCGGTGTTTTGACTTTTACCGCTGATGGGACTGTTACTGGTGTTGGGACTATTACCGGTGCTGGGACTATTATCGGTGCTGTGGCTCTTACCGGTGTTGGGAAAGTTCCCGGTGTTGCGATTGTTACCGGTGCTGGGACTGTTACCGGTGTTGGGATTGTTACCAGTATTGGGACTGTTACCAGTGTTGGGACTGTTACCGGTGTTGGGACTGTTACCAGTATTGGGACTGTTACCAGTGTTGGGACTGTTACCGGTGTTGGGACTGTTACCAGTGCTGGGACTGTTACCGGTGGTGCGTCTATTTCCAGTGCTGGGACAGTTACAGGTGTTGGGACTGTTTCCATTGATGGGACTGTTACCGGTGATGGGACTGTTACTGGAGTTGTGACTGTTGCCAGTGTTGGGACTGTTACTGCTAATGGGACTGTTATTGGTGATGGGACTGTTACCGGTGTTGCAACGGTTACTGGTACTTGGTCTGTTACCAGTGTTGCGAACGTTACCGGTGTTGGGACTGTTACTGTGCTCGGACTGTTACTGGTGTTGGGACTGTTACTGCTACTGGGACTGTTACCAGTGTTGGGTCTGTTACCAGTGCTGGTTCTGTTACCGGTGTTGGGACTGTTACCAGTGCTGGTTCTGTTACCGGTGTTGGGACTGTTACCGGTGCTGGGACTGTTACCAGTGTTGGGACTGTTTCCATTGATGGGACTGTTACCGGTGATGGGACTGTTACCGGTGTTGGAACTGTTACTGGTGTTGGGACTGTTACCAGTGTCGGGACTGTAACCAGTGAAGGGTCTGTTCCCGGTGTTGGGTCTGTTCCCGGTGTTGGGTCTGTTACCGGTGCTGGGACTGTTCCCGGTGTTGGGTCTATTACCAGTGCTGGGACGGTTACCAGTGTTGGGACTGTTTCCATTGATGGGACTGTTACCGGTGATGGGACTGTTACCGGTGTTGGGACTGTTACTGGTGTTGGGACTGTTACTGGTGATGGGACTGTTACCGGAGTTGTGACTGTTACTGGTTTTGGGACTGTTGCCGGTGTTGGGACTGTTACCGGTGATGGGACTGTTACCGGTGTTGGGACTGTTACCGGTGTTGGGACTGTTACCGGTTTTGGGACTGTGACTGATGATGGGACTGTTGACGGTGCTGGTTCTGCTCTGGTGCTGGGAGTGTTACCGGTGCTGGGACTGTTACCAGTGTTGGGACTATTAACAGTTTTGGGACTATTACCAATGTTGGGACTTTTACTGGTGTTAGGAATGCCACCGGTGTTGGGACGATTATCGGTATTGGGACTGTTACCGGTGCTGGGACTGTTACCGGTGTTGGGACCTTTTCCGGTGTTCGGACTGTTACCTGTGTTGGGAAAGTTTCCGATGATGGGACTGTTACTGGCGCTGGGACTGTTACTGGTGCTGGGACTGTTACCAGTGCTGGAACGTTACCAGCATTGGGAATGTTACAGGTGTTGGGTCTGTTATCGGTGTTGGGAATGTTACCGGTGTTGGGACTGTTACCAGTGTTGGTTCTGTTACCGGTGCTGGGACTGCTAGCGGTGTTGGGACTGTTACTGGTACTGGGACTGTTACTGGTGTTGGGACTGTTACCAGTGTTGTGTCTGTTAACGGTGCTGGTTCTGTTACTGGTGCTGGGACTTTTACCGGTGTTGGGATTGTTACCGGTGCTTGTTCTGTTAACGGTGCTGGGTCTGTTACCGGTGCTGGGACTATTACTGGTGTTGGGACTGTTACCGGTGTTAGGACTGACACCGGTGTTGGGACTATTATCGGGGCTGGGACGGTTACCGGTGTTGGGACTGTTACCAGTGCTATGACTGTTACTGGTGTTCAGACTGATACCGGTGATGCGACTGATACCAGTGTTGGGACAGATACCAGTGTTGGGACTGTTACCGGTGCTGGGACTGTTACCGGTGGTGCATCTATTACCAGTGCTGGGACTGTTACCCGTGTTGGGACTGTTTCCATTGATGGGACTGTTACTGGTGATGGGACTGTTACCGGAGTTGTGATTGTTACTGGTTTTGGGACTGTTACCGGTGTTGGGACTGTTACCGGTGATGGGACTGTTACCGGTGTTGGGACTGTTACCAGTGATGGGACTGTTACCGGTTTTGGGACTGTTACTGATGATGGGACTGTTGACAGTGCTGCTTCTGCTCTGGTGCTGGGAGTGTTACTGGTGCTGGGAATGTTACCGGTGCTGGGACTGTTACCAGTGTTGGGACTATTAACAGTTTTGGGACTATTACCGATGTTGGGACTTTTACTGGTGTTAGGAATGCCACCGGTGTTGGGACCATTATCGGTATTGGGACTGTTACCGGTGCTGGGACTGTTACCGGTGTTAGGACTGACACCGATGTTGGGACTATTACCGGTGCTGGTAATGTTACCGGTGTTGGGACTTTTTCCGGTGTTCGGACTGTTACCTGTGTTGGGAAAGTTTCCGATGATGGGACTGTTACCAGTGCTGGGACTGTTACCAGTGTTGGGATTGTTACCAGTGTTGGGACTGTTACCAATGTTGGGCCTGTTACCGGTGTTGGGTCTGTTACCAATGCAGGATCTGTTACCATTGTTGGGACTGTTACCGGTGCTGGGACTGTTACCGGTGGTGTGTCTATTACCAGTGCTGGGACTGTTACCAGTGTTGGGACTGTTTCCATTGATGGGACTGTTACCGGTGATGGGACTGTTACCGGTGTTGGGACTGTTACTGGTGATGGGACTGTTGCCAGCATTGTGACTGTTACCGGTGTTGGGACTGTTACTGGTGATGGGACTCTTACCGGTGTTAGGACTGACACCGATGTTGGGACTATTACCGGAGCTGGGAATGTTATCGGTGTTGGGACTTTTTCCCGGTGTTCGGACTGTTACCTGTGTTGGGAAAGTTACCGGTGTTGGGACTGTTACCGGTGTTGGGACTGTTACTGGTGCTGGGACTCTTACTGTTGCTGGGACTGTTACCAGCATTGGGAATGTTTCCGGTGCTGGGACTGTTACCGGTGTTGGGACTGTTACCGGTGTTGGGACTGTTACCAGTGTTGGGACTGTTACCGGTGCTGGGACTGTTACCGGTGCTGGGACTGTTACCAGCATTGGGAATGTTTCCGGTGCTGGGACTGTTACTGGTTCTGGGACTGTTACCAGTGTTGGGATTGTTACCAGTATTGGGACTGTTACCAGTGTTGGGCCTGTTACCGGTGTTGGGTCTGTTACTGGTGTTGGGACTGTTACCAGTGTTGGGCCTGTTACCGGTGTTGGGACTGTTACTGGTGATGGGACTGTTACTGGAGTTGTGACTGTTGCCAGTGTTGGGACTGTAACTGCTAATGGGACTGTTACTGGTGATGGGAATGTTACCAGTGTTGTGACTGTTACCAGTGTTGGGACTGTTACTGGTGCTCAGACTGTTACTGGTGTTGGGACTGTTACTGGTACTGGGACTGTTACCAGTGTTGGGTCTGTTAACGGTGCTGGTTCTGTTACCGGTGCTGAGACTGTTACCGGTGCTGGGATTGTTACCAGTGCTTGTTCTGTTACCGGTGCTGGGTCTGTTACCAGTGCTGGGACTATTACTGGTGTTGGGACTGTTACTGGTGTAAGGACTGACACCGGTGTTGGGACTATTATCGGGGCTGGGACGGTTACCGGTGTTGGGACTGTTACCAGTGCTATGACTGTTACTGGTGTTCAGACTGATACCTTTGATGTGACTGATACTAGTGTTGGGACTGATACCGGTGTTGGGACTGTTACCAGTGCTGGGGCTGTTACCAGTGTTGGGACTGTTACTGGTGCTGGGACTGTTACCAGTGTTGGGACTGTTACTGGTGCTGGGATTGTTACCGGTGTTTTGACTTTTACCGCTGATGGGACTGTTACTGGTTTTGGGACTATTACCGGTGCTGGGACTATTATCAGTGCTGTGGCAGTTACCGGTGTTGGGAATGGTCCCGGTGTTGCGATTGTTACCAGTGCTGGGACTGTTACCAGTGTTAGCATTGTTGCTGGAGTTGGGTCTATTACCGTTGCTGGGACTGTTACCAGTGTTGGGATTGTTACCAGTATTGGGACTGTTACCAGTGTTGGGCCTGTTACCGGTGTTGGGATTGTTACCAGTATTGGGACTGTTACCAGTGTTGGGACTGTTACCAGTGTTGGGATTGTTACCAGTATTGGGACTGTTACCAGTGTTGGGACTGTTACCAGTGTTGGGATTGTCACCAGTATTGGGACTGTTTCCGTTGATGGGACTGTTACCGGTGATGGGACTGTTACCAGGGCAGGGTCTGTTACTGGTGTTGGGATTGTTACCGGTGCTGGGACTGTTACCGGTGGTGCGTCTATTTCCAGTGCTGGGACTGTTACCAGTGTTGGGACTGTTTCCATTGATGGGACTGTTACCGGTGTTGGGACTGTTACCAGGGCAGGGTCTGTTACCGGTGTTGGGACTGTTACCGGTGCTGGGACTGTTACCGGTGGTTCGTCTATTTCCAGTGCTGGGACTGTTACCAGTGTTGGGACTGTTTCCGTTGATGGGACTGTTACTGGTGATGGGACTGTTACCGCTGTTTGGACTGTTAGTAATGTTGGGACTGTTACTGGTGATGGGACTGTTACTGGAGTTGTGACTGCTGCCAGTGTTGGGACTGTTACTGCTAATGGGACTGTTATTGGTGATGGGACAGTTACCGGTGTTGGGACGGTTACTGGTACTTGGTCTGTTACCAGTGTTGCGAATGTTACCGGTGTTGGGACTGTTACTGGTGCTCGGACTGTTACTGGTGTTGGGACTGTTACCGGTGCTGGGACTGTTACCGGCGGTGCATCTATTACCAGTGCTGGGACTGTTACCAGTGTTGGGACTGTTTCCATTGATGGGACTGTTACCGGTGATGGGACTGTTAGCGGTGTTGGTACTTTTACTGGTGGTGGGACTGTTACTGGTGGTGCATCTATTACCAGTGCTGGGACTGTTACCAGTGTTGGGACTGTTTCCATTGATGGGACTGTTACCGGTGATGACACTGTTACCGGTATTGGGACTGTTACTGGTGTTGGGACTGTTACTGGTGTTGGGACTGTTACCGGTGTAGGGACTGTTACCGGAGTTATGACTGTTACTGGTGTTGGGACTGTTACTGGTGTTGGGACTGTTACCGGTGATGGGACTGTTACCGGAGTTGTGACTGTTACTGGTGTTGGGACTGTTACCGGTGTTGGGACTGTTACCGGTGATGGGACTGTTACCGGTGTTGGGACTGTTACCGGTGTAGGGACTGTTACCGGTTTTGGGACATACTGATGATGGGACTGTTAACGGTGCTGGTTCTGCTCTGGTGCTGGGAGTGTTACTGGTGCTGCGAATGTTACCGGTGCTGGGACTGTTACCAACGTTGGGACTATTAACAGTTTTGGGACTATTACCAATGTTGGGACTTTTACTGGTGTTAGGAATGACACCGGTGTTGGGACGATTATCGGTATTGGGACTGTTACCAGTGCTGGGACAGTTAGTGGTGTTAGGACTGACACCGGTGTTGGGACTATTACCGGTGCTGGGAATGTTACCGGTGTTGGGACTTTTTCTGGTGTTCGGACTGTTACTGTTGCTGGGACTGTTACTGGTGCTGGGACTGTTACCAGTGCTGGAACGTTACCAGCATTGGGAATGTTTCCGGCGTTGGGACTATTACCAGTGCTGGGACTGTTTGTAGTGTTGGGATTGTTACCAGTGTTGGGACTGTTCCCAATGTTGGGCCTCTTCCCAGTGTTGGGTCTGTTACTGGTGTTGGGACTGTTACCGGTATTGGGACTGTTACCAATGCAGGGTCTGTTACCGGTGTTGGGACTGTTACCGGTGCTGGGACTGTTACTGGTGGTGTGTCTATTACCAGTGCTGGGACTGTTATCAGTGTTGGAACTGTTTCCGTTGTTGGGACTGTTACCGGTGATGGGACTGTTACCGGTGATGGGACTGACAATGGTGTTGGGACGATTATCGGTGTTGGGACTGTTACCAGTATTGGGACTGTTACCAGTGTTGGGCCTGTTACCGGTGTTGGGTCTGTGACTGGTGTTGGGACTGTTACCGGTGTTGGGACTGTTACTGGTGCAGGGACTGTTACCAGTGCAGGGTCTGTTACCGGTGATGGGACTGTTACTGGTGCTCGGACTGTTACTGGTGATGGGACTGTTACTGGTACTGGGACTGTTACCAGTGTTGGGTCTGTTAACCGTGCTGGTTCTGTTACCGGTGCTGGGACTGTTACCGGTGTTGGGATTGTTACCAGTGTTAGGACTGACACTGGTGTTGGGACTATTATCGGGGCTGGGATGGTTACCGGTGTTGGGACTGTTACCGGTGCTATGACTGTTACTGGTGTTCAGACTGATACCGGTGATGCGACTGATACCAGTGTTGGGACTGTTACTGGTGCTGGGGCTGTTACCAGTGTTGGGATTGTTACCAGTATTGGGACTGTTACCGGTGTTGGGACTGTTACCAGGGCAGGGTCTGTTACCAGTGTTGGGACTGTTACCGGTGCTGGGACTGTTACCGGTGGTGCGTCTATTACCAGTGCTGGGACTGTTACCAGTGTTGGGACTGTTTCCATTGATGGGACTGTTACCGGTGATGGGACTGTTTCTGGAGTTTGGACTGTTGCCAGTGTTGGGACTGTTGCTGCTAATGGGAATGTTACTGGTGATGGGACTGTTACCGGTATTGGGACGGTTACCGGTGCTTGGTCTGTTACCAGTGTTGCGACTGTTACCGGTGTTGGGACTGTTACTGGTGCTCGGACTGTTACTGGTGTTGGGACTGTTACTGGTACTGGGACGGTTACCAGTGTTGGGCCTGTTACCGGTGCTGGTTCTGTTACCAGGGCTGGGACTGTAACCGGTGTTGGGATTGTTACCGGTGCTTGTTCTGTTACCGGTGCTGGGACTATTACTGATGTTGGGACTGTTACTGGTGTTAGGACTGACACCGGTGTTGGGACTATTATCGGGGCTGGGACGGTTACTGGTCTTCAGACTGATACCGGTGATGGGACTGATACCAGTGTTGGGACTGATGCCGGTGTTGGGACTGTTACCGGTGCTGGGGCTGTTACCGGTGTTGGGACTGTTACTGGTGCTGGGACTGTTATCGGTGTTTTGACTTTTACCGGTGATGGGACTGTTACTGGTGTTGGGACTATTACCGGTGCTGGGACTATTATCGGTGCTGTGGCTGTTACCAGTGTTGGGAATGTTCCCGGTGTTGCGATTGTTACCGGTGCTGGGACTGTTACCGGTGTTAGGATTGTTACTGGAGTTGGGTCTGTTACCGGTGCTGGGACTGTTACCAGTGTTGGGATTGTTACCAGTATTGGGACTGTTACCAATGTTGGGCCTGTTACCGGTGTTGGGCCTGTTACTGGTGTTGGGACTGTTACTGGCATTGGGACTGTTACCGGTGTTGGGACTGTTACCAGTGTTCGGACTGTTACTGGTGTTGGGACTGTTACCGGTGTTGGGACTGTTACCGGTGCTGGGACTGTTACCGGTGCTGGGACTGTTAACGGTGTTGGGACTGTTTCTGCTGTTGGGTCTGTTACTGGTGCTGGGACTATTACCGGTGTTGGGACTGTTAACGGTGTTGGGTCTGTTTCTGGTGTTGGTACTTTTACCAGCATTGTGTCTGTTACCGGAATTGGGACTGATTCCAGTGCTGGGACTGTTACTGGTGTTGAGACTGTTACCGGTGCTGGGGCCTAGAAATTCAGTGGGCCTTGCGCCCACTTAGCGCCTAAAGAGGTCTTTTGCGCCGGTGGGGTGGTAGCGCGGAAATTGACTGCAGCGGTATTGGCGGCGGTAGCCGTTAGCGCTGCGCTGGGACCGATGACGTCATCGGTGTGCGCAGTGGCCCGTAACGCCCAGAAACCGCGCCGATCCCCATATTTATTTGCGGCCGCCTCCTCCGAAGCGGGCGCAAACAGCGACCAGAAAACGGGGCCGTCCTGCTGCCATAGCGGGGCGCTTTAAAGCGAAAGGTGCGGCCGGCCGCTTTTTCGACGGCCGCCTGCCCGCACCTCCTTCCCCGGCCTCCTCCACACCCCCCCGCGGCATTGCCAGCTGGTTTCCGTGGAGCCCGGCACTTCTCCGTTGTGCCGGGCTCTTTTGCCGGCACTCGCGATCGGGGCTCCAGCCGTTGCAGGCACCTCCCCCTTAAGAGAAGGAGGAGGCCTGCAGTACCGCAGCCTGCCGCACCGCATCGGGTGGCGCTGCGGCAACTAGCGCGCCGATATTCAGTTGCAGTGCCCCAAACGGAGGCGGGCACACCCTGGTATAACGCCCGCTTCCGAATTGGGGCGCAGAAGACGAATATACAGCGTGCGCTAATGCCTCCCCGCCCAGCGCTAACTTTTGGGCACGAGCAAGCTGCCCGCGCCCAAGTGAATTTCTAGGCCAGGGTCTTTTACCGGTGCTGGGACTGTTACCGGTGCTGGGAATGTTACCGTTGTTGGGACTATTACCGTTGTTGGGACTGTTACCGGTGTTGGGACTGTTACCGGTGTTGGGTTTGTTACCAGCGTTGGGACTGTTACCGATGTTGGGACTGTTACCGTTGTTGGGACTATAACCGTGGTTGGGACTATTACAGGTGTTGGTACTGTTACTGGTGTTAAGACTGATACCGGTGTTGGGACTGTTACCGGTGCTGGGACTGTTACCGGTGTTGGGACTGTTACCGGTGTTGGGTTTGTTACCAGCGTTGGGACTGTTACTGGTGCTGGTACTGTTACCGGTGCTGGGACTGTTACCGGTGATGGGACTGTTACCGGTGTTGGGACTCTTACCGGTGTTGGGACAGTTACTGGTGCTGGGAATGTTACCGGTGTTGGGACTGTTACCGGGGTTGAGACTGGTACCGGTGTTATGTACGTTACCGGTGCTGGGACTGTTACCAGTTTTGGGACTGTTACCGGTGCTGGGACTGTTAGCGGTGTTGGGTTTGATACCGGTGTTGGGACTGTTACCGGTGGTGGGTCTGTTACCGGTGATGTGACATTTACCGGTGCTGGCATAGTTACCAGTGCTGCGTTTGTTACCAGTGCTATGACTGTTACAGGTGTTGGGACTGTTACCGGTGTTGGGACTGTTACCAGTGTTGGGACTATTACAAGTGCTGGGACTGTTACTGGTGCATGGACTTTTACCAGTGCTGGGACTGTTACCGGTGTTGGGACTGTTACCGGTATTGGGGCTGTTACCGGTATTGGGACAGCTACCGGTGTTGGGACTATTACCGGTGTTGGGACTGTTACCGGTGCCAGGACTGCTACCGGTGTTGGGACTGATACCGGTGTTGGGTCTATTACCGGTGTTGGGACTGTTACCAGTGCTGGGACTGTTACCGGTGTTTTGACTTTTACCGGTGATGGGACTGTTACTGGTGTTGGGACTATTAACGGTGCTGGGACTATTACTGGTGCTGGGACTGTTACCGGTGTTGGGAATGTTCCCAGTGTTGGGATTGTTACCGGGGCTGGGACTGTTACCGGTGTTAGAATTGTTACTGGAGTTGGGTCTTTTACCGGTGTTGGGACAGTTACCAGTGTTGGGTTTGTTACCTGTGTTGGGTCTGTTACCGGTGTAGGGACGGTTACCGGTTTTGGGACTGTTACCGGTGTTGGGATTGATACTGGTTTTGGGACTGTTAGTGTTGGGACTGTTACTGGTTTTGGGTCTGTTACCGGTGCTGGGACTGATACTGGTGCTAGGACTGTTACCATTGCTGGGACTCTTAACGGCATTGGAACTGTTACCGCTGTTGGGTCTGTTACCGGTGCTGGGACTGTTACCAGTGTTGGGACTGTTACCGGTGTATGGGTCTGTTTCTGCTGTTATTACTTTTACCAGTGTTGTGTCTGTTACCGGTACTGGGACTGATGCCGGTGCTGGGACTGTTACTGGTGCTGGGTCTTTTACTGGTGCTGGGACCGTTACCGGTGCTGGGACTGTTACCGTTGCTGGGACTATTACCAGTGTTGGGTTTGTTACCGCTGTTCGGACTGTTACCGGTGTTGGGACTGTTACCATTGTTGGGACTATAACCATTTTTGGGACTATTATCGGTGTTGGGACTGTTACCAGTGCTGGGACTGTTACCGGTGTTGGGAATCTTACCGGTGTTGGGACCGTTACCAGTGCTGGGAATGTTACCGGTGTTGGGACTGATACTGGGGTTGGGACTGTTACTGGTGTTGTGTACGTTACCGGTGCTGGGACTGTTACTGGTTTTGGGATTGTTACCGGTGCTGGGACTATTATCGGTGTTGGGACTGTTACCGGTGTTGGGACTGTTACTGGTGGTGGGTCTGTTACCAGTGATGGGACGTTTACCGGTGCTGGGACTGTTACCAGTGATGCGTCTGTTATCAGTGCTGTGAATGTTACCAGTGTTGGGACTGTTACTGGTGTTGAGACTGTTACCAGTGTTGGGACTATTACCAATGCTGGGAATGTTACCGGTGCTTGGACTTTTACCAGTGCTGGGACTGTTGCCGGTGTTGGGACTGTTACCGGTGTTGGTATTGTTAACTGTGTTGGGACAGCTACCGGTGTTGGGACTATTACCAGTGCTGGGACTGATACCAGTGCTGGGACTGATACCGGTGTTAGGACTGATACCGGTGTTGGGACTATTACCGGTGTTGGGACTGTTACCGGTGCTGGGACTGTTACCGGTGTTGGGACTGTTACCGGTGCTGGAACTGTTACCGGTGATGGGACTGTTACCAGTGTTGGGACTGTTACCGGTGTTGGAACTGTTACTGGTGTTGGGCCTGTACCGGTGTTGGGTCTGTTACCGGTGTTGGGTCTGTTTCTGGTGTTGGGTCTGTAACCGGTGTTTGGTCTGTTACCAGTGTTGGGATTGTTACTGGTGATGGGACTGTTACCGGTGATGGGTCTTTTACCAGTACTGGGACTGTTACTGGTGCTGGGACTGTTACTGGTGATGGGACTGTTGCCGGAGTTGTGACTGTTACCGGTGTTGGGACTGTTACTGGTGATGGGACTGTTACCTGTGTTGGGACTGTTACCGGTGTTGGGACTGTTACCAGTGTTGGGACTATTACCAGTTTTGGGACTGTTACCGGTGTTGGGACTATTACTGGTGTTGGGTTTGTTACCGGTGTTGGGACTGTTACCGGTGTTGGGACTGTTACCGTTGTTGTGACTATAACCGTTGTTGGGACTATTACCGGTGTTCGGACTGTTACTGTTGCTGGTACTATTACCGGTGCTGGGTCTGTTACCAGTAATGGGACTGTTACCGGTGTTGGGACTCTTACCGGTGTTGGGAATGTTACCGGTGTTGGTACTGTTACCGGTGCAGCGTCTGTTACCGGTGGTGGGTCTGTTACCGGTGCTGGGACTGTTACCTGTGTTGGGTCTGTTACCGGTGCTGGGACTGTTACTGGTGTCAGGACTGTTATCGGTTTTGGGACTGTTACTGCTGTTGGGACTGTTTCTGGTGTTGGGACTGTTACCGGTATTGGGGCTGTTACCGGTGCTGGGACTGTTACCGGTGGTGCATCTATTACCAGTGCTGGGACTGTTCCCAGTGTTGGGACTGTTTCCGTTGATGGGACTGTTACCGGTGATGGGACTGTTACCGGTGTTGGGACTGTTACTGGTGTTGGGACTGTTACTGGTGATGGGACTGTTACTGGAGTTGTGACTGTTGCCAGTGTTGGGACTGTTACTGCTAATGGGACTGTTACTGGTGATGGGATTGTTACCGGTGTAGGGATGGTTACTGGTGCTGGGTCTGTTACCAGTGTTGTGACTGTAACCGGTGTTGGGACTGTTACTGGTGCTCGGACTGTTACTGGTGTTGGGACTGTTACCGGTGCTGGTTCTGTTACCGGTGCTGGGACTGTTACCATTGTTGGGATTGTTACCGGTGCTTGTTCTGTTACCGGTGCTGGGACTATTACTGATGTTGGGACTGTTACCGGTGTTAGGACTGACACCGGTGTTGGGACTATTATCGGAGCTGGGACGGTTACCGGTGTTGGGACTGCTACCGGTGCTATGACTGTTACTGGTGTTCAGACTGATACCGGTGATGGGACTGATACCAGTGATGGGACTGTTACCGGTGCTGGGACTATTATCGGTGCTGTGGTTGTTACCGGTGTTGGGAATGTTCCCGGTGTTGTGATTGTTACCGGTGCTGGGACTGTTACTGGTGTTAGGATTGTTACTGGAGTTGGGTCTGTTACCGGTGCTGGGACTGTTGCCAGTGTTGGGATTGTTACCAGTATTGGGACTGTTACCAGTGTTGGGCCTGTTACCGGTGTTGGGTCTGTTTCTGGCGTTGGTACTTTTACCAGCTTTGTGTCTGTTACCTGTATTGGGACTGATACTGGTGCTGGGACTGTTACTGGTGTTGAGTCTGTTACCGGTGCTGGGTCTTTTACCGGTGCTGGGACTGTTACCGGTGCTGAGACTGTTACCATTATTGGGACTATTGCCAGTGTTGGGACTGTTACCATTGCTGGGACTATAACCATGGTTGGGACTATTACTGGTGTTGGGACTGTTACTGGTGTTAGGACTGATACCGGTGTTGGGACTGTTACCAGTGCTGGGACTGTTACCGGTGTTGGGACTGTTACCGGTGTTGGGTTTGTTACCAGCGTTGGGACTGTTACCGATGTTGGGACTGTTACCGTTGTTGGGACTATAACCGAGGTTGGGACTATTACCAGTGTTGAGACTCTTACCGGTGTTGTGTACGTTACCGGTGATGGGACTGTTACCAGTTTTGGGACTGTTACCAGTGCTGGGACTGTTAACAGTGTTGGGTTTGATACCGGTGTTGGGACTGTTACCGGTGGTGGGCCTGTTACCGGTGTTGGGTCTGTTTCTGGCGTTGGTACTTTTACCAGCTTTGTGTCTGTTACCTGTATTGGGACTGATACTGGTGCTGGGACTGTTACTGGTGATGGGACTGTTACCGGTGATGGGTCTTTTACCAGTACTGGGACTGTTACTGGTGCTGGGACTGTTACTGGTGATGGGACTGTTGCCGGAGTTGTGACTGTTACCGGTGTTGGGACTGTTACTGGTGATGGGACTGTTACCTGTGTTGGGACTGTTACCGGTGTTGGGACTGTTACCAGTGTTGGGACTATTACCAGTTTTGGGACTGTTACCGGTGTTGGGACTATTACTGGTGTTGGGTTTGTTACCGGTGTTGGGACTGTTACCGGTGTTGGGACTGTTACCGTTGTTGTGACTATAACCGTTGTTGGGACTATTACCGGTGTTCGGACTGTTACTGTTGCTGGTACTATTACCGGTGCTGGGTCTGTTACCAGTAATGGGACTGTTACCGGTGTTGGGACTCTTACCGGTGTTGGGAATGTTACCGGTGTTGGTACTGTTACCGGTGCAGCGTCTGTTACCGGTGGTGGGTCTGTTACCGGTGCTGGGACTGTTACCTGTGTTGGGTCTGTTACCGGTGCTGGGACTGTTACTGGTGTCAGGACTGTTATCGGTTTTGGGACTGTTACTGCTGTTGGGACTGTTTCTGGTGTTGGGACTGTTACCGGTATTGGGGCTGTTACCGGTGCTGGGACTGTTACCGGTGGTGCATCTATTACCAGTGCTGGGACTGTTCCCAGTGTTGGGACTGTTTCCGTTGATGGGACTGTTACCGGTGATGGGACTGTTACCGGTGTTGGGACTGTTACTGGTGTTGGGACTGTTACTGGTGATGGGACTGTTACTGGAGTTGTGACTGTTGCCAGTGTTGGGACTGTTACTGCTAATGGGACTGTTACTGGTGATGGGATTGTTACCGGTGTAGGGATGGTTACTGGTGCTGGGTCTGTTACCAGTGTTGTGACTGTAACCGGTGTTGGGACTGTTACTGGTGCTCGGACTGTTACTGGTGTTGGGACTGTTACCGGTGCTGGTTCTGTTACCGGTGCTGGGACTGTTACCATTGTTGGGATTGTTACCGGTGCTTGTTCTGTTACCGGTGCTGGGACTATTACTGATGTTGGGACTGTTACCGGTGTTAGGACTGACACCGGTGTTGGGACTATTATCGGAGCTGGGACGGTTACCGGTGTTGGGACTGCTACCGGTGCTATGACTGTTACTGGTGTTCAGACTGATACCGGTGATGGGACTGATACCAGTGATGGGACTGTTACCGGTGCTGGGACTATTATCGGTGCTGTGGTTGTTACCGGTGTTGGGAATGTTCCCGGTGTTGTGATTGTTACCGGTGCTGGGACTGTTACTGGTGTTAGGATTGTTACTGGAGTTGGGTCTGTTACCGGTGCTGGGACTGTTGCCAGTGTTGGGATTGTTACCAGTATTGGGACTGTTACCAGTGTTGGGCCTGTTACCGGTGTTGGGTCTGTTTCTGGCGTTGGTACTTTTACCAGCTTTGTGTCTGTTACCTGTATTGGGACTGATACTGGTGCTGGGACTGTTACTGGTGTTGAGTCTGTTACCGGTGCTGGGTCTTTTACCGGTGCTGGGACTGTTACCGGTGCTGAGACTGTTACCATTATTGGGACTATTGCCAGTGTTGGGACTGTTACCATTGCTGGGACTATAACCATGGTTGGGACTATTACTGGTGTTGGGACTGTTACTGGTGTTAGGACTGATACCGGTGTTGGGACTGTTACCAGTGCTGGGACTGTTACCGGTGTTGGGACTGTTACCGGTGTTGGGTTTGTTACCAGCGTTGGGACTGTTACCGATGTTGGGACTGTTACCGTTGTTGGGACTATAACCGAGGTTGGGACTATTACCAGTGTTGAGACTCTTACCGGTGTTGTGTACGTTACCGGTGATGGGACTGTTACCAGTTTTGGGACTGTTACCAGTGCTGGGACTGTTAACAGTGTTGGGTTTGATACCGGTGTTGGGACTGTTACCGGTGGTGGGTCTGTTACCGGTGATGTGACGTTTATCGGTGCTGGGACTGTTACCAGTGCTGCGTCTG